>NC_137694.1:59601919-60216529 GCF_964034855.1 Anser brachyrhynchus
ATTTTTACCATAAGCTTACTATAGCATAGATAAAATTGCTTCGGAAAGGAAAGGAAAGGAAAGGAAAGGAAAGGAAAGGAAAGGAAAGGAAAGGAAAGGAAAGGAAAGGAAAGGAAAGGAAAGGAAAGGAAAGGAAAGGAAAGGAAAGGAAAGGAAAGGAAAGGAAAGGAAAGGGAAAGGAAAGGAAAGGAAAGGAAAGGAAAGGAAAGGAAAGGAAAGGAAAGGAAAGGAAAGGAAAGGAAAGGAAAGGAAAGGAAAGGAAAGGAAAGGAAAGGAAAGGAAAGGAAAGGAAAGGAAAGGAAAGGAAAGGAAAGGAAAGGAAAGGAAAGGAAAGGAAAGGAAAGGAAAGGAAAGAAAGGAAAGGAAAGGAAAGGAAAGGAAAGGAAAGGAAGGAAAGGAAAGGAAAGGAAAGGAAAGGAAAGGAAAGGAAAGGAAAGGAAAGGAAAGGAAAGGAAAGGAAAGGAAAGGAAAGGAAAGGAAAGGAAAGGAAAGGAAAGGAAAAGAAAAAAGAAAAGAAAAGAAAAGAAAAGAAAAGAAAAGAAAAGAAAAGAAAAGAAAAGAAAAGAAAAGAAAAGAAAAGAAAAGAAAAGAAAAGAAAAGAAAAGAAAGAAAAGAAAGAAAAGAAAAGAAAAGAAAAGAAAAGAAAAGAAAAGAAAAGAAAAGAAAAGAAAAGAAAAGAAAAGAAAAGAAAAGAAAAGAAAAGAAAAGAAAAGAAAAGAAAAGAAAAGAAAAGAAAAGAAAAGAAAAGAAAATATAGAAAATTCCGAGCACTGTAGCTCATAAGATTGCCACTTATCTTTAAAAGTCTTTGCACTGCAGTTTCATTGGACCTGAGGAAGAGGAGTAACAGCTTGCAATGCTGTGACCGTATCCCAGAATTCTGACCTGTACAATCTACCACTGAGCTTGCTTTCCTGTAGAGAAGACTAGGACTAATGAGATCTGTAGGCACACATAAGAGTGAATCCTGAGCCCAGGGAACAGGGTATTAGTGGCTTTTGCAATTCTGAGGGGCTGAAAAGGAGTCAGCTTTAGACATGTAGGTGTAAATGCCGTGAGACTTGTTTCTCACTCAAGAGGTGAGTCCAAGGAGGAGCCAGAAAACCAGAAGCTAAATGGTACTGATGGAAGTCCCATCGCTAATAAAAAAAATTATGACTTCATTATAATAAAGACTTCATTAGGGTTAATAGCATAGGAGTTTAAGGTTAATAGCCTAAGAGTCCCTTTGGGTATGGTTAGAGGAGTGAAGAGAGGAGTAAAATCTCATTCTGGCAAAATAAGAAGCTTTTCTGATGCTGTGTGTGAGTATGTGTCACTAGAAGAATAATTGCCAGTAGATGAAAGAAAAGTGAGTGGAGGAGACCAGTTTCTGAATGATGCTTGGTCTCTGGGCAATCAAGGAGTGCAATTTTGCAGTGGGTGAATATAAAATGCTTTTCTACTGTTCCTGATTATTTTGCATTATCACATATATTGCCATATATCTGGGCTGAATTATTGGTACAAGTGTACTTCTTAGCCCCTTCAGGAGCGATGTGGCTACAGCTGTACTAATAAATAAAAAAGCTTAGGGACGGACCATCCTCCAGCCTTTAGAAGTGGCATGTTCTCAAGAGCAAACCTGTGCCCTTTATAGCTACAGTCTATACCTACCCAAAACAAGGTGGTCTCATCTGTATTATGTTTTAGGAGCAGTCCCTGGCCCTTATTATCCTCTGGACCTCAACTGAGTACTACTTTGGAGAGTACTGTTTGACACGAGTCAAAGCTGTGCAAAGGTATGTGCTATAAGTTAAATACAATGGGCTGCAAGAGGTAAATCTATGGTCAAATCCTAAATCTTGTCCCCGTACTCTATATTACTATAGATGTAATCTGTGGGACCACCAAGTTATGGAAGTTAAAAAGCAAGGAAGAAACAAGGGACATTAATTTGAAGATATTGTAGTGAATTACCTTCCTTGAACTCCCAGACATGCATTCTGTTTCACCAAAGAAAAACTACTAAGACACTAATGGGACACAAAAGAGTATGGAGTCCTTGACTTCAGAATTGTCCTGTTGGTGTCTGAAGATGTGCTCAGGGATTTACAGGTAAGATCAAGTGACTGCTCTCAAGATCTTTCCTAGTGAAGGACTTTGAGGTAGCAGAATCTCCAGAACAGAGATTTTTTCGTAACAGTAAGGACACATCCTCAACACAAGTGATGAAAGGTGCAAGCCTGAAGACTTGTCACATAAAAGGCATGGGGGGTAGGGAACTAAAGTATTCTGAAACAGAGAACTAAAGGCCATTGGAAGACACGTGGCTTAACTCAAACTGAAAATCTCCTTTTTTCCTTGTGTGCCAAGAGGGAAGGTCTTGGCAACAAAAAAAGGCCAGGCAAACAAAGAAAATTGCTTAGTAACTAATGAACAAACTAACAAGCAAAATGACAGAAAAATGATTGCAAGGCCAAAAACATTGCAGCCTGTGATGTGAGCAGAGCTACATCTGAAGCCAAAGGCAGTAGAAGCAAACCAAGAAGGAAGAAGCTCACACCACTTTTCATGACCTCAGTGCAGAGCTCGAATAGAAATAGAGAATATATAGGCTGTTTGAGCAGTGCAAAGGCAAAAAGTACCTTGGACTGAGAGCACAAGACAGTTCAGTATCCCACAGTAGATATACACATGAACCTACACTGGAAGGAGCAATATGGTGCTTTACTGTAAGAGGAAAAGACTGAGTTCTCACTGTAAGTGAAAAACAGAATGCAACCTTAAATATGGCCTCACAGTGGCTCCTACATAATTGCTAGTTCCCTGCTGTGTTCCCTATACAGCAGGTCTAGTACTGACATCTGGTACTAATTTAGGGTTCATCTGCTCCACAAAAACAAACATATTGTGGGGCCTCGTTACAGCATGCTTGTCCCTCAACTTGGTTAAACCACGTTCCATCTTGTAAAGTAGATGTGACATAACTGTTTGCATTTTGGCCCTGAACCATGCTACAGATGTCGTAATGTTGAAGAGCCTGAAGTAGCTTAAACTGCAATGCTGGGGATCTACTAGGAAGCAGCAGCAGTTCCAGCCCCTCAACAATAGTGTCATTAACCCCTTCCCCCCAACTCCATTAGATTACTCCCATCTTGTTAAACACACTGAGCAGCATGATTCTAACATGAGGTAGCTTAATTTTGGCAATATTTTAAGCTGTGGTTATTTGAGATCAGGTCAGAAAGTTTTATGGGGAAGTTATTCTGACCCTGCTCATAAACACATTTGCCATTTCTATGTGTGTATAACACAAAACACTCAAGCAAGAGAGACATGGCTATAGAGAACTTTCTACATTTTTTTCAGACAGACAGATATACACATTCATTTTGATTTAAAATAAAAAAAAAACCACGCTTGGGGGCCAAATGAGGGGCTGCGTGAAATGGGTAAAATTTCATACAAAGTACCTTAGATGCCCCCACCTGCCTTAGCAAAGGATTTATCCCAAATACCTTACTGAGAACCAGAAAATTAATTAAGATTTCATTCTAGGATATTTCAGTCTGTACATCCCAACTTACTGCTCCAGGGACTGCATGCTGACAAAGCTGCTCCAGTTCCAGCTATTGCAGAAACTTCTCACGCTCTGCATGCTGTTCATTCTCATGTGGCATTCTCTTTCACTTTTTTGTTCCAGCTACTGTTTCTCTTGCCAATAAAGATTAGCATAACCTTCAAGAAAATCTGGCAGAAGGTCATGATCATTTCAGGGAGAAGTAAACAGACTGAGAAAAGCATAGAATGAGATTACTAGAAGAGTGCAAGAACTCTTTGCCCACAATGTATAGGTCAGGCTGTCAAACAAAAATATATTGGCATTTAACTCAGTCAAAACTTACATAAACTCTGTTAGACATCTGAGAAGTTGGATGGGTCTGGAATTCAGGGCTGCATTGGACCTTAAAATTATTCACAACCTACAGTCTCTTACCCAAAACAGATCATTTCTCCATTACCTGGGGGGTAAGTAGCAGAAGAAATAATTTGCAAATATTTGGAATGTTTCTATTTTTCATTTTTAAAACAATACACATACTTTGTTATTCTCCATACGGTCTTTCTCTGCCTTGTAACTAACTTGTACACCAGATTTTTATTTTTCCTTTAAGAAAAAGAAGTTGATCATATCAGTCCAGGACTTTTTCCAAAAAACCTGGAGGGAGTGAGGTTTCCATATACTGGGGCCAAAATACAGACGTTTGGCCTAAAATTGTTTTTTTATTATTTTTATTTTGGATTTTGGAAAAACAAGCACACAAGTCTCCACAGAAGAGCACAAGTACATGTGTTCTCTCTATTACACTGGAAGAAAATGTAGCAACTCAAAAGGACAAAATGAGCAGGCCTGCTTTCTCTAAGCAGAGCTTTCAGAAATGGAAAAACCAAGCAGGCAGAAAACAAGTGTAATGAAGGGACTCTGACCCCGCAAGAATGTCCATTTTTTCCAAATGAATCAAATGGTCTAATAAAGGATATTACCTTCCCTATAAATCTTGCCTCACAGAAAACAAAGGAATAAGGATTTCAAAATGCTTCCACAACAAGGAGCAGAACCAGGCTATAGAGCAGGCAGGGCAGCAAACAGGGACAGACCAAAGATGGAGTTTGAACAGTCTGCCAACATGAGAGGAAAGAGCTGAGTATATAGTCCAGAAAAATTGTCCTCTTTGTACCTTTTATAAACAATTACCAGGATGCATCACTGATTTTCACACACACAACCAGAAGTGTGTGAACTTTATCTGGAGTTTGAACTTCACCGACAATTCTTGACACAGGATGGGACTGACTAAATGGTGAAAAAGAGCTAGCTAATGCAGACACTGAAGTATAACTAGAAGAGCTAGCAGCAGAGTTTCCATCAGAATTTGCAAAATAGTGTTTATATCCTTTGCTGTATATATGTGCTTTTGCTATAGCAACAAAGTTGAACAGTCATCATTTTCTATGAGCAAATCTAGCATAATCTGTATCTTGCTTGTAAAGAGAAATGATTTAATCTATATGAAGTGCAACCTAGTAGCCAAAATGGAAGAGAAATCCATGATACTGAAGTTCATATACTGTGTATATATATATATGGGATTTCCCAATGGATCAGCTAGGTCAATATCACAGCAGATTGTCCAGTCTTCCAATGACAAATAATAATGTCACAGGTTACCGCCAATTTTAACAGTCTCTGAAGTCTGTTGTCCCAGCTGTAAGTGTCAAATAACAACCTGGTGCTGAGTTAGACACTGGAAAAGTACAGCCTGTGTGAAATAATTCATTAGTTTAATGGAAGAAAACTTGGAGAGATGATGTTCAGTTCAAACCAGGGTACTCGGAAGTGCCCCCAGCACTATCCTGGGCCTGGGCCTTGGATGGATCCCACAATACAACACAGATAGCAGGATAATTTCTCCCATCCAACAGGAAACACTGAAGGCATTGCTTTGAAGTTAGGGATAATTATTTATTTCAGGTGATTTTCAGCCACTAAGAACATTAATCAACCAAGGAGCTGAGAAAAGCTGAAAAAAGCTAGGCGCGCTGATACTTCAGAAATTTTATCTGTTTTTCAAGTAAGATTAGAAAACAGACAGATGATAATGGAATTCAATAGTTGGGGTAGTGGGTGAAGTAAGGGAAGATTTTGGTTCTGTAACATAGTAACCTCTAAAGGTAACCTTTAACAAAAGAGTAGAACACATGATTTTATGGCCTTTGTCTCAGCAAAATAATACCAATCTTCTGGATGACAGATAAAGTAGTCAAGAAGACTTAATCTACTCAAACTACATGAAAAGAGAGAATCATGTTGAAAGAATAAGACATACCTATCCAAGCACATAAACCAACTAAAAGCATCATTTTTAAAAACAAACCTAAAAGTAAACTAGTATGCTGAGAGGTATTATGAATACTATTGTTTGGAGCCTGGAGAGTCAATAACAGTAGCTGGAAGCAGTCCTGCTGGACAAGACAAATTATGTGATTAGTAATAGATAAACTTGATGGGGTAGGTCCTTTGGGTTTTGGAAGACTGCATTTCACGTCTAATGTGTTCCTTAAAAGGTACAGTGGAAAACCAGGTTGGACAGTGGTGACATTTTACATCCAATATCCTGTTCGTTATTAGAAACTCATGGATGACTGTGCAGACTCCCCAGTCCATTATCAAAGTCCATTATCAATTACTCACCATAATGGACCTCATTATGATAAATAAGGAACAGTTAATAGCTTTTATAAAAATTGAAAAATTGCCTAATGAAATGAGGTTTGATTTATTAAGTGCAAACAGGATATGTCACCAACCTGAAATATCTCTTGGATCTTTTAAAACCTGCAATTATTGAAAGTTAGAGGAATAGCTGAGATTATAGTTGGGAACATGCATTTAACTGAAGAAGGGCTAAAACAACTGGGAATTGTTCAGGAATATCTTGCTGGATGCCCAAGAAACCAAGATTCTCAAATTCAAAAAAAAAAAAAAGATATTTTTTTTTGTGTAAGCAATGCTAGAAGCTTTGTATTTACACCCACATACATACATAAACATATAGTACATGTGCATATGCACGTGTGCATGCATATATGAATATGGAATTAAAAAACAATGAAATGAGAATGATTACAAACCACAATTTGAAATAAGTGAGTAATTAAGTCAGTAAGTCAAATGAACGGGTTATAAAGCAAAAAACTTAAAATGGTAAGGCATTTAAAAAAACATTATAGAAGAAATGAACTCAGTGAATGAATTATAAATCAATAGCTAGATTCAGACAGCAGGATGGTGAAGTGTGATCAAGGAAAAGCAGAAATGTTCAATAGGTATTTCAGTGGCATTTGGTATGAATCAAGTTGTAGATCTACTTCTTAAAGTATCACTGATAGAAAATTCACCATGTGCAACAAAGGAGGATATGAGGCAGTCTGTGTGATAATTAATCATTTACAACCCCACAAGCTTATATATTTTAGGTTCAAGAGTACTAAAGAGATTAGCTGAGGAAATCTCTAAATTACCAATATAATTTTCTGGCAGACATTGAACTGGATGACCTCCTGAGGTCCCCTCCAGCCCTCCAATCCTACGATCCTATGATTTTTGATTTCTCTGTAGAGGCTTTAATATCTTTGCACATAATTCAGTCATGCTCTCAGCAATTTGGTCTGTCAGAATCTATTCCTCACCCTGTATGACTGCCTCTTTCTGTCTTAGTGACCAAAAAATGCCACACACAAAGCGTGTCATGGCAATGCAGTCCTCCACGGTTTCATGGTCCAAAGACCATTCCCCCTTGTAAACATGGCAGGACACAAGGTTTAGCACCTCTTACTGGTGTAAATGTAAAGAAGGGCTATAGGCAACAGAGAACCTTGTTGGATCTTCACAGGGTATCAAGGACTAATAGACTTTCTTTCCTTAGTGCCTCATAGTCCATTGGTGAAGATCTCCTGGTGGCAGCCCTTTCTCCTTCACTGACGCGGTCAGGAGGCAGTCCCAGATGCGTATCCTCAATGACCTGCTGCGAAGCCTGAGGGTTCTGAAGATGATGGGAAGAAGAGATAGGACCAGCAGATCCCACAGCAGTTCTTGGACCACCTAGGGACCAAATTGCTGCACATTTGCCCAGAGGCTTGAGAGCAGGAAGCTCTGGAGAAATTATGTGAGCAGTGTCTCCTGTGGCACACCTATGGTCTCCCATAGGATAGGTATGTCTCCATGCTCCTAGGTTGCAACAGGCAAGCCAGCTGCAGGAGATACCAGAGGAGAAAGGTTAGCTGAACCCTGACAAGGGATCCCTGTCCCCCTGACATGAATATCCTCAGTCCTCAGAAACACATTCCTTAGGCATCCAAATTGACCCAAGGAGAGCAAGGTATGTCAGCGGAATGTCTGAGTGGTGGGCATATTGGATCCCCTACTTCCTTCTCTCTCTCTTTTTCCTATCCACTCCCCCATCCGCAAATCTCCCTCCCTCTTCATCTTCTGACAAGTTTTGGGTCATGTTGGCCCTCTCAGGGAATATAATTTTTTTGTTGTTTGAACACATTTGCCAACCCATTTCTATTGAGCTGCAGGTGTTCCTCCCACTCAGATTTTTGGCTGTTGCTTAAAGATACATGCCTGGGCCATGGCCTGTTGAACAGTGGACTTTGCAGGGGAATAGGCATGCAGAGAGCTTGGCTGCTGAATGCATTGTGAGTGGGAGGATGGAGGTAGTGCTGGGACAGAGGAGGTCCCACTGTGAGGACATTTAAGGCAGTGTATGCAAATCATGGGGTGTTAATGACCCATCGTTAAGGGTGTAGCAGGGTGTCTGGAAGGGTGTAGCAGCTCTAGGAATAGTTGTTTCAGCCAAAAGCATAAATACAGGACAGATTAATCATTTCACTGAGGTACTGAAAATAGGGGGGACAGGAGAGAAGGTCTTGTTTCAATTAGGGCAGAAAGGATTGTTTTGAGGGCACCTTTCTGCCCCATAGGGAGGAATCAGATGACTCTGTCCAGACATCTTTTTTCTGAAGTCTTACTCAGTCATGCAAAGCCAAATGATAGCTTCCCCGTTCTCATATCCACATCTGTCCTGCCATATATCCTAGTGAAAAGAAGGGCAATCAATTCCCCCCCCCCCCCCACCTTATTAAGGAAGCACCTTTTGGTGTGCTGCAGCTTGTCAACTACTTTTTTTTTTTTTTTTTTTTTTTCCAGTAAATGTTCAGGCCCAGGCCTGTAAAGTTTTCGGAGGACTGCTTGGACAGCAGTCACAGGCATGCACCGAATTGCAGGAAGGTTCATAAGTGATTGCACTGACTGCTGTTTATCAGGGCATGCAGAATCAGTGAGGATACTTGCTCAAAACGAATAGTGGATGGAGTGCCACCAGGGAAAGAATGACAGAAGGGAGAGGAGAGATAAAGAGGGACAGATATTGTATGCAATTACTTTCCATTCATGCAGTCATTTGTCACAGTAGAAAAAGCATCAACAAGCAGCCTATCTCATTCCTCTTATCTCACACAGTCAGCTCCTGGACACTCAATGTGGTCATGTCAATCATCAGTGAAGGCACAAACAGTGTCCCAGACACGAGTGCCAGCAACTCTCAGTTGCTGTGAAGAGCTATGTATACAGCTGCCAAAAGAAAACACTCACCCTGTTCTCACAGAGGTTGTATAGGACACAGCAAGTACCAGTTATCTGCAGGTTGATGGAAATGTTTTTGTCTGCTCTGCCACACATAAAATGCCATTCTGTTTCAAAGCAGATAGGGTAAGAATACAAACCACAGATGGGCTACATGTTTATCTAGATACTCCCTCAAGTTTCAGCAGTGCAGGGATACACAGTGTCTCCAGTAATGCGAAGGTACCCAAATGCCAGGAATGATCCTGTCCCTGCTGTAGAAAGAAGTCTTAGCATCCATTTTCAGTCCAAGGCCAGGGTTGCAGAAAACATGGCCATTGTCAAGCCTTTCTATGAAGCATTTCTAGATGACCGTAAATTTTGCCTTGGTGGTCCTGCAAGGCCATAGGAGAGCCGAATGAAAGCCTTTGTGGTTTTGTATAATCTTAGCTGCCATGGGCTAGACACCAGTTTGGAATGTGCATGCCATCAATAACTTCTATGTGGATAATATATATGTTGGGTCCACAGCACCAAGTGTTTTACCTTGCTCATCTACTTGTGTAGCAATGCATACCTGGTAAAACAGAGAGCTTATGCAGTCTGCAGTCTAGTAGCTACAGTATGTGTTTTCTGTACTTGTAAACCAGTACCTCAGTTTTTGTCTCGTTCTCATTGTTAGCAAAATATCAAATACACAACATGCTTATTGTACAAAACCATTCTTTTTCTTCTGGAGGATAACGGGACTGTGAAACAATAGCTCTGAAAAGTATGGGCTATCCTGTTCATTTTAAGCAATTGACACAGAAACTTGAAGGTGATCATTTGAATGGAATGTAAAAAAAATGTTTCCCTGTCATTTTTCAGACATAGTAAAGCATCACAAAAATCTAAATTACATCTTATTTGGATATACAGAATCCAATGTCATCTAATCCACGCTTTCTAACAGTCAAAATATCCAGCTTTTGTCCTACTATTTATTAATACATTTGCCTCATCAGTAGAACGACAAAAAGTGTTTAGCATTCAAAAGCACAGTTAAAAGCATCATTGCAATACACAAACACAAGTGTACTGGATACAGAGCAAACATCTTCAATGTGAACACAACTTCAAAGTATTTGACTCTGTGACTCTTACACGCCTGCAGTATTTTTCACTGTAATTTCCTGAAATTTACGTTAAAAACTAGAGGTCCAACCTGAAGTAGTCTATTGGTCCTCAACTGAGTCACGACTTTTAGTATCACAACACAGTCATCTACGACCTGAGCTAACACAGTAAATGGCAAAAGCAGAAACTTCTCACCCTCTGTCTGAGCTTAACACCAATGAATGCCGAGACATGACATCTTCTAAGGATTTCCATACCTACTTAACAGACAACACAGGAACAAAGGGACTAGAATCTCTCAGACATTTGCTTGTGTTTACAGGCCTTCCTGTCCCAGTCTCTAGAGACTTTCCTGCTCAGCTCACCTACATGCTGTCCCCGCGAAACTGTTCTCCCTCCTCCTCCAAGATTCTGACAGTACAGCCTTAGCCTCCTCTGTTCCTTCTTGAACACCCTTCCTCCCCTCTGCCTTACCCATGATGTTTCAGGAGCAAGAGCAGAAGTATGGTGAATACAGAAAGGCTGTGGACAAACAGCAGGTAAGGTAGAAAAATACACATACCTAAACTGTTACTACCTAACCCAGGATTGATAGAAGTGCCGTATAGCCCTATATAGAGGCAAGAATAGCCATATTTCACTGTCCAATGCAGATATAGACAGTCATCTCAAGCTAGCATAGAAAACACTAAAATGTTGCATGGTGTAGACACTGTTCATCGTGCTGTGTCCTGGAAACAACTGCATGGGGAGTATGTTAGAATCATTTTCTCAATGTGACTGAAGATGTTTCAAGCAGTTTTAATGGTCAATTGGTTCTCTGAGCATACATGGCATTCCTAAGGCACAGTGAATATTCATAAAATGTGTGTGAAAATCCATTAGCAAAACTGTACTGAGGATGTGTAAATTAAGACTATTCAGAGAACTGCAAGTTGGCCAAAGCTGGACAAATTTTTGAGGTATAGTAAAAGGCCCATATCTAAAACTCAGACAGTTCTTCTAGCAAATAACAAGTCCCTGCTTCAAAGTGTGGACTCATGATCATTGTCATGGTAACAAGTATAAAACAAGAATGTATAAAACATATTCTGAGAAAATGAAAGTTACAATGACCAAATCTGGCCCGTCAGACAACAAAATGCCAACCTAAGCAGATTAATCCTAGCAAGGTTATAAACAATATAAAAAGTAATCTATAATGGAAAATGTCAGAATTTTCTTGCAGTATCTCTAACATGTCAAAAGATCTTAAACTATTTCTACTTTCAACTTCTATAGCACATGAATAAGTGAGAATAATTTATTTGTCCCTGTACAAAACACAAATGATTTTTCTTCCGTATCTCAAATCATGTTGCAGAATTTTAATGTTGTGTATAAATTTGGGTCAAAGAGGACAACTGACTCCAAAAGAATAGAATAGTATTTGTAAAGTGTGTAGCAGAAAAGAGTAATAAAGGTGAAGGCAAGGTGAAATTAAAGTATAAAGAAAAAAGGGCCAGTTGAACTAGAAGGACATTGTATGCCTAAGGGACAATAGAGCAGGTGAAAATAGAGAGGTAAAAAAGGAAGATAATTCAGACTGGTGTATTTTCCTGTGTATTGAAGTCATCTTCAGGAGCTCTAAAATTCCTCTTTAGCCCTTCATTTTTAACTGTCTGCTTAACTTTTTTTTTTGTGGAGGGGAAAACAGAAGTTACACAGCAACTTTTCCTTGGGATACGGTAATTTAAAAATGAATATAATGTCCTTTTTTTGAATAGAGGGAGGACGGGATGAGAGTTCTATTGCCGCTAATTTTCCCTGTCTTTGTGAACATACAGAACAATTTAATTATACGGTGGCATCAGATTATTATAGAATTAATCAATTAATAACCCAAAAGACCATTTTTATGGTATCCATCAAGGCTTGCAGCTCAGAAAATTAGAAGTAGAATTAGCAGCCTACATAATTGTAAATAAGATATATAAATCAAATGAGCTTCCACTGTGGTTTTAGTAAATGGAACCATGTCACATTTATAAATACCAGCGTGAGAAGCTTCACAGCCAAAGTACACTGTAGCAGAAATTTCTGAGCATAGAAAGCTTGAATCATTAAATCATATCGTAGAGGATGGAAGATTCTCTGTAAACTAGTTTGAAACATGAAATAATACTAGAACGGATTGTTAACCTGAGGCATGATTTCATCCTTGCCTCTAATAGACAGGAGTTATCTTGAATATGATGAAGCTCAGTTGATCAGCATCATATAAACAAATGTTTAAAGCTTAAGTGAGTGACCTCATTCAAGCTAATGTATATTCCTGGGACCAAAGGTATAAATAATAGATATACCTGGTATAGAAGGCAGATTAGTCACTACAAGGAAAAAAATACCCAAATTTTATATAAAAGATCAAGAAGGACTTGTTCAAAATTAGTCACTAAATAATCAATCTTGAAGGCAGGAATCCACTTCTTAATTCTAAATGATCTCTAAACCAGATATATTCTGTCTGAAGTACAAAACATGCTATAATTCATATGCTTTAAGCAACATTTACATACAGAAGGTCAATATTGCCTTGGATGTCATGTGTATATGATATTGTCAGCGAATTAGCATTTCAGTTGAGAATTTTCTGTTAATATTCTACCATGTATTTGAAGGTTTTCAATTCATAAAACATGACAATATTCATCCTCGGATCTCTATTAAGACAGAGATAGAAATAGGCATTTTGAAAATAAACTTGGATGAAGCTAGGTCTCAGCACCATAATATACATAATCTAATATTAGCTGTTAGAAAATAAGAAACATAAGCATATATATGTCTCTTAAACAGTGCATTTCAAGGTTTAATTCCATGGAATTAAATGACAGAAAATAGATATATTTCTTTAAAGAGTATCTGAAAATCTCACCACTGACAAGTAAAACGTATAAATCTATTAGCAGCGAAAGTAATCATGTACACCATAGAAGGTTTTTCACATCAAAGCAATGCTCAGATCTAATACTACAGCTAAACTAAACATACTCTTAAACGCTTTAGGAGATAAAGAGTAGCTTGTTGCCTGTACCTTGTGAAAGCAAGTGAAACCCTTACATTTAACTGTTTCTGAAGCCTATGGATTAAGTCATTTTGCAAAAGATGCTGTGGAGATAGTTTTGAAAAATGAGAATACTGCATTGGGAATGGTTCCAGGTTAGTTTTTGTGGAACCTGAGGGGGAAATGCTGGTCCCGCTTTCACCAGCAGCAACATCTGTTTACTTCCAAAGGACCTTTGGCTTTAGCTGAAGACTGCTTCCTCCAAAGCACAGTTACAATGTGAGCAATAAAAGCATACCCCTCACTCCCTTCTATGTTAAATATGGGACCTCAAACAGGGCAGCTAGAACTATACTGTAGAGGAAACATATCTAGCCATTTTCCTTGATTTTAATCCTCCTGGTGAAGTTGTTAATTAAAGTTAATTCTAATGACTCCTTCTACTACGTCCAAGCTGTAGGCAAAGTTCTCATACAGTAAACAAAACCTTTGATTTCCTTTACTGCTCTCCAGATCATAAAACATTTTTTGGTGCTATAGAAAATTGCCAACAACTCCGAGCTAAAAGACTCATTATATTATAATAAAACCCATTAGATGATTCTTTAAGAATTTTTAATATCCAGACTTTCAGAAATCTGGGAAACAGCAAACCAACTGCAGGTTTGACACTTGTTGATACATGGCATCTAAACCACAGATTAGGTCCAAGAACTCTAAAAAAGTGCTATTATATTTCAAATCTAAAAAGTATAAAATTTACCTCAAAGTCTAATTTGAAAAGTTCTGCTAAAATGCATTGCTATAACTATAGTACTATGGCCTTTTACTGAATTATGGAGCTAATGTATTCCACACACTCAGGGTATTCTCTTTTTCAAATGAAAAAAAAAAAAGAAAAAAGAAAAAGAAAAAAGACATCATACTTTCAAGTTTTTGAGGTAGAGTTAATTTCTGAAGAATTTGCCAAGATGTTCTGTGGATTTTTGCTGGTGCTGCACTTTAGCAGCAGAAGTAAAAAAAGATTTTTCAACAGTTTAGTGGAAAATCAATTATAAATTATGTGAGGTACCTCCAAAATTTTCCACAGAAATGGGAACACATCCATGCATTTTCTGTAAAACAAAATGGCAAAGTTCCCTGCAAATTTCTTCCAATTTTTCACCTCGATTTTTAACTGGACTCAATGATATTCTTGTTTCATTTGGTATTAAGACATCTTTTTACAAGACAGTTTTGTTTGTTTTTCATGTGATGTTTTCCCATTTCACTTAGATGGTAATTTTACTTAAGTAATGCCCATGAAATCTAACAACTCCAGTCTTTCTGAAATTGGGTTAACCTTTGCAGTGAATAGCACATGGAGATTTTGGATATCTAGACAACACAGCTTGTTAGAATATTTTTTCAAAAAGTAAAAAAATAAAAATCAGACTTCATATAGGTTGTTTGTTTGTTTATCATAGCAAGATGTAGACCAATACATTTTTAACAGGCAGATGAGAACTTTATTTTTCAAATTGCCAGAGAATAGGAAAATATCTGGAAACACAAGATAAATGTATGTTACTTGTCTGCCTGAAGAAATTGTATTCATTCAGGTAATCTACATAATAACATTCACAGCCTTTTTCAAATAAATAAAAATCCCTTTTGATTTTAAGTGTAACCCATACAAGCAAAACAAAAAAATAATCTGCAAATACAAACTGATACCTCATATTTATAGCCCTGGTGTTGAAGAAATTGAATTCTCTGGCTCCACCAGCCTACAATTACTTCGGCTTGCATTGAAGTGGCAATTTTCAAGCAGGAAGAATTCCATTTGAGAAGGAATTACAACACTCATTCACAAGATACATGATTGTGCACTAGATATATTCCTGGAGCAGACTAAATATATTTCTTAAATACATTCCTTGCACGTACATATTCTATAGTTACCTTTATGAGGGATACAGCGACTGTATTTTCAGTTTGCTAAATGCACCAATATCAAAATATTTTTAAAATATAAATAACCCAACAAAATGAACAAACAAACAACAAAAAAAAAGGAAAAAGAAAAAAGAGGAAGCTACTAGAGTTACTTGAAGACCTTTAGGAAAGGACAGATGGTCTTGGAATCAAGTTTCAAAGAAATGAGAGGACAAGTTAACTGAGTAATTCCTGCTTAAGAAAGAAGTTTATGTTTTTATCATTTACATAGAATTAAAAATTAAAAAAATGATTATTATAAGCTCTTTTCTTTTCACACAGAAATATAATAGAGCATTTAAAATACAATATACAAGCAAATTAGAGGCCTTTCTTCCCCTCTCTCTTTCACACATAATTTCAAGTCCTTCTATGTCATAAACATGAAATGAACAAACACCTACTCAGTTCATACGCCAAATGATTTCATATTTCAAAAATAAAATGTCTGTATTGAAAGATTATTATCTTCCAGTGTCACCTAAAGGAAGGAATTGCCCTGGTATTTTACAAAATTTATTGATTCAGAAGCAATAGGATACCAAATCTGCTTACTAGGGCATTAACACATCCTGCTCTGCAGGGGTGGTGGCCTACTCTCACAGTTCAAAGTCTTTGAAAACTGAAGAAAATCTGAACTGCCACATTCAGCTCATTCCCTCTATTAGCAAAAGTTAGCAAGATCCTCCAACTTAGTTTTTATTTACTGCCCCCATTCCTTGTCTAGTGTAAATGCTGCAGTGTTGTTTGAATACTCACACTTTAGCTTACTTCTTTTCTCCACATATTCCTCCAACACATGCATTCTGTTCTAAAGAGTGCATCCTCCTCAGCATGGTGCTTCCAGAGTTTGGGAGCTGAATCCAGAGGTACGATCAAAAATTGTGGATATGTGTTTCTTCAGATTTTTTTTTTAATTACAAAAAAAAGAGAGAAAAAGTTATCAACTCCAGATAGAATAAAAACAAATCTTGTTGTCTAGACTTCTCAAAATGTTCCTAAAAATTCCTTCTCCAGATCATCTTTTGTATTCCACCTTTTCTATTATTTCATGTTGCTAAATCCTTGATTATCATCACCTTCATCGTCTCATATGGACATTCGCTTTATTCAGCTATGGCCCACTAAAAATTAATCTAACCCAAACTATATGCTTTTGTTGTCTAGATATAATTAGGGTGCACAGACAGACACATTCAGAGACAGATTCATCCCAGCTCAGAATGGAGGCCTCACAGGGCAAAGACGCAGATGGAGCCTGGATGTGAAGGTCTGGAATAAAGCCCAACCCAAAGGTTATGCCAAGGGTCTGGGACTGAGCAAGCAGATTGGTGTTATTCGTACTGACTAGAGAGAAGGTAAAAGAGATTAACAGGGAAAAGATTAAGAGCCTTCATTTATCTATATCAGATTTAAGGTAACATCTGGAAATTGGTAGAAAGATCTGAAAGAGGCAGTAATTAAAGTCAGTAGCGAAGCATGTTTTAAAGTATCTAGCTGGAGTGTGACCCTAATACTCTGGCACTATTTTTCAAATATATAAATACATGTTTTTCATATGAGAAGTATTTGGGGATATTATAATAATTATCATCACCATCCAAAGTGCAACTACTACAAATCACTTCTCTCTGCCAGTTCCTTTCTATTGATGTCCCATGCACAGCCATTTTTAAGACCTGGAAAATAAGTTCATGTGGCTTTCATGAAAAAAATGTTTTGGTTCTCTGCTAGGCAACAATATATATAGTTTCTCTTAATGTTTTTACTTAATCACTGCAACTGGCAAATCTTCTGTGTCCTACCACTGAAACTGTGTCATTAATCTGGAAAAGGTCAACCACAAAGTAAAAATTTAAATTGAGTTAAACACAGTTCAGTTATATCATTCTATAAAAACTGGGAGGCACATTCAGAATATTCACCCATCTAACCCTTGTTTTATCTTTCCTCTTTCCAAAATCCTCATGGATGGGTGTGTCCCAGAGTACCTCTTTTACAGTTTCTGAGTTTAATGCACCTCTGATCCATTCATGTGTCTTTCAGTGGTCCTTTTTAAGTCTTAAATCTTGAAATGATACCATTTTCTTTTTGGTACAGAACCCTCTATTCTCCCTCCATCCAGGAGGAAATTGGGGCTGCAGGTCTTTGAGATAATTTCTGCAAGTCTGACTTCAGAGAGGAACCTCTACCCATGTTCTCTCTGGGACAATGACAGATCTAATAAGTGCACAGCCATTTGTCACAATGTTAGTTATCTGCTTAGAACAGCAAAAGCTACTGAGAAATCAATTCGTAAAGCAATGAAGAATTTATGTGCAAATCTAGTTTATCAGGCAGGCAAACATCAACTACTTGAGGAACCCATACAGTAGGATTGGACAGCCTGATTAAACTACTCAGGTCATTTCACCCATCTCTTTATCTAATACAGGTCCTATTCCAGAATACACATCACCTTTTCATCCGATAGGGTTGGTATAGATTGCTTTAAATTAATCTGTCAGACCTCTTTAATCTAATCAAATCAGTATGGTTTATTTCTCAGAATGAATCTTCAGAAGACTCCAAATCACTCTTGGCAACTGAGGTTAATCACCCTGTCCGTCTTCTTGAGTCCTTCCACTTCTTTCCCCTTCTTCCAGTTACCTTAGTATCAGCAGAAGATTTTTAACACCTTTGTATACCCAGGAACAGGGTTCCTAGAAATCTTTTGGAGATATCAGATAAGCTTTACAGCATGAATATGTTGTTCTGCATGTCATGCTTCCAAAGTATTCTGAAGTATGTTTTTTGGCTTCATTCTCCGATATGCCAAGCCCCAAGAACTGTAAGACAATGTTATATGCTAGAATATCTTCATTATTACTAGAAGAATTTAATTAGTTTATTCTATTAATATGCTAAATTTCAGCAGTATTAGTAATTAATTTTAATACCTACTCATACTTTTTCCTGCAAAATATGCATCAGGTTTAATCTGGAGAGTCTAGAATGTTGTGGATGGTCTTGATTTCTGATTGTTCCCGCCACTCTGTAGCAGGCAAAAACTCCTGTCTGAATTTACCCCAAGAAAAGTAAATGGGAAGACCAAAGGCTTAAGAATCATGAACTCTGTTACACAGAATCTTTAATATATGCTATAAACAAAATTTCCTCTTTCCCAGCAGTGCCTTAGACTCTGTTTCAAGGATGCACCTAACGTAAAAAAATAAGCATGAGGGATTGTATTTTCAATTCCAGGCCTTTTGTGGCATCTATTTTCAGGTCAGTGTAGACTCAGATCTATATGGACCATGAGTTCTGTGACACCTATAGGATTTAAGTTTGCAATTCAGAGGTACCTATACCTAAGTAAACATTTAGGACACAGTCATAGATTCTTAAACACCATCAATACCAAACAGGTAAGAATTTTGCCATAACATTGTTAGATAAATTACTGCATTCCTTAACACAAACTCCAGATACTGTTCTACTGCTGTATATCTTCAAATAATAAAATTAATCCTGTAATCCCCTCAAATCCATTGAAACTGGGAGAATTTACATAAGGACTGAGATAGTAATTTATTTCTAAAACTCAAGAATACACTTTTGTTTTTAGCTGGAATACATAGTACAGGTGACATTTGATCAGCCCACATCAGGCTAATACTGCTTCAGTTCCTTATTGGGGAAGAGCTAATCCCATTTATTCATTAATTATTAATTAATTAATTAATTAATTGCTTGATTATCCACAGTTTATAAAACAATATTTGCACTCAACCTTAAAAGAGACAAATTCTAGCACATCCCCAAATTACAGAGTAGGCACAACACCCATCATCTCAAATGATATCCCATCAATGTTTGCATAAAAAGGAAACCAAGCCTAACAATATCCTCTTGACAAATGAAGTAGGCAGAGACGCTTCCAAGTACTACAATCCACTACCTACGTTTTCTTTTAAATCTTCACAGGGCCAGATTCCATCAGTTAGCCCAAGCTGAAGATAATTTTGTTCAGGATTAGGTGACAAAATCATCAGTGATTACCAAGCTAGATCTGTCTCCCATTCCCACTTTCTCTTCTCCCAGGTGTTATACTATTGACACTTGGTTCACCAAGTAGCTCATTTCTCTTCTGTTCCTGCAATCTCAGACTTGTTAGCTGGAGGAACAAGCCCCACCATGTGAGGAAATGTCAAGTCTTCACCTCCACACCCCCATCTCTTATGTCTTCTGACAATATTGTTTTGACAGCATACCTGACAGGAAAATAAAATAAAAAATCTTCAATAGAGGTTTCATCTTGTGAAAAATTTATCTGCTTATGTCCAGCATAACAACAACAACAAAAAAAAGGAATAACAGGGGCAGGAAGAATACAAGATGAATCCTTTAATAAGGCTTGAAACCATCACAGTCTCAAAGCGAATAATATTTGCCTCTAACTAGCTTCCAAGCAGCATTATACAACACTTGCAGCCATTAAACAGACTTCTATTTCTAGATACAATAAATGCTATCCTAACATAGTATGATACTATGTGAAATAAGCCTTAGCTATAAAATATTTAATAAATCCATGAAAGTATAATAACAGATAATGGGCAAGTCCATGAAACATGCGATTTAGTCATTAGATTTCATCACTTTTTGACTTCCCAAACAGATTATCCAAACAACATAGCTTACTGCACATCAGAAAACATAACCACATCCTAAAACTGAGATGGAAAAATACATGAGGATGTTATTGCAAGAAGAATTTATTGGATTTTTTATTCATTTGCAAAAACAGATTAGCTCCATTGTTGCTGAGATGAACAGGTTTCAGTTCTCATTGAAACCTCTGAAAGGTCTGTGTGGATAAAGAAAGAATTATTGTGGTTATAAATACCAGTACAGTATTAAAATATTGCTAATATTCAAGATGGATAAATGTATTTTATATGTTATCTCTGCCATATAAGCTAGGTATTGAAAAATGTATTGTTCTGCATAGATATACTTTCTAAGAAAAGTTTTGCTTGTTTGATTTGTCCCAAAGCAAGAAATGACATAAAAGTTCCAGTGTCCTACACAGTGTTACTTTTATAAATCAATCTGGATTTGCCCCTGAAGTTAAAAAGAAATAACTCCCAGGACAATGAAAAATAATACTGTAGAACATATACATCAATTAACACTGAAAATTTTCTTTAATTTCCAAGATCTACCTTAGGACCTATAGTTGGGTGTTATTTGGTTTCTCCACAGAAAGCTAGATATTTCTCATAAATTCAGTAGATTTGTGAATTTTCTATAAATACTTATACAACGTACAATAAAGGGTTGAGGAAAAAATAAAATCCCTGTGAGCTGAAACTTAATAGATTGCAGTTAGTTGCTCCAAACTGTTTGTGGTTAAAAGCATTTTACAAGCACAGTGTTATTACACTATGAGTAAGTCAGGTTTTCTTTCTTTCTTTTTTTGTTTTTCCTCTCCAGGATAATTTTTACCAGGAATTGTCACCTTGAGCAAATCTCATATTAACCCAAATGCCAGATGTTAATTTCCCTAAACTGTTTTTGTGTGACTGCCTTTTCTGAAGAATCATGAAAGCCATAAGCCCAGTTTCAGGGCTACTGAGCACCAAAATTTAATTCAGTGGTGGCTGTGGATGCTGGGCAACCTTTAAAAATACGTTATAAGGCAATGCTGCTGACATAGAGAAAGTCCTGGAAGCTCCTATCATGGAGAACACCCATTGACTCATCTGGTATTTCCATACATGAAAATTTGGAAAAGGGCTTTCTGTTCTCAAATTTTAGGAGGAGCTGGGACTTCATTATGGATTTTGTTAGTTTCCATCTCACAAATACACTTACATGCTTTAAAGTAAGTTAAAACTAAACTCTGTGTGTGGGCATGTATGTTTTTATATATATACATATTGACAAAGCTACATGCACACATATACACAGTCTTCTGTGCCGTATTTGGAGGTAGCAAACATGAACTCCCAACAGTCTTTAGCTTTTTGCTATTTAGAGTTCACAAAAAGGGAAACAATATGCATATATATATATATATGTAATACTTTTGCCAATAATAAAGAGATGATCTGTCTCTAAGAGAAGCAGCAAGCCAACTACATTACTACTATGCACTAGCCGCAACATCGCCAGTGTCATTGTGGTGAGGTCTTCCAATTTTGAGAATCTGAAAAGACATCCCTTTTGGGATATCACCTTATTTTTGGCAAATTCACAGTCTTGTGAACTTTTGTACTTCTCAGCAAAGCAGTAAGGATGAAACAGCTTTAAGATTAACCCAGCTTGCACCAATGTTAGTAGGAAGTTATCTGGTCAGTATAGGATAGCCAGAGCCTCACACATTCTGCCAGCCACCAAACAAGACAATAGATCCTGTAACATGCGGCTTTCTATCCCTGCTTTATATTTGTTTCGTATTACCACATATTAAACAAAACAGTGTGACTTCTTTGCATAAGGTAGAGATATAAGGGGTAAGTATGTGGACCTGAGATTACATGAGAAGAAATGCGTTCCAAAAAGGCAACAAAAGATTAACACAATTTCTCAAACGCCTACTATCACATTTCACAACTCTAAATTTCAAGAGAAAAACAAACAAACAAACAAACAAAAACATTGTTTATCCCTCCTATTACAAATGTTCTGCAAAGTGAAAACTACATCAAACAACAAAGAAGGACTGTTTTTATACTGGTTAATTTTAATGGGAAAAAAATAAGACATGCAAAAATGAACCTTTCTTAAGCATTCCTTAATTAAGACATTACTGAGCTGATAGCCAAATCTGTGTAAAAGGCATTTCTCTTGTTACTATAGCCCTAACACAGTGTTCCGAGTAATCCCTTTTAGCCAGTGTTTGGCACAGTGGTAAGGTCTTCTGCATCTTTTGAGAACAGGCCTGATAATCACAGCTCCTAAAATCTTACCTCAGTCTGCTTGGAAATGGTGACATACACCTGTATGAAAAGATAAGGAATCAAGTAGTTTTACCAACATCAGTTGCCTTTCCAAAAATAAGCCAGTGTTTATTGACTTTCTGTATATATGACCAAAGCTTTTGTGTTAGAAAAGTCACTTCAGCAAAGTTTTTGGTCAGACAGAGAGCAGATAAGCTATCCAAGATCCTTTCTGCTCTCTCTGTCTCTAGAATCCTTCCTCTTATCCAGCTTCTCTCTGTGGCTGTAAAAATGTTATGTGAATGTTATAGCTTATTCAGTGGTAAAGAAAAAATATTATGTTCCTGTTCAGTTTCCCGTTATTCTTATCTCAGGTGTTTTTGGCTCTGTACTGTAAACAGATCATGGAAATGAACCAAAAAAAACCACCCATATAGTTATATCAGTGCAAATGAGGATGAAGTTTCATACTTTTTTATTCTATTTCATATGCAAGTTGGATGGTGAAAAAGGTAGCAAAAAAAGGGTCCATCTACAGCCAGCTCAGTTCCCTGAGGTGACTTACTGAATCAATTGTCTCTTCCTAATGCTTGAATAGGGGAGATGGCAAGTCAGGAATACACAGTCAGAAGGCTAGGAAGGGAGGGACTGCCCATTTCAGTGACAGCACTCACTTATGTTTGATTATAGTGACCATAAAATCACTCCCTGGGAAGGAAAGAACCTATGGCATAGTGGTGGAGTGAACCTTGCATTTGGAACTATCACTTCCTTGCTGTATAAGGAGACAAGTAATACCAAGGGCCTCTTCAAGATCTCCTGCTTCTCCAGTTCTCCTGTCCTGTTCCCCTCACTTATTTTCTCCCACAGATGACTCCATTCCTTTGGTTCATGTGAAACAGGGTTCCCTCCAATCAGGAGGAGAACCAGCACCTTCCTCCTCTATGGAGAAGCATATGGGTTTGGAATTTATTTTGCTCTGCAGTCAGTCAGTCCTACCCAGGTGGACTGACAAGAAAAGTATTTATCTCCAAAACAAACACAAATGTTTGTACATATATAGAAGAACATTCTGCTACTCAATTCAACTTCCAATAGAAAAGTTCAGGCCTGTGACCTGAATAAATCATTAGGAGGCAGGACTTCCACACAGAAAGTATGTCAACATTCATACGTAACCAGGAACTTATTTTGCTCTGTGACGTAATGTTACTCAGGCACCTGAGGCCTATAGTTTTAATATGAAGACATATTGAAAGCTGTTTATAGGTAGACACAATCAAACTTTTGTCAGCATGAACACAGCATGTAGCATTAAAATGTTCGAACACAGCACAGAGCAACTAAGAAATCAGCCAAGGAAAATCAAGTTAGACAAGAAAATAATTACTAATGTAAGAAACAAAACAAAACAAAACTTTTTTTCTATTAAAACCAAACCTTTTCATATGAATAACAAAGAAAGGAGAAAAAAACACAAAGAGATTTTTGTTCATTTGTTCACCTTTAAAATTCAGGCTGATAAATAGTCTACACGTTGGATGTGGTATTGACATAAGAGGTATCATTCTAATTAATATGGAAAACAGGACTTTTATTGGAGAACAAGAGCAATGAGTACAGAATGGTGACTTTCTTTTTAAAATATTTGGAAGGCAGGCTCACACTATGACCTGCTTCCAGTTTCCAGTGGTATTAGGGATGAAGCCAGTATAAATCTAGTTGTCACAAAAGAACAAGTTATAGTATATATTAAACCACAAAAAAATACTTTCAAATAACATTAAGGGTATGACTTAAGCCCACAAAAGCTAGGAAATTCAGAGTTAGGGCTGCAACTCTGTCCTCAACTCACCCCATTTTGTTTAGGTATTATAACAGATATGAAGAGAGCTCCATGAAACATGATGGTTTTGGTTTACAAGGATTAGCACAAAATTTGGCATTTGTCTGTGCAAGGTAGGGTTTGCCAATTTAGCAAGAGCTGATGAAGCCTTCTCATGGAGAGGATGATTATATGAGCAACAAGCCAGATCCTTACATCAAATGTTAATAATAGAGTGTATGCGTCTCTTCACCTGATTAACTTCATGAATCGTATTCCTGGACTTCAAATAGTTAACTGCTACAAATATTTGCTGGGAACTGTAAGAATACTGTGGTAACCTGCGAATGTATTCAGGTCGGTACTGAGTAAGCAGGTGAATATAGTGGCTTGATATCTGAATATGCTAAAGATAGCTGCCAAAACACAAATGCAGCAAATTGGGTTGATAAACAGTAATGACTCTCTAATGGAAAGTATGTGATCATTTGATCAAAATGATAAGATTCAACAAAAATGTTGAATTAAAAAAGTAATATCAGGTTAAGAGATGAGAAGAAGAAATAACTAAAAATTGCTGACTAACTATAGGAGTTGAAGATATTTTTTCTGATACCGAAGAACAGTATGACTTGCTGAAGAACAGTATGTCTTACTTGAAGCTGTGAGGAGAGAGAAGAAGAGAAACACATGTACATGTTTTATTTAGCCCTACCTGTGTCTTACACTTGTGAAAGGGAAGAGTGATTGCTTTTTGCAACACTCCATGCTTTATTACTTTTGCTATCTTGAGCTGTAAATATTCAGCATTTCCTTTTAGATTTGATCGACCTCTGAATCATTTTAGCAAATATTTATGAGTAGTTCCACCACCCCAGCAAATTTCAGTCTGCCATGAAGGAAAAACTGTCATTTACCATCTTCTACAGATAAAATTGAAGAGGTAGCTCATGATTTTTATGACTCGTCATGCAAGAAGTAATGTGTATCTCTGAGGAAATGAAGCTGAGATGCCTACAACGTTAATACTTCAATATACAATATCAAATATCTAATACAGACTATGAAAGTTTGACAGTGGAGTCCAAATACCCTAAACAGGTAGTGAATGGAAAATGTGTGTGCAGTGGGGAAGTGTGCTAGAAATGGTTGAGCTAGAAACAGCTGCTAAGGACTACTGAGATAAAGGGAAATTTAAAGCATATACATATATTACTGTGGAACCATAACACAGAAGTTTGGTGTGGGTTCATTTGGGAAAAATATGAATAGAGCTCTGGAAAAAACACCAGAAGGGATATCTCACCTGTATAACTTCATAGATTGACAGAACTACTGGGGTCAGAAGGCACCTCTGGTGACTGCCTAGTCTAATACCTCTCATCAGAGCAGAGTGGGGTTAGAGCAGATTGCTTAAGCCCATGTCCAGTCAGGTTTTGAGTAACTCCAGGGACGAAGAATCCACAGCTTCTCTGGGCAACCTGTTCCAGTGTTTGACCACTCTCTCTAATATATATATATTTCTTATGTTTAATCAGAATTTCCTGTGCTTATGTTTAACCAGAATTCCTATGCTTCATATTCAAAACAATAAATAAATAATAACCATTCGTATATTTAATCAGAATTTCCTATGCTTCATTTCATGTCCATTGCCTCCTATCCTGTCACAGGATATGACTAAGAAGGTTCTAGCTTCATCCTTTTTTACTCACTCCATATAGGTATTTATACACTTTGATAAGATCCACCCGAGCCTTCTTAGGACTAAATAATCTCAGCCCTCTCAGTTTCTCCTCATATGTCAGATGCTCCAATCCCTAATTCATGTCCTTTGCTGGAACTGCTTGTATATGTCTATGTCTATTTAATCTTTTTCCTTGAGGCTTAAGATAGGTTGTGTTAGCATGTGATTGACACAGGATAAGAGGATGCACAAGATCAGCTACCAAGACTGAACAAAGCCTCTGTAATTTCACTCTGTGCCTAGATATTCATGTTGAATTACATCTATTTGCTTTGAGCAGAAAACATTCTTCCATGCTCTAACTGTTGCTCTGCTGATGCATGGTCACTTGTTAAGCTAATGTGACTTTGCTGAGAGTCCTCAGCATGAACATGGTGAACTCAATTTGTATAAGGCAATGTTTTGGGGCAATCACTGTCACAAATGGTATTGAAAAACAGACCTCAGTTTAATTCTCTATGGAGTCATTTTTGCAATAAAGTTTAAAACAAAGTTAAAATAAAAAAGTTTTTAAAAGAGTTAAAAAATAAATAAAATTAATTTAAATGAACTGCATTCAATCTTTCGCTTCCCTTTCAAATGCCAAAATATTAATATAAAAACATTTTATCCTCAATCAATAACTCACCAAGAAAACAATAAAATAAAATTAAAAATAAATTAACTTATGTTAACATATTTTGAAACATTAAAAAGTACAGTTATTTAGCTCAGGACAATATTTACAACTGTGACCTGAAACTCTGTTAAATTCTGAGTTCATTACAAGCCCTAAATACAACCTATGTTCCTTGAAAGGGCTGTAAATATTCTGAACAAGTCATGACCCAGTTTTCAGCACAGTTGTGCCACGCTATTTTTGTGTTTAAATAAATATAACAAAAATGCATATTTTTGCATAGCTTCAATGCAAAATTAAGGGTACAGAAAGGGGGAGAACTGTGGGCTGGGATGAGTTTCACTTTTCAGTTTTGGAGTAACCAAAACTCAGAGCAAAATGAACATGGTGAGTGCATAGAACCACAGGAACCAAAACCAATGAAAGCTTGGAATGGAATGTTATTGCAGCTTTTATATCTATCAGGGTAGCTAGGTGCTATCTGGCCTTTATCACAATAACATTTGAATAATGCATTCTGTAGCAATTTTCACATGTGATTCTCAACAGTGAGGCCATTACTGGAATAGTGTGTGCAATTCTGATGCCCACTCTTAAAAAAAAAATAAAAATACTAAAAAATCATATAGGACTCAGGAAAAAAAATAAGAATTAATAATGATTTGGAAAGTTAGAATGACAGAAGAGAAAAGTTCAGTCTAGTTAGTTAATGTCTCTAAGAGAAGTTAACTAAGTGACCTGATAATAGTTTATTAGTGATTAAATTTGAATACTTTCAACAGTGGATTTTTTTTTTCAATTAAAAATAAATAAATAAATAAATAAGGAAGGACTAATAGCTAGAAATTGAAGCTTAAAAATTAAGAATAAATTAAGGTGCACATGTTGGATTATCAAGATAATAACAAATCACATACAAGTCTTCATACAAGTCTTATAGTCAAATTTTTCACCTCTTTAAGTCATTGCATAAAAAAATGTCTTAAAACATTTTTCCTAAATCCATCAAAAGGGGTTTAATGCTAAGGTTATAAAGATAAGATTTAGATTGAGATTCTGATAACTTCAGTCATAATGCAGTGAAAAACAGAATGGAAAAATTCCCACAAATGTCAGTTTAGGAGACACATAGATGACAATGAAAGTTGAAATTTTCTAATTTTATAAAACTTCTAATTATTGTTTTCATTGTGGTCTAAATTCCATCAAAGTTAATACAATTTTTCATGCTGACTAGAGAAAATGGAATGTGAAGTAAGTTTGAGGACTTCTGAAAATCTTACCCTTACTTTCACAAAAGCTGACATTTGACAAAGAACTGGCTGTTTTTCTCCTTTACATTCTTTAATAACAAATTCCTTAAGCAAGAAAAAAAAAAAAAAAGGAAAAAAAAAGCTAATAATAGTTCTCACATAAGGTATTTCTGCTTTGAGAACAAAGTAACAATGTATGCAGCCACATTAGAAGCCTTAGAATCTTTAAAACAATATATCTTGCAGCACTATTCCTTTCTTCCAGAAGCATTCAAGATTGTATTGTTTACTAACTGTCATGAACAAAAGTGGAGGGAGAAAACCCTGCTTTATCCATCAGAGAAATACAACCATCCTCGAGTGCAGCTCAACAAAATTTCCCAGTATCTTGCTCTTATGAAATTACAGAGAATTTGAGGTAGTTAGCTGGATTAACAAAACCAATAATCTTACAAGAATATGCAAGTCATTTCCAACTGGAATTTTCTTTTACTGAGAAACACTCAAGAATTTTACTCTTTCTATCCCAGAACAGAGCAGTAGTAACTCAGAAAGGGATCCTCAGCTATTATAAAAGAGGTACCCTGCATCACCAGAATGTGAGAATACTCAATTAAGCTAAAGCTAGAACATAAAATCTCTTTTAGAGGAGGGCTGTTGGTGACTCATTTTAAGACTCAGCTCCTCATGATTAAGATGTCTTTCCCTGTTTATCTTGCAATGGGACTGAGCTAGCAGAGGTTAATATGGGACAAAAATCCAAGTTATGCAGTCAATTGAACAAAAGTTCCACTCAAATTACTGGGAGTTCTGCTCAGTTGAGGGCCTCAGAATTTGGCCCAGTAATAGAAGGCCCTATTCTAATTAAGTTATTCATTTTTAGCCTTAAGCATTCCTCTGCCTCAGTGAAGTGTGCCAAGAAAACTCAAAAACTGAGCACCACAGAAGTAATATTAAAATTTAACAATGTTTTGAACTGACACAGGGAGGACTCTCAAAGCTATTTAGAAACAATGGCATGATCTTCAACTGCAGCCAGGGAATTCACAGTATATGATACTTACAGATGTGCTTTTCATTGGGACCATGTCCCATTCTCATATGCTGAAGTTTTTCTTATGCCTCATGTTCCTATGCATAATACTTTTAACCTAGCATACTTAAATCTCACTAAAGTTACTGTTAGTTACATGCCAAAGTTTGGAAATGCCCAGCCAAGAAGTCAGATGTTTATTTCTTAAATATTACTAACTTTCAATAAATATATTTCTACATTTTATGTTTAAAATATCATTTAATTGAACTGTATATTAAAATTGCTGCTTTGGCCTCTGTTCAATGGATTCTTAAAGTTCGCCTAATTTGGACTAATTAAATAGACTTCTGATACAGTTGGTCCATGATATATGACACCAAACAAAGCATGAATATATTACTGTAGATATTTAGATGTTAGATCTAGTTTGGAAAAACAAACAACAAAACACCAACTACCTTATAAAGCTCTTAGAAACAGTTATGTACATTTCCAAAGGATTATTTTTTCAGAAGTTTTTTTTTTTTTTCTACAAAGTATTTTCTACTTGTAAATCCTTTCAAGTCACTTATAACACTTTTTACTATTACATTACAACAGTGTGCTTTCCAACCTTTAAATTCAGGGAAATGTGCTGCTCCTGAAAAGGAATAATCTTAACTCACATCTAAGATTTGCATCTTATGGAACGTGTAGCACGGATGATGATCACCTAGGGGCAAACTTAATGACAATTCTTACTTTTGAGTGTTTGACTTTGAATAAATGCCTATTTAAAAAAATAATAAAATTAAAAAAAAAACACACAGCAAAGTACAAAATTGGCAATATACATCACCTGACACTATTTTGATACCCACATGAATTACAAGTAAGGCTGAAACATCTTTCTGTATGGCACAGATCACTAACATGTAGGAGACTAAGGAAGCTGGTATTTGGTTGTTCTTACTGGTTATTCTTGCCTTCACTCCCATTTATTCCCAGCTGCATCATCCATTTCCCAGCCAGTCCCAGTCTTTCTGTGACCAAATCTCCTTCCTAGCCAGTCCCTGAGTTCACCAGGTTAGATGTCATGCTTTTTGTTGGCTTCATCTCATGTAATGTATATGTTGTCATGTGACTACTCATCTGCAGATTATTTTCTGTTGTTGTTCAACAGAGTGAGATAAGAATTTCTAGAGCATGATTAATCCTTCCAAATACAGATTCCTGAAAACAGGACTCAGTCTAAATGTCCCTGTAACATTACTTGGATTATTAAAGGGAGCCACCATGATCAGCCTCCATGTTGTTGATGTTTACATTACAGACATCTAAAGTAAGATGAATCCCATCTTTCAATGTGAAATATTTGTAATTCAGGTGGCCTGTAATTAGACAAAGGAAGTACAGGCATACAACAAAACACTTATGATGATTTCTAATAATTTTTACCAATAACACCAGATAAAAACAACCAGTGGTAAATTTGAAAGTATTTGGTGTTCACCAGTCAAGTCTTATCAACTAATCTCTGTATTAATGAACTGTTGACTGAATTTAAAGATTATATATTGTTGAAGGATAGGTGAGAAGAACATGGCTATTAGGTTATTATTCGTTTAAGATAACGTCAGCTTCTGGCTGTATGAGCTACCTTCTCTGTCCCTGCTGTAGGCAAGCATTCTTCCTCCCACTCCTGTGCTAGCATTCACATGGACACATGGTCAGCAAACTAATTCAGACAAAAAGTTAGCAGTCTTCTGGGTTAGTTCTCTAAAAGTCAAAGAGCACAACTACACCCACCATTGTCTGAGGATAGGTGAGGTCACCACTTTTGGCAGAAGCATGTACTTAGATCATCTTCAAGTGATTGTGAAAGCACAACCTTAGCTACATGCAGAGAGATACTTCTCATTATCTTTTGCATTGCCACAGCATGTAACCACTCATTCTCAGATCTCTGCTAAAATGCAATGTGAAACTCATTTATTAGTTACTGAGAGGCCACCTGACAAATGGGAAGTACCCAATGAGCACTAAAGTGGTAAAAACATTCATGTTCAAGAGTAAACAGAATCAGATCAGTGGAAAGATTCATTTTAAATGGGAAGAAGTTAAGTGAAGAAAAGTGTCAGCCAGAACAACTCATAACATTCTGAAATTTTTGTACAAAACAGGAAGAAAACAGACACCCAATATAAAGATCACCTTTTGAAAAATTCTCTATCCCTGCAGCAAAACATAGTGGTTCAAATCTTCTCAGTAAAATAGTTGTGTTTTTTTTTTTTTCCCCTTGGTTTCTTAGAAACTTGAGGACTATTTGTAAAAAAATTTGCTCCAAGAAATCCTGTCTAAGATAGATACATACCACTGAAAAGTTCACTTAAATAGTTAAAGCTTAGCTAATTAAAACAAGATTTTATAATGAGACCCATCCAAAAACTTCAATATTAGGCAGTGTTTCCAGTCCCACTAATAATACTTGTGTTGTAGAAACCTGTATATGAGAAATTCTGGTGTTGAAGTGAAAACATTATTGTCCAGGTATGCTGATGTTTTAAGTGTTCTTTCTATAGATGCTACATGAGCATATATTAACACTGAGTACTATGCAATAATAATAATGCTGATAATAGTAATAACAGCAGTTATAATAAACACGTCCTGTATAATACACATCCTTGCAAAAAATAAATGGAGTATAGAACAACTGATACTCACAAATAGCTCTGTGCTCTAAGCATATAGAAACCATCAGTGCAACTGCTTATGAACAAGTGAAGCAGTTCAAACTTTGAACTTTGAATAGTTTGAATAATTTCAAACTTTAACTCTCATGTCCAATAGATAAGTATTAATTATTAATAATTTATGTGACAGTACTGTTTAAAGAGTTCAGTAAGGAACTGTATGGATATTATCAAAAACCACAGACCCTGCCTTCAAGAGCTAACAGGATTAAGTCTGGCCTATTTATCATAAAGATAGAGATCCAGATATTCATGGGGTTTAGCTTGAAGTAGTGTTTTGATTGCACATTTCTCAAGAACACATATCACTTCAAGATCTTCTAGATAATATACTGGTAAAAGGAAATTTAACACACATACCCCCCAAAGCCTTGTGAGGACCCTAGGGCTAATCAAAACCACTACAGGCCTTTTAGCTACTAAACTGAATTAATCAAATCATCCCTGCTGTTTTCTGTTAATGTTTGGACAATCTAGCTTTTCTGCAGTATGCTCAAGCAGTCTGAGTAGAGAACAGCAAGCCAGAAACTCCTTGAGTTTTAATCCTGGCTCTGACACTGATTCTCTCTGTGGCTTTGGGCAAGGAATCATTGTTCTATAGTAAAATGCTTGTATTGGCAAGATGATGAACTACTGTAGATGATCTAATAAAATTTTTCCATCTTTAATTTCTATGATTCTGTAATACTAACAACCTAAGTTTCAGCCTCTCATCTGAAGAGGGGAGATAAGTACTTACCCAGTTTGCTGGCATGCTAAGAAATTCTTAAGTTATAGGACACACAACTTCACAGGAGTGAAGCTATAATGCGTAATTATAATGCATAATCAACACCTTATAGGGGCTGCATAACACAAGGACAGATTTCATAGCCTCCTTTCCCCTCTTCTGATCATTATCCTAGCTTGAGTTTGTTGGAAAATCTTCCTTCAGTGATTTGGGAACCCTTCTGTTATGTTTAGGCCATGCTTCTCCAGAATGTTTCAGAAGAGTAAAGCGACCTCCAAACCAGCCAATGATGGATTTTTTCTTCTGGAAAAGGTAAGGGAAGATGTTAAGCGCAATAGGGCAAAGTTCCTAGAGTGATACTTATGCCAATGCATACAATGACACAGTCATTGTACAAATGCCTGCATTCCCCAGCTGTTATAACCAGCTCAGTTACACCCACTGGTTGCTGACTGAAGATATACTCTTATGGGTGACTCTAACTTGACCTAGGGAATGAACTGAAGAATAGTAGCTCCAAGTTAAGGATAACCCCAAATCTGTCCAAGCCACTCTGAGATCTCTCTCTCTCTCTTTCTTTTTTTTTTTTTTTTCCCAGATACGCATGCCATTAGCTAGAATGGAGAATCAAGCTGTTTTTGCTGACATTTAAGTGGCTTCTCAAGGTTGCAACTTGACAGAGAATCAATTCTAAAGAGTTGATTACACACAAATGCTGAGTATTTTTTCTTTGCTTTGTCTTCTCTTGTAATTTGTTGTTTCTGGAACTACCCAACTGGAATTTCTCTTTTCCATTTAAATGTTCTTTAAGGATTAACTGTAGACTACTTGTTTGTTCCACAGTAATTTTCTGAAAGCTTATGGAAATAGCTGTACCATTTCCCTCTTCCAACCCCTTCTCTGACTCCTTTCCAATTTATTTTCCTCACTGTAAATGCCTTGAGCATCTCTGTACAAGCACATCTCTTAGAATACCTGTGATTACATCCTCAGTTTCTTTCCATTCTGGAAACAATGCTCCCTTAGACATCTCAGTCTTCTCTCTCTCACACCTTTCATAATGTCTTCTCTTATTCAGAGATGCTTCATTCTTCAGCTCGTAACACTCTGCTCTTCAGCATTTTCCTAACACTTTTCTTTCACCAAAGAAAAGAACTTACTCTAATAATATTTTTAAGCATATTCTCTTGCTACATCTAAGTGCCCTGTCTTTTCTGGGCCTTTCTTGATATCTCTAGGTAAGGAACATGCGTACTTTCAGATTTTACCCTGCTTGCATGAGAGTAATAACAATATGCATCTGAAAATTTTTATTAACATTGCTGAGTCTAGAAAGACAGAAGACACGGTAAAGTAAGTGGTACTGCACACATAATTAGCTTCGTGTTAGCTTAGCTGCTTCATTTGCTGCCCAAGAGTAGTAAATGTTGTAATCTACTGTTATGGACCCCATTCTCCCCTTTCAGTTTGTACAAAAACAGTCAGAGGTGGGACTGCTATAGATAATTCATAATAAAACCTGCCTACTAGTTATACAACACTCAAAGTATCATGTGAAGGTAGAGAGCAGAGAAGAGTAACCTGAGTATGTTTCAGTGAAGGATCATTACAAGCAGCTCTGCCTAAGGATTTTCTCATTTTCCAGACAGAGTAAAAACTATCTTTCTCACAGTAGGCCATGCACACAGGCAACTACTATGGAATGAGTTGCTAACTAGTTATGTCAATGTTTGGCAGGGATTTCTTACTCATTGTTCTACCAGTTTATGTTGCTGTTCTCCCAACTAATCTTCTTAACCCGCTTTCTTTGATAAAGGATGTCACCCTGGTCCATGGCTCCATTGCTACACATCATACCAAGGTATGTAAAGTGGAAAGAAGAGTGATCATTTGTTAACAGTGGTGATCTCTTTGCAGGGCAGACAAGTAGGTAGACTTCCTGTATTCCCCACAAGGAAAACAAGAGAGTAATACAGAGAATGTGGCATTCATTAGCCACTACACAGCTTGGTGTCATTGCAGGAAGATACAGTGATCTGCAAAATGAAATACTGTAAGACAGCAGTCTATCAAACTAACAAGGGAAAACAGGGAGATAAATGTGATTTCTGGAGATGGCTTTCTCCAAGTTACAGTGTTTTTTCAGGTTCTTAACTACACCAGCAGCCATAAAATTGCCCTTTGAAATCATGGGACTATCCCAATGTGAAAATACTAACGATGACACATTACTCTTATAAACTGAAATTCTGCCAAATTAATTTTCACTGCCCCAAAAAGATTTCTTTGACATACTATTTTAATATTATTATATGACTTATGGCAATAGACACTTGATGCCTTAAATGTCTATAACAACAGGACATTATCATGAAAAATACATATAGTTATTGTTATTTACAGCAAACATTGGTGGAGTTGTTAGGTTAAGCAATCAGACCAACTACAGGGGAATGGTTGATTAACCAATTATCACATTTTCTTAGAAATGAATGCATAAACCTCAAGACATACCACAGTTAAAAGCTATTTCAGTCACTGGAAAACAACTGAAAGGCATCTAGAAATGTCTGGAAAAAGATACCCCTCCCCCCAGAAAAAAAAAAAATTACTTCATGCAAGTCACAAGAAAGTTATTATCCAAGCTAGGTCACTGACAAGAGATGTTATTAATGATCCCATTGAAATTATTAATGCATTTAACAATCACTTTGCAAACTATAATATTATATCCTGGGAGAATACTGAATCATGCTGGTTACTTGGATGAAGATCAAATAAGCTCAGGATGAAAAGATCAAACTCTGAGAAAGTCCAAAGTACTATGTGATTAATAAAAATTAAATGCCAGACTATTTGCATTTAAATCCACAAAAGTGTTGACTAGACCCTATCACATAGTTTAGAATTACACAATAGCTAAGAACACCTCTGTAAACACCAAATCTTAACATTATTACAACACAAGGATGAGTCTAATGCTATAGTTATACACTAATATGATAAAGGAATATCACATGCAGGTGATGCATAATTGAAACTTGTCTTCAGTTCACAAAATAGAACTTTAGGTAATACTTGGGTAACAGATAACCGTTACAGCACTTTGCACACACACAAAAAAATATTCATCTCTGTTTACTTCCCAAATAATTTCATGATGAATAATGTTATCCTATCTGATCACATGATATCGAAATGTTGTATGCATAGATTTTGTATGGTATCTTACAGTGTATGGTAAGATTTGCACCCTGTTATTCTATAACAATCTTAACTGAATTGTAAAAGATCTATTTATGTTTTAGATATCATACAGACAAGGAATAAGAATTTTTGCTATGAAATAAAAGTCTATTAAGTGTAAGAGAAAAACGCTTAAAAAAATTCCGCCAAGAGTGGTTTGAGGATAATGAAATTTGCTGAGGAAAAGAATACTGAACTAAAATGCAGTTTTTCTCAACCTTTTTAGTTCATGTATCATGTCCATTAAAAACTCTTCTGTGCCTTGTGACAACCTGCCTCTGAAATGAGTAATCATGAGGCTGTTTCATGTTTCATCTGCCATTCACAGCACCTGGTTGCAAAGAGTATGACTACATGGTCTCTCAAGGTCTCTTCCAACCTGATTTTCTAGAACATCCATGTCCAGGAATCATGAGCCTCCTTTTCGCAAGTTCTGGCAATTTAATATGGTGAAGACTACTCTAATCCTCAGTTTCAGATTTTAAACAGATTCTTTATATTTGATCACTTATGACAGCTGTAACTAACAGCAATTTCAGGCCTGGTTGTTTCAAATGGAAGGTATGCAGGGCATATTTCTGACAGCTGATGTGATCACATGATTTACAGACGGCAGTGGAGAGTAGTGTGTGGATGCTGAGTATATGGGTGTGAATGCACCCAACAGAAGTTAGATGTTCTCCAATCTGAGAACTCCTTTATAAGGTTAATATCTGGGATGCGATTCATGAACAGACTAGCTTCTGAGTGTCTGTTGCAATCTCCACACTAAGAGGAGAAAGGCTGGCTTTCAGCGTCTTTTCCTTAGTTGTTCCCGAAGCTAGGGGAGCATCCTGTCAGGAAAATGCAAGTTTCTTTATAACTACTATTTCTGATGTTACACATAATTTTTCTAGATTGGAGAAAATATTAAGTAGAGGCTAACAGTCTGTATGTATGAAGGTGAGAGAAGAGGAAGGAAGAGTTGACAGGTACGCTATGTGGAAAAACAAGTAAGATAGCTTCTAGCCTTGTGGAAACAGAAGACGTACAAATTTCTGCACATTGGCATTACCCTTTGTACTTTGTCACCTGTGCTACTTGTGCTAACTCAGCTGAGCTAGTGCAGATACATTAACATATTGTGTTACCTCTTTGTGAATGCAAAGAGACATTTTCCCTACACCAAGCTCTTCTCTTATTCCTTTACTTTCCCTTTAGGCCTTACATCATGCTTCCTGGAATCCTAAAAAATGGCATCCACCACTCTGGAAACTTCCTCCTTTGTTCAAATGAACTTCCATTACTACTGGTGTCATTACCTGCTCATATATCTTTTAAAGTTGACCCTGGTTCTAATCCAGATTAGGCAGGTGGTGAGAGAATGCACCACAGAGCATTCCAAGAGCAGTTCAATTCCCTTTATCAAACAAGTTAGTAGATGATGTCTGTCAAATACTTGTTGTTACACAAAGAAAACAAAACCAAACCAAACCAAAAACAAACAAACAAACAAACAAAAACATGATGGAAGCCTTTCCAGTGGAAGTTTCATTGAATGGCTGGATCCTGCAGATTTGTCTCAGCTCTTGCTCTTCAACCGGACCCTCAGGTAAAAAGGAGGCACTTTGGTATGACAGTGTGTGAGAATTTTGTATTGCTGCTGCCTGTCAGAAACCTATTTAGGCATTGAATTGATTATTTCTGTCTGGAATACAAAAGAAAACTGTGAAAATTAATTATTTAATTCTGTCTATCAAACATCAAAACAACAGCAAAATAAGTTTTAATATTGACCATACCTATCATAGCACCAGTGGGAACAGTGTGATGTTCAAAGACAAAGAGCCTGTTGCAAGGAAGAAGTATTATTCAGCAGCTAGTGAAACATACAGTTAAATGTACTGTTGAAGAGAGATGTTACTTCACCACATACTAATTGTCTCTGCTGAAATGAGTGCTGAGTTAATACTTCAAAAGCCCCTAAAACTCAGGTTAAGAAAAGGTACAATTTCAATGCTACAGGAATATATCTCCTTCATTTTCTACTCATTATCCATTCTTAAATTATAATGAATAATCAGAGTAATTATCAAAGTTCTATAATGACAGAGAACCTGCACATGCTAAGACAGTGGCATAATTTGATATTTATGAAATGTTTCTTTATTTATGAAGCATCTGTCTAGAAGTTTAATTCCCCCCACTGCAGCTTTTCATTATAGTTCTAACAGAGATGAATAATGAACAAGATTCCTATCTAGGCTATTAAAATTTGAAAAACGAATACCCTTTGATGAATCCAAACCAATGCCTCACCCAGCTACTGTATGAAGTTCTCAGTATTTTCGTTTATTTTTCTGTTTCCTATTTCAGTCAGAGAGGTTAAAATAGGAAAGCCAAAATCTGGAAAAGAAACAAAATGAAAGAGGGACAGGGGAATGGGTGTGTGAAAAGTTAGGGAGTTTAAATAGCAAAAGGTTCAGATTACAGTGCATAAAGAGGCCAGAGAAATATTAAAAAAATATGAAGATTACAATATTGGACAGAGAATTTAAAAAAAACCTAGAGCAGCAGCATAAGAATAGATAGACGACAGCTGTGGGTGGGTGAAGAGAGAGAAAGAATAGGAAGGGCCTGATCTTTTTCCCACGGAAGTCAATGGCAAAACTCTCATTGACTTCAGTGGGAATTGGAGAGGCCCACAGTGAATGAAAATTCATCACCATGAGGGAGGGAGAGGGAGGAGAACTGGAATTAATAGAAGAATGAACAGGGGTAGGGAAAATAAAAATTGAGAACAGTAATTGAGGCCTGAGGTGACACAGTCAGAACGGCATGCATAGCCAAGACCATTAGGGAGCCAATGGCCCTCAGCACATCACAGGAATGAGGTCCTGGCTGAGACCGAAACTCTAGAGCTCTTACTTTGACAAAAATCCTCCCGACTTTGGCAACCCAGTGTCCCAGAACTGGGATCTTCATATCATTATTGAATTATTAAGTAAATGTCAGGTCCTGTCACCTTTGCTTCACAATAATTCAATGCAGAAACCACTGGGACAGTTTGGCAGGTAAGCTGCTATTGACTGTAGTGAGTGGAGTGAGAAGTAACACGAGGAGGCTTTGAGGCATTACCTGTAGTGCTGGAACTGATGTCTATCTACAGTTGAGGCTGCTCAGGAGTTCTGAACTGATGACCCTGCTTTCAGTCACCAAAAAATGTTACTAAATTTCACCTACTCAGACACTTTTACTGTGCATTTTGTAATACTTGGTGTTTTCCTTAAAGCCCTCCTTTTTCTTTTCCTTTATTAAAAAAAAAAAAAAAAAGTTTTACCCAAGCATATCCCAAGTCCTCAGAAATCCAGAGTCAGATAAAAAGAAACTAGGCTTTCTTGGGGTGTTTTTTTTTTTTTTTTTTAAAGAATATGACTTCCCCACTTTTTGTCTCAGGACAGCAGTTAACCTACTACCCCCAAGCCTCATAATTTCTTCATAAGTTAGCAAAGGTTTGTTAAACTCACCAGCAAACTATGTGTATCCATTCCCCCCTAGTGGAAGATAAAAGCCTTCTGCTACTACAAATTACTTCGTTAGTTCAAGTGCTAAACAGATGTTACATATTAAAAAAAAAAATCAGTCCCACTGATGACCCATGTGAGGATCCACAGAATTTCACAGGAGTGGTAATTCAGTGGTTTTTCAGTCTAATTTTTGTTCCTGTATTTTTACTGAAATGCAAATTGCTTTATGCAGTTATGATGTGACTTTCTTGGGCATATGTATATGGATACAACCCATGTCCGCAATGACACAGCTCTTCCAAGTGAAGCCAGACGTTTTTTAGTTCATCTTGCTCAACGCTCTCTGGTAAATGAGAAGAGCTACCAGAGTCTTGTTATAAAGTATAATATGGAGACTGGGACATGTAGGAGACAAAAGGATGTCCTCAAGGCTAGAGCAGTTAAAGCTTCTCTAACTGTTTTCTGTCTCAGATGCTGCTTCAGCTCTTAGGTACTTCTGGGAAAGTCATGTAATCTGAAATTTTCTGAAGTCGACAAGATGGTTGCTTTTTGTTTGTTGCCCAGTGTGACACCACACAGCAAGTGTCCTAACTGAGGACTCTCTGCTCTAACTGAGGTCACTGGGACTAAGATCAACTCTACAGTTCACTTAGGTTGTTCTTACAATGCCAACTAATCTATGTCAGACTGGCCACGTATGTTCTTTGACTATATCAGATACAGTCTGTGTCATAGTTCATTGCATAAAATATGACGATAACAGTCTCCACTGAACAAGATTATTGCTGAAATAAAATTATAAATAGATTTAAAGTGCTACGGACAGGCTGAAAGGACTAAAATAATTGCAGAAGTTCTTCACACAGATATAAGCCAAAGCCTACTTCTAATTCTGAGATTCTGTAACACCTGTTTCAATATCCACCCAATCCACATCTAGTCTCCACAAGAGTCTCAATTACCTCAAAGTGTAACAAGTACCTATAATTCTGCTTCTGCATTTTCACAGAGAGGTATGTCACTGTTAATAGGATTTAATTCAATATACACCCATTCCTAAGCCTTCTTTGAATGTAGAAACTCCCATCTATGTCTATTAAAAGGCTGACTCCCATTGACTTCTGCTGAAACATAACTGGTCAAGAAGGTTGTGCCTCCTGTTACCTAATAGTCTAGTCATGCAGCACTTCTCGGAAATGTAGGAGGTACAGACAAAATTTCCCACTTCCACATCGTAGGTTTTCAGGTCATGCTAGGAAGGGAGGGTAGAAGCACTGTTTCCTTTTAAAAACGTACCACAACATGGAAGGATGATGAGTATAACCTTTCTGAACAAGTAGGCTTCAGGCTGGGTTAGAAAGTCCTGAATGCCACTGTAGATTCTTCATATTTCTAAAGGCTTACTTATTAGGGAAAAAAACTAAATAGATATTGCCTATCTTAGGCAGCAGCTGCTCACTCATTTCCTCCCTCATTCTCAGCTGCATGCTCCCTAACTGCACATAAGAAATTTTGTTTCACCTTGTCCTCTTTCTTGCCTGATGAGGCGAAACTTGAATGCACAGTGCAATGGCTGTTGAGCAGAAATTTCATTCCTCCATCAGAGCTGGAAATTCACTAAACCTGGATTTCTGACATGTCAAATGAATGCTAAAGTAGCAAACTATTGAATCATTATCACCACCAAAACAGTACCCTCAACTCCGTTGCTGCCTCCTCTAGTCAAAGTTGGAAAGAATAATGTTTCCAGCTCTTTACTGAAAGTAAGAACTTAGGATACCTCACCAAGGGTGACAGATAGGGCTTATGTGTCAAGTGCAAAGATGTACCCTTCAATAAGATTCTTAGAGTTTCCAAGATGGAAAGAATTTTGTCTTCAATAATCCTCTATGGGCTGTCCTCCTGGGACAGTAACCTACTGAATATGATAGTTCATCTACATTGCCTTCTCAAATATCTTTACTCTCCCTTTACATCACATGCAGAGTCTGATCACATAACTCCAGGTATCTGGAATCCACTCTAAGTTCAGATACTTATTTTGACCTTATCCATTGGTATTAATGCAAGAGCCCAGTAGAAATATTTCTGTCTACAGTGAAAGTTTTCTATTCAGGACGAGGTTTGGATGGCACATGATAAATAATGCATAGGATCCTACACTGAAAAATGAAACTGTGAAGAACTACTGAACAAAGACAAATTTTCAGAGAGTACCATGTGTCATAGCTGTTAATGAAGCTGGAGTTCTGTAGGAAAAAGTAGGATTTGGCTATGTAATTAAAAGTGCTATGTAATTGAAACTTGTATCATACCACATGGAGGTACAGTAAGCAAATTTATGTTGAAACAGTAACTCCACTTTTTACCTATTTTCTTAATATCCTTTTGTAATCATTTTTATTGTTAGTTTAGGTAAAGAAAGTAAATTGTTGAAAATTTATATAAGGCTATGCTGCTATAGAACCACTCTATATGTCTACTGACTAAGAAACAGACAACACGGTCTACAGCCTGCAAGTCTTTAGAAGTTGTCTTTCCTTTCAATTTTTTTTTTGTTCCAATGATACAAAAATATGTAAAGATGACCCACTTATTGCAATCATATATTTCTCATAGTGTATTGTGTTACACTGATTATCTCAGACATTTTACAGAGCTCTTGTGAGGTCTAATGAATTTATTGGCCTGGTCTTGCTTTCCTTCTGCACTTTCAAGACTGTATTTTAAACAAGCGAAACTTTTGTATGGTGTGAGGAACATACACTCCTGTCTAACACATGAAACAGGTTTTGAAATCTTCCCAAAAAAATGTTTTGAGAAATAAACTGCAGCACTGAATATACTGTGATTTTAGCTAAAATCTCTGTACAATACTCTTACTGCCATTGCTTATACGTTTTACCCTAATCCTATCACTCCCCAGGCTGTCATTTTCAAATCAAGTGTCAATGATTCCCAGTAGTCTTTATTAACTCTTCTTTTGTTGAAAGACCAAAGATTAAAGCTGAGCCCATGGCATATTTTCAGATGGGAAATATTAATTTACTAAAGCATCTGAACATTTGGAGTAAATTTGAAAACAGAACCATCTGTTATATAAACTAATCCAATAGACTCCACACTTTGTATAGCCAGCTGCTGTCAAGCAATAGATTATGAAACCATGTAATAAATCTCAATTCAAAAAAATGTTTCTCCATTTGAAAGGTTTGAGAATTTATTTTTCCTTTCTTGTTTTAATGTAAACTTGATGCAAGTTGGCAGAACTCTCTGACCTGTAGGGGGGTCTAGTATTCACTCAGATCCCTATGGGAGGCTGTGGATAAAGTCTCAGAGAGGTCAATTGCAAGGCAAGTCTTATGATACATGCCTCTTCTGTGCATCAGTCATTTACTCTCTTGCACGTAAGTTGCTGGAGTGTACTTTGAGATGGGTACCCCAAGGTGCCAAAATTCAAAATAAGGATTGCATCCACCTGAAACTAGTCAAAATAATGAAAAATCTTTCCTGCAGCCAAATTTTAAATTAATAGTTCAGGACACTGCTCATCCTGGGTTGCAAAAGACAAACAAACACCCTTTCCAATAGCCAGCATTTAAATGGACTCCAAACAGGCAGTTTTCCTCTTTTTGATATAAAGCCTATGGCTTCATTTTACCAGCCAGCAGCAGATTTCATAAAAGTTGTCAGAAATCACTCTGTTCATAGTAGCTCATTCAGCACATTTAACCTAACAATTCCTGCATGTAAGTCTGCCCTTCCTTCCACTCAGTAACATGGCAGTGAACCCTTCTCCTTCTATTTTTTTGGCATGGCTTGCACTCTTTACCTACATCACATCAAACTAAAAGTTGTGCAGTCTTCCCCCTTTTCATGTTAATTTGTGTGTGTTTGTGAATGTAACATGGACAAGAGACAAAGAACTTATATATACATATATATAAAAATTATATATACAAAGCAGAAGGAGACAACATGGTTAGGAAGGATGCCAGACTAGGTGTTTTTTCTAAGTACAGGCGGACTTTAATCTTTGATTCCTAACATCCCTATCCAAAATATAACAAAAACTGTCACATCATACTGGAAGAAAAATCATGTTTTTGCAGTTGTTCTGAAGACATTTTGCTTTCCTGATTTCTGTCTTCAGAATGTACAGATTCACCAACAGGTACAAACAATGTTCTTACACAGTTAGCCAGTTATGAAACCCTTGCAAAAACTGTGGGTGTTAGTACATGAGATACTGCAGATTCATCAGGATTTAGGTTGCTTTGGCTTAGCTCAGGCTAAAGTATGGTGACAGAAGCCAACAATCAGATTAAAGAAGGGAGGGAACTTTTCAAAGCACTGTGCTGATACTGTGCTGAAAAAAAAAAAAAAAAAAAAAAAAAGGAAAATGAAGCAAGAGTTTTTTTAACACATTATTTCTTCCTCATCTTGATATGAAGAACAACATGTTACTTCTCAAGGGGTTCTGCTGCTTTCAGCCATTCCACCTGAAGAGTGAGATAATAATTGTTATGAGAAAAGGAAGCAAATTCTTTTCCAAATGGGATATATCTGGTTATGTATGTGTAGCTGGAAAAATTCTACAAAACTTTATAGCTTCCAATGGAAGAACTATACTGATAGCAGAAGTCCTTTATTTTTTCTGTAAGTTCTTTACTTCTCTGAACCCACCACAATCAAAGTCCGATTAACCTATTCCAGTATTAGCTGAATCCATGCCTGCTCTGCCTGCTTAATTCACTGTCCAAGATACTCTGTGGGAATGCAGTGTACAATTGCTTTTCACATAGGAGAGCACATAGGAGAGTCTTGGAGTAACATCACTGACAGTCAATCTGTCCACTTTAGAGATTAAATGACTCAGAGTTATATCATCTAGTGATTTATCAGTCCTCTATATTTCACAACTAGGTATGAACTTCTGTGTTTCTAGGCTGCATGTATTAGGCACATTCTATGTGGTCTTTTCCAAAAGTTTGCATATTCTTAAAAATTCTAAATAGCAAGAAAAAATTGTCAACGGAAAACTACTAAGAAACATCTGTTCTCCCATCAATTTATTCAACAATTTCCCATTAGCATGTACACGGAAGGGAGAATAGACTCTGCAGAATGCAATAAAAATGTGTTTCACTAACTAAATAAATTCCTTTATATATTGTGGCAAGACAAATAAATAAACCCAAAGATTTACAGACAGCCACCTTGGCTGACATTTCACAGAGTTGGAGCCTTTAGCAATATTTTTGCTTAACTCCATCCTTGCAAAGCCCTATCTCTTCTCCCAGAACCTCATTTCTCAACTCTCCCCTGCTCTCCTCTTTCAGGCCCACTTCCCAGTTTCTCCTTTTTTTTTTTTCCTTCCAAGGTGTGATTGCTGTCTTTTCTCCCCAAAGTCTCCTTGATTGTTTTGCTCTGCTTTAATGAGTCCAAGCCTTCACTCTACTCCAGAAATTGCGTTTACCCTTTTTGTTCCCAAGCACATCTGTCTCCTCCAAGCTTTCCCTCCTGTTCTGACCTTCCTGCTCTTCAAGATAATTTTTTTTTGCCAAATTTATTTCCCCTTTGTCTTTCTAGTCTCTTTTTACTTCTCTGATGTTTTTTCTTCTCTCAGCGCACTAAAAGCATGCCACTACTTTTTTTTTTTTTTCTTGAGCAATGACGAGCTAAAATTTGAGAACTCACATCCGTAAGCACAATAAAGCAGCAACAATTGTGACAGTTTATTCACCCTAGTATGAGAGGGAAAGAGGGAAGTTTTTAAAAACTGACCCAAACCAGACACCACTAAAAACAATAGAAAATATCAAGACTTGTAAGCAGTAAATTACCCTTAACCAGAAATTCATATGGAAATGCATATTTGATTTTAAGCTTCCAATTTCTAATTCAATAATAAAATATTCAAGAAATATCCAAATTCAGCAATGGATGTAACTATACATAGTTATAATATTCAGATTTGATAATTTGGTATCATCTGTATGCTAATTTTTGCAAGTCTCTTATTCTATAAACTTGTTACAACTTTCATGTATACCATGGCGTATGATAAAAAATTAAAAATGTTCTGACTCTAAAATGAACGACATGCTTACTTAGCTCTTCACTCATGGACACTACTAAAAATGTACATTAAAGCTTTTGATATTTTGAGCAAAAATAGAATGTTATGGGCTATTTGCAGATCACCTTTCATTTTACTTTGCTGCTAATAAAAATGAATTCGTATCAGAGGAGAGGGGGTTCTTCCCTGCTCCCAGTGATGCTAATCAAGACTTTGCCATTTCATTCGCTAGAGGCAGAATTAGAATGTGGGTCAACACAATAGATACTACTTATTTAAATTCATTACTTTTCTAGTGCTCTATGCTACATTCCTTAGCCAAGCAAAACTCCTACGGACTTCCTGTATTAGGTCCATCATTATTATTTAGCAGATTGACAGAACCAGAGTGGTACCGTCTATTACTACTGGCAAATAACGTTTGAATTCATCTTCCCATTATTCACAGGATGACTCATTCTGTGTCGTATACACTTCATTTTTGATTTATGTAAGATGTACATTTTAACATCCTTTCTGAGACTCACAATTATTTAATCTATTTTTGTCATTCTATTCATTTGCTTTTTCAAGTCATTTTGCATTAATAATCAGTCTCCATTCTTCTTCATTATTTAGCATTATTTGGTATAATGGAGTGTGTGCCAACTAAGACTTCTGGATGAGGCTTCTGGATGAGTGACACATTTACTGCTCAAAGTTAAAACATATAAAACTTCAGATAGTGAAAAAAGCAAGATATTTGTAGATGTACTGTCTAGTTTTGAACATCTTGATTGTGACTTGAGCCAAGTTAATAATAATGGTATGCTTTTCCCAGTTATATGTATCTATCCAAGAAATGAGTATGTTGTCCCTAACAAATCAATACTGAGAATGAGAAATGTAGCTCTTCTATATTTTTGAGATACCTTGTAAGGCTTGATAGGAAATGGAGATGTCACTTTAGCAGAAGTCTTATCTATCAAAAGGCAACTATTAACTATCTCATTTATCAATTAGTCAATGTATATAGTCTATTTAGCCTGTAGGACTGTTAGCTCAGGGAAAATGAAGAATGCTCAAGAATTTCAGACTTCTTCTTCACAGGCCCCGTATATTGTTTCCTATAAACAATAGACAACTGCTAAAAACTTCTCATAGGCTAGAAGAGGAAATAAAATAATCTTCTTCCAAACAACTACTTTAACCACGCTTCTCTCCTCTGTGTACCCAACTGATTACTCACAACCTCAGGCACCAGGTAAAAAGTAAAAGCTAAATTCTCACACAATGTGTTTCAGAAAACAATATTTTGCCTTGTCAGACACATTCTCTGATTGTTTCAGTCATGTGAGTCATGACATTTTACACAGATATGTTAGTGCCTTTGGATATTGTATGGGATGCATAGTTCTTAAAAGTGATTTCACAGAATAACTGAGGTTGGAAGGGACCTCTAGAGATCGTCTATCAATCATCTAACAATATCAGCTGCTCTACTTTCCTCCACCACTCCCATACTCTGAGCAGGTTGTTCAGTAATATGTCCAGTCAGGTTATGAATATCTCCAACGATGGAGAGCCTACAATCTTTCTGGGCAACTTCTTCCAGCCATAAATCCCATGCTTCAGTCTGTGCCCATGGCTTATTATCTTTTTACAAGATACCACTGAGAAGAGTATGGCTTTGTCTTCTTTACTTCCTCCCATCAGGTATCTATACACTTGGCTGCCACAGGTTGAATGTAAAGAAGGCTAAGCAAATAATTAAGTATCATGTTAGCAGACTTTCACTTCTCATCCAGAAAGAGTATAGTTGGAAGGAGTAAATACTCAGATCTGTGATCCTCATTATAACAATGTTGGCCATTACTGAAGATTGCCATTTGGCATCAAGAAGATAGTTCTCTCATACACTCTAAAATATCTATAACATGGTGTCAAATTCCCAAACGAAAACAATATCATTATTTTTTGACACAAACCTGTACAAATTAGCTACCTAGAGTAGGCTGACTAATTCTTCCTCATTTGGCTAATACACACATCTCAAAGACACATGTACCATGAGCAGAGCCAAATATTTTTCTAAGATATTAGCAGTAATGTCTTCAGCATAACTGATTTTCAGTTCTTGCATATTTATCCCATATCACTGTTTCCCATACCTCTAAAACTGTTCATTCTCTGGCTGATTTCATAACTGGAGTTGAAAAAACATTAAGCACACTGGTGATACTAGGGAAACCAACACTCCTCACACTCTTTTAGGCAGATATATTTTTTTTCTTGTTTTGATTCCAGTAACCCATTAAAGTGCCCCACCATTAAGAAAAAGGACCTGTTTTTGTGAATTACTGTATCTGCACAGAAATCAGCTTGCTTGTTAAACTCTACCAGGCATAAAATATTTTAGAACGCTTAAGGTATCTCTAAATAAGTACTCAGACAAACCATCAACTTGCTTGACAAATTATCATACAACATGCAGTCTTCTCTGCCTGTTCACTCTTAGTCAGAAACAAAGGGAGGTTACAGTGAGTTCACTTAGTCCACAAAGAAAACAACTTCAACTCAGGCACATTTTTGCTCATGCTACAGCCTAAGAAGTCCCACTTACATTTGCCACAGCTCAGCTGACAGATGATAGCATGTTAACACACTGTCACCTGATCTGGAATCAAATATAATAGGAAGGTATTAGCAGTATTGGATCTTCAGCTGTACAGAAGATACAAGGCTTTCACTGCTGTTCTATTTTTGCGTCATCTGGGATACTGCGTGTCACCCATGATCTCTAATGAGCTACAAGTTAGTAACTAACCAGGTAGCTTAGACTGCCTTCTGCGGCACAGAAGACTAAGGGGCAGCAACACTCATGCAATACACATATACTCATAACTGTACATTGGCTATTTATTGACTGGAGATAAGATAAAACTCCTAAAACATTCACTCTCTGTCTTCCAGTTCCTTTTCCTCCAGACATTCAGTAAAAGTCTTTAAGTAGAGGTTTTATTGAACTGCAGTATCTCTGTGATCTTTCTAGATAACACAATATGTAGTGTTCCCCATGATGAAGAATATTCCATATTATCAAGATGTTGCTAGAACAGCATAAGCTAAAAACCTCATAACAGTTTATTAAAGTGTTTTAAGGTGAGAAAGTTTTTTAGGTTTCAAGTTCATTGAACCAATTATATTAATTTTAAATATTGTTTTACTAATTTGAGGCGATTCTAAAGGTATTAAGGCTCTTAAATTCTGTTTGGCTAAAATTTCACACAGTCGCAAGTTAAAGCTTTTCAATGATCTCGGGATTAGCCTTAGCTTTTAAAGCTCATACAAAGAAAAGTTCTATAGTCCTTTCATCTGAAATCTTATTTTCTTTAGGATTATGAGATAATGCATCTGGAACAACATTCATTCATCCAGGTTTGTGGTTTATCTGAAAGTCAGTCCAAATTCCAGTAATCGCAAATGACATCTGGCTAAACATGCACTTGGGTCAAATTTAGACCTCAGCCACTATAAAGGTCTGTGGTTAGATAGCATGCTAAACTTGACACCTCCCAAACAGAGGAGTACATGCTCAGTATACACCAACAGAAAAAGTTAATCACTTTTTTTTCCTTTTTTTTTTCCCATGTCTCAACATTTTCTTTCAACAGCCTGCAAGATTTATTGTTAAAAGCTTTTGTAGTGTTTGTATAGGATTTTCCATAAGATGTTATGCTAAAAATACTCAAATTTATAGCCGATGCATTCTTGTGTTGTTCAAATCATAAACTGAAATTTCAGAGCTTCAACCAGTGGTTCCAAAAGGCAAAAATTGTACTGTGTAAACTGAACAGGTAATCATTTTTAAAAAGTGGAAAAAACAAACAAACAAAAAAGAACTAGTTTGACAGTAGAGGACATATCAGAAATTCTGCAAGTCCAAATTCAACTAAAATACAAGTTTAGTTTTCACACTGTAACTAAACTGGGGAGCTACAAGTCTGTTTGCATCAGCTGTTTAAGATGAGACTTAGTGACAGGTTGTAGTAGCCTCTTTCGTTCTCCTTCCCCTTTTCTTGTACAGATGAGTATTGGCCTTCTCTCACTATCATTTTCTTTGGTTCTGAATGAGGGAAAAACAGTCATCTTATAGATCCTCCAGGGCCTAGGACTGGTCACTCTTGCTTATATTTTTAAGAGTTCACACAGAAAAAAAATATTTTTCCTGAAAGAGCAAACTCCTTAAATCTCTTCCTACACTTACTACATCTTACATCATTGGACCAAAAGATGGATGGAAACTTAAAGAGGAGTAATTCCAGTCCTGACAGCTATTTAATGATATCTGTTTACTGACTATAAAAATATTCTGTTGAGTAAAGACCATGAGAAATATCAAATGGATGAGCCTGTTCAAAACATAAATGTTAGACTTCCACTGAATACCTATGCTGTTATATGAAGTACCAGTCATGTTTGTTGTGAGTTTTTCTTTCATGTTATTTTTGAAGTATTGTACTGTACTATTTTAAAGCAGCATTAAAGTACAATCCTCGCTGTCCTTCTTCCTAGGCTAATTATACCACTGATTCCACATCTCAGTATTTCAGTTATCACTTCTTCAGTGGCCACGACATACAGATCTATTTTCCATTGGGCTTTGGGCTTTAGAGTCTTAATATTAATTCTGAATACTTTTGCTGGCACAAGATATCACCTATGGCTTTCAATGACTGGGCAAAGTATTGTTTAATTAGAAGCAAGGCATTTCCAAGAAAAAGCTTTTGTATACCAATTTACACCTGAAATCCACCATCTCAAATATTCCAGCTTGTTGCAGTTAGTACAGCAATGAAAAGAAGAATTTATGTTAAAGGAGGCAAGGAAGCCTACAGTAGTAAACTACAGAGTAGTTAAAAAAAAAAAAAAAAACGAAAAAAAAAAGAAAAGAACAGCACATATCACAGGAGAACTACAGTTACCAAAATACTTGCTGCACTGCAAATTGAAGAGGAGAAAAGAGAAAATGACATGGCAAGAAAGAAAAAAAGTTGCAACAAGACCACTATAGGAAGAGTAAAAGAGAAGAGTTAGATAAGAATTTGGTAAGTGTTGTGTTATTGTTATTGTTGTTGTTTTGTTGGTGGTGGTGGTTGCTTGTTTTTGTTTTGTTTTGTTTTGTTTGTTTGTTTGTTTGTTTGTTTTAGTAACATCAGACAAAGCTTGACTTTGGACAACTCTCAATCTATCCTACACTTCTGCCTCTAAAAATGTGCTTTTCTTTTGAATGTATATATTTTCTATTCCTTGTATGCTCTTTACTTATTCCTAATTCTGTTTTTAAGGTGGCCCTTTATGTTAGTACATTTACAGCTATTTCCTACTCCTTCTCTGCAGAGCATTTTTTTAACTGCCTCCTGTCCCTTTGGCTCCAAACTGAAAGTAACATCTACACTGTTGATAGCTTGCCATCGTCTTATAATTACCACCAGCTGTTTGTCCAGCATGCTTTTTTCTAGACCTTTAACTTGCTTGTTCATTTTTCTATTGATCAGATGTGGAAAAGCCTATAATCCCAAATAACTGTACAGTAATTTACTTACAAATGAGATTGCCTTTTGTATGCATATTATTTTCACCTAGCATTTTCTTATTTTCATATAGAGAAGCTTCACATTTGGCATTTTGTTCATTAAGAATTTCTTAAGTGTTTTTCCAGGAGTTGGGCCAGTACCCATTCATAATAGTTTTCAATACATTAATATTTGATAATGCTGCAAATGGAGTTCCATATGGAATAAGACTACCCAGGCAGCGTAACTGAGAACCAGCATTTTTTTTTCTCCCCTAAACCTGTGTTTGAGTTTCTTGTGTTGATAGATGCAAAACAAGCTGATTTCTGAATGAGCCATTTCTAGAAAATTATTAGTCTTTGGAATGAGAGAAAAAAAAATCCAGTCTGCCATATGGGGTGAATGTATAGATATAGATGGGATAGAATATTTTAAACTGAAATGATACAGAGGTATATATCTTTAGCGAGATAAAACTCTCCCCTTTAAAAATCAGTAGCTTACCCAGAGTTAAATACCAGCAATCCAACATTAAGTCTATAAAAACATTCTTCAGCTCAAATTCTCTATCTTTTCTTGTCAGTATGATTAAAAGCTCAGATGTAATGTAACTGATGTCTAAGGAACTTTAATTTTCTTTTGATAAACTGAAAAAAGAAAAAAAAAAACAAAAAACACCACGTTTCTCTAATGTTAATCCAAGGGGTACAATGTTACAATGGACTCCTTGTGATGCACTAAAACCTGTGAAAATCTGTTTTTATCTTCAGAGCCCTTTACTACCAGCCACTACAATACCCAGCCAGATACAAGGGTGCTTGCAGTGGATTAGTCTGGAGCAATTAGCTATTAACACTTGGTAGTTGTTGCTATGGTGGGAAAAGAGGCATATATAATTTCCCATAATGATGACAGTAAAATAGTGATTGGTTCAGAATCAATCCCAGTAGGACAGGGAATATCTGAAAGTAAGTAGGAGAACCTGAGGCCCTGCAAATTAGGGATGACAGCTCCTAAACAGCATGTGGGGGGTGTGAGAGGGTGGAGGCACTGGTATTTGATTTCTGTATTCCACCATATTCACCACTTTTGTCTCACAGTTCTTTCACGATTGCCAGGACAGGTGTGCATGCTGCCTTAAACCTCTGTGCAGAGCAGGGCTGTACTACTGCAATCACTATTATGATGTGAAACAGAGGAATATGAAGTCTATACAGAATGAAGTCTACAGATACGAAGTCTATGGCAGAAATGAAAACTTTTTGTTGCCTTCATGATTCTAAGCCAGCGCTATAATGCAGGGCCACCTTTCTGCCTCTTCTCTAGAAAGAATATCTAAGACATTTCCTGTGACAATGTACATAGCACATGCAACATTCATCTATATTTTCATTTTTTTTCATTGTTTCATCTGATAGTTTATGCCTTGGTTTGTTTAAGAAGAAATTTAACATGACATAAGTTCAGCTCAAAGGAATTTATCATGTCTGTATCATCACTGGAATGAAATGTCTCTCCTATCCCTTGTTTCCATTTTCATTCAAATTGGACGGAAGAAACAGCCCTAGCAGATTCAGCTCGTCAGCTATATTGCTGGTAAAAATCTGTTTGGAAACAGATTCCTCCACATGAATGTGTGTGTGTTAATTAGCCCCTTTTGTGTCAGCCTGTTTCTAAGCCAAGTCTGAAGAGTCATTTGAGGGCACCGAATGTCTGTTCTGAAGAGAGGCTTACATGATTGAGAGTGTCATGACCACTTGAAAAACTTTCTTCAAGGATGAGAACTTTTCTGTTGGCAACATGTTATCAGGAACATCTAGTCCAGCACCATCAAGGATTTTTCTGTTTATTTTAAAAACATGCAGACACTACAACTTTTGGTTGTAGTGATACCGAGAATTGAGGGCAGAAGGAAAAATATCCAGAGAGAGATTGATTTAATGAACAAAGTACATTTCATATTGAATAAGTGCCTGGATTTAAGTGCCACAAGTTTACCTATCACCTCCTGCTTCATCTGTAACACTTTTAAGCACAGACCAAGGCCAAGAAATACAGCTAGAGATTATGAATTTCATACCCTATTAAGAAGACTGGCAATGAACAAATGAGGTGCATTGGTCAACCTCCTACCTGCAGAAAGAATTAAGTCCAAGGGTATCTGCATGATATGTGCCCATTTTTACTAAATGTGTGGACATAAAAACCTTCCCTTCTTGGCTTATCTAGTTGTAGCCAAGGAAGCACAACCTATTCCAAACCACCCTGACTTCATTGGCTCATATAGGGCCCCAATCCTCTGGATGGAACTGGAGTGAGCAAGGAAAAACTAACCCATTTCCTAACTAAACCAGCAAGTTTCTTCATTCCCTTCCCCCACAGCAAGTCTATGAACTCACTCTATTTTTCCCACAACTCTCTTCTCAAAGAGAAACAAGGGTTATTTTTCTCATAACCACCCCAAACTGCATTTCTGAGAGGACACTACTTCCTTCCATTCTCAACAATTTCACAGGCTGCCAGAGGCTGCCCGTCTTCCCAGAAGTCACTCACAAAGTCAACAAGCAGTTTACCCTCTAACTGTTTTGATGTTGGCCTGCCTTCCAGCAATTCTCAATTGGCACATAGTCTCCTGCAGACTATAATCAGCTTGGCACAGGTTAAAACAGCCATGCCAGGGCTACGGCCAGAACGAGTAGAGTCAACTGCTGTGTTGCAGTTACAGTTTGTCTTGTTAGAGTTTCAGCAGCACACTCAAGACCAAATTCTCTGACTGCCCACATTGTCTGGCACTTTGAATCTCCTTTATGTCAAACTGAGAGCATTGCACTCTTAATGGGAAGAAATAAATCTTAAGAGAGCTGTCCTCCAGCATACTCTGAGTTCCTTACACAGCTAAAATGTTCTGCTCTCCAGCCACACACCCCATTATTCCAAAAGCATCAAATCACAATGGCTCCTGTTACAATCTCGTATCAGACTGCCTAACACCCATGCCTCTACACAAGATACAGCCCTTCAGAAACCCTGCTGAACAGACCAAACTCATAAGGCAGGCATTTATCCTTTGGACACAACACATTCACAACAGGGAGAAGGGCATAATCAGGTCCTCAGAGATAAGTATGAGGAAGTGGACTTCATCACTCCCTGGGAGGAGAAATGTAATGAGGAGGATACCAAAGTCTCCTATCCTGAGGATCCCTTTGCAGATAATGACAGTGGAACATCACTCCTATCTATATGGCCACAGTCCCCTTCCCACTAAGCCACAAGGGCAGTCTTGGCAGATAAGATCACCATTCAGAAAAAGTAAATAATCAGCACAGACTGTTAATATGATTAAGCACACAGCTGCACCCATCCAGTCAGCTGACCTGTTTGCTGTAGTTCTATATATAAAAAAATGGGGAGTCCAGGCAAGTGATTTTACCCACCTGACCAAGAAGAGCGTACAGAGGAAGCATCCAGAACATCCTCAACACTGAACAGTAAAGTGACTGCTAGGTACAGGTTTCCCAAAGGGTGACTGACAGACATGGAGAAGGAGCGTTTTCTTGACTCCTGAGTTTGTTGTTGTTTTTTGCTTGTTTGTTTTTTCATTTGTTGTTTTGTTGTTGTTGTTGTCGTAAGGCAGGACGTTATTTGCAGTAGGATATAGAAACCATAATGTTGGGCATTTTTTAGTGAATACACAGTGGAGAAGTCAACAATCTGTATAATTGAGAAGTCACTCACTCTTTATCCATTGTTCTTCCAGAAGCACATGTTGCTCTTAGGGGACAACTTTTTTTTTGTTTTTCTTACATGCTTTGAAAAACCTTATCATTATCTGACCCATATTCAAATTTTCTGTTTTTCCCTGATCAACTGACAAAAACTCATTAACACTGTGAAACCATCCAAACAAAGTAGCCCTTAAAGGGCACTGTTTTCATAAAAAGTTCAATATCTAATCTGAATGAAATTAATATGGATAGCCTTTTCATGTAGATTCTGACTGTATTGGCCATAAACATCTTCTGGTTATTGGTAGTTTTGTAGTTTTACAACAGAGAAAAAAAAGACCTGTCATTAGATCTGTCATGCAGGGTTCACTACTTTTTAAGCCTCCCTCTCTTCGTGTAAATCTAATACAATCTGCTTAAGTTGGAAAGCAGAAATAACTTTTACACTTAACTACAAAACCTGTTTTTGCTGTTTATGAAGAGAATCTATTATTTCGTTCTAATGACCAATATATGTTGATAAAGACGCTAAACTTCCCTTACTTTGCAAGAGCAGTGTCTACCAAGATCAGATCTTCACTGGGTTGGAATAAAGTGTGGCAGTCCATGCTCTCCTGACAGGCTTTTTCAAGAACGCCATAGTTCTGAATGATCCTTATAGCTCTCTCCACGTGGCCAATCCACCTGCTTCATAGGCAGTGCCTTTGTGCTTTAAGTGAACCAGAGGAAAACTCAACAGAATGAGGGCAGCCATTCCATGTAGCTAAATTCCTTGCAGTCTCAGTGTATAATATTACAAAGGATGCTCACAATGAATGCCCAGAATGACCAAAACACAGTTGGGCAGAACTGAGTAAATGCTGTTACCCAGTTACCCAGATATGATCTTGGTGCAGCAAAGACAAGTTGAGACTAGAATGGGCACCAGCCATAGGGACACAGTACTCAAGATCCAGTGACCATACATGCAGAAGGCAGAATGGTGTTTCTTTGTCTCTGGGCAGTAGGTTCACCTCCTTCCCTGGAGCATCCTGCTTCCTCCCTCGCTCCTTTCCTATCATGCAGTCACAGAAAAAATCAATGACAATGTTGAAGGGAAGCACTGAGAAGGCTCCCTAATGAAAGGCAGCATGACGGACCATAGAGAGTGATATAGAGCAAAGAAGAGAGCAAGTATCCTTACAAGAGATGTTACAAGAGACTGCATCCCAAGGACATCCTGTGAACTTGAATGACTGAGAATCATGTGATAGCCACTGCAGCCTTGTACATGTCCCCTCCCTGAGCTATCCTTACTGGGGAGATTCTCTGGAACATTTTAAAGGAGCTACATAACTGTAGAAATCTAGGATACATTAATAACTTTCTTCATTTTTTGACCTTGCTTTAGTGCAGGAGAGCTTCTGGGCCATCATAACTTTTCCTAGACCATGAAGGGAGATAAAGTCCAAGAAAAAGTTATTTCCACTGACCTATTGTATTGATTGAAAATATTTCCCAGCTACTACTATAACACATGCATATATATACAAATATAAATCAAGTTTCACCATCTTGCAATATCTTGATTTCTTTCCTGAAGTTATAACCAATGTGTATTTATTTAACATTTTGAACAAGCTGGGACATGTCTATCTAACGTAAGTCTAGTAAAACGTACCCATGTTGGCAGTGAGGCACTGAATATTAAGTTTCTCTTGGAGAAACCTCTTAAATATAAGCAACTAATAAATATTTTTTGCTGTTGTTGTTAATATAAGTCACTTAATTTTATGCTTTATCAAAAATCAGTATGTGATGGTACACTTGAATCTGTGTGTGGCTTGCTTTCTTTTTTTCTTTTTATACTTTTGGTATTAACTCAATTTCAGAGTTCCTACAAATTTACTGTAAAGGATCTGTTTGACAATGAGAGAATAAGTTGCCAGCCATGCCAATTATAGTGATTTTGTGGTGTGGGACTGTAGGCCACTGGGAACTAAAGACCCGTGCCAGAAAAAAAGAAAATGCTTTTCTAGGCATCTCTGTTTCTTTCACAATTCTATTCACTTATTCAACTCGAGCTATGGCTTACTAGTATGTTATCTAAAGAAAGAGATTAGGTTTACATTAGGACTTTTTGAGTAGCTGATATTAAACAGGGACACAGAAGAAATTCTTTTTCTTTTTCTTGTTCTTTTTTAATCTTTTTTTTTTTCTTCCCCTTAGGAAAGTAGCATCTGGAACAAATAGAGTCTTTAACTGATTATCATTAACACAATTGTGTTGTGTTCTCAAAAAGCTATTAAAAAGTGTTAACATGGTTACATCATGAACTTCAGCTGGTTCTTATAACACATGAATCAACTCATACCAGAAATGTTCACATCGTGTATATTTAAGATACTGTATTTTAAAACATGATCTTGAGAATATTTTCATTAAATTTAAGATGATTTACCAATTCCTGCAGTTAATTTGAGGATAGATTTAGTTCCCCTTATCACACCAAACAGTATTTAAGCATATATGTAAACATATTTAAAGGTCCGTAGATAGTAAGCCACGAATCAGCTTGGAAGAAGACAAAAGCTTTTCTTTTTCTTTTTTTTTTTTTAATTTTAATTAAAAAAATAATTCTGTTGTTCCTATTATTCAAACACTGCCTTTAAAAGGGTATCATACATGATTAAAATTAAAAACAGACTACATCAATTTTAAAATAAATTAATAAATAATCATAATCAGTATGTGTCTTGAAGGTTCTATAAGAATGTTAAAAATGTCTCCTTGTCTAAAGCCCCAGTGGAAAGTGACCGCTGTTTTTACTATGCACAGCATGGTGTATCACTACAATACAGGAAGGAAAGAAAAACACAGCCATCTGTAACTGCAGGGATAAAATCAGGGACCTAGGATCTATCATTAACATCTGTTACAAACCTGCTTTTTTGCCACCAGTGTATCCCTACACACCTTTATGGAGAATAACTGTATCAGCTAAACCATTTCTTTCAGCAAACAGATATTCTTAGCAGAACATCCCAGGTAAATCATGAAAACACCTCAGTTAGTTCATCATATATAGTGATATTATAGCCAAAGGCCATGTGGCTGCTGAACTCCAAAAGGATTTTATGTGTTTGGAGTGATGACTTCTCAACCCACCCGACAGCCACAAAAATCCAGTAGTAGTTGGCAAGTACAAGTAGTTAGTACACAGTGCATCTGGATCACTTCAAATCTTTTAACATACAAGGTCGTGTAATGCGTGCCTCAGTCAATTGGAAGGCTGAGCCATATGAAAATACATGAAGCTGTTTCCCAGACAATGTTTAGTCAGTGAGGTTCCTGTGACTACACATGGACAGTGAAACTGAGAAGCACATCTAAGCTCCCAAGTTCAGATGCACATCTTGTACACATCCTGAGTCTTTAGTCAAGAACTGAGTATGTACTCTTCCTTGCTGTGGTTTCCAAAGAAAGGCAGTGCCCAGGTTGCCTGCTCTGTGAAGTGTAGGCATAGCCTCCAGAACCAGCATCACTGGTTAGTATGGCACTGGCCACAGGCCAGTTTTCCACAGGCTATTTTTCATATCTTTGGGCACCACATGCCATGTGCAGTGATGGAGAAGCAATAATAATTGTACTAAATGGTAATTTTGTGGCAGGGAGAACGAAGCATGAGCAAAAGGAGTGTGTTTCATTCTCAAAGCCCAAGAAATGACATCTTTGCTGTTCAGATGGATGTTTTGCAAGACTGGAAAGTGGTCTGGGCAATGCCAAACATGTGGCTGTTCATATTGCCTTGATTCCAGCCTCTTATTAATCTGTAATTACATGACCACATAGTATTTCCCCCAGAGAAATCCTCTCTTCTTCAGGGAAGAAACTGAATGTACAGTGGGGGCTGATTAAACGGCTCAGGTGCAACAGTAGATTTTATTTTTTTTTTCATATGATGCACTTGATTTTTCAACAGTAAAATCCCTCTTTTTAACTTAGAGGGTAAAGGATGTAATTTTTATATAGTAGCAATGTTATTGATTTGTTATTTGTTGTTGATGGAAGAAATACTGGCAAAACAAACAAATCTTGTTCCACATGTATCAGTAAAAAATTGAACATGATGTTTTACATTGAACATAGTGCTTTACATGTATTACAATGTGAATAGATTCAAATGTATCAATTGCAACAAAAAGTAGACAGAAAAGCATCTAATCTTTTGTTGCCATATAAACAATATATGTTTATAGAATAAGAACAGCAGAAAATAAAAATGATCAGTGAAGATTAGAATATAAGAAACAGAAACTTAACAAGCCTATGAGAGCACTGTAATCTTCTGCAAAAAGGACTGAAAGATAAATTTTAAACTACACAAAAGCAACGTATTCTAAGACAGTATGTTTCAATCTTGCTATAATGCCCAAGGTTCATTGATTAGCATATTCAGTGTTAGTGCTGTAATACTATACAAAAATATTCCAAGCTTACACGACACAAAACTTCAAACAAACTTCACTGTGCCTGTTAAAATTCGCTTAAGTTTTGACAGGTTAATTTTGTACCTGCAGTCTTTATGCCAGCTTACGTAACAATTGCTGGCACCCCTCTAATGCTATGAAGAATAAAATACCATGGCTTCTTCCACACCCAGCGCAAACCAAATCAACACTGAATCTGCTCTGCCTTGTTCAGCTAAAATGTGATCTTAGGTCCACAGCTGATGTGGCTCAGACTTGTATTTCTAAATGACCCACTAGCATATATATCTGGTGTTATAGAAACATAGCCTAACCACTTCACATGTAAAGAAAAGCAGAAAATATTAGAGAATTCATAAATTTAGAACTGACAGATCATCAGCAGTGTTTGTCACCAGCACTAGATAGGACTCTCTGCTGTTGCAATGTCTACTTATATCGTCAGAGTTTGCTTTATTGGGCTTGGTAAAAATCTGAAGCATTCGCCAAATGACAGAGAACTATAAAAAAACCCACAAACAGTACAAAGTATAGGTAGACAGAATGCTTATATGTATATTTTCCTTTCTGTCAAGAAACAAAATAATAGAAATAGAAATACAAAAATAAAGTGAAAACTTATTGATTTAAACATCAGGTAAAGATTTTCGTTCCAATGATAAAATCTGCTACTCAGACTGCTACACTTTTCAACTCTTAAAGGAGTTAATTCCAAACACTGATATTTGGAAGCCTCTCAAAATTGCACCAATATTAAGTACTTTATTATAATGATGTTGTTGCCCATAAAAAGAAAGATTCTAAACAGCAACACTTCTTTATAGAAACAATAGTAATCTTTGATCTATAAAATGTCCTATGTAACAAAATGGCATGCAAGAAAAATAAGGATTGAAGATGTGATAGCTGTAAAATGAAAGTAGAGAAAAATAAAAGCCCTGTTTAAATAGATAACAGATATAGATAAGTAAATAGATAAGTGTACTCCCTCTCTCAATCTTTCCTGAAAAAAAAAACAAACACAACTGAAATACTAACAATGAAGTCAGTTCGCTTATGAGTCTTGTTTATCTCCAACATCTAAACTTCTATCCCATGATACTTCTTACAGAGCTTGCCTGTCTTTAACAATGATAACGCTTGTTTTCTTACTTTTTTTGCGTGTTTTTGGATGTGACAAAACATTTTGGATTTGTGACTTTTTTATTTTTTAAAAAGATCTATCAGATATTCCACATAACACTGAAGGAAAATAGGTTAAATAGTTTTGGAAAGGTTAAGTAAGATTCAAATAAATCTTGCCAGTCTTAAATGGTAACCACTTATTAGCAACAAAAGAAGCCAACCAATGCTGCAGGTGTTCATTACCACTAGAAAGCAATCTAAGAGGCAGTAGCCTCTTTGCCAGATGTTTTTTTTGTTTTTTTTTTTTTTCTTCTCCTGTACAGCATGGCTCAACCCATAATCAGGTTCAGGAACTGAAAACAAAGTTTCTTACCAATGAGGAAACTATTCTATAAATCAGACGTGTGGACTAAAGTTTATTTACTAAATTGCTGCCTATACCTGACAAGGAATAACGTAGTGTTAGTATCATATAATGAACAACAAATTATTTCAGAAAAATGTTGTCAAATAAGGTCTTTGACAAGAACACTTGTGAAGAGTGTAAAAGGAAAAATAATAAAATAAGTAAAAGGAAGCATCTGTTGGGAATTCTTCCAGCTGTGCTTAACACTTTTGGAAGATGACAGAGACATAGTACGCGCAGGGCTACGCAGTAACTTTCACTTCCTATAAATATACAGAGGTGTTGTTCTGGCCACCATGATGTTTTTCAAAAAATTCATAGCATGGTTTGCTCTGTTTTCCATCTACAAGCTTCAAAGCACATCACAAAGCATTTCAGAACTGCTGATCCTATTTTACAGATGGGAAAATAGAGAACCGATTGGAGTGATGGCTCAAGTGGCTTAAGGTAATACAGTAATGCAGGGGTACAAATGATAATATGAGCCAAGTTCAACACGGTCATATTTAAGATCTATTAGATATCAAAGAAGCATTTTCATTTGTTTTAATGCATTCTTGTGCAGGATGCACTGAAATCTGAAACCACAGACAAAAATGGTCTCAATGGCCTAAGCAACCATCACTATTCAGAAAACCTAAAAGCATAATCAATGACAAAATAGTGAATCAAAGCTGATGAATATAAAGGGGTGAAAAATACATTACACTTACTAAATGGTTATTGTTCAGAACCATAAAATCCATGCATGAGTTAAGGTAGATGCGCTCCTTCTATTTTGCTAAATGCAAAGCCTAATTCTGCTACAGTCCAACATACTCTGTATTTTAGAAATTATTTGGAAAGAGGGAAAGGAATTGTGATTTGGTCGTTTGATGAGAAAATACTGCTTACAATGCAGTAACAGTTGCAGAGAGAGTCAGTATATGCTATGGCTACCATATAGATTGAAGTCAAAGCTTTAAATGGCACTGGTTAGCTCTTTATTACAGTGAAGCACACATCAATAAGAATCAACATAGCTTTTATTTGTGGCAATTTTAACATTATGTGGGTTCTTTCTTACAGTCATCAGAATTTCAGCAATTTTAGTAGCTCAGTAGTTAAATAAATTATTCAGTAGTTTCTTAATGAAAGCCCCGTTGATCAAAATCTAAAAGTTATAATTAGGTGAAGTTATTTATGAGTTTCTGTTAATTTTTCATTAGCTCTTAGTGTTTTGATAAAAATAAACCTGAGTATCATTGTAGCTAATAGGTCAAATTAGAGGTGACCGATGGATCTTTATTTTCTATTTGAAGAAAAAAAAAAAAGAAAAGAAAAATGTCAATAAGGGGGCTTAGTCTTTGAAGATGCAGAACATACTGGCTTCAGTCCACAAAACACTGTATAAATTTTATGAGATAAGCCACTTGTGTGTAGTAAATCATGGGAGTGAAGAGAACTGAACACAGAAGAAAGAGTCTTAAGCAATGCACTAAAAGCCAGAATAAATGTAAATTAAATAAATTAAAAATGGACTAAGTGACTGTTTCTTTTTGTTTAGAGACATCTTATTTCATCTCTAAGTGGTGTTTGCTTGCAAGAAAGGTATAGACGTAAAGTATTCCTTATTGTTACTTATGAAAGATCTCTTCAGGTCAAGATAAAACGTATGGGTATTTTTGCCATGTTCTCATACCATCTGACATGTAGGGAAATATGCAACCTACCTGTGATAAAATTTACAATATTCAGTTTGTTCTCTTTTACAGTCCTTTCTGAAGCAGGAAAAGAAAAATCAAAAAACATCACACACAGACATTAGAAGTCACATGCATATTTAACACCATTAAATATATCTGCTAGGCTATATTTTATAAAAATGTATGATCAACAGATGCACCCTTGTGATGACTCAGGAAAAACAAGTATGTCTTCACAGTTCATCTAAATGTGGAGGTAAAAGTTTAGGAAATGAAAGAAATATCTAAGGCCATGCATTTTTCTCTGGGTGTCAGAGTCATATAAGTGGCAATGCAAATCATCCTTCATCTACCAGGAAGCCACACACACACACACACACACACACATCCCAGGCTATCGTAATTCTCACTTGTTTTGCCTTCTTTCTCTCTATGCAAGCATAGTGCTTATGCAGTCATATTTCTCAATTTTCTTTCTTTGTTAAAGCTTTTTGCTTCTTTTAGAAATAAAAAGAAAAAAAAGCAACTATTTGGAGCAAAGATGATCTATTCAGCGCTTAACATTGGGAAAGGGAGAGCCAGAATACAGACAGCTGAAACTGGGAATTTCCAGTTTAATGGAAAATTCTGGTATTCTGGTTATTCTGAATCAGAACAAACTATTTCAAAATTTCCCACAAAACAGAAATTAAAAAAAAAATGCTTTCAAAAATGTTGAAACACATTTTGTTTGGGCTTTCTAGTTTTGTTTATTTTACATTAATTTTCATATTTTGTATTTTTGTTTTGCCAGTCATAGCTACACATCATCTCATGCCACTTAGTAATAATAAATGTTACTTCCATAATGTATACTATTTTTTAAATATAAGTATTCAAATTGTGCAAACAATATACGTAATAGTTGATGTATATTTCCTTTAGGTAGGAAAATAAGATCAATATTTGGCTTTGAACTAATTTTAGAAGCAACTATTACTAAATCCTAGGGGAAAAAAAATACTAATACAAGGATAGTCAAAATAGCTGCCATTATAATTTATATGATAAATTAAAATTATCATAGTACTCAATATTTCAGTTCACAGATGACCCATGTGTTAATTTTGACTGTTCTTTACACCAATTGTTTCTGCTATTACTCATAAGTAGTAACTCATAAACAGAAATTCTGGACTCACACATCCATCTTCCTCTTTAAACACGTTTTTCTTGATCTATGAATATAAAAGGTTTCAATTTACTTGATCCTCATTTAATCATGAAATTTCCACATTCCCTGTTTTGCCCTAAAGAGAAAATGCTTTTCAAGGTACTGCTCTTCTCCTTAGTCTGCCTTCAATACTGCCAATGTAATGATGGCTCAAATTGCACACCTTCATTCTGCCCATCAAATTTGTACCTTGCTTTTCATGTAGTGGTGATGCTACTTAGGCTACCAGGAGAAAAAGCTGGTGGTTTTTTTTGTTTGTTTTGTTTTGTTTTTTAATACAATTATTTAGCTCAAATGAATTACTAAAATAATTCATTTCTTGATTTCCTATTTTCTTTTAACTGGGTGAAAGGAATTTTCCAACGTATACCTGGCTTATCACTAACTTCAATGCAACATATTCATAAAATACTCACTTTTACCCCTTTCTCCAGAGTTGTTTCCTAGAAAAGAAAGCTAAACTTCTCCAATAGCAAACACATAATATTTTACAAATAACTCACTAGAGACTGTAAGAGCTAAACAATCATTTGTGTGTTTCAGGAAATAATACTAACATTGTAAATAACATTTTATCTTATCCAAAAGCAAGCAAGATGATTTATGAAGCAAATAAAAAGAGACAGCTCCAAACCAAAAGGCCTTAAGTTGGAGGCTAAGCAAAGAATAAGGAAACTACATTCAGATCATGCCGAAATTCCGTGAAATTTACATTCTCCACTTTAAAACCTCTTCAGAAATGGATCACAAAAATAGTAAATGACAAAAGACATAGTATCTCTATGAAGAAGCCAAAGGTAATACTCAGGCCAAAGACTGCACTTACAAGAATCCCAGATCAGCATGCCAAAATAAGGCCGCCTTGTGGGGTTCATTTACCTAAACACAGGTGCTGAAGGCCATCTGAGATGACCCAAAGTATCCAAGAAATCTACACAGGATCAGCAGATATGACACAGAGACCTCAGGGAAATACATATCCCTCTGTAATGGAAGCTGCAAGACATGCAGGATATCCCACAGCACTAAAAATGACACTAAATGCCTAGATTTAGGCAAATATTGCCTTTAATGCCTAGCATCATGATTGGGACCTCAACAAGTTAAACATATATATATATAAATATATAACAAACACAGTTTCCATTAGCCCGGTGAACTGAATTCAGTAGCCAGTCGGTAGGCTAAGGGAAGACTGATAAGACATCATTCCTTCACAAGGGTCTTCTGCCTTTAGGGAGGAACAGGGGACACATTACCATGGCATTCAATATGGATCAAAAACCTCTTCACTGTATCTCATTGCATTTGTGTCTGTTCTGCGCAGGATGAATGCTTTTAAAACAACATAATAAAAGATGATATTGTCACTGCTATTTTCATATAATAAAGAACATCCGTTCACCAACCACTGTGCTAATTGTCTTCTTTCATCTTGTCTTCCACCATGCTCTTAGCCCTAAAAAGGTGGTGTCTACTCTATCTTAGTTCCAGAAGAATTATAATACCAATATAATAACAGATAACAAATAACTGGATATAGGTAACATTGATCCAATACAGGAAAGTGCAAGAGGATGTCATGCTGGTTGCCTTACCATAGTTTGGATTTTTCAGGCATTGTGGCAATGTTCCTACCTTTTAAGGAAGAATTTTAAAAGGCATAATGTATTAATTCAGGTAATTGATTAATTACAGTTTTGTTAGCTGTCTTGTATAAAACAGAGTTCTCCATGGAAAGACTAACAAATGAGCATTACAGAGTTACAGCATATTAATGAAATCATAGGAGTATTAAAGTGCAAAAGATGAGAATCAGAACATATAAACTCCTAAATATCTGATTATCTCACATACATATTTCATAAATCTTTATGGATATTACATTGCTCCGGGCTATAGTTAAGAAGCCAAACAAAGATATCCCTGCTAGTGTCTTTTGATATCAAATAACTATACTCGTTTCTTTTTTTTTTTTTTTTTTGGTGAGCTGATTATATTTTGTGAGCATTTTTATGATTACTGCACATTTTGTAGCTTACAGGTATAACTGCACTCAGTCACTAAGTAGTAAATCGTGCTTTACTTATTCTAAATTGTTTATAATTCAAAAGCTATTATATTTAAAAAAGAAGAAATTAAAAAATTTCCAGTAGTTAGTAGACTTCTATACCGACCATGATACTACAATCAGAAGAGAAGCTATATTTTAGGAAAGTAGTGATCCTCAGATAAATATGTCCTGAGGAATGTTTTATTCTCTAGAAAATAAATAAATAAATAAATAAATAAATAAAAATGAAATGGCCTGTGAAGAAAAGCACTGCACTGACTATGTAAAAAATTACTACCAAAAACCTCTCTTGAATGTATTCTCTTTTCCCATCTTTTCACAGTATCACTTTAAAACAACAACTAATTGACAAAAGTGAAGTGCTTTGGAAAGTGAGATTGGATGGCTAGAATGAGGGTATAGAGTTCAGAATGGCTCCATGGAAAGAAAGAGGATCAGCAGTTATGTAGAGACACCACGATTCTTTGGCTACCATGAAAGCCAAAAGTTCCATCTTCTACTGCGTGCTGCTGTCATGACCAAGACAGGCGTAGTAAAACCCGGGAGAAAAAAAAAAAAAAAAAAAGGCAGTGAAATGAGGGTTTGAAGATCAGGCAGTGGGGAACTGATAAATGTGTGGATTCCTTCTGTTATTTCAGAAGAAAAAGCAAGAAGAATTACATGCACCCCTCTGCAGTATGTACTTCCCACATTCTCCTATAGGCTGGTGAAATAAACGATACATGTGCTGTGAGTTACATTGGGTACCCTCAAGGTACGTGTAGAACATGTGTAGAGTTCAATGAACTCTGAAATGCAGAGGAAAAAATAAAATATAACAAGATATTAAAACAGAGTGCCTGCAGTACAAATGTGTGTTAGAATACTTGAAATTGTAGTTGGTATTACCTCAGCTAAAACTTACCTCAAAGCCCCCAGTGATTCTACCATTATACTACATTAGAGTAAACCCCTTCCAAAGAGCAATCAGCTTAGCTAACCATACACAGCTTAAAACTACACAGAGCTGAGTATTAGCCATTTGTAGAGGATACTAATAACTAAGCATGTCCTTTCTGCCTGGCAAGTACCATATAGTTCAAGGTGGATCTGAAAACTGAGAGTGGACCTAGGCCAATATGATCTCAATTGTTATTTTCAATAATAGAGTACAGCTAGCACCTCAACATGCAACTGTCTGTGACATGTATTTGGCTGCAGTCTTATTTAATCCTCTACTTTTAAAATGCCGTCTTCCAAAATCAAAGGCTAACAAGTACAAATTGTATCCATAAAACAGCATCACAACTTTATTCTCAATAGCTAAGCATTGAAATGCAAGCATACATTATAAATAGAAAAACAGCTGGCTTGGAGCACATTGCAAGCCACTAACACAGTTGAGGGATTTGAATGACATCATAACCCGTGAGAGCATGTTGCTGGCCAGCTGGTGTTATTTATAATATACTCATAATTGAGGAAAAATAAAAAGGCAAAAGTTAGGTATTACAGAACTAACAAAGTAAGTTAGTTTGAATTCTCTCTTTTCCAGTGTCACTTAAATTATCAAGAGTAACTATGAAGGTGACTACTAAAAAGGGGGGAAATCACTTTATAATTACAACAGAATATTTAAAATAAAAGTCATAGAAGCCCCTGAAGCTGGGCTTCTTATGTTACTACATTCATAGTACTGTAAATTCTAGGAAATTATATGACTTCTGTGTGGTTGCTAAAAAATCACAAAGCTATTTTGCCATATTTACAAGTAGTGCTCAACAATTATTTTACTTTTAGCAAATTGCAAGCTGTTATTTTAGGGTTAATAGCACAGAGAGTTGGAGGGTTTAATTGTTACTCAGCATATAGGCGTGCCAAGTTTAATAATGTAAATATGCATTAAAAAAATAGTAGATTGACTCCCCGTCTCTCTATGTTAAAATAAATAAAATAAATAAAATATCTGTGTCTCTGTGCATAAATAAAATGTGTACAGATGGAGGGAGGAATGCAAAGGTATACAAACAATGCCCTTACCTATGTAAGTTTTTGTGTATTTGAAATGCAGACACACACACAAAAACACAAATATACACATAGCCATCGGAAAGTTAACCAGAATACATTTTCTTATTTTTCGTGGCAGCATAAGCTTTTTTGTCTGCTAACCCCTCAGTCACTAATTCACATTCTTTTAAAGGGAAAAAAATATGCTTCTGTGCTCTAGTTTTAAAATGCAAAGGTATGATGTTATTTGTCACCATGCCCAAAAAAGTCCTTACTCGGTAACTTTGCCAGAAGAGGGAGAGAGAGAGAAGGCAAATGCTCCCCCAGCTGTTTCCTGTCTACAGTGTCTGTGTAATGTAGATAAATGTGAGGATTTTCTCTAAATCCCTCTTCTGTTTGCTAAATCTCACTGTCACTGCTAAAATCAGAGCAGATAGAGCCTGCGCAATGGAATAAAGTCCTCAATATTGAAATGTGACATTGCTCTCAACATCTCACATCTCTCTGGATTTCTTTTTTCTCATCATTACTGCTAACAAATTCATTTCCAGACTTTGCACTTTTAAGAAGCAATGGAAAAAATCAACAGTCTTTCAACACAATTAGTTAAGTGCTGCTTTTGTGATTTCTTGAAGGTAAATCTTTATTACTATTTCAAATAATTTTTTAGTTCTATTTTACTGTGTATTGTCTGCTTCTGGTTTGAAGAGTATTCTGCACTTTTCAATAACATTATTTTAGTATTGAGAATTATTTATAAATTGCTGAACATGCAATTTTATGTGATCTGGAAAATGGCTGTATGTAATAGTTGCAATTACATAGATAACTGTAAGGGTAAACTATTGCAGATATATGTCTTAAATGTCACTTCTATTCAGAGAACTTCACAATATTTCAGTTATGTCATTAAAGGGTCCAATTACATCATTGTCTATATTGTTAATTAATGCTTTTGGACAAGAACTTTTAGCTATTTTCTGCAGGTGCAGGTTTTTATAGGAAAATAGGCATTGTACACATGTTAAGTTTCTGCAGTTTTAATATACACAATTATAAATAAAATCTTCATGCTTTCACACTGAAACTTTTAAGAGATGTTGTCATTGCAGCAATTTTCTGGCAGTATTGTTGCATTTACTTGGATTTTTTTTTTCTTTCATAAATTAAAAGTAAATTTGAAGTTCTGTTTGTTTTCTACATTAGAACCCAGCTGCAACTCTTGCTGACCTTGCATATTTGTATAGCTTAAGCAACTGTATATAAAGAAAATGGAAATTCTTCTACATGTTCTTCTCCAAGTTTTCCCTTGTAGGGAGGGCTGCTTCAGGAAAGTTTGCATATGAAGTTTCATGTTATGACCCTAGAATTTCTACTCATTAATATAAGCTGTCGTTAGGTAAATTTGGCTTCAGAAGGTGCATTGACCTCTGTTTCTGTCAATTGGCCCTAGTTCAACTTTCCATTATCAGCAAATTTATATCCTTCAAGAACTTTTTTTTTCTTTAGTGGTTTGCAAGCACCCTTATGCAGTTAACAGAGTTCTTTTTTAATTGTTTAGGGCCTAATTATTTTTTTAGAATGTCTTACACTTAAAGACACTTATCCCATTCCTTAATGTGACTTAGAAGAGCAGGTCTATAATTGCAATGGATGAAACCATTCTTTTAATGTACAAACAGGCATCCTTTCCAATGTACTTGAAAGGTGAAGATGACTTTTTTAAGGTTATGAGCAAAGCATTAAGAGATATAAAAGTAATATGCTGGTTGCTCAGCTGGTGCATCCTGCCAAGCTTCCTTGGAAGCAGGGGAACATATTGATTTAGGTTAAGATGTAGCCCTGATTTTTTTTAAATCAAAGTTAACAGTATTTAAACCTTGATCCATTCTGAAGTACATATGCTTTATAAATTTATAATAATTGCTAGTTAATACTATTACTACATACTAGTTACTTCTCTTACTATGACTCAATAATTAGACCCAACAGCTTCATATCAAAATGAATATAACTTGATTTTTTCTATAGCATATACTATCCATAAAAAATTTTGCCCACCTCTAGATATTTATAATTATTGTGTGTGTCCTTATATGCTATTAAAATGACCAGGGATGTGAAGAATCCTTATGCACAACTTGTGCCAAATGATAGTTTTTACTAAGAAGTGGACCTGTATATAAGAATTAAGATGTAAAAGAGATGTAGAGTGTTCATATATGACATTCCTCTGTGGTGCCACTCTTCTGAACTATTAAAAGAGGAATGCAGCAAAAGCTGGTTATTTTACTAAAAAAAGAGGAAATTCCAGCTGTGAAAATATGGTCAGTCATTCTATGCAACTAAAAGAAGTGCTTAACCAGGCTCATCCTGAACCTGTATTCAATTTCCAAATGTAATTAGATTCTTCAATAAACCCCACCCACATGCCAATGCATTTTCTTTTTAAACTCTCAACTTTCTAGTTAGACTTGGGACACTGCAAGTACTCTGCCTGTTTGCAAAGGACCTGAAGCAATATTGGATTACAACTTTGTATTTTCTTAAGAATATTCCCCTCAGACATAATGGGAACTGTGATTTTACCACAAACATATTGAATCAACTAATGTTATGTTTAATTAAAATGATGAGGTAAAGTTAAAGTCTTAAACTATGTTTTGGAATTAGTTTTTATTAAATAGCACTTGATTATTTTATTCTTTAAAGAAAGATTGAGCTGTAGAAACATGTGCATCTACCCCCCCCCCCCCCCCCAATAAAAAGTTTTTACTTGTTTGCAAGTTCTTGACTGCTTTTAAATTTGAGGATAAAGTGTAGAAATTCTCTGTGGTTTATACTGTGCAGCCTTTTTGGCCTCCACTAAAGGAAAAACAGTTGATAATCTGTTTTGTTGTAGTTCAGTGCTGATATTTATCTTAAAATGTAACCCAGCTGAAAAGACTTAAAAAAAAATACAAAATTGTTAAATGTCTAAGATTTATGTTTATTTCTGGACCAAGTTATACAAGAACAAACTGTTAAATACATAATGTTCTTGTATTTATAATGTCTTTCAGCCTTCTGAGCCTGTGTGCTAAACAGTTTTCTGCTTTACCTCTTCAGAACTAGGAACTGGGAACCATCTTAAACTGCAGGTGCATCACATTAATCTTAAAAATTAAAAAATATGGCAAGGGAAAAAAGAAATTGATGTTGTTAAGATATGGAATCATTACAGGAAATAATGTTGTGTGTTATCATTATTCATTCATCTGACCTTCCTCCATCTGCCATTGAAGTCATGTCCATGCATTAAAACTTGTTTTTTTTTTTTTTTTTTCCATGACAAAGTTGGCTAAAGACTGTTGTGAATGGGAAACTAATTATTCTTTCTTTTTATGATATATCCTGAGATTAGATTTGCTCATTATTTTCACAGTGGAAATATTATCAGGAAAAAAGGGGGATACATTCTGACTTTCTAATTTTTCTCTTATTCAGTTTTGACTTAAGTTGAAATAGGGGACTCATCCAGCTAGATGCTAAGATCCCTTGCCAAGAAAAAAAGAATTCTTGAAAATTATTGACTTAAACTAGAGAAAGCTCAATACCCCACTGAATCAGCTTTCATATGAACAGACAATAGATAGTTTCATCAGTTTTTCAAAAGTTTAGTGAAGAAAATTTGGGGAAAGAGTCCCTGAAACCCTGAAAGAAACTTCAGGAGATTGATCACGTTATTCCAGTTCTTTGCACTTGTCTATTAATACAAGCCAGTTTTAAGCCAAGCAATAATGATTTGTAACTTCTTACCTGACTGCAACACTAACATCAACCTTGCAATAGAATGAAATTAAATGCAGATTTACACCCTTTAAAACTAACATTTTTGGCAAATGACCTAAATCAGTTCAGAATATGAATTAAGCACATTCTTCACTGTCTCGATACTGAATAGAAATAGATTTTCCTACTATTTAAAAAATGCTATCTTATTTGACATGTTGATATACATTGATACAAAAGGAAGTAGACAAATGGAATGGTGTAAATTTACACCCACTAAGGATTGACCCTTCTTCAATCATAAGTCCAGGAAAAGAACAGTTTGTAACTAAATGTTAAGTGAGAAAAAAAATCATCACCTGTGTTCACACCTCATAGACAAACTTGACCTAAGCAGACAGTGAAAGTATACCTGTTTCTATCAAATACAAATAAAAGTCCTTAACTAGTTCTCCTCTTAATTTCTTGAATGCTTCCAAATGTTTACTTGCTAGTAATAGAGGACAGGAAGAATCATTCAGTGTGGTCCCCTCCTCTGGAAGGTCCCACATGACCTCATCTGTAAATTCAGCAAGCTCTACCTTAAAATGTCTTTTGTTTTGTGCTCGTATTTTCATTTTTCAGGTGTCTGGAGAACCACAGAATTCTAATAATTAAAAAACCTCTTCCTCTTGGGCCAAATTTTCTTCCATGTGATTTACAGCCATTTATTCTTATGCCAGTGCTCCAGTGCTGTTTTCTAAGTTTAAATAACTTGTCTGTCATATACCACCTCCACATCCCCTAGTATATTGGCAGACAGCTGTCATATTCCCTCTTAGACTATCTGGACCCAAACAAAACAATTCAAGGTTGTCTAGTCTTCCTTACCCTAATAGTTCTAGGCTTCCCAGATCCCTTTGCCTGTCTATTGTACTATTCCATATCCTCCCTTGGCAAGAGCATAAATCATAGTTCCTACAACATTTTCTAACTGCCTGTGAATGTGAACCAAGACCACTCAGTAATGTAAGTCATCAGTTTGCAAAATGTATATACTAGAATGTGTAGAGTTGCAACCTCATGGTGAGGCCTACCCTGATACTGTGTTTATTGTCTAACAAATTACAGTGCATATGCATTCTCAACTCCCAAGGGTGCAGGAGTAATTTTCTTTAGGACTCTGTTGGGAAACTGACACAGTACTTTTGCTTCCTTGGCAGGTGAAGATGCATACTGTGTCCTACATTCATTTCTTCTACCTTGGCCTGTGTTTGCTTACCTTAACCAGTTCTGTTGCTGCTGGCCCAGAAACGCTGTGTGGTGCTGAGCTGGTTGATGCTCTTCAGTTTGTATGTGGAGACAGAGGCTTTTACTTCAGTAAGTCAACCTTTTCATTCAACTCCTAAGCTTTTCCATGTAATCCGTTAGAGTTTGTAACTGCTCTAAGCAAACTTAGGAATTATCAAACCAAGCTGCCAAGTGTCACTAGTATCCTCTATCTCAGAGATGCCCAAGTCTTCAATGACAATGAAGACTCAGTAAAGAACAGAGGTGTACCCATGATCAGTCTCAATGAGATTTTGATGCATTTTACTTTTCAGACATGTCATTGTTTTTAACTGCTTCCCAGCTGCTGCTATCCCACCTGCTATGTTACTGCTTTCTGCTGACCTGCCACTGAAATTAAGGGAATAAAAGGATACACTAGACCCAAGACATTCATGAGGCAGAACTGCATGTACCTATTATGTCAGATGACTCGTAAACAGTTTAAGTACACATTGTATCATATTAAAACACACAAAGCTTCAACATGTGGTTTGAAAAAAGAAAAGCTGGAAGGCAGTAAGCGGAATGATACTGCATCCAAGTATCCACATTCTATATCAGTTAAGTACAGGTGAAGTAAAATGCACTCACGATGAGATAATAAAGAATAATTCCACTACAGATGATAGATAAAGTCTGTAATAGTGTGGATACATTGGTATTTGAATAACTTTTTGGAGCAAGACCTATACTTGGAAAGTAAACATCACAATACTTTTCTGCATTTTAGATTGTGCAAAGCTCTTAGTAGCTTCTTACAAGTGTTATCAAAATCAAGAAGTACACAATTCATAAATAATGAAAATCTATTTCTAATTATCTGCTATATGTTATTCATATATCATACAATTAATGAAACTTGTAGCTCATTCATTTAACTCATTCATGAATATACTAATCCAAAACATGTACGAATTTGTGCTCTTAGAGCCTCTGATTTTACTGTGTTTTCTCTGTGTTTACTCCTAACAATATGGTGTAACTGGTTATTCTTGTCTAAAGTTATCTGTCTTTCAGGACCTCAGTTCCCCTTCAAAACAAACAAACAAACAAACAAACAAACAAAAAACCACCACCTTTTTCAATCCTCATTTCATCCTAATAATTCTTGCCTTCCAAGATATCGCTTTTGTTTTTCTGATCAGTTTCCCCCCACACCATTCCTATTCATTTCTACTCATGGAGTTATTGCTTTCAAGATTTTTCTCCTTGCTTGCAATAAAAATAGAATTGAGGAAATCCAGATTCTTGGACCTTCAATTTACAGAAAATCCAGATAGTCTCTACAAACAAGTTGCTAACTTTTTCACTTTCTTCTTCAGACTTTCTATTAAAGTTTACCCTTTGAAACTGGGAGCCTTAGTTTTGTATATACACAATAATTCATTAAAGAACCCTTCTTTTCTGTATTCAATGTGTTAGCTATCAGAAATCAGCATCTGCTCTACAGTGCTGCTTAACTTAGCACGCTGATGCTGTACACAGTATCAAAAATACTAGAATCTCTCATAAAGCAATTTACATTTTTCTACCAGTTCTTTATTTGTTCATCTGAACACCACAATCTCTTGCATTTATCAGCAGCTGAGTTACTCTTAATGGGCTATTTGAGTAGCCTACATATACTTTCTTTTTGTAGTTAGAAGGAATGTAATGGAAGTCTTTCTTCTCCTCTTCTTGTTCTTACACCAGAAAACAATGAAACAATATATCATTAGAACAGAAGAGCATTTTTTTAACTGTGCATGTATCTTAGACGTTTTTCCAGTCATTTGTCTCCTGGCAAAATGTCTGCCACTTGTTCAGAGAACTATCACACTTGTTTACTGCAAAAATGGCCGGTACTGCCAAACAATCTGACAACAATTCTGTGTACTCTTCGTGTTCCTCAAGATAAAAAATTGTGAAATGCTAATTATCAGCAAAAACTCTCTTTGTTTTCAATCTCAGTTGTTCTAAACTTACACAACTTGTTTCACATCTCTACATTCCCTGAGCTAGATGACCCTTACTTGAAAATACGAAGATGGGTTTCTGAAGTTTTAAAGGAGTTCAAAACCCCTCCAATGCTGAGTTTTGTTTGGCATCAGTAAAGGCACTCTAGGTTTCTTTGATGTGTGCCTACCTTCAGAGTTTTCACTTGAAATTAATGCAATTGTTGACACCAAGAAGTTTTACCTTATTTGGTATGGAGACCAATGGAAGATTTTACAAATGAATGACCACGGTGTTTTAGGAAAGTCTTGTATTTAACAGAATGCAATCACAAGATTCCATGGGAATTTTATGAAGATTAACGCAAGGTTGTTGGGTACTAAGTAATGTGTGCCTCACGCCTTACTCTACTTCTGATTCATGAAGTAGTCATTTAATCTGTTTTAGCCTTTATCCTCTTATTTGTTAAATCTTAATCTAAAATACAGAACCATAGAAAAGTAAAGTCCAGTAACACTGTTGTGAGGATAGCAAGTTTTTTTACCAAATATACTCCAGAATACAACGTATTACTGGAAGCTATAAATGTTGCTCTGTTTCATGGTACTTTAAAAAAGACTACATCATTTGCAAAAGTAAAAATCCAGTGAACCTTTTTCTTTTACAGTGAGGTGGATGTCAATTTAAATTGCATTTTAAGCCTTCTATTCTCATTCTCTTGTTCCTTTATATAAAGTATAATCAATGGTTACGTTTGTCTTTAACTCACTCAGGAAATAGCTGTGAGAGAAGGTTTTCTTCACTAGAGACTCCAAATATAAAGAATACCTTTTGGCTGAGGTGGAACTCCTGGTTCAGATTCAAGGTCAAAGCTTCTGACTATTCTTTGGGAGTTGTGGGTGGAAACAAAGATAGAATTAATTGTGTTACTTTATGTTGAAGCTCTTTACTCCACAACCACAAGACTACATCTAGTGTTAGGACTAGAATATTTTTTTTTCTTTATATAGTCTACTCTGCCCATGAAAACTAACTTCCTAGCTATAAAAGGAAATTCTTCACAGATTTTGAAGAGATGCCCCAGCTGCCTCCCAAACACAAAGACAATTATTGACTTCAAGTGGAAGTCAAAAGCTGTTTCTATCACTCCTGTTTTTCATTAGGTGGACTAGCAAGGAGTATTTTTAAAGTTATTTAGGGGAGGACACTGCAGAAATCCCGAAACAGAACATCTGCTTTTTCTCTTGGTCACAATTAACTCCAGCCAGCACTGGCTATTTCTTGGACAGCTTCTTCCCCCTCGCAGAATTCAGCCGTGAAGACAAGTTTTGTTGCCACCCATCTAGCAACATCTCTCTAGTAGAACTTCTGTCATTAAAGTTCCCATGCATTAGCTTATGTTAGGAGAAGTCAACCAACAGGGAGCCTGGCCACAGCTTGCTGTTCCTTGTAGCTGAACCTCCAAAAGAAAACAAGTGGCTACACTTAGACACAACTCTTCTCAGTTAATGCTCCTTCAATATCAAAAACTGGATTTAACAGTCATGAAACAAAGTGGGATGCCTGCCATGTTCATTTGAATGTTAATGCCTAGAAAGGTCTACTACCCCACTGCTATTACAAAAAAGAAAAGAAAAGAAAAGAAAAAATGCTGAAGGCAAAGAATGTAGGAAAAACTGAAAGTACAGATTACAGAAAACATACAGAAAAGACAGCTCAGGAAGGGGACAAATTTTGCTTGAATAGTCTAGTCTTATCACAAGAATTTACTTTATATGTTAATCAAACAAGAGATTAAAAGATTTTTTTTCTTCATACAAGTTGAATTTGATAGACAGTCATTCATTCTAGCTCATGTTGTTTCCTGAGAAAAGACAGCAAGTGTAGTTTGCTCTAAGGAGTATATGCTATATTCTTTTTTATCCAGTTATTTCTCCTTTGAAAATATGCATTTTCCTTTCCCACTAAATGGATACTACTTTAGCTAACAGTACATGTGAATGCCAATAAAGAAATAGATTTCATATTTCTTTGGATATTTTTGGTCATTTTAATTTCTAAAGGCCAGCTTAGATGGCAATAGTTATTTGAAGCAATGGCACAGAGAATCAATTTCATGAATTAAAAAAAAAAAAAACTTAAAAAATGAAAAAATACTTTGGGCTTAAAGAGCATCCTCTGAAGCACTACTTGCATAGAAAAGGAAGAGCTGAATTTAGATACCTGACACCATCTAGTTCCTCTGATATTCTTCAGATTGTGGAGAATAACCTGGCACATGCTTCCATACATACAAGTACGAATCTCATAAAAGACACAGGCTTTTCTGGTTTCAAGAATAAGGCTCACAGTGTCAACTGCTTTGAGGATGAACCTGGACATATTTTTACTACTTATTAGTAACACTAAGACCATCATAATTGTGTAGCGTCCTTGGGAATATCCCCAACTGTGAGCAGCATAAAAATACTCAGTTATAATCATCAGAAATCAGGAAAAGACAGTGAACATAACTTTGAGCAATTAGAGTCGTCATGGAATCTTATTGCTTTGTAGAACTAACATATCTATGGAGGAACTGCTGCCTTACAGAGGAGGAAATAAGGGGCCTAGCAACAGGCAATCTTGTTGCTTCTTCCATTTCCCTTTAACTAACTACTTCTTGTTTACATTGGGAATTCTGCTTTTAAGATGCTATTAAAGTTTTTAGGCTTGTCAAACCTATCATTGTAATTACAAGAGATGGCATGGCACTCAGTTCTTTAACTACTCCATACCTGTAGGAATTATGAGTCATTAGCTCCTCCGTGTGTCCCTGATTGAAAGGAACGTTAATGTTACCAGCCCAGGAGTGGAGTGCTGAAAAGTTGCAGTAGACATAGTCTACAGTTGCAGTGACAGTCTTACAAAACTCTGCAAAGAAATGCTAATCATCCTGGCCATGTTCGTGCAGGAAGATCTGAGAATGTTTTTAAGTTCCTTAGTCTGGCTACGTGCCCCATCCATGTCCAAATCTTGTAAACATGGAAGACTTCAATGTAGTCCTCAACTTTTATCCCCAGGTTCCTTATGTCTTACAGGAAAGCTTTAGTCTGGAAAGGAGCTCAGGCTGGCTTTAGCCAGGTCCAGATGGCAACTGCTCAGGGAACCAGAAATACAGGCACGGTTATCGACACAAGTCTGTGGCTGTGGCATCCAGAGTGATAATCACTGTATAGTCAAATAACTGACATGTTTGCTCTGTTCCCCCCTGTAGTAATCATTGAGGAAATTCTTGGAAAATATGCCGGTCTTTAAAAGAATTTTGTCCTTTTTTACCGCATTAAGAAAGGCTAGGAAGTGTTAATCTTAAGCGACCTCTGTAACAACAGAAAGAGAGGTTCCACCTACTCTTTCCATACATCAGAGAGGGAGTCTGGGAATATTTAGCCTCCAAAACAGACGAAAGTTAGTCTTTACATACAGTTTTCCTCTGCAGCTGGTTCTTCTCTGGTCTCCAAGGATTTCATTAGGAGGGACTGCAGTAATAATTATAATTTTAAATGAGCTGAGTGGAAGCAAACCATTGATCAAAATTTCATACTGAAACATCTCTGCAAGAAGTCCCTACTACCAAACCAAGTAAGTACAGGTCCTCCAGACGTTAAATGTATGTATCCTTGTTAGCTGTTAGACATAGGAGATGCTAATGCATTTTATGATGTTTGCCTTTATCTATGCAGTAGACCAAGTTTCAAATTTGGTCTCAAATAGCAGAAAGCTGTTATATGACATTTCATTCCTTAACTGCTGTTAGCTATATGCATATTTAATACAATGTTTAGTCTCATGTTGCATAAAGTCACTCAAAGAAGCACTTGGCAAGATCAGCATTAATTCTTGGCATAGCTGCCCCTCTTACTTTTCCACTGAATCTTAAATACCAAGAAAAACCCTTCACTGACTCCAATTCTGGCATATACTTTAAGTAATTGGCCAAAACCTTTTCATATGGACCTCTTCATTTGTCCTGGTATTAATAACACATTTTCAATATTTGATCAACAGCAGGAACTGTCATGAAGCAAATTATTCACTTTACCAGAACCACAGTCTCTTAATTAAAACCTTTTGCATTAACTACTTCAGCATCTAGGGCAATCTATACAGAGTGCTCATTCAAAGAAGGAAGTTCATACAGCCATTTCTCTAAAGCTTATTCAGCACTTCAGCTTTTATACATCTGTTCCAAACTCTCTCACATCACTGAAAATCAAGTAGAGACTTAAAGCCATTTTCATTTCAGAGCTTTGCTGAAAAAAGATGCCCCTGAACTTATTTATAAAACCATACCCAAATGTCAACATTTCCTTATGTTACAAGCTTAACTTGATGAAAAATACGACAACACATGGAAGCAGTAACCAATGGCTAATTCATTTCTCGTTCTAAAAATTTGGACGAAAGAAAGCAATACCACAAATGTATGCTAGTTGAAAATTTTAAGCTAAATTTATCCCTGTTAATAACTGCAGTATCTTCCATGTCAAGAGGAAGAAAAGGCCTTCAATTCATACTTTTTTTTTTTTTTTTGGTGTTATGTTTCATGTAAAGTTACTGCACAAGATACAGCCCAAGTACTAGGTCGATTGTTTAAGTGACAGACACATTTCATGTTTGCTTTAGTAAATGACGTTCTGAAAGCAAGAATTTTAACACATCCATAGCCTTCGGAGAGGCACAATATATGCTGACCCTTATGTAACTGCAACTTACAGAAAATTCTAGATTGTCACTGTCAGTAAAAGTTGCCTACTTCAACCAAAAGGCACCTTAAACACTGTTTAACACACAACTTTCAGAATGATAGGAGAAATTGCTTTTCTTACTGTAAGCAAAAGTAAGAAAATTGAAATGCTATCTTTGTTTCAGCATCTTTAAGAATTAAACAAATTACACAGGTGAGCCTATCTTGTCAATTTTATCCAAGCAATTTGTAGGTTAAATTTCTGATTGCCTCTCCAATGCCAATTCCTGGAAAAGTGTTTTGGAATTCCTTAGAGAACTGCTTTGAATTCCTTTAGTAAACTTAAATTCCTACAAAATCTGAAGCAGACACAAGTCTTAGACACTTGCTGTATTTTCTGACTGAATCCAATGTACAGTCAGCTTTAATGTGTTTTCATGTTCTTGCTCTTAAAAGACAGCATGTAAGCTGTTTGCTTACCTCATACCAAATCCTTTACTAGTTAAAACTGATCAGTTTCCCTATATCATAGAAACAATACAAAGTTATACCTGTTAGGGCTCATCTTTCATATTTCTGAGTCTACAGCACATTTATCTATTTACGATCTTACTTTTGAAATTCAGCTGTGATCTCAGATTTCCCATTTATGAAATACAACTGTTGTGGAGTAAGAGAATGATGTGGAGTTTGCTGTCTGCAAACAGCAGACCCTCTCATTTCCTCATGTTCCCGTAAAGGTGTAGAAGTAGAGAATGAGTGTCCTGTTAAAGCACTACCTTTAGAAACCTATGGCCCACACCCAAATATGAAACTATATGACTTTTTTGCTATACAAATATTTGTTTATAATGTTTGTGTCTTTGTGTGATGAAAATAAATTTGTACAAGGCTGAGTAAGCAGAAAAAAGAAGGGGTTGGCTCAGACCATTCTGATTCAGCTCAGCTCTGTGAACAAAATGGTTTTCTTTCAATAAATAAATATTCTAACAATACCTAGTAACTATTTCTATCTCCAAAGTAACACCCCAGCAGCATAAACACATAAACAGCAGCTTTTAAGGAAAGTAAATACTACTGAAAATTGTTTTGACTTCATCTGAATTTTCATTAACAGCCATCTCCTACTAAGGCAATGGACAAAATCTTAAATTACACACACAAACTCTGTATTTCACAAGTCAGTATTTAAAATAATATTTTTAAAGAGTTTTTTTTCAGATTTGAATTAAGTAAACTGAAGATTTCTTTTAGCTCAGACAAGTAGAAATGACTGGATAAAAGCTTCTTCTATTACAATGAAATTTTTATAGCTTCTTTTTGTAACTCTTCATTGATTACTTTAGGTTACATGAAAGCTAATAAGGACATCTATTTTAGGTTAACATTGCAAGTTTAAAATGAATACACTTCATACCTTGAAACTTCTGTAGTCAAGTAAGATGTAATAATTTGTTTCTACATCCCCTGAATTCCTGAATTACTAGTCAACAGGTCTTCCATGAAAAAACTTAATTTTTCCTACGTATTTCAAGTTTTATGTTTCTTTCCATTAAAGTTTCCAGCCTTTCACAGACATATTTAGTTTGGCAGGAAGAATCTGGTGACTCATAGACTGAAGAGATTTGAGAGCAAGCTACTGAAAATGTATCTAATTTCTTCTTGTGTAATTTGGGAGCAAGCTACTGATAGTATGTCTAATTTTCCTAGTTTAATCAGATGTATTATTGGCAAATACATGCCCTGAATAAAAGACATGTTTATTCCTGAAATATATAGCTAAGATTAAACACAAAAACACCATCCATACTTGATTTTAGAACACTTAATGTTTTTTTTTCTAATTGCTTCTGGCATTATACTCTAAATCTATGGGCACTGAATGAAAACAGAGATATTGCTGAAATCATTTGCATTATGACCTTATTTACATTTTTAAATTCAAAAAAATGAAGTTATTCCTTACTGACTTTTTTTTTTCTTTTTAAGGGAGGATAGAAATGTAGGAAGAATAGGTGATGTTATTCCTCTGTGATTCATATGGAGAAGGATAGAGGAATTAGAAAACCTCTCATTTGCATTGTATATTGATGATCATATTGTTTCTTTCACTTTTCAGACAAAAGTTTCTTTTAAATTCAGTTCTTTCTAGACAGTCGGTGACAAACATTTAATTTTCATTTATCAACATACAGACTGAACCTTTTTGAGGGATCAAGATTAAAAAGAGCTTGATCCGATACACATGAGGAGATCCTGGTTAACATTCATTCCATCTACTTTTAGGCTTTTAAATGAGATATTGGAGTTAGGAACCCGCTCGAGCTTATTCTAGTCTGTGAAAGGAGTTTGAAAATTTCAGAGCTTTCTGTAAGTTATAGATATGCCATAGAACATGCCTGTTCTTCTCTGCTAAATTAAGTAAATAAGCTATAGTAACTGCATCCTTAAATTAGTTAAGTTAATTGAATATGGACCCTCCATTAAGAGCCTACATTTGGTGGTATTAATCTATTTACAGCCATACGTCAGCAAACCCTGAAGTGGAGATAAGGGTGCACTCATATGGACCAGATTTCAGATCAAAGCAAATCCCAAGCTCATTTTAGCTACCATGATATAATGCAATTCAGCAATGACACGGAATGTACTTCATGCAGGTTACACCAGTTAGGCTTGCACCTTTGGCCTCCTTTAAGAACTACCAGGTCATTAATTTGACTAAGTGTGAATTCTGCTGGAGACTGTACTCTACTTTGATACAGTAAAAAGGAAAAGCCTATCTTTTCTTTCTTGATATAATAGATGGAATATACTCTTACACATCATAATAAGTAACACACTTTCTTATTTTATTCCTGCATCATGAGAGAAGGTACACTTATCCATGCATAGATAATGAAGCAATTTTTTACACTGCTGTTCACACTAATTCATTCCTAGTCCTGTTAATATACGTGGCCTAGCAGTTTTCTAAGACATTCAGAGAATAATAATATTTAAAACCTAGAGTGACATCTAAACATGAAAATCGTAGGTCTTTAATGATGCAATTTCTCCATTAGAGTGCTGTGCCATAAAGTACCATGATGGAGAAAGAACACAGAATGGTGTTCAAGTACTGTTTTGAGATTCTCAGTGATAAAGCAATTTGAAAATTTAAACAATAGCTATTGATGAAATATTGAGCTCAGCTATAAAAGAAAATATATGACTGAAATAGATAAGACAGAACCTTGCCTAAGGTAGATAGACATCCACTGAGTTGAATTAAGAGCACAAAAGTTCTACTTTTCTTGCTTGAGTTACTCTCTTCATCCAAGGCAATGGAAAAACAGCATAGAATCACTCCAAAAATAATTGCATTCCATGACCTTCTTTAAAGTTAAAATTTCCAAACTAGCTATGAGGGTAGGAGTTGTACTTCAGGTTGTTTAGATCTTGAGAAACTATCAACTTGTATTCTTTTAAAACATTCAGAGAACAGGACAAAAAAAATAAACAACAGAAAGGATGATTTATATTTGGTATGAAAAAATAGGTATATAATTTAATTTCTTTCAGGTTAGCCTTAATATTACGCATTGTACCAGTTAGTCTGGCTTGAGGGAAAGTGAATAGAAATAAGGGTAGTGTTTCCACATTGTTCTCTCACTTCACAATTATGCATTGACTTCCACATCTAAAAATCACGAGGGTTGATCTTGTAATGAGATACTCATATGAATGATTTCCATACACTTATAAAATTCTGCCTTTATTCAAGGAATTAGATACAGTAGACAATATAGCTATCCCAAGATACAATTATTTCAGAAAGTGGAGGGGTCTAAATAGTATAATCATTCAAAAAACAGTAGGAAGACATTTTCATGTAATTTGACTCTTATTTTTCTTTTTACAAACAATGGAATAAAATTCTACAACTGTACTTCCAATGGCTTTAAGTGACCTACTATAATTTTGTTACATAGTCACTCTATTTTAGTTTTTGAAAGCAGTCGTAGTTGATACTGTAAGAGACAACTATTTCCTATTATCATCAAGATGAAACCTAATAAAATGAGCAGAAATTATAAGTGGTGATATTATTATTGTCTGCTGCTCCTTTTAAATATAAACTTATACTCTGATATTTTTTGAATAAATTAGACATTAAGCCCCAGTCAAGAATCATAGAATCATAGAATATCCCGAGTTGGAAGGGACCCATATGGATCATCAAGTCCAACTCCTGGCACCACATAGGTCTACCCAAAAATTCAGACCATATGACTAAGAGCACAGTCCAAACCCTTCTTAAACTCCAACAGGCTTGGTGCAGTGACTACTTCCCTGGGGAGCCTGTTCCAGTGCACGACAACCCTCCCAGTGAAGAACTTTAGGAATTTTTATTTATTTATTTTATTTAGTATGTGATGCTAATAATCTAGGCTGGCCTTGTCCAGGGCTTTCTTCACTTCACAATCCACAGTCAAGAATCAATGGATACTAACTCAAGGTTATCTGCTGACTTAATTGGCTTTGGCTCAATGCATTGAGGACAGTGTGAGTTAATTTGAGGAATTATCCATGTTCACTAAAGAAAACATTGATCATTGATTTTCCTAGGTTTTTTGGCCATAAGCACCATTGCACCACAGATATTTTCCCTTGACTGTATTCAAACCAGTCATCTGTTTTTCGTAGGAACTACCGGCTGAACTTTTGATATTTTCCCCTCTGTATATAATATAACAAATAGGGTTTCTCTTATGTGATTAATAGACACTACTTGTGACTGATGGGAAAAGGGTAAATACACACACAAAAAAACTTATTTTTACCATTCTTTCAAATCAGCCTGAGAGGTTTGTAGTGTAAATTTAAAGTTCGTCTACCATTCATGCATGGCATAAACTATTAAAAAATACCAGTTCTTCATATATTAGTGCTTGTTGAGATGCCTAAATTGGTCTGGGTTTTGTGGCAGCTAGGTGCATACATCTAAAAGATTAAGGCCTTACTTTTTAGAAGTGTTGATCTATTTTCAAAAATGAATGTGAGTCTCATGAAAAGTCAGTGAGACCTTGGAGGTTCCCAAAGGCATATGAAGCAGATTTTCAATGGTTTTTAGGCACTCAAGATGCAGATGGACACTCGAGAGATTTTCAAGAGAAACTGTGTCTAACTTTCACAAAAATCCGTGATAGATGGTCCTAGACAATTTTTTTTAGACTCCTCCTAGGCAAATAACTGTGTTTTTGATCTCTTCAGTGTCTTTGGAAATAGGAGTCAGAGTCCTTAGCCAGTTCTTTAAATTTTGCTTATGGACCTTACTGAATGCTTGTGAAAAAGCTATCACTATTAAAAGCCTTTTAAAATAAGAATTGGCATAATGACTTAGCTTCCTCTCTGACGTGAAACATACTAATACGCTTAGTATGAAATCTTCTTATTTCTAGCATAAGTACGTGAAGGATCAGATGAAAGCTAATAATTTCCCAAGTGAGCTAAAAATAATGAAGGCTGAATCTGAATAAATATTCTAAGAGGCATTCTGGAACTGACAGTGGTTAAAGGGACTATAAATGCTACCTATCTACTAACCTCATTTCCAAGATGCCAAAGACTGAATGTGGATCACAAACAGTATGGGATAAAGAATGAACATGAGAAAAACAATGATCATTACATGAACTTGGAGATAATTCATATGTTATTGTTTGCTTTGTCTTCTAAACTGAAAACTATAATTAAATCTCAAAATTCTTTAGGAGTTATGTTCACAAGAGGTCTTATTTTGGAATTCCACATACTTCTGACTTAGACTCAGTTTCCACTGCAGTGACAGCATCTGACAGCATATAAATTTATTACAGTAATTCTAAATACAGTGTAGCATAAGGACTAGGAGAATCCACTTTTTTTTTAAGAAAAGGTATTTGCTTGTGTAACCATAAATAATGCAGGAGTGAATGAATTAAATGCATTTTTAAATATGTGCTGTAACTCAAGCACAAGTGCTTAATGAAAAAGCTAATGACTGGAACTGGTCCTATGAATCCCTTAAAATCAGGAGATGTTAGCCTTAATTTTGTCACTTTACACGTCCACAGGCAAATCAGTTTAACATTATGTTATAGCCTGTCATTAAATGACTACAGTCTTTTTTTTTTTTTTAAAAAAAAAAGTGTTCATAGTTACAGAGGATGCATGTTTCTTGGGAGAAGGAACAAACCATTCAAATATTTATTCCGTTTTCATTAGGTAATGGGTGGTCTTGTGCCCTAGTGATTTCCAGGATCCAAATAGTACCGATAAAACAATTAATATTTTCCTCATAAACTCTTCTAGAGTGCTCATCGCAGAAGTATTTGATTGTTGCACTCAGATAAATATATTATATCCCACAATTTCTCAGGAAATTACCTGTTTCTCTGAGCATTTATAAGGTTTTGGGTCTATTAATTGCACATCCAATTGGAAATGGCAAGGATCCACTTTGCAAAGTAATTACAAAATTTCTGCTCATGCTTTGTATGTTCAAAACAGAATACAAATGTCAGCGAATTTAACATAGAGATACAGTCACATAGTACTGTCCCTTTATATAGGGGAAATATGCTCTATCCTACCTGAACTAACAAAGCACTTTTGACAAGAGAGCTGGAATCAAAAGCAACCAAATCTTCCTCTACTTTTATTCAAGCCTAAACACCCTTACAAAGCATCATGAGCCTCTTTCTGCTGCCATTGTAGCAACAGAAATTACCTCATTTTTGAGTTGCAGAAATGCCAGACACTGTGTAGGGCATCAGCAAAGCACTGACCAGGAACAGTTTTCATTGCCAAGTGGCTGGTGATAAAAACAATTCAGTGCAAAATCATTTAAAATTTTAACTGATTGAAATCTCTTGGTCTAGAGATCTGATTTTAGATGAATTCATTATAAACAATACAAGAAATAATATAAAAAACTTTAATTTTCTTTTTCAGCTAATGTAGGAGCTGATGCAATTTGGTAGAGAAAAGCCCCATGGTTGTTCACAAAAATTCATATTGTGCTGTCATTGTGTAAACTCCTCTCAGAGTTACACACTAAGCCTTTAGCTGGAATAAGTAACTTTCTATCTTCAATAGTGACAACATCAATTAGGCTTATCCATTCATGGAAAGTCTACTGAAACTACCAATCAGATGTGAATTCATTCAAGTAATTTTATGGTGTGGATATTAGCAGAGACCACCAGTGCATTTCTCAACAGCAGCTGTAGGTATAAAACGTTTTTCATATACCAAGCTTTGCTGGTAATGGATGGTAATCTGATTTAAAAAAAAAAAAAATCCACTTTGTGTGACAATTTGCTCTTTCTTCCTGCTTTCCCCACACTGTATGATGAGCACTCCAAAAAATATTGGGAAAACTGAACAACCTAACAGATAAATATGATTTTGTTGGTTAAGTCCATCCTAACTGTCCTTGACTTGACTTTTTTTTCAGACAAAGGAACTGATAGTATATTACTGCTATATTGCCAGTATAGATTTAAAAGATTTATAAGATTTTGTTAAAGTATTCTTTTTGCTGGTTGTATACAGTTTCAACAGATGGAAAGAGATGGCTAGGAAAACTAAGATCTAATTCTGTATCAACAGTAGAATTTTTTGTTTGTTTAGTGAAACAACTACAATCACAGAAATATTATAGCTGAAATAGGCAGTTGAAATCTGAAAGTCACATTGTCCTTATTTTGAGTCAGGCAGTTGAAATCTGAAAGTCACATTGTTGTTATTTTGACTCAGTAGAGAAAATACACCTTTTCTGTGAACCACCTCTACCTCTTCAGTTTACATTATATCCTCATGCCATGCAGAAAGAGGAGTCATAATGCTATTTTAAAGCACTGCTTTGAATTTATTTTAGACACGCTTGAACTCTAGTAATTTAGCTGATGGCTGTTTGATTTCAGTGCAGCCAGTGAGAAAGCAAGCAATCCAATGACCCCAAGTTCACTGAGATTACTGGAAAACAAAAACAAGGGTTTGGAAGGCCAGTGCTTTAACACGTAAAGAAATATATTGAATACTTCAAAAGATATAAAATTCTTAGAACTGTTGGACAGGCTTCTGTGTGTGAACTTTCCTGTCCAAGCAGCATTGCTAAATACCACGACTCCAGTCAGAAGGCTGACATCATGTTGTTGTGTAACTCATAACCTCATAACTCAAAGTCACTTTCTAAAATGCATTATGTGAGCATTCAGCAGCTTAAAACCTCAACAGTCAGATGTTAAATAGCATACAATTTGTGAGATTTATTTGAAACACGAGCTTTTTATATTTTTTAGGAGAAAGAGAATGTAAAGCTTGTTAAGCCAACATTAACACTGGGAGCTTGGAGTCAAACAGACAGGAATCACTAGTATAACTGATCATTTTAATGGACAACAATAAGCTTGGGCTTTTACACTGCAAGTAGGCCAAAGTGCACCTAAATGCACACAGAAGTAAACAGCATCAGGCTCCCAAAGTGCTGAGCAAATGGTATGAGTAAATGTCCAACTTAACCTAGTATATGTTAGGCCCCACCACCACAAACAGTGGAGAACAGACACTGAGAATGTCATCCTCCTCTCCTTTTCTTCAAACCTAAGCACCTTTCCAAAGCATCAAGAGCCTCTTTCTGCTGCCATTGCAGCAACAGAAACTACCTAATTGCCATAGGCTGCAGAAATTCCAGGGCAGAAGCTGTGCAGGGCAGCAGCAAAGCACTGACCAGGCAGTTTTCATTGCCAAGTGGCTGCTGATAAACAGACTTCAGTGCGACATGTTCTTTGCTTCCAGTGACATGTGGCAGGCAGTATCTGGTGTTACCCGTAGCCTGTCCTTCTCAAACATCGGTGTATTGGGACTGTTTTTCAGAGACACTCTGTTGGACTCATTGACCCTGTGTGACCACAGTCATCAGTGGATGTGTTATGTAGCCACTGCCCTCTTGATGATCCACATAGGAGACCACTAACATTGTCTCTCTATGACACATAAATATATGAAATAAAGGCTTACTGTACCTCTAATGCCGCACAACATTCAATGAGTTTTGAGGCGATGCTTTCACAAGATAAGGGACAACGTGCCTCTTACAACACCATCACCTGGGAGAGACTGAATTAAAGTTTCTTTAGCATGAACAAAAGGACCTGAATTTCTCTAGTGACAATAAATAAATAAATAACCATATGGTATTTCAACACTTGGCAATAACTGCTATGTAAAGTTCAAAAGATTTCTGGACACAGATTACTTACAGTATAAAACCTGCATTCACTTGATTTCTTCATATGCTACGTAAGATGATCTTTTTGTTGCTAACCAATTTCTCATAAGTACAGAAAAATTATTTATCGATTTTGCACCCATAACAAGCAGTGAGATGTTGAAATGTCCAGGAGTATACTATTATGGTGAACATAGTCCCTTTCTGTGCAATCCATGAATCCAGAAGTAGGAATTCTGAATACTAAATGCCTAGTTGGTGTAAGCTCTCTCTCACCTTTTATATTTCAGAGGACAGATCAAGCACTCCTCTAGATAGGCAGCAGATAAAGAATAAAGCAGCTGGGAGGGCCATAGCTATTTCTAGCTCTAGCACTAGCTAACTTAAAAAACCTTGACCAAAGTGTTTTATCTGTATTTGTCTTACTTTCACCATGTGTGAAAATGAGGCAATGATGTTTATTCACCTTTCAAATGTTTTAAAATCCACTGATTAAGGTAACCATTCAGATCCATCCAAGCACTATTTTTTTAGACACTTACCCTTACATAACTCAACCACTAGAAGAGTTAAAATGTTAAGCAAAACGCCACATTACAGTGAAGGTAATAAATTTCAGGTAATAGTTTATCACACGTAGAAAGACAGTTCAGTAAATACAGTAAGAATATATCTGTTTACATAAGGGATAAAAATTGGATACTGCTTTCAAGTTAGAAGTTAATGTATGCCATACTGCTGCAGAGAATCCCTGAAACCTTTTTTTAAACAATACTATAACAGTTACATAAAACTTCGTGGCAAATTAAGTAGATACCCCAGCAAGCCCCACTGCCTACTGCAAGTATATGGCACAGGGTTCATAGGCTACAGGAGACCGATTCTCCTACCCAAGCAAGTCAAACCATAACACTTCTAGGCACTGAAAGACTTTTCCTTGGATTTCAGCAGCAGCAGATGCGGGGCTGACTACACACAGAACAAAAAGAGCATACTGAAAAGAGAATGGCAGCAAAAACATAAGCTCAGATTGCAATTTATCTGCAATCATCCCTGCCTTTCACCTTAACTCTAGCTTTCTAATATTACCCTTTTCATCTGAAGATCAGTGCAAAGCTTCAATAAATTGGAAGCTCATTACTTCATGTGTGCTTCAGATTACTCTGCTAAGCAAATTGGTGTGGTGTTTCAATCTTCATTTTACTTCGGGGTGTAAGTTCTGAGTCATCATCATTCAATTTTCTCCAGGCTTCCAGCTCGCATTTTCTGTTTTTCTTCCTGGATGTGTCATAACAATTGAACTGTACCACCCCAGTAAAATGGTAAAGCCCAGCAGACATCTGCCAGTGACAAAACAGTGTGCTGTCACTCTAATTCCCCACACATTCCACTTTCACACAACTTTCTTCGCATCCTCTCAATAAAGTGGTACAGCCTACTAAGCATTTTCTTTTCATTCTCCACAACATTCTGCCAATACTAACACAGAGATGAGGCAATAAACCAGGAGTTGCCTCAGAGTAGAGCCCACTTGCCTTGCATGCTCTTTTCCTAGCCCTGTTTCTATCAATATTCCCAACAGGTTAACTTCCCTGAAGTCAGTGACTTCCCTGTAAGTAGGCTATTTGTTAGATCTCGGTCAATATTGTGTTAATTAACTTTTGAAGGTATTATTTTTTCAGAATTGCAAAATAATTTTGATTTAGGAAAATCATTTGAGAGTTTTACTCTTTTGAATTTTATAGAAACTCTGCTCAAAAGGTTTCAGTATTTCTGAAGGCAAGAATGATGGGGGGAAAAAATAAAGAAAAAAAAAACAGTCTGAGCTTTGATATCTCCATTATTCAATTAAAGGAGTCAATACTGCAGCATATTTCTTTTAAAAGCAGTCATTGCACATAAGACTTGCATGCAGAAGAAATGAAGGCAAGAATTAGCAGTAAGAGAAAAGTGTACCAAGCAAGATAGAAAAAATTTATCTGAAAAGAGGTAACAATGATGGATCAGAAGAAAATGTAAATTAAGACAGAGGGGCCTTTAAAAGTTACTACTAAAGTTCTGTATTTGGCAGCTACCTTACCTGAACTAGGACTTTGATTCCTTTGAGAGTGAATCATGTTTGAACCAGGTTTCAAGGACAGTTCTCCTCTAACAAACGCACAGCACATGCAACTGCATCAATTTTTCTTACGGGATCTGGGTTGGGCAGTGATTGCACTGTGTACTAGCAATTGCATGTCAGTGAATAGCTATATAAGTACCAGTCTTGCAGTTCTGATTAGTGCAGACTGTGAAGCAGACTGTGAAGGATCTTTTTAGAAGTGCCCACATCAGTCCACCTAACCACAAAGTAGCTACATCTTTTTTAACTTTAATCTCAACAGAGACCAAGAAAGAATGTTTTTAAGAGAAACCTCACCTCAACATCCAGATGGAGAAAAGTCTGTATCAGACTGCTGCTATAATTATGGTAGCAGTATTAATGATGGCAGCCGTTCTAACAGAAGAGTTGCCAGATGATAATGCCTTGATATTATCATGAGGGAGGTATAAAAACAAAACTTCTTGCGTTAGCCCAACTCTTCAGAGAATTGAACTGATAGATACTTACACTGAATTGATAAATACCTATGCCCATATCTATATACCTAACTCTACTGATAAGTAACTCAGAACCTTGGAAATCTGCAATTTTTAGGTGAATTTAAACACGCAGAACCTAAGTGCACATATATGAAACAGTAATTTTCTTATTGCTTCCTCCCCAAATTCTACCTTAACATCCTGGAAGTAAAAGGGTTATTCAATAAAACAGCCATACACTGCAAATAAGAAGTTAATTTTTAATATCAGCATTCTTCTAATCTTATTGTCAGAAATTACTCGATGGTTTTAGCCATGCCTTTCTTTCTCCCATCCTTTACAAGAAGAAAAACAAAAACCTCAAAATCCTGTCAAAAATGCACAATGTAAAAACTTTGAAACCCAGAGAGCTAGGTTTGGTTAAATTATAACAACTTCAAAGTTGTAGAGATTAGTATTAGACAGTTTCGGGAAATCTGAGGCTTAGGTGTTGCTACCTGCTCCAACTATTAGTGTCACTAGCAATGTTACGGTGCCAAACAGTCATAATTTATATGTATGATTACCAGACTTTATCCTTAGCAGCGTTCTGCTGCTCAGTTGTTGATAGTGTTGTGGGATATTTAGTTTTCTTTTGCAGAAGTATTTAATTTTCAAACACTTACACGCTTTGTGTGCAATAAGACAGTATGAATGGTTCTTTAGGGATTGGGCTGCCCCTCACTGATTCCAGCTTGAGCTATACCAGATGCCATACCCAGAAGAGCTAACCCTTAATTTTTTTTCTTCTACATCCACTAAGTATGATTTTATATAATTGTCTCAGAGCACTGAGACAATAATGAATGAATGGTCCATGAAGAAATCTGGAAAGGTTTCAGCAATTTTTCTTAGGAAATGAATCAAAATGAATCTAAGCAAGATATGGGACATGGTGCAATAATGTCTAGTTTCTTTGGAATAAAAGGAAAGAACAAGTGTCCTACCACTGATATTTTATTATTCATTTTATCATTCATTCAGCCAGTATGGTGTCTAATGTGAAAAATTACAATGTGAAATAATAAATTAAGAACGTCTGTTCTATTAGGAAACAAATATAGTACTCAGTAATTACTACCAGGTTCAACATTGAAATGTTAATATGTATGAATTTTTAAATACTTCTCTTCTTAGCAATTTTACAGCATATTAGTTTTAAACATTGTGGATACTTGCCAGATGTGATACAGAGGTATGGTAGCACACTAACAGAGAGCATATTTATCCTTAGATCACCCCTCTCTGCTTCTCTCAAACTAAAGAAAAATGATTTCTGAATTTCCTAATGATCTTGCAAGATAAAGCATTGAAAGTTGGTAGATCTAGAAATTATGATATTAAAAGGAGCATTATATTTTTTAATTCTAGTGCTAAGAACATAAACCTTTCCTAAGTCCTACTTATCGGTACAATGACGTCATCCTGGAGTAGGGAAGTAGGGAAAAGGATAATCTTCCTTGTTGCTGCTGTAATTGAAGAATGTTAAATATACCACTCATCATGCATATATGTTTCATTACATCTAGTCCTTTCTTTTACACATGCATAAGGTGGATTTTAAGCCATATACTGTTTTCTGTATTTCTAGTATCTTTTCTCTCAACAATAACAGCGACTTGTTCCAAGCATTTTTCAGTGCTTCCACTCTGTTCTTTGCCTTCACTCCACCAGCTGTCACTCCAGTGACATTTCCCAAGCACGAAGCTGACAAAGAGCAGGGTAGAGCTTAAGTGCTTAAGCTGTGGAGATCAGTAGCAGTATTTTAAAATATCAACATAACTCCGTGTTTGGGGAACAATTTCTGGTATCATTACTTGAATGGACAACAGTGTTTACCACACAAGCAGTTGCACAGACTATGGTTCAGTAATTTCAAAAGCTCATAAAAGGTTACCGAACTATACCACATTGATGTATTTTGTCTGTACATTTGATGATTTTCCACCATAATATTTAATTTAAACTAGAAATTAAGAAAACCTACCCTGATTAATAATAAGGGATTTCTGCATAGACAATTAAGAAGCTATTAATAATGTAGAAAGGAGGTCAAAGGACAGCATGCAGGACAGATATTTAAGAAGTGTTTTACTTCCTGATTTGCAAATATACCCTACCAACTCATTTTTCAAATTCCAGAACTATATTTACAAATCAAAATGATCTGAATAATCCAATCTAAAAAGGAGGATTTATCACAGGGGGATTCCTTCCTCTGACAATTCAGCTTTCTTCTCATTTTCTACTTCTTGTCTGTTACTTGAGCGACTGCAGTACAAGATCCAAATACTGACAGGAAAACTATTGTAAGGTGCAGTGGTAGCACAAGCGTTTACTTCAGTGTGTAAAAGTACTGGTCCCACTACTCGAATTAAAGTACCTCTGCCACTCGAACAATAGAAAGACAAGTTGATGTGATTTTCAATAGCCTCCAGAAATCTTACTTAGTGAACATGATTCTAGGAAACATTCAAGACAAGATTTCCAGTTCGCCAGCTGGCTTGAATATGGCATTTACCATTCCCATCTGTACCTATAAACAGAACAGGGAGTGAATCCTGACTCCACTTTGCTCAGCAGCATCTAACTAGTGTTCCTCTTCTTAACACCCCTGTGGTGAAGAGGATAAGGGGGGAGTTTCAACAGGCCACTCTCACACTACCCATAAGATCACAGTCTGTGCAGCGCGGGCACAGCCTTATACTGGGCCTTCGCCTTCCCTTTTCCTTTCTCCTTCTCCTTCCCCCTCTCTGTCCCCTTCCCTTTGCAGCTGCGCGTGGCGGCTACCGAATGGCGCCGGAGCCCCCTAGCGCCGCCCGGCCGCCCGGCCTGCCGCCCGCAAGGCCGCTGCCCCCCTCCGGCCTTCCAGCCCCACACGAGGGCCTGCAGGTGCAACGAGTGTGAAATCTCCTGGCCCTTAACGTTTAGGGACCAGAGGTTTACATGGCCAAAGCTAGTCTAAGTGAAATAATACAAAACTTTGAGAACAATGCAGAAGTAAACAACGGTCCCTGTCAGTTCAATATTTTGCTTCAATTTTTCATTACACCTTCACATCAAGAACAATTTTCACAATGCATTTGAAGGATAGGAAGACTTTTTGTAGACCCTCAATACCAGGGTAAATTTTATCTCTTCTGTGCCAATCACACAAATCTTCTGGAGGTCTAACACGTGCGCTCTAGAATATAATTAATACACAGGAAATTCCAGTGATCAGATCTATTGGCTAGTGATACTACTCCATTACAACAGCTCCATCTCTCTATCTCATATGACATAGAAACAATTCCTATATATATGTCACCACAGCATGTAATTCATGCAATATTCTCATTTTATATACAGCTGAAAACACAAAAAGCCATTATATGGGCAACACACACCACAGTAGTACCAGTGGGTATTCTATGTAAAAGCTGCATAGCAGCTGCTGGCAAAAGGTCAGAGTCATGCACACAACAAAAGACAGACAAGTAGAGAGAGAGAAAGAGATTCAGTCTCGTCCAGGTCAATACTATGCAGCTATTTCCTGCACCAGACTTTTGGTTTATACTTTGCATCACTAAGATTAGGAAAAGAAAAGAAAAAAAAAAAAAACAGCAAGGATGACACTTATGTTCATTGTATTTCATTGTCACTAATTCTAAATGTGATATATGTTAAATTTATCTGTTCTACAAAAAATTTTGCTTTTAAGTTGCATAGAGAAAACTTTATGCAGTGATTTATTTTTGTAGTTTTAATCTTTAGAGTGATCACAGTTGACTGCATAGCAGTTTTATGATGCTGGATGGAAAGTTAAAACAATTATGAAGTTTAAATTGATAACAACTTATTTAATGACCTGCTGTCTAACTGCTAGAGGCATAAACAAAGATACCTAGAATGCTGGAATGAATTTAGGAAATTCATTAGAAAAGTTATTAAGTGATATTACAAAGAAGACGAGGTGGATTGTATGAGAAGCATAAGCAAATGACAGATGAGGAGAGATTGCAAATAATTAAGCAAAATTGCAAGAGATGCAGTTTAGACAATCATTTAGAAGCTGAGGAGAGAAAACAGACTCATTTTAGACAAATGTAACTGTGAAATTGACTTCATTTTACTTCCAATTATGATTTTATCCTGGATGCTGACCTGAAACTTCTCTGAGTTTCACAAATGAGGAGAATGAGATCTGCAGAATTAGTGTCATCCTGGTTAAGGCCCTTCAGCTGGAAATCTCACAGGAACAGCCGCTCTCACTAAACTTGCTGAACTTCTCTCTTCCAGCCAGGCTGCACAGCCTCTTTAGGTTATTTTGGCACCTCCTTTTCTGGCTAGGAAAAAGGAGTTCAGAGGAATGTAAAATGAAAAACAAGGGGAAAAAATTAATCCAACTTTCCCAAACCACAGAAAACTTTCATTTAGTATACGTTTTGACCAAAGTTTCTGTGAGAGCAACAGTCATATTTTATCCAAAAATTACTCTGAATGGAAAGAACTCTAAGCAGTTTTGATACTAAATGACTTAAGAGAGAGAAACACCATGCTGTCGGCCTCTGCATCCACACTCTGAGTGTATAAATGCTAAATGTGCAGGAGATTGAAAGTATTATCACAATTATGCAATAGCGATTTCAGGAGGCACCGTCAGAGGAAACATATATTAGAGATTATTCCATTTTGTTATGAAATTTGAGTGCCTAATGATAAAATTAATTTGAATATGTTATTAAAAAATAAAAAAAAAGCTTTCTAACTGTGTGTGTGTTACAGCTGAAAATGAGTTAACCTCCTCTGGACACTACCCCATTCCTTTAGTTGTAAGAAATTAGAAGAAGCAAACAAGATGTTACAGGGATTACATTTTTTGGTGTGGAAGTATTGTTTCTAGCTATTTGATCTGGTTTCTATATATCAATATCAGCTTTAATTGTAGAACTACAATTAACTACTTAAGAAGAGTTGTTTGAAAATATTTATGATCTTAGTAAGTCAAGTTTTGGGTACCAACAGAGTATGCCTGAAATCCAGTTTGCTGTGTACTGCTTGCCTCTTAATGTCATGTTTGAATACTAGATTATTAATTTCAAATACAGCTAATAACTTGCAAATGCAAAATTAAATATCTAAAGACTCAACAAAAATATTTGAAAAGGCCTTAATACTGGTGTCTATGTCCAAGAAATATCTTCAGGCACAACTCAAAATCTATGCTTTCAGAGAATCAACAACTTTTTTCAAAATCCTTCATGCTTTGAGATTTAGTAGCATTTTAAAGAACTATAGGTGTTAAATGTCTGAGAATTAAAAATGGCTGTAATTTCTAATGAACAATACAGGAATAAAAGATTCTTTAGAAATACACTTCATGACATTCACTTGATTGTACTTTTTCATTTTCCGTGATACCATATAGGCCCTCCACTGGCCAAGTAAGCGTAAGACAAGTTTTGTGGGTTTTTGTATGTTATTTTTTTCCACGAAAACCATAGCTCCTGAACAGAAATATGCTTAACGTGATGAAGTGGACATAATGACATGCGAAGTCACTGGCCACGTTGGGAAGAATGATTCTGTAGAATGAAGCACACCTAAAAACGTTAACATTTACAGAGTCATTACTAAGCTTACATATTAGTGTAATAATAAGATAAATTAAAAAGACTACACCATTGTAAGCATACTTATTCACCCCCACTTATTTTCTGTTGAACTTGATTCCTCTATTTAACCCAGAGAACAAACAGAGAAACAAAAGGACAGCAAAACTACCAAATAAGAGAAGCCATTGAGAAACATCTTAAACTGATGCTGAGGTTTCAATCATTAATCAAGTCTAAACTAGTTGGAAAGATAATAGTAGAAGGGAATAATTTTCATTACTTAGAAAAAAATCTTTCAATGGAAATGAACTTTTAAAATCTTTGAACTTCTCTTAAAAAGCCATAGAAACTTAGCAAGTGAGATCTTTAAAAAAATCTACCTAGAAAACCACATTCCCTTTTAAAAATTGTGTCTGGAGAAGTCATTGTCAGCCCTGTAAAAACAGGATTACTGCCTGTTTGCTTCATATAAAACTTTACTGCCTATAAGCCCTGCTATCTTCAATGATCCTACAGAAACTGTAGTTTTGGTGTATAAGATGCTATCCTGGAACCAATTTCTGCCTGCACTATATCAGCATTACTTTGATTATGATCTCTCTGCATGTCTTCAGTAATAAGAAGGTGTGCTTGGTTGTCAAGGAGAATAAGAGTAGTTTCATTTATTATTCAGCACTGGCTTCTTTTCTTTATGTCCCTGTCACTGGAACTTATCCTCCTAGCTCCTTTTGCAATATTAAATCACTAACGAATGGAGCTACAACTGGTAGAAACCAGTGTGAGTGAAAGGTGAATGAAGCATAGCAGTATATTTCAGCTAGATTTAGCTATCTGTTGTTTCCAGATACAACTCACTGTCCCTCTCTCACTCCATTGACTTCATCCTCACTCCCTAATGACTATGTACTTCACTGGAAAGTTTCACTTTTTCTTTTATCTCATTAGACAAGTTTAACAGGAGCATCATGACCTCAAAGGAATGCTTTCTTTCAAGATTAGATTTTTACATGACCGAACAAGTCAAAAGTAAGGTTAATGGAAGACAGGTATATGGTTAAGACATTGGCCTAGTGCTTAAGTTGATGTAGGTTCAGTTCCTGGCACTGTCACAGCCTTCTCCTGTGCAAATAATTGATAGCTAGATTCCATAAATATTCCTGAAACTAAGTAGTATCTTTACCTGCAAAGAGCTCTCTTTATTTAGGATAAAGTACTGTTTAACATCAGTGAAGATAAAAGAATCTGACTCTTAATCTTTCTGTCTTAATTCCCTTCAGAATGCAGTGGTTAATTTGTCCTTGGTAATCAGGCATCTTGAAATTCAACCTTCATGAGTAAAAGTATCCCAATAGCCCAAAAGTAGCAGACAATTAGATATAAGTTTTCACATTTGCAGTGTTGGCCATAAGAAAACTACTACATTGTCATCTTACCTTTGCTTAATATTTTTTTAAGTAATTAATGCTTCTGGCTTCTAGAGAAAGGTTCAATTACTGAAAGTCTAAACAAGATTCGGGCAATACTTTTCAAATTACTGCACAAGTACAAAGCTGAATCTTGATTATTTCTTATTCTCGATTGCTGCATAGAGTAGTGTACAAGGTTGGATGCTTCTTGCTGACAAAGCCCTTCACAATGATATCAGATCTCAGTAAACAGAGCCTATAGCTCCAGAACTTAGCACATATTGGAGTAAATCTGCTGAAGTTAACTTTATTAGACAAATACAAACCTAATGTGAGTGAGAAGTGAGCCATGCCCTTCCTAGTGTCTTCTTTCTCCCTCCTTTCTGGTGTCATATTGTTTCTAATGAGGGAAAGAAAAATGTCAACATTTGTCTGTATAATAGATTAGATAACAGTGGCCTCCTCCTAATTGCTTACACCCTGGAAGGACTACTGTCATATAAGCAGAAATAGAAATTGTAATGTGTGACAATAGCTGCACCCATGGATATAGTGAAAGATAGAGAGGAGATATTTAATTTCAGTATTATGCAACAGCCATTCAAACCTTCTCCCTCTAACTAGGTGATGCAGGAATAAGAGTGCCATGTTTGTCATTTGTTATTTGCTTTCATTTCCCAGAATACAGCTGAGAACAAGTACCTTGATAAAATCCTGGTTACACACTGCAAAACATTGTATTGTTTGTTATGCAGTCAGTAGGATTAACTCCGGGAAACAGTCATTCAGTTTCACGTTGTACATCAGGATTCTTTTGTTCTTGTCTCCTTCAAGGAATCACATCACATCCACTCCATGCAAATCTCTCCAGATGCCACTAAGATGAACTGAACTGTAAGGTTGGAAGACAATGCAAGCAATTGTTCATTATCAGCTTGATGCCAAGCCCACTAGGGGCAGTGGAAGTCCTTTTTAATTTTTCATTTTTAAAAATTTTAATATTTAAATTTTTAAAGATTTTAATAGATTTTGGATCAGGTTCTATAGTAGCTTCTGACACCTGATTCATAATCCTGGCTGCACTAAAAGATTTCCCAATGACTTCATTGATGCTAGGATTTCACCCAATTACACTTTTTGCATTTTTATTCATTTGACAATCCAAATAAATCAGAATTTTACATTGGCTATGAGATAAGAAAGGCATGGAAGGTCATAACATGATTGATCATCCTTCTACCACACACAAGGGTAAGCAGTAATTATTTATTGTGAGAGCATATACAAGAAAAAGAAAGAACGTATTGTCATTATGGATGGATGACTGTATTACTGTTGTCCTCCTGGATGCACTATAGTGGGAAATATCCAAATGTAGCAATGTCCTACTGGTTTCTAATTATCTTGTCCTAAACCTCGATAAACCTGCCCATTCTTGCAGTAGTGAATTTCTGTCCAGCAAAGCATTTCCCTTGCCAAAGTATATATTTTTTGGCAGCATCTGGCACTTTCCAGCCCTGGAATCTGACGTAGGCTTGTAAATTGTGCTAGGTTGGCAAGGTTTTCACCCTCTAGAGCACTGAATTGGTGTAAAATAATACATTATATTGTTTCCCACTCTTTCTGCTCTTTTTTTTTCCTCAAAAGAATTCTAAACTCTAAAATTTCCGTTTCATATCCCAGTGCAATACTCAAAAAAACTATAGGTCTTTCTCTTCACACGTTGCAACTGGCTTAGGAACTACTGTGTGAAGGAAGCATAATGGCTCTATCACATGCTTAGTATGCTTAATGGCCTCCAAAGCAGCAGTTCCATAAAGAGGGCAAAGTACGGTGCAGCTGCATGTGAGAGTGAATTGTTACAAGTGCTGTGCTTTGGAAATAAGTTTAGGGAAAGAGGATTTTTATTTTTATTTTTCAATTTAATATACAATGAAGAAAAAAAGTGCTTCTAAAAGAGTATTTCTAAAGGAAAAATCAACCTTCTTCTACTGTGTAACAGACTACCTGGTAAACAAAGACACGCAAATTTAAAATTAAGACACCTTTTGGGATAAATCTACATTTGTTGGGTAACAAATTTTACTAAAGTGAAATAGTTGTTTTATTCACCACTTGGAATGTTAAAGAGTTTGCATTTTTTCATAAGGTGCATCTTATAAATGTTAATTACTCAGGGAAAATTCTCCTCAAGTAATTAAGTCAAGACTTAGTAGATTTCTCTTATAGAGGAGTATTAATTGAGTGCCTATGCTTTGCCTGTCTTACTTGCCTAGTATTTTAAAGGACAAGGACAGCAAGCAAAGATCTTCTTGCCTTCTTGACTCAGTAATTAGTGCAATCCAGTATTCTGCAAAGCAGTAGCTCTCTTGCAATATCTCACTATTAACAAGTGCATATGCTTTCATAAAGATTTTACTTGTGCATACTGATAAAGCTTATCCTCTATTTTCATGCATATTAAATTAGACTTCAGAGCTAGATCATCCATTCATTGAGCATTTATAAATGCTAATATATGCTTATTTTGATGAATACAAACAAAAATCAGTCTAAGCATAATTATTTTTTGGCACTGACAAAACATTGAAGGAAAATGGAAGCTAAATATTAAATATTGTAGCTTCAAAATACATGCAACTTGTTTACATGAAAATCAGATTGCCTACTTTGCAAAGTTGAAATCATAAGGTTAAGAAACTTTACAGCAGGTCATAACATTTGTTTTTTGCTTGTTTGTATGTTTGTTTCAATACTTCATAGAAGTATCAAAATAAAGGCATTTCCCGCTGACTGAACATTGACTCATAATTTTCCAAATACTGATTCGAAATTCCAGAGTACTCTCAAGAAGTATTCCTGATATAATATTAAATCATTTGTCTAAGATTGTGAGGAGATTAAAAGTGATATCAACACACACATTTTGCATACACATTTATTTATAATGCACAAATACGGAAGGATACTAGCCTTACTGTACAAAACATAGTCAAAGGGGCATGGAGATACATGATTAAATGGCAGACTGGATGGAATGCTTTTCAGAACAAATATGGTCATCATATTTAATTGCTAAAATGGAAATGGAAATGGATTCGTACTCCACCAGCAGCATATTTTGTGATTTAGGACAAATCACTTGCAATGGAAATCATCTTGTTTGACTTCAGTTATCTAGAGGTTGTGTGTAAACTCTAGGAGAAGATCAGGTAGCTTTATCTGTAGTCAAAGAAAGAACACAGGGTCTTTCAGAGGACAATTAATTTTGAGTAATGCATCCAAAACAGACTAAGCCACTCAGCCACACCTGCCTGTTGACTATCTTAAACTGGACCCCTAATTTTCAGATAGTGAAACTGGGTAAAATGAATGGCAAACTCAGCATCCCTAGTCTTATTTGCCACCAAAAGGCCGACACTACATGGAACTCAAAAATACTTCAAGCCACCAGCTCCCAGCCTGGACCCAGAGTACAAGATGTTGTAGTTCTACATTGCAATATAGCAGTAGAGAGCCTCATCCTTGTTCAGGCATGGACAAATTCTCTCTGGCTGACCTACTGCCCCTCAGTATGCCTACATACATACAGATACTGTAGGCTACAAATTGGACATACTGGTAAATGAGAAAAAGAGTTTGTCATCACACCACTTTGGAAGATCACTCACAGAAATACCCCAAAAATGCTGTCAGTGCTTCAAAATTGTACAAATTATATTACCCTGATATTTTATGAAAAACATATCGAGTTTCTCTGGTCAAAAAGAAAATTCTCAAAGATCACTGTACACTAGTAGGTCAATAGCCTTTCATGTTACTTTAAAAGCTGCAGTTATAACCGAAGGTTGACTCTATTAGTAAGTTAGGAATATGGTTCAGTGTTTTTCAGATTTATTATATTTTTCTGAATTACAGTCTAAACAGCATTCTTGAGTTCTGCTCCTGGGCTGAAAAACACACTATGTACAGCACATATAAAGAGTCACATAAAACCTCGAGGACACAATACCACAGTTCTTTCTAGAGTCCTCTAAAATAGATTAGTTTTGTGTTTATTCTGGGCTGTTTCTCATGTCATTTCCTCATGCTAGTGTTATAACAGTAGATTTTAATTCTCTAAAGAATGTCTAGGTAGTTTGACAATTGAAACTTTTATAGTCCACCTACACCAGTGCTTCTAACATTGAGGCCGTCAGTCTAGCAGAAGGCATGGTAGCATCAATGAAACATTTGGGGTTGGGGGGTGGGAAGGAAACAAAGAAATCAAGCATAAACCAGCCCTACTGAATTACTCCACTGGCTTTGCATTATTTAAAGGGAAGTGCTGTTAGTACAGAAGCCAGCTGTTTAACTATTGGAATTCTGGAACTTGGCCTGCTTTCAGTTAACTTCAGAACAGTGTGACTAAACTTTGTATCTGGTTGTAGCACATGGAAAGAAACATTCACATATTTGGTGCAGTAGATTAAATGAGAGCCAAAAATTCTATTAAGTAAACTTTGACCTACATGATATGAGACCTCTTTTGAGCCTGCAACTGACAAAAAAGGAAAGAAACCTCCAAGGAAATCAGTGTACATCAGCAAAAAGGAATGCCTAGGACTGTTATATGTCCACAGGCAGCACTTTGAAGGTTGAGTAAATATAAGGAAACTTTTGATAACAGCTGGAAGGCAGCAATGAAACTGTGTCAGAAGGATGACAATGAGCTATATGGGTGCCCAGTATATTGACACAGACTGATCAGTCAGTATTTTAAGGCAATATCATCAAAAATTAAGGAATAGAATACTGATATAAAATGTGCAGAACACACAGAACACACATTTATTTACTCATATGGATTTTGGTCTACAGATTAACTTAACTTCTTAGTTAAATTAGTCCCTGTGTTGGAGAGCACTCAGGCATGTTCTTAATGTTGAATATGTGCTTTAGCCCAACTGACTGTGTAGGAGCTTGAACATTTCCTTAGATCTGCATACATACTTTGGTAATGATCAGCTGGGACCATTTTGATCCTGTAGTCCTTCGAGAAGAAGATGAGTGGAGTACCAATAATACTTGCAGAAGTGATAGTAATTCCTTGTAATTCTTTATCTCATCTTTGCCTGTAGTAATGATATACACAGCAGCACGTAAGAGGACAGCAGTAATTTCAAAGTTATTGATCTTAAATTAATGTAGGCACTAGACACTTCTCAAAAGTACAGCCCAGAATACTGATTACTGAAAAATAATCATTTTTTCCTATTAATTTCTGTTCACTTTCTTTACCTGCTATACAGCACTTCAGATAATATCAGTTTCTATTTCCTACAGAATTTAAGGATACTTGATTAGGTAGGTCTTTCAAAAACCTTAGGAAAACTTTTTTAAAGGAAAAGTTAAATAATATCATTTAACTTCACAATACTTATGTTATTCTTTTAATGAAGGATGAGTAGCTAGTATGCCCTGCAATACATGAATATTTCAGTCTATAAATAAATGCTGTTTCATTGCTGACCACATCACTGATGTGTTAGTGATTTAATTCCAAACTCATTACATTTTCCGTAGAGGTTTTTAAAACTACTATAGGACACTATATCCTGCTTGATAAAATTAACGTTCTGTCATAAAGAAGAACAACTTGTACATGTCTTTGGTCTGGCTAAAGTAAAAATAATTTTGAAGTACACTGAAATTTTACCTGAAAGATTCTAAAATTCAGGATTTGAATTAACTATTTAAACATATAGTTATACAGGAGGAATGTTGCTACTGACTACTAAATAAGGCAGGTAATGCTTCATGGGCTATTCAAGGTATTTTATCAACTTTATAAACAGTTGCATTCAGATGCTGAAGGGTAAAATGACTTGCATATGATCACACAAGTCAGTAGCTAGACGTGAATAAAACTTAGGACTTTTTAAAGTTTGCAAAGACAAATAAATGTGGATGGGAAGACATGATACACAAATGAATGAGATATATTATTAAAGCTACAGTACATGGCATAGTTCCTCTACTTCATGTACAGTCAAATCAAATATATTGCTGTGAAAATGACCATATTTACCAGAAGGTCATAGATTTCACAACACAAACAATACTGATACACTCACAAAATGCTATATATCCCATTGCATATCACTGCTTTTTTTTATATGCCTTCAGTAAAAAAAAAAAAAAAAAATATGGAAAGAAAGCATCAGATTACATAATTGAGCAAAATTTAAAATGGCAAAACACAGGTAAAGTTGTGTAAGTATAGGCTTGGCATGGACAAATTGGAAAGAACTACTGATTACTAAAAAGGATGAAGGACTTTCCAAAAAAATCACCTCTACCAACCAGTTCATCTTTGGCTTATTTAAATGGTAAATGTTAACAATGTTAAATAACAAAAGAGCTAACAAATTTTTGAGACCTTTGAAACTTTACATTTCCTTTCATTATTCCCATTATAAACCTTTCTTATACAAATGGATCCCATAAATATGCTGCTATCAGCCACTGTTTCTTCCAAGAGGAACATGCTGACCAAAATATGTCACTAAGAAAAATTACCCTAGTAAGTGCTCTATAGAGTAAATAATTGGTTTCAGTAAAGAACAAGATCACTTGTTTTACAAAATGACTTTGCAAGTTAGAGTCTTGCTACTCATGGAAGAAAGATTTCTACTATCAAGTTCTGTTGTTAACCTGTGGAAGTTCTTAGCACAGATATTTCATCTTATTGATTTAAATTTTGTCACTGAGAGATAACATTGTCTATCTATTATGAATGTCATGAGGATCTGACATCTGTATGATTCTTAAAAGTGCAAAATAATACTAATCCTAAAATATTCTATTGGCTTGACAGTTTTCTAGGTAGAAAGATCATGGAAAGCCAGTTGAAATTAATAAATAAACTGTCCCTCCTTATTTTTACTATTATCAGTCATGGGATGATAATAGTAAACACATGATCACAGCATGTCAAAGGATCAACCAAACCTAAATGCCTGTTAGCTTCTGTGAAATACCATTCAAAAGAAAAAAATTGTAGAATCATAGAATGGCTTGGGTTGGAACGGACCTCAAAGATCAAATAGTTTCAAGCCTCCTGCCACAGACAGGGATGCCTGCTACCCACTTGATCGTGTTGACCAAGGCCCCATCCAACCTGGCCTTGAACACCTCCAGGGATGAGACATCCACAACTTCTTTTGGCAACCTGTTCCAGTGCCTCACTACCCCTACAGAGAAGAATTTCTAATGTCTAATACAAATCTATTCTCCTTTAAAGGTTTAAGACCATTTCCCCTTGTCCTGTCATTTACCTGAGAAGAGTCCCTCTCCATCCTTTCTGTAAGACCCCTTTAAGTACTGAAAGGCCACAGTGAGGTGGCCAGAGCCTTCTGTTCTCCAGGCTGAATATCCCCAGCTCTCTCAGCCTTTCTTCATAGGAGAGGTGGTGCTCCAGCCCTCTAATCATCTTTGTGGCCCTCCCCTGGACTCACTTTAACAAGTCTACATCTTTCTTGCTCTGGGGGCCCCAGACCTGGATGCAGTACTCCAGGTGGGGCCTCATGAGGGCAAAATAGAGGGGAACAATCACCTCCCTTGATCTGCTTGTAGAATGTGTTTGTTTATGACAAATTGGTAGACTGAGAAAAGAAAGGTGAGCTTAACTAATCAACAGTTTGTGCCAGTTTAGCTGGATCTATTAAGAGAAGTTACACCTTCATATACAGGAACAGAATTTGCCCTTCCATGTTTTAAATGGGAGTAAGACAAAATGTTGAAGAGCTCCGGGTATCCAACACAGTAATGACACTCCAGATTTTATCATGAAAGCTGAATTTCAAAAGTGTTAGGCTATGAGAATCTGATTAATAGGCTTTGGAAATATTTCTAGGGAAAAGCTTGTAACTTATAACTTAGTGAGTGAAAATAGTCTGGAAAACAAAACAAAACAAACAAAAAAGACACCAAAACAAACAAACAAATAAACAAACAAACAAACAAACAACAACAACAAAAACAGAAACCACCAACTCTGTATCTTTCCAGTGATACACAGAAAACAATGCACACACACAAATCAAAATATTACCGTAATCTACTCCTGGCTTGCTATTCTCTTTAGTCTTATGAAACAAATTATTTAGCAGACAATGTACAGTATAGAGGGCCTCAGTGGATTGCAATATACCAAGTAAGCATGTTTTTCTTTTTGTTTAATTTATAGTCCCTGGAAAAAGACATTTAAAAACCTATTGTCTGGGTTTACAAAGCTCATGGGGATAGTTAGTTCTTAGCTGACTGTACTGCTGGCTAAAATATTAGACATACTTTACCACTAGAGGTCTTTTCATTTACGGATGTACTGAGGCCTCAAGGGTTCTTTGTCAGTGGACATATGTTTTAATCACAGAGAATTGCAAAATGCAGTTGTTGTCTTCAAACTGACAACTGCAGACCAGGTATATGGATATTAACCTAGAATTTGCTGTATAAGCATAGGAGGCAAGAATTTCTCAAAGAGAAACTGAATTTTCATCTTTGTTGATATACCTTTTTCCTTTATTTAGCTTGAGTAATTTCTTAAAACTTAATTCTTTGCCAAAATCTGTAAATAACAGGTTTTTGGTCTCAGTGATAAAAATGAAGGGAAGAAAGAAAGAAAGAAATGAAAGGGGAAGGAGGGAGGGAGGGAGGGAGGGAGGGAGGGAAGGAAGGAAGGAAGGAAGGAAGGAAGGAAGGAAGGAAGGAAGGAAGGAAGGAAGGAAGGAAGGAAGGAAGGAAGGAAGGAAGGAAAAGAAAGAAAGAAAGAAAGAAAGAAAGAAAGAAAGAAAGAAAGAAAGAAAGAAAGAAAGAAAGAAAGAAAGAAAGAAAGAAAGAAAGAAAGAAAGAAAGAAAGAAAGAAAAGAGAGAAAGAAAGAAAGAAAGGAAGAAGAAAGGAAAGAAAATGGTTGAGCTGACTGAATCAAGTTGCTTCGTTTTTTTGGCTTTTGGTGCAATATTCTTTCATTTTTTTCCATATTTTGGAGTTTTATCCAATGTGTATCATGTCTAAATGGAAACATTTAATGCTGAAAATGTCAAAACAAAACATTTAATCTTTTCAGAATTTTACTGTCTGAAACCAAAATCTACCAGAATTTAAAAATAGATGTAGTAAGTCAGCAACTGCTTTTTGTGTGTGTGTGTGAATTTACTGTTCATTCATTTCTAATATCATAATAGAACAACCACACATCCAACTGGGTTTTATTCAAACAAGCCCAGGAAATAATGGGTGTGTAATCTTTGCATAGTCTGGCAGTGAAATCTCTAGTTACTAAAGAAATCAGAAATCCCAGGGAAAAAGGAAAAAGAAAAAAAAAGAGAGAGAGAAGACAGTTTGACAGTTCTGTAAATGAAAATGTCACCCTTTAATGTAGCTGAGTGAAAAATGCAATTAAAAAACAAATCAAGTATTTCCTACAGATGCCCTGTAAAAACACAAAACACAGGAACAATCATGTTATGTCAGTCCAATTTTCCATCTTGTGTAAAGCTATACAATATTAAACACTGTCTGTATCTGTTCCATCAACCATCACCCTATTTTTGCTGCATATCATTAGTTACTGAGTTACCTCATTTCCTGCTTCCCATTAGTTTTTGAGCTTGCAGATCTCAGACCCTATGTAGTTGTATACAGTATTTATTTCCCCTTTGGAGCATACTCTATCTTCATATAGTGGCTCAATGAAGCCTTTTTCAATAGAAAATACTTGCCTACTACACAGGCATGATGATCTTTAAACACCAGCTACTTCAATCAGCTCAATAATTAGATTTCATCCAAAAGCTAAAAAGTAAATTCCCTTTGCAAGGCTTCTAACTGCCAGATTATAGCTTCCTTCCTCTCCATTTTCAATGCCAAGACAGTTCAAGAAAATGTTTTAATAATACTCTTCTAAGAAGATGTAAGTTTGCTCAAATGCTTAAATAGCAGCTATCCATAGACAAAGATCCAAGCTGGCCATTTCCAGGAATATCTTTGGAAGCTGTATCTAAGGACATTGTCTTAGAACAGATACACACAGGCAGCCTCTACAACTATCATTGGTGATTCAGTTAAAATAATGCAACTTAATATGAATGCTGCTGAGATCTTTGCATTTTCTTTCTAACATAAAAACTTTCCATTTGTGTTTTGAATAGGTAAGCCTACAGGGTATGGATCCAGCAGTAGACGCTTACACCACAAGGGAATAGTGGATGAATGCTGCTTCCAGAGTTGTGACCTGAGGAGGCTGGAGATGTACTGTGCTCCAATAAAGCCACCTAAGTCTGCACGCTCTGTACGTGCTCAGCGCCACACTGATATGCCAAAAGCACAGAAGGTAGGCCAGGCCAAAAAAATAAAATGCTCTATCTATTTTAGGGAAGGGAAATTGTGTCAAGGCTGGTAACGTAGCAAACAACTGATGTGTTCTACCTGCTAGGGACAGTGACATTTAGTGTGTTTTTGGAAAACAGCGTCCACGGCAGGAAATAAGGAGGAGATGAAGTGTTCTATCTCACCTCTTAGAATAAAAAAATGGATTTGCTAAGCTAGTAATTATGAGATTTTATCCTGTTTCTGGGTATTAACTGACAAGTACTCACATCATCCAATCATAAATAGCACCTAAAAGTTCCTTCAAAAAGAAACCAAACTGAGTGTTTATATACTCATCTATCCACAAACTACTCACTCATCCTTCTTTGTAAAGAAGAGGTAGAATGAGTGATCATGAGTGCTTCTGTTATTCATTTTATTGTGTAAATGAACAATCTTTTTTTTTTGTTTCATCATTATTTTGGGTTTTTATTTTTTTATTTACCTGTACTAAATGAATTTGATAGTCACTACATTCATTACATGCTTAATTTTAACTATTTAATGTTTAAAATGTATGTTCTCCAAGCACTTCAAATATTCATTGTTATAATTTGTATAGTTCTGGAGTTCAGTGTATCCAGATATTTCACCCTGCTGTATTAGATACTGTACATATATGTAGTTAAATATCATTTATCCTCAACAGAGCCTGTAGTTTAGGTAACAGATCTTAGACTAAGCTACCATTAAGCTCTCTTCCAACTGTCTCTTCCATTTGAGTTCTGAGTATCTATTTTACATGTTATCTGTCATCTTCTGTAAACCCCCAGTGACATATTTTATTTTTGTTCACAGTTGTAATAGTTCCAGCATCCATTTCTTTTCTATAAACTAATCCATAAAAGGGAACCCATTTCACCTCTTCCTCAAGTGTTCAACCTTTTAAAGGAATGGCTGTATGCTTCTTCTTGGGAAGTATCACCTTAGACCTTAACATCTCAAAAGACTCACATGACAACAAGTGAAGTCTACTTCAGGTAGAGCTCAACAATGGACAAGAAAACCCTGTGGTTTATTCCTATCTGGGCACACAGATATCTAAGGCTTGTGGAAAAAGACGAAAAGAAAGAAAACAAGCTTGGCCAGTAATCTCTGTGCTTCCTCCCATACTTGTTACTTGGGTGATGGGTAAAACATTCTGTAATGCCAAGTGAAAGGAGAGAAGATACCTGTTAGCCCTCTGATAGATACCACTAACATACCACTTTCCTTGGAGGGCCAAGAATGATGCCATTCTTTAGACAGATGTCTTTTTATCTGGTAAAAGGACAGACAGGGAAATATTTTCCTTATGAACTAGAAGGATCAGAAGAAAGGCCTTGTATCTTTGAGCAGCAGCAGAGAAGGGGGTGTTCAAAAGGGAACTGTAAGTGGGAAAAAATTAGAGGGAGTATGTAGTAATTGAGACAACCTAGATGCAGGAAAAAAGCATCCAGGAAATGAAAAGGAGAGAAGGCAAGAGGTGAAAAGGACAACAAAAAGACAATGAAGAGGGGAGGAAAATAAAAGAAAAGGAATTAGATCAAAGGCTCAGAAAATGAGAAATATTGAAGGACTGAATGAACCATGTTGCATCACACATAAAACATAGAATGTTGAGGTAAGGGAAGACAAAACAAAACTAGAGAAAAATTCACATTAAAGAAAACTATTGAAGAATATGTACAGGAAAAGGAGAGAGGTGAACAGAAGCAGAAAAATTATAAGTGCTTCTTGATGGGAAATTGGCAATAAAATAATAGAAATCTGATGGGAAAAAAAAATGAAATTTTCCTTAACCTCTGTTCATGGGTAAAATTAGATTGAGGAAATAAAAAATACAGAAGGGGTAGGAGGAAGTATAATTCAGATTTATGGTAAATAAGGAATATATAGTTAAATGAAACAACGCATTAAGAAAAAACTATGTGAAAAAGCTCTAATACATATTCTCATATAACTGTTGTGTCTTTCTTTTTTCTTTTTGCAGTGTACAGGCCTCCATTAAAGAAAGACAATGCCATGCTTTTTCTTTGGATAGGCTCCCCCAGTATGAATATATTTAGCTAATTCATAGCATTGATATTTACTGATTTTAACACCAACAACAAAAAAAAATACCAAAGACAAATTATTTTTCCAAGCTGAACAATTTTTTTTCTGCTTTAGAATATTTTCTCTGTGAATATTATCTTATATATGACATATATCTTATACATATATACAGAATTATATATGTAAGATAATATATGTGATCTCTGCATTTTCTTATTTCAGTATAGCATTTAAGGCAGGATTAAGTGAACCATATAATATGTTCTGTCAAGCAGAACATCTCAGATTTTGTGCACAATTAGGTTTTCATGCCTTTCATGCTACCAATGTAGGTTTTTTTGGCATCTGCTCATAACCCGTTTTAATAGAAAAATCACGGATTTTGGCTTTGGTTTAAGTATTTTTATAGATGGTCTAGTTTCTAAAGTCCTTGAACAGATCATTCTTCCTATGCACAATTTGGTAGAACTTTGGTAAACTTATTTCAGTAGAGGAGGGTTGTTCTTCTGTTTATAAGTCATATTGATGCTGATCTTTAGTCATTTCATTATGAACAAATGTACTACATTACACACACGAATCTGAATAATGAGGAGTAGGCACTGAATGATTAATGTGGCCTGGAAATCCCCAAATGCCTATTTGCTGATGTAAGGCCAGCATCAAAAACCAGATTTAATCCAATTACAGAGACTGTGTGTGTAGAGTTTTGTTTGTTTGTAGCTAACAAACAAAATATTTCTTTCTCTACAGGACTGTTATTTCTCCTGTTATAAGACCTTTATTCACAAATAAATATAAAGGTATATTGAAAACTAAAAACCAAATACTTCGTTAATATACATATTACACAAAACATACTTCACTGATTCACCAAAAATAAAAATAAAAAGAAGGTATTTAGAAGCACTTTGTTATTACCACAGCTGCTGTATACAATGGAGCACATATCCAACCTTAACTCTATCCTAATTTAGATACCCAGCTTTCACCATCTCTTTATTTGCTCTTTCACAGTCAGCCTACACCAAAATTACCTTAAACTGGGGCAGCCAATGAATGCACCAGACATGCATAATTGCTTGCACAGAGAAATGAAGCATGCTTCAGAGCACAATGCTATAGCTACAGGCTCACCACTCCAAAGTCTCTAGTGAACAGATGGGATAACTCAGATTATCTTTCCAGCTGGATTTCAGCACTATGGGCCTTAAGGAAGTTGTGAACTACAGAAATATGTAGTTTTTGTTAGTGCCCAGCAGTCAAACATCCTTCTCAGACATCTATCTAAAGGATACCAAACTCTCACTAGAGCATGTGTGCCCTACTTCAAAAGAAGCATCTCCGCTACTCCCAGAAATATTTTATGCTCTTTGAGTCATAGCCTACAGGGGTCACCAAACCTGTCTGGGTCAGCAGCCGTGTGTAATGAAAAAATAAATAAATAAATTGCAATTTGAAATGCATTTTGAGCCTTCAAATTGTTTTCGCCAGTGTAGAACAACTGATCCAAGCTGGGGAACGTGATAGTCCATACTGAAGTAGCAGCTCTGCTTTTAAATGCTCAGAAGCTGAAACAGAAGAGATGTTATCTTCTAATTTTTGGTGGCAACTGGACAATGGTTGGTCAATGAGAAAATGTAAAAATATTTTTTTTTCAGTAGCCATGATATGTAGATGTAACAATCATATCTGCAACAGCAATTATGCAAAACCAACATAGCTGGCTAAGACTTAGTAAGCTGTTTACATCTGTTGGTTCTCTTCTTCTGAATGTGATCTGCAATGGTAAAACAGAATAGGCTTTATCCCTATAATCTCCATTCAACATACTCTGTGTTCTAGAGTATGTTGCCCTGATCATTCAGATTCCTTAGTACAACAGCAGCTGTCCAGAAATACAGAAATGGCATAGAATATGTAAGAACTAGAAGTAATGAAATTGGTTTCTCCAATAAGTTTCTTAAGGAAAGCTAAGTGATTTAACTTGATTTTCAGTTTATTGTTCAGAGTGAAAAAAAAAACATAATAATAAATTAAAAATGTTCAGACCAACTGTTCTGGACTGTTTAGGTAAGGGAAATAGAATTATCTTACATTCCATTGCAATGCTAAGGCCAAGGCCATAAAGACTGTTTTCCTTTCTTTTGTTTATTTAATTTGATTTGTATACTTTATATTACTAATATTCATTAGCTTTTCTATATCTCATTATTACATTAAATAATAAAAAAAAAAAAGATCTTTTGAAAAGCAAAAGTCAGATTTTTCACAATGGAACTTCTGGAATTGAATATTTTGTTTTTTCCAAAGGAAAACATTTTAATCTCAAAATAAAGCTTTTTAGTTTACTGCAGCTCTATTATTTTATTTTATTTTATTTTATTTTATTTTATTTTATTTTATTTTATTTTTTGCTTAATTGACCTTCATTAAACTATTTTCAGCCTCCTCAAAACCTTGAATTTCAGAGAATTTAATATCACTTTAAAATCCCTTTGCTTCTAACCAAAGCTACTGAAATTTAGTAGTTCACCTTTTTACGTTAATTATGATAGTATTCAAAAACAAGACCCCAGTAAACCAAACAGTTAAAATTCCATAGAAATAAGATTTATGAAAATATCTGCATATTTAAACAAATAGTAAAATTTTGCAGGATCAGAATCCAGCAAGTAATTCCTTATTCTTTAAAAGAATAAGGGAAATATGAAGATTTGATTGAATAATCCAAACAATTTCCAGGATCTCTTTTCCAGTCATTAAATGATTACTCATCAATTCTGTTTATCCAAAGCTTGCTTTGTTCACTTGCTCATTACTTGAATACTCTGCTAAAAGCTTTGTTAGAATTGTTAGTGTTAAAAATAAGGTGCTTAGATATATATACACTAACTATTCATCTCACCAGAATGGTTAAAAATAGGAAATCAACTGCATATCACAAATCCATTATAAAAATCTACCTCAATTGCAGTTAGTTATATATATAAACAAACATTCATAAAGAGGACACACGTTAATCATATGTCAGCACATTTCTAAAACTAAGAGAGATGTTCCTGTACTTTTAACAAAGAGAATAGGTGTAAAACCAAAGCACATTATAGATCAAGATTTTTTCTTTCTCCTAAAACTATGAGAACAATTGATGACCTTGTTTTCAGATTAGAATCTCATTTAATGAGCAAATACATCAGCTAGTGAGGCAGGAGTAAGGAAGAGGGAGAAACTTTCAGGTTTTGAACTGGAAGGCAGAGTAATGGTTTCATCAATTTTTACACTAAGTTTATGTCTAGTATTTTAAACTGTGTGAAAGAGGAACAAGAAGGAGAATTAATTTCTATCTTCAGTGTACATGGTTTCATCTAGCTTTTCTTTCTTTCATTATTCTATTTTCCGAGAAATGCTAAAAAAAGAAAAAAAAAAAGTTTTAGTGTATTTATCCTTAAGTGAAATGATTTTTAACAGCAGTTTGGAAAACTGTTGAACAGAACTTTGAAAAACAACTGTTCTCTGTTCAAGAAAAGGAAATCAAGCTATTTCCACAATAATTGTGTATATAAAGGAAGACTGTGAATTGGAATTAAGCAGTGTCATAAAACCAGTGGCAAAAAGTTCTTATCAATTTAAGACTACAAGACACCTTGAGAATTAACACATGAAGTCAATACTGGAAAGGCTGATTATGAAATCCAGTAAATAAAGAAGAGGAAAAGAAAAAAAAAAAAAAAAAAAGGGTAATTTCATGCCATTTCCTTGCACCCTAAGCAAAAAGACCAAAGAGGTGTACCTCATGATATAATTTTGGTCTTCCTCTAATTTTTATTCTTTATCCTTCTTTAATCCTTATTTGTGGAAAATACACATAAATGTATTATCAACAAAGTAGCAATAGGAACTGGATTCTCTCAAAAGATCAGATGCTAGCCAAAATCCTTTCAGATTTTATCTAATCTTCAAATTTAAATAAATAGTAAGCAGAACTGAGAGAGAGGGGTAAATATGTTAATATTTTTACTTTATGAAAATGTCATTAAGAAAATAGAAAGCATATTGCATTATTTCACATTATTCTTTCTAAGATTGACGGTATCTTTTGTAATTGGCTCTCTATCAACTCACAGGTACATTTACAGACCAAAACATGCACAATGGCAAATCCTAATTTGTTGTACATCCATGCTACATTATCAAAGACAGCAAGGGAAGCTTTAGGTGTAACAGATAGCAGAACGTGGCTTCTTCACTTTAGTAATTTCAAAAAAAAATTGAAAGCAGAACTTGGCCTCTTTCACTTCAGAAAATTATTTCCACCCATTGCTTACTTTACAGTCTTATTATTTTGTTATTGACCACACTGCCCACAAAAGTAAAAAGCTTTCAGATAGACCTTCGCTCACTGCTAAGATATCATATCTTACAGAAAACTACAAACATTATACTTCCCATCTATTATCAATAAAGCAAGAGATCTTTTAATGCCAATATGAAGTTTGAAAGTCCATCCTAATAGTATAAGATTGATACTGCATGCTTCCCAGTAATCTTCAACTTAGTTAAGTGATCTTCATTGTCAGTGGGGCAGTCGTTATCCTAATATTAATGCTGCACTGTCTCCAAAGATCCATGGTTAAGGTGGTAGGTTTGAAGTCTGCACTTCTCTGTTCACAAACTGACTTATGCAAAGTTGACGTTTTGCAACTGACATCTTAACATGCTTATTGTCTTTGTCCAGATCTAAATATGAGACCAGAGGACATGATCATTAAACAAGTATCACAAATGGGAAATTTATTTTTAATTACGTTTTTCAAAGACTAGAGAAATAAGGCACAATTTTCTATAGCAGAGTAAATGCAGATTTAAAATCCTGATTCAGGCATTCACACTTGTTTTCAAGAGTCTCAACATGGTATACTTTGAAAAAATATGTTATACGTGTCAAAGGACTTTCCTGCATGCATGTTAATGCTACAACCAACAATGCCACTTCTATGTATTTATGGATCAAAACACTGATTCCAGGAGATAAACTGTTCTTAAAGCAAACTGCAATGTCCCCTCAATTTCAAAGCTAGCCTGTGTGTTATGACAGCTCTTTTGCCATCTGCATGCCAGAGCTGAAACCCTGCTGCATCATGGTATTTGCTTTATTGCAATGGTTAAGCCATTTTGAAGTCAGAAAACATTAGCAGAGAGAATTGATCACTTACATGTAAAATAGCCGTTGTTTTATAATAAGGCTCTCAATTTTCTTCTTCTAGATCATGAGTGTGCAGCCTTCAAGAATATATGACTTTTTGCAAATAGCACGTAGTTTATAATTCTTTTCCTGTATCCTGGTGAGCTCTCCTCAAAAGGGAGAACCTAGTGGCAGCAGTAATAAGGCTATTTTGCTTTGTTACTATGAGGAAAAAACAAGGCAGATGAGTCAAGGAATTACCATCTTCTTAATGCATTGTTACGAGATAAACACTTAGAATCATAGAATCATCTAGTTTGGAAAAAACCTCCCAGATCAGCAAGTTGAACCATCAGTCTGACCAACTGAGTCCCATCACTAAGCCATGTCCCTTGGTATCACATCCATACATCTCTTATATACCTCCAGGGACAGGGACTCCACTACCTTCCTGGACAACCCTTTCCAGTGCTTGATCACCCTCTCCATAAATAAGTTCTTTCTAATATCTAATCTAAACCTCCCTTTGCACAATTTGAAGTCATTTCCTCACATCCTCTCACTTGTCACCTGAGAAAAGAGACAGATACCTCCTTGCTGCAGCCTCCTTTCGGGTATCTGTAGAGAATGATGGGGTCTCCCATCATCCTCCGCTTCTCTAAACAGCCCCAGCTCCCTCAGGCACTCCTCACAACTCCTGTTTTCTAGTCTCTTCACCAGCTTTGTTGCTCTTCTCTGCACATGCTCGAGCAACCCAATATCCGTCTTGTGGTGAAGGGCCCAAAACTGAAGACAATATGTGAAGTGCAGTCTCACCAGTGACAAGTTCAGGGGGACAATCACCTCCCTAGTCTTGCTGGCCACGCCATTGCTGTTGCAGGCCAGGACATCGCTGGCCTTCCTGGCCACCTCAGCACACTGCTGCCTCATGTTCAGGTGGCCATCGACCACCACCCCCAGGTCCTTTTCTGTTGGGCAGCTTTCCAGTCACTCATGCAGCACTCAGGACTTACTCTTGTTGAATGTCATGCCAATAGGCTTGACCAATTTATCCAGCCTATCCAGATCCCTCTGAAGAGACTTCCTACCCTCAAACAGATCAACATTCCTACCCAACTTGGTGTTGTCAGCAAACTTACCAAGGTTGCACTTGATCCTCTCATCTAGATCATTGAAAAAAATGTTAAACAAACCATTTGTAGCATAAGGCAGGATCCTTAACAGTGTAAGACTCTTCAGAAGTGCTGCAATGGTGCTTTAAGTGAAAATCGGTGAAAATTGAGGGGTTCATCCAGAATGAGTGCTTCAAGGTGAAAACTAAGGTACAAATTAGGGAAAACTAAAGACAGAAGGGTAGTTTTAGAAAAGCTGGAAGAGAAACAAGCGACCAAACAACAATGTGTGTGTGCGTTTGTGTGTGGTGGTGGGGGGATAATAATGATAATTTCTGGATAAGCAGAATTCTGTTGAAGTTTTTGTTTCTATATTCAACCCATCCTAAGAAAATTATTCTATAATGCTAGCAGTAAAATTTGATGAAGACAAGCCCAAGCCCATATCCTTTTGAACTGATCACAGAAATAGTGACTAGATGATTCATCTCTTTCTCATTTAGTGTTGGATTTTGGGATAAGAACATCTACAATAACAGATTTCCAACAAAGAAATTTCTTCATTATGAATACTTTATTATTAACAAATTTGGCTTGTCAGTGATGATAATTTTTAGTTTGGCTCAATGTTATTACTTGATGGTGGTATGATTAATATAGTACTTGTTGGTTTTGTTGGTTTAGTTTGGTTTGGCTTCATATTCTAAAAATAGTAATTTAACTCATACCCATCAGAACACTATTTAAAGCCAGTGACAATCAGAAAGCTGTATGCAAGCTTAAGTTTTGTGATCCTTTGTCAGTTTATGATTTATTTTAAGTTTAATAGACACCAGAAGCCAATGGAAAACTTGTATATAGAATATTTTATTGTTTATTATTAGGAAGTCATTAAAAAACAACAAAACAAACTACCATAATGCACCAAATCAGCTCCCATTTTCCTTTTGTCTATTGGAAAAGCAGATAGTATTTTCAATACTTTTAAAAGTTTAGAGGAGATTACATTTCTTTTTCTATGGATAAAATAGAAGACAATACAGTGGTAGAGCAACATAAACAAGCCTCACTTTTCTCAGGGAGATTTTTTATGTATGTCCTTTTTTTTTTTTCTTAGGATAACAGACTTTTAACAATTCCTGTTAAACAAAAGTTGTCACTTGCTAATTCTGCCTCTAGTCTGGTACAGAATGGGAAAAGATTTGAGTCCAGCTAATATTTACCAGCATGGTAAATGAGAAAATCAAACCAAAAGATGTATATTGCAACTTTCAGTGCTTCTGGAACCTGGCCTGTGTATGGAAAGAGTGAAATGAGGGTATTGTTCATTCCAAAGCCCTCTTGATTTGCCTGGCACATCACTCTGGTTATGAAAATACAAATGATTTGGCTGCAGTTCCTGCAGTGAACCCACACTTTTTATCCCACTAAAGGCCTTATCCAACAGAAACCTTACACATCTAATATGCAGCTTATGCAACACGTAGGTAACAGAGTCCCACTCAGCAATTTTGAAAACCTCTACTCACTAGGTACCAAAGCCCAGGAGGATCCATAAATCCTGCAGCTGCAATTTTAAACTTCCCTGGCCCTTATGCATCCCACTTTTTCAAATATCGTTGTTCTAAAAGAAAGAAAATTTTTGGTACCTACTGCACATCTAAGCCCATCCAGGTTCGAGTATGAAAAGATTTCCTCTTCCAAATGCTCCAAAGTAATAGTTTCGGTATGGTAGGGTTTCTCTGTGTACCCTTACTATGCAAAATATAGTTAATGTTGTAACTACTCAGATCAACAATGACAGCAATAAAGTTGTTTATGCCTAGAAGAATGGGGAAATGAGTACAGAAATATTGTATAGTCAAGTTCTCTGTGAACTGGCAGAAGGGCTCTAATAACTCCAGCATTGCATTCAGGGTAACCAGGATAACTGGTTTCTCACTAATCTATGTTGCGTGGTCATTCAGAATACAGAATATTTAAACCCATCTGGAATAAATTTTTGTTGTTGTTTTGTTTTTTTCTTTTACATCTTCAGGAAGTGCATTTGAAGAATACAAGTAGAGGGAACACAGGAAACAGAAACTACAGAATGTAAGAACATGCCATCCACAAGAATGAAGAATGAATGTGCCATCTGCAGGATACTTTGCTGTAAATAAATTATTTGTTAAACATCGGAAGACTTAAAAAAAACTATGGTTTAAAAAGCTTGATGCAATCTCAACCAATGGGCATTCTCCCAGTGAACAATGCAACTAAACATTCCAATATTAAGTCTTTTAGAGAACAGAACGTTTTAACCAGCCCAGAGGTAACATATTCTGTGGTTGATATATTACTGTTTGTTAACCTGTTTTAAATGTCCTGCACAAAATCTCTTAAAGTCCTGTGCCCCTCAAAAGCCTACAAATTTATGGGCCTTTGATGGATCCAATTGCACTAAATTAACCTATGAACACTGGCTGCTGGAGTCATTCATCAGCCTTGTCTAAGTGGTGTTTTTTTTTTTTTATTTGCACTTCTATACAAGCAACAGGCTGTTTGTGTTACAGTGTCTGATAACATTGTTTGTCTACCCCTTCATATTTGCACAGTTTGACATTCCCAGTAACAGCAGCAGTAAGGTAACATATACAGTTTTAAACATCCATTAATTCCATCTGTGGCATTTTGACAGAATATGGGTTATAGATACATTTGTTTTAATACAGTTTTATTTTTCTTTCTCTTGCAAAGATGCAGTTAATTGCAATTTGTGAGACAAAAGATTTTAAAAGCAGTTAAAGCATACATAGGCTCTCAAACCATTAATGATTCTTCCAGGTAATTGTTTGCAACAGTATAGGTAACTTCTTTCTTCCTCCATATAATGCAGTATGTAAAATTTAGCATATCAATAATACACATATATCAAACAGTATGTAAAAATCTCTGTTTTATAGTACAACGGTGCTATTTTATAGTTTGTTATATGAAAGGGTCTGGCCAAAACGGTAATAGGTAAAAGCAAATATGGAAATATGAAGCCGAAGAATAAATAACAAAATAGTTTTAAGAATATTCAGTTAAATGAACTAAAATGGCTTTAGATTCCAATATGAAAATAACTTTCCCGTCTTAAAAAAAAAATAAAAAATTTGCTTTTTCCTTTTAGGTGTTTAAATGGTAGTGTTTTCTCTTACAGTTATATGAACAGAATTATCAATGACTAGGGTCAGAGGAGATGATAAAACAGTCCTCAAGTGACTTCAAAGTGTAGTGCATCAGGGCCTAAATCTTTCTCAAATACCAGCATTCTCTTCAAAAGTAACAGAAGGTTAATCATGTTCTTTACCATTTCAGTTCTTCCCAAAATCTGAAGTGACTGAATTGACTGTTAATTAGGCCACTGCATCTCTCTGTAAATCAGAAAAACCTAATCTAATCACAAAATTACAGTGTTGAAAGTCTTCAAGAAGACATGAACCATAACGTCCTTCAGACTGCTACTTAAGCTAGCATTTCATGCATTCTTACAGGAGACACATACATATTTCCAGATAATCTCTGTCATAAAACCTTGATATGTAATGCACTGATTCTAACTTGAATAATACTGTTTCCTATGCCCCACTTTTGTAAATCAATTCAGTGCTAGATTAGCCATGCAATAAGGTGGATGGATAGCCAACAGTGTCCCAGGGTGAACAACAAAAATCTGTATGTGAGAAAGGAAGAGGAGGCAGGGGAGAATGCATGGCTCCATCCTTTGCATGGTTCCACGACTTCTTCCACCTCACCACCCTGCACGCAAGCAAGCTCAGACAAAGGAAGAAGAATCCCTTGGTCACCTGTAAAGAAGGCATAGAGAATACTGTATAAAGGAAGCAATTAGGGAGATATTAGATCAGATCTGTAAAGGCAATATTTCTCTTCAAAGGCTCAAACTTACCTAACCTTCTACTACATGCAAGGGAGTAGACGATTGAATTGATTAAAATACAAATGAGAAGAATTTCTGTAGATTGTATGTTTTACAGCTCCTTAATAGTTTCTTGTGAAACATATAGGAAATGTAGGTCTTAAAAGTCTAACAAATTATTTGCTTGTTCCCATTTTATTCCCTTAGGAAATTTTGGTTTTATATTTTTTCCAAGAAAAGTGCAATGTATTCCTGTGTAATTCTTTAAGCCCTCCACTTTCTGTGAAATGCATGTTTATATGCACAATAGGCTGCTATCACATTGTAAAAGCAGAACAGTAAATGAATAAAAAGAATCTGCCACAGCTGTCACTGACTGAGATAGGTATGTTGAAAAAAGGAAGAAGGTACAGAGAAGTAGGTGGGAAAGGTAACCTAAATTATTTACCACCAATTCAATACAAAGAGGTAGCAATTCTGATATCTATCACAGCTCTTAACAGACTTTTTTTTGGTTGGAGGGATGGAGAGGGAAGTGTTTTTAATTTCAATAGCTGTTAAGAATTCTTAAACACATTCTAAGAATAAGACATTATTTTGAAGTCACAAACATAATACATTCTTCCATTTTGTGTACCTTGACTCCTTCTGTCCCTAACTGTTCTGAAGTTCTATGAGGAGGAGGGAGGAAAGCTATTAGCACAAAAAGCAATTTTCAGATCTCTGTGATGGAAAATTTCTTCATAGGTAACATTTTGCTGATGCAATGCTAAGAAGATTTTCTGGATAGCTATAGGTCATTTTATCACTTAATTCCTGTAAATTAATCCAAATTTTGTTCTCATCCTGAGATTCATGCAATCACATTCATGTCATTGTGTATCTCATGTATCTTTCATAGCAATACCTGACATCAGAATTTGACAACCATCTAAACAAATTACAATTATTGAAGGAAAAAACAAATAAGGAATAGCTTCAAATGAAACTTCAAAAGCAACACTTGGCATTGCTAGAAGATAAAGAATAAAAATAAAAAATCACAAAATGGAGACTAAATCTACCACTGTAGAGGTGAGAATGCATAGATGGAGAATGCATACTTGCATGAGAATTCTCCAGTCATATGGCAGTAAGCACATGATATACCAACCAGTGTGAAAGAAAGGGGCTGCATTAGCTTAATAATCTCAATAAATCCGCTACTTAAAGTTGAAACATGAGCCAAAACATCTCCCTCCCAAACGTACAAGTAGTCTGACTTGAAAAACTTCTTAATTAGAGAAATTGATGGGTTCAGCTGGATTTTCAAAAGCACTCCAGTTATTTAGGAACGGGGCTCCCACTGGATACAATTTATTCTCATAAATCACTTAAGCGATAAAGAAAATCCTACTGGCCATCCTTCCATGTCATGTAAAACACATGACACAAGTCACAGATTTTTACATTCTAGAATTTACATAAAACTCCAATTATTACACAGAATGTGGTAAAGTGCAGAAGTTAAAAAAAAAAAAAAAGTGAATTAAGCTTCATTATTTTCAGTTAGTTCAAAAAGGACTTCACATCTAAACCCACTGAAGTTAATATATCTTTTTCATCAAGGTAGCAAAATTTGAGCCTTGTCTCCATAGTAACCATAATTAATCATTAAGTGTTTGAATGGCAAGTGAATAAATTCTATATTCTTCTGTAAATGTACTTAACAAATGTACACATATATCTGTGTGAAAGACTTGTATGAGTCTTATTTGTACCATTTAATGAAAGAAAAGAAAATCAAATAATGGGATACTGCATTCAGTCCCTGTAGATACAGTAATGTAGCTACATTTTTCAGAGACAGATTACATTCCCAATAAGTTTTCTAAGATAAATGAGTAAATTAGTGGTAAGCTTTCTTTACAGAAGTGAATTCCATTCATAAGTAGTTTCCAGTTGCCCCATAAACTGCTTTTTGAGTTAGCATCAAGGATGTTGATTAAGGAAGACTCTAGGCCAAGCAAGCACCGTGTCTTCTCGGCTCTGTTTTAACAAGCAAGTGCATGATAAGACAAGTTCAGAAAAGCGTATGCATATTTGCTTTACCTTTTACTGATTTGGCCAAAAATGCCAAAGTGGTGCTATTGTTTTGTTTAAGAAAGTACTTGACTAAAATATAAAAGAAAGCATAAATATTTTTTTAATGTATGAAAATTACAATTATATAGATATGGTTATTAAAATAGAAATACAACTAGCCATAACTTTTCAACTTTTTATCACTTGAAAATGGCAAAGAGATCTTAAAGTAATGGAGATGGGGCAGGAATAAGAGTCAAAATGCCACAAAAGTTCATAGACTTGAAATGCAGTTCTGAATCTTTACTCCAAGTCTGAAATACAGATGTAGAAAAGCATTTAAAGTCAGGGAACAATGGATATGAATGAAAGTCTGTTCAGATTACTGGATATCCTGTATCGTACCAAAGATTTTTAAGCCATACTCTAGACTGAAATAAGGGTTGAGTTTGGCTTAACATCAATGGCATGATACAATCAAGATCTTCATTGAGCACAAGTTTTTCTTTATACTTGATTACCTTCTCATTCATGGCATGCTCCCAAAAGTAAATATTCTTAAAAAAAAATAGGACAAAGAAATGCATCTGATGTTGACAAGGAATGAAGAACAAAATGTTCCTAAAGTGAAACTGATGTTATTTTTAATTCTCACCAGTTTCAAATTGTGAGAAAAAGTTGAAATATATGGCTAACAGTCTGTGAATTTTTTTTTAAAGTTTATGTGGTCACTATGAACATCCTAATGTGCAAAATTACACATTTCATTGTTTTGTTTTGTTTTGTTTTGTTTTAATGATAGTAAGTTAAGCCCAAATAGAGATTCTTGGAACCTATAGGCTAGACAGAATACTGATGTTCTGATGAAGGTATAATCAATATATTTAAAATGTTTTATTTTTAGTCTGAAAAGGAATAGTAATAATTTATTTGGGGACTCAACCTATACTGGTCCCTCTTTTAAGGATACTGTTCAGTAAAAGTAAGTCTTCCAAATGCCAAACTTCTATTCAAAACCAACATTAATTCCTCCCTCCCTCTCCCCCAGCAAATCTTGTTAAAACACTATTGCAACATAAGTTTTATTGTTTGTCTGTTTGTTTAGGGGGGGTGTTTCGCTTTGCTTCACTTTGTTTTGATTTTGGGGGGCAGGGGTAAGGAGGAGGAGATGAGGCCTTCAAGTGATTAAGATTTTTCCTCTTGGGTACAATCCACAAAAAATAAAGAATTTGCCTTCATGAGATTACTAATTATCCAATTCATGTGTGGAAGTAGCATTACAAAAAGTAACTGGATTAAGATTCAGTTTTAAAAGAGGAAAAAAGTCATTAACACAAAGCTTTTACTCATTCTAAACTTACACTATACATTTTGCTTGTCACAGCATTGTAATATTCTACTGGACTTGAACTGTCCAAACGCACAGTATCTGATATATAAATCTTCTTTGTTTTTTTACATGAAGGGTGTTATAAGAATATCTGAAACTTGATTACATATAGTACAGTAAAGAGATACCAGTCTAGCAGAGACCAAAACAAGAAGGACCTCTCTGATGCTTATATTACATTAGGAAATCTTACATTAGTTGCATAAAGGGTGTGTGTATGTGTGTATATATATATATGTATATTTATATATATGTATATATATATAAATTGTTATAATGCGTGTATGTGTATGTGCATGTGCGTGTGCATGTGTATTACGCTTTTCTTCTTTTTCCTCTCATGCAGAAGTTGAATTTATTGCTTTTTACACATTACTTCTTATGGATTATATTCAATAATCCAATTGGAATCTAATTTTAGAAGAACATTGTGTAAAATGGGTGTCACAAGTTAGATCCTATATTTGTTTTTCACACCTGAAGAAATCACCTGATTTTAAGACACTTCTCTGCTGTCATCATGCAAATCTATTCATCTGTTTGAGTATGGATGTAAAATACAAACTCTGAGTACTTTATTTTGAAAATATTGACTTAGGAATTTTATTTCATTCTTCTCAAGGTGACTTCTGTTAAGTGAGATTATTGAAGTGTAAGCATCCCTTCAAAGTAAGAATAATGGGTAATACAAACAGAGAAGAATGAAGATTTCTGACATTTAATAATATAACTTCAATTATTTAGTTGTCAATTAGATACTCTTTATAAGTAGAACATGTCTCCCTGTATTACCCTTAAATATTTCAGAAGTGGAAAAGACTCAGTACTGTAAATTCCTATAACCAAATTTTTTGTAACTATTTTGATATCTCTTCAATGACTTTTTATTTTGTTACTTTGGCTCACAATAGTCATAAAATCATGAACACACTTCTGCTGCTAAACATTCTTTCCCACAAACAAATATTATATACACCCATTTACAATATTTACATTCACACTTGATAGATGTTCTTAAGAAACAGCATAAATATGGTTGGAAGATATTTTTTTCACATTTTAAAGGTATGAACCATTTTTTAACTAAATCAAAGACATTCTACCTTACTGTATTTTACATTCGTTACTACCATCTCATTGCTTGAGAAGCAACAACAAAATACCTGATGAACAAAAACAACTGCCCTCTAGCTTGGTAAATAGAATCATGCTTTATGTACTCTTGTGTTAAAGAAAGGTTTAACCAGATAACTATAATTACAACTGATTTCATGAAATTCATGTTTTGTAGTGAAATATGTAACTTTGTACATTTTAAAATCAAATGAATGTTCAATTTTTCCTGGTTTACTGTCATTAACCTTTTTTGTGGTATGAAAAAGTCCACTTCGGTAATGATTAAAGGCAAAGAATCTAAGACCAGTAGACTAAAGTGCTATCAATGTAAGGCACAATGGCCTTATTTCATGCACAGGATGAATTCCACTATTTTTTCCTTTTTTTTTTTTTTAATAAATTTTAGATTAGAATTTCAAATCAGCTTGAAATAAATACTATATAAGAAATATAATACTCTTCACTATTTCCACTTAGAGACAAGTTTGAATATAATAAAGCACATGCAAGCTACACTGCATGATACAGTAGATAAATCTTACCTTTTGATTTATAACCATTTCTACGGAATTAGTTTGAATGAATTCTATAGAAATCCAGTGCAAGATGAAAAAAATATATATTGTTAAAGTTGTATTATCATAATAGTTGCCTGATTAAACTGTCTCACCAAACAATAGTCATAAAGTGCTCCACTGAAAGCATACTGATACTTCATAATATTCTGAACAGCTTTATCTGTAGTCTGATATTTCATGTTGCTTTTATCAGAATGTGATTGTGCCATTTTAGTTTCTTAATGCTTGGAATCTTTGGGTTGAATATTAAACATGTTTATCAATCCTCAGGATTTTAGGAAACAAAATTAAACTAGAAGAAGCAGCACCACCTGCTGCTGATAATCATATCATACATGGGCTTTCTCTCCTACCAAATTATTTGCATAAGACACCCAAAAGTGCTAAATGAAGAGATCAATAGCACTTATTTTTCTGGAAGTCACCCTTCCAAATAGAAATATTAACTATCCTCACTTTCTTCACTGTTGGACTTCAGCTGGTATCCTGACTAAAACTGGGGTTTCCATGATGCAAGCATGAATGTGGATACATGAATTTCCGATTTCACTACTGAATAATGCTACTATTAACATTTCAAGTCATTATCACCAAACAGTGACAAGTGTTAAGTGTTCATTAACTAAAAACCATTTAAACTCTCTATTGAAGTTCTAACTGGATTTATTCTTTCTTTTTTATTTTCTTGTGCTTACTCATAATACAATGTCACTACTTGATGACAAATAATATTTCATACTGTGTATGTAACATCATTGTGTTGCAGAATCCCCCAAATACCTCAACAATGTCTTTGTTGCGCTATCCTCCCCATTTAGCACTTAAAAGCTTTTCTAGTAATGACCAATAAATCAAAAAAACAGAGCTCCTAATATGTACAAATATAAAAAAATTATCAAGAATTTTTGCTAGTTTGCAGTTCATTTAATGCCATCTTGACCACTCTCTTCCCCTCTCTCTACAAGCTGTCTACAACACTAAACTCTGCTCCATAAATAATAGTGTATTCATGCTTTTAAAGGCTTTTATATGCTTTTATGGTAGGTAAAGGTTGGAAGAGGTAGTTGACTGATTTTCACTTTTATCTACTTTGATTTCAGTAAAGGGCTTTGTCACTCTGTATACATAAAGGCTAATGCACCCTTTGGTTTGTAGAATGTACTGAAATGTTTGCATCCCTCTTGGTATCAGGTCCAAAATGTGAAGCATTACTGTTAAGAGGGTATCTTTCTAATGTATTTGTATGTATAGCTTACACCTCTGTGAGGTCTAATAAAGGATTATGGTTAATAAAAAATGTGTTGAAAGTTCCTCCACCATATAGATTTTGCAGTAATATAGTTTTCTCTTCTCTGACATTTCTGACATTTCAGTTCTCAAAATACACCAAAACCATGACACACCTAACAGAATGAGCAGGCTTCACTACCAAGAAAGAACTCACATAGAAAGTTAAACAGTGGCTCAAGAGCCTTGAAAAAATGAAGTGTCACCAGAAGGAATTATGGAATCTATAGGCAAAATGAAAGGTCATGAATGAACAGGAACAAACTGGTATCTGAACTCTGGTGCATAGCCACTTATTCAAAAGCTCCTTGATATATGAGAACTAGGTAACATATACTGAATCTTTCAAAGATTTTCAAGGGATTTCTAAAGTATGCCTTATATCTCTTGTCAGTTCAGTTGTTCTCAAGAATGTAATCTGGAGGTATGTGAATAAATATTATATGGCATCTTGCAGAAAAATGAAGATGATTGTTGTGAAGTTATGCCTTAAATCTGCTAGGAGTTCTGTAGAAGAAAGAACAAGCATGCAGGGTGATCTTGGATTTGAAAAATACTTGTAAATGAGGTCCTGCCTCAAAAGATTTTATAAACAATAAACTGTCATGGAATGAGAGGGAAGTTCATACATGCACACTACTAACTTAAAAAGGGAGGGGTAGAGGGAGAGACAGACAGAGAAAGAAAGTAGGAAAACTGGCCAGTCAGTGGTGGAGGGGCACCATATGTGTAATCCTGCTGCTATCTGTTTCCAGGGCCCATGCTGTTCAAATTTGCCTAGACAGAAAAGGGGTAAACTGTAAGAACACAAAGTTTATGGCAATATTAAAGCAATCAGGTTGCCTTGATAAATGCTACCTGTTCCCAATCATCTTCATATCCTTCATGTGCTTGAAAACAGCTTAGAAGGTTTTTTCTATAACTTTCCCTGGGACTGAGGCCAACCTGAGCTCCCCAGGTCTTGGCTATCTCAGATGGGTGCAATATTTGCATTTTTTTTTCAGTCACCAAACGTCTCCCACAAGTGCCATGACCTTTCTAATATGATGGAGAGCAACCTCACAACAATACTACGCAGCTCACTTAGCACCCTTGTATGTATCCCATCTGGCACAAGTGCTTGGGTATCTCCATTTGGCTTAAGTACTCCGTAATTCTGTCTTCCTTCCTTTGTTGTGGGCAATGTTTCACCCACAGATATTCTGCTAGTAGACTGATGGTTCTGGGAGGCTTGTGGACAGCCTAACCACTACGAATGCAAATAAGACACAAAAAAAGCCTCTGGCTCAGGAAGTCCCTGAATTATAAATAAATCAAGGGTAGGAAAGTTTCACTACGTATTGCCTTCTTCTAGTGTTTTTCCCTGGACGTTCATTTTGGCTACAGTCTGAAACAGTTTCCTGGACTGCTTTCCCTATCTTATCTTCACTCTGATTTCTTATATTCTTATATTTTTACCCTACTGGCACAGTAGCTGTCCTATTATCTAAGTACACATTCTCTAAGTCCACAACCCCTACAGTAATATCTTACACACAAAATTCTCTATTTTATATTTAAATATTCACAGCCAATAATTTTTAAACCCACATTGTGGTTCATAGTACTTGAGAAACCTATGGAGATTTCAGTTAAAAAATATTCACCCAACAATAATAAACATATTTTCATTCTTACTGTCTGATAATGAGATACAGTTAACAGAGGCCACAGCAACTTGTAGATTTGGCAACATGGCTAAGAAACAATTTAAAAATCCATCTGTCTGTAAATTTAATCACAATTTAAATAATTTTTAATTGTATGTATTGCATACATTACCACAAGTTTCCAATCCTGCATGAACAGCATGTACTTGTTAATAAATATGACTGTATGGCAATTCTAACACAACCAAAATAAAAACACTCCACAGGGGTTAAGAAAATGTTGAAGAAATGACTAATAGTTCACACAAATCAAAGCCTTAGCGGCCAGCTCTTTTCTTCAATTGTGCATTTCCTCAGATACAGGTAATTTAATTTATAGAACATTTGATTAAAGAGTTCTTGCAGATTAACCAAGTTTGGTTATTGGCTTACTGGGAAATTATCTTATTTATCTCCTGAAATTGGAACTGGTTTTGGATCACAGCTAAGGATAAAAATCAATCTACAAATCAATTGCTACTTAGAGGCCAGAGGACTTCCAGAAGCTTAGTAAGAATTAGGACTATCAATAGCAGCTGTTTAAAATGTCATGGAAGAAATTCATATTTTACTAGTATAAAGTCGATATTGTGTATGTAAATTTAAGCTGATTTTTTTTTCCTTGGGAAATTTTATTCAGCTACATGAGTTTTTTTCCTTTACTTTCACAGTGTTGTTTGGTTAAAAATATCTTTATACATAAATTACCTTAATTGTGGCTTAAGAATTTATGTTTTTACTTACTATATCTCTGTTAAAAATTTAGATTAAGTTGATTAGTAATGATTCTATACCTTTCATCTCAGTGAAAAGGAGCTACCTCTGAGAAGTATGTTTTACCAACTGAGAGGATGACAGAGCTATTAACATTTGTAACAGCTTGCACATGGTTTGCTACATATCAGTGGTACACAGATTTTCTGCAGGCTTTCTGAAAAGGAGTCAAATGTCATCTCTATATTTTGACAACCAATATGTAGAGAAGCAACTGATTAGAACAGGAAGAGAAGCATTAGTCAAACTGAGATAAAAGAAAGATGAAAGCAGGATTTCCAGATTACCACGGGCTTAGTTTTGTTTGGGGAGTGTTTGGTCTTAACCTTTAATACAACAACCATTTCCATTAAAATGCACTGTCTTTGGCCCAGCCACCAGGCCCTCCAAGACCCTCCTTCTCAGCATGTACTCTATCCTCTAAGATCTATTCAGTCTTTTTGGTTTTATTTTTATTATTATTTTTTCCCTTCTCTTCCATATATCATATTCTTGCTACATAGTGACCTGCTTCAATAGGAGAAGCAGGAAAAGGCACTGGCACAGGCTGCCCAGGGAAGCTGTGGATGCCCCATCTCTGGGGGTGTTAAAGACCATGATGGAGGAGGCCCTGGGCAACCTGATCTAGTGGGTGGCATCCCTACCCATGGCAGGGGGATTGGAACTAAGTGCTCTTCAGGGTCCCTTCCAAAAAAAAAAAAAATGCTGGTAAGTCTACTGAGTTGGGCACTATGTCAAGAAGTGTGTCAATCCCTTCAGGCTGAGAATGGAATCAAATCAGATTTTCCTTCTACACATATTGCAATTACCTTGCAATTTTGGGAAAAAAAAAAACAATGTCAGCATTTTTGGGGTTCCCGATACTACACCGTTAAGCATTTCCTGAGCCTCTCAATAAGATCAAGGCCTTTGAAGACTTAAACACTATACAAGATGGTTTCCAGATCCCACTGTGGATTACAGGTGAGGGAGGTATTTTAATTCTTGGGGGGGAACTGCTCTGGGCATACAACACATCACAACACTGTTAATCACTTACAGGTCTTTTATGTTAAAAGCATATAGAGCAGGGAAATTTATTTTTTCCTCCATTAACAGGCCCTAAGAAAGTTCTTGACTTTTGTCCAATTTTGGCCTAGATGTTGTCAATTCAGATATCTATCTTCTTTAATTCTTTCAAATAGTTTATGTTTCCATCACATCCAACATTTGTATTCTAGTTCACATTACATTGGTCTGTTACCTGTGTTTGCATACTCTTGACTGCAGAATCTTTATTCACACTGTGCAACAGAGATACATTTCTTCATTTTATGTTCTTCCAATCCTTGGTTTTCTGAAAATACTTTATATTATTTTTGCCTTTCCCGCAGATCTTCATCTGTATATCATTATCATTGCTGGTACTTCCCAGCTTCAAATATTTTTTAGTAGACATAACTCATTCCTGGCTCTTAAAGCCAAATCAGTCAGTAAATTTTTTGGTAATTTAGCATGCTGAACACAGTCCTGTACTGTTTTATTAAGCACACACCATTATTGTTTTAGTAATCAATAAATAAGCAATTGACTTCAGACAAAACACTTGAATTAGCTTTTTCTGCAAATATAACTTACTATTAAACACATTTCCTGCTGTTCTTTTTCTGTCCAAATAGCATGAATTTTTTATGCAGTTTTCTAACTTAGGTCAAATACTGAGTGTTTATTGATATGCCAGCCAAAACACCAACAGCTTCAGTTAATATTAGAACATTTCCTCCTCCATAAAGTTTCACTTTATGCTCTTTCTATTTCAGTGTCCATACTGTCTGTAACCACAAAAACAAGATAACTTAATAGCTGAACTTGCAGTATACTAACCCTACCACTACCCAAGGACTCCAGTGAGACAAGCAATTTTGTCATTTAAATCAATGTTTCTCCTTAATAAAACCTATATTATTAAAATTATAACTATACCTCCATGAGTATTTGTCCATGTCATGTATTGTAAGTCTACTAATATATTTTATCTATTATAATATAATAGATATCTAAAATATAATCTATTATAACACAGATATATATTTATTCATTAATGCATGATATGCCTTTTTCTACTTCAACAGAAACCTATGCAATTGTATTTTATTCTTTATGATTTTGCTCTCTCTAGCTTCTCTTTTTCCTTCCTTCACTAAGGTTTTTCAACCATATTTAGTGAGGCATACTTAAACCTCATTTTATTTGAGGACTTTAAATTGCTGTACGCCATTCAAATAAATAACAAAGGATAAACTTCATGGTTCCTATATTTCACATAACTTCCGATTCTTTGCCCTGTCAGGGTATAAATTCCTTGATTTGATTTTGTTTTCCTAGCTATCATTTTATATATGCTGCCCTACTTCTTTTCCCTGCTCCTTTACTTCTTCCTTCTTTCTATTCTCTTATCTAACACAAAAACCATCTAGTCCATGTATTTCCTCTGTTTTTTGAAAGAGGATTTTTACAGGGAAAGGTTTTTGCACTGCCTCCTAAAAACAGGCAGACTCTTAATTTTTTTACACAGCTGTATTTTTTGACAAAACATGATTATCAGGTAACTGTCTTAATGAAGCAGCTGCCAATGCCATTTATTAAATTTAGTCTCCTAGAAGATACCTTATAATCCCATTTAGCTAATAGAATATATCTGAGATAAGAATATTCTGTAAGTGTGTAGTTAATGTTTCATCTGAAAGCACTTTTCCAATGTATTGGCAATTTATTACTTCAGAGAATGTAATTTATTATGTATCTTCTTCTAAAACCATCCCTTTGGGCACATCTCAAGCATTCATTGGTAGTGTAAGCACCTTATTTCTCTCTTTTTCAAATGTTGATTCATGACTGCGCATGTTTCTTTGTACAAAAAATTGTTAGTGCCAAACATTCTTTCCCCATCCCTCATGCTCTAGTAATTATACATACAGAGAATCTCTCAAGAGAGTATTTTCCATGCTATCTGGCTTCTGCGTGAGACAGTAAGTCTAGGCCATGAGGAAGAAACTTTGTCCTCCCCTTTGCGGTGCTCACTACTCCTTCAAGCTTCCCAGCAGCAGATAAAAACAGTAATTTATTCACTTAAAGCTGAAAATTTCCAAAGAATCCTCAAATGTGGGAAATGAATGGCAATGTTTTCATTTTATTTTGGTTGGACAGAACAACTTCCCCAGTATTATTCAGCTTACAAGTATCAGATTGTCCCTGGTACCCTGATTAGCAAATCAGTGTTTAACCCATGCCACTATGGTGCTTCTCCAGGATCTTGTGATTTCTTTCTCATTTGTTATTGTTGTTCCTTAAATTCTCTCAAGCATCTGAAATGGTGACAATCAAGAGCATCTAAGAATTTACTTTGATTTAGAAACTCCTAGTGTTATCATTACTTACTTAGAACTACTTCCAGATACCTGTAACTTCAACTTCCCTGCTGGCAAAGGAAAATTACCAGAGCAAGAAGGCACAGTGTTTTCCTTCCATCCTGTTCACAAATATATTCTCCACTTTTTCTTAACTTCCTGCATAGTACAAGTGGTCCACAGGTCCTACTATCTTCAATTACACAGGATTTTTCCCATTCTCTCTACAGTATGTGGCAAAAGCAAGCACACATACCTTTTCTTTGAAGACAATCAGATGATAAGATCTGGAACGGTATTCCTGAAAATTTCTGGAGTTTTTGGATATGAATACTTTATGAAGTTATAAAGGGTTCTGCTCTTTTTCCACCACAAATTTCTCATTACTTCAGGCAAGCTCTTAAAGTTCTTGTACCCAAGAGTATCTAGTTAACAAATTGAAAGTAACAATATTTTTGTATTATGAAAACATTTCAAACTTTCATGGACCATGACTGTAGAGAGCTAAGGCCTGGCAATAAAAGCAATGAGAAGAAAATTGCCAGTGCTGTGTTCATTCTATTTTAAAAGAACATTACATGAAAATATAATTCCATTAACCTGATCCTGTTTTCTGATTAATTAACAGATTCTGAATTTTGGGGAGATTAATTCAAGCAACTGTAAAATTTATCAGTTTTTTAGAAATAAATGGACTTACATAAGCACAAACTTATGTAGATGAGCGATATTGCACTGCACAAAAAGCTGGTAAAAATGTAATGTAAGATAAAACTTTGAAAGATTCATAAATCTATCAGGTCAACAATGCAACAAATCAAATGTAACTTGCATTTGGAATGTCTATCCCACTCTAAAATATTCTGTTCAAAATTTGGCTAAAAACATTCTTCAAGAATTTCTAATAATGGGGTGGATTCTTTCCTATCCAGCTTGCCCCCTAACACAGGAATGGCTATTACTTGTCCAGTTTGAGTGTACATATAACTAGAGATAGTACATGGGAAGAGAAAAAAAAATAAAAAACTTTAACCTCAAAAGTTTCAGGAAACTGAAAGACCACATGCAAAATTGTAAAAGCTGAAACATAACAGTAATTACATAATACCCTACGATGAAAGCCCCTCTAAAACTCTCAGTTTAGAAATGTGTCATGTGGTGCCTCAGATTACTGAAGACTGAACTTATTATCAAGGTGGTATGCCATATAATTTGAACATAACATAAAAAAATGACAGCAACTAGTACAGATAATTATGTTATGAGATCATGAATGAATAATTCTTTCTACTTAAGGAACATCTCAGATTGTTTTTCAGAAGAAAATGAAGCAGAATTATCTTCATTTTGCATCAGAGGAAAGTGAAAGACAAAATTCTAGTTAATTTGTTCAAAAATATAACAGAACCAAGTGCAGCATTTGAGAATTCCAAATCTGTTAAAAACAAGTATCTTGTTACAGGTATTCTATTATTCTAGACCTGGGAAATAAAGCCTCATATGTAAGATAGCTCTGATGATAAACTTACTAAAATCAGTAGGAAGTAATGTCAAGGCCTTTGAAATGTTTATGACATCCTTTTCTAGTTACATACAGATTATCTATTATATATTATGGGACAATGCTACTTCATACACATAAATTTGCTACCTGTTTCTTTAAGTTTATATTGTGTTTCAGTAGTTCGTAGCCACTGATTCAACTTTGTCAATAAAGAGTTTAACCTGTGTACTAAAATACCTAGATAAAGTTAACCCAGACTTTTCAGAGTAACTTCAAGGAAAAATTAAGCCATTTGAACATAGTGTTATGTAAGCACATCATGTCTATATATATACGGAATATATTTATGCCACTTTCAGCATACCAATTTAAAAGTTAGGCCTGGAAGTCTCTAATTGGTGGAGACTCCAAAACCAGTGTTCTGACATTATCTTGGAAGTCATTTAATCAGTTAATCTCCATTTATCACAGACTTCTTAAAAAGTCCTCCAAACAAAAAGAGTCATTGTTGTTTTGTTTTTTTTTGAACACTGTAAACACTGTTATGCAGCTCTTTGGACTGAAATATAGGTTATGTAGATATTCCTGAACAGGTTAACTTTTATTACTCTTCTGCAAAAACATAGCCTCATTGGTCTCCTGGTAAAGCAAACACACAAATGCAGCTACCACAAGAGGTGGTAAAGGGGGTTTGTATCTCTCTTTAATAATCTCTTGAGAAATCAATGGCTAGATGGGATTAAAATAAGAATTTACATCATGTAAGCAGACAAGTGACATTGAATTGGGAGGAATCGGCACCTACCCCATATTTCTCAACATTTTTTCTTTCAGTAGGGCTGCACTATAGATATTACCATTCAGCAAAAGGGTAAAAGCTCTAAAACAGTCAAAACCAGAAAAACAGGCTAATTCAAGAACATAACAAACAAATACTTTGTGAATCACTGCTGAGACCCCTCTTCTAATCACAATGTGGTTGGTAAGTTTTGCAATGTAATTATGAGGAAGAAAAGAGAAGGCTGCAGCAGACAAACAGGCTCTAAAAAGTATGCACTAAATTACTAGGTGACTAAAGTTTCCGACTTTAATTGAAAAAGGAAATGCTTAAAAAATCTCAGTCTGAAAACAACTCCTTAACTCTCTGGAGAATAGACCTATATTCATATAAGAGGACTAACAGACAATTTAATAATGTATCAAAAACAAACACAGATAACAAAAAACTGAATATTCATCAATACTCTTACTGGCATTCACAAAGGTTTTTTATGCTTAATCAAATGAGACTTGGACAGTTTTTGAACATGAAAAAGATGATACACAAAATTCATGTGTCAATTATTTCTCATGCACTTTCCTCAGAAAAGGAATAAGATTTTGATCATTTTAAAGCCCTGATAGTGACTTGTCTGTTTACATATTGTGTTAGGGAGAAAGCAATGAAAGCACGTAAGTGTCTCATTATTGACTGAAGGAAAACTTTGTCTCACATTAAGTTCAAAATCTGAAGAAGATCAGATTCATAAGTAAAAAATTATAGTGTACATTTTCTTACTTAAAAAAAAAAAAAAAGACTACTGCCCCAATCTTACATATGGAAAATATAGTATGGAACATATCAAGAATTTAACTTGTCATTCAAAAAAATGTTTTGACATGAAGTATTATGTGTGCAGTTTATGTATTGACAAATCAGCATTTTCAGGTGGAAAAAAAAAGATTTAAAAATCTCATTTTGATGTTCTAGATCATGCAGAGGAGCTAATTCACAGTGGGAACTCAAAGAGGAATGCTGCTGACCCAGGGAAATCTCTAAATGCCAAGTTAGAGCTCTCGGTTTAAAGTAGTAATTTTGGTCATCCATATTAGAAAATGTACACCTCCAACTCTAGAATTTGAGACACCATGGGAGACTGAAGTCATTTCTGATTTCTATATTAGAATCCGTTTCTGCTAATAACTTTTAGCTTTACATTAGCATCTACTTGACTCACTAGAGAGAAAATGGAGAGAGGAATTTACAAGAAATTTCCATCTTTCTCGTCTGTGAATTTGAACTTATACCTTTCACCTACATGTCACCATTGATAATTTCACTTTCCAGGCCTTCTCTATAGGCTGTAGGAGAAGATGCCTAAAAAGTCTCTGAAAGTATCATCATTTTGTCCTGCTGTACAGAGGATGAACTTTCCCACTGAGATTCTTCTTTTTACTGTCAACAGAAACAGCATGAACATCTAAATGTCTACAATTATATGAGACAAATCTTTTAAAATCTACAACATATGTATGGAAGATGATTGTCATTGTTTTTAGCTGTTGATGGTAAACATTTTCTAATTCCTTTATACATCAAGCCAGCCATAGGCTATATCCTGTTAAAATTCTTATGTCCTCTGTGAATCTCACAGGATCATGGCCTGCTATCTCATTAGTTTTTACAGTTGTAGTGATTCCAAATTTATGAAAAACTCACTTGATATGTGAGAACGTGTTCTCTGGTACTCAGGAGAAAGAATGAAATGAGAAATTACTTTGTAAGTATCTACTCAAAGTTTGAGAAAAACACGACAACTATTTTAAATATTATTGCTTCACCTTCCTATTAGCACAAAATCTAGGATGGAGAAATCATGACAAACCTTCTGATATAGCAATTTAGAAAGCCTCATCACCTGTGTAACATGATGCTATGGATCCAAAATTACAAAAACTGAGGAATTTCTCACATACTAATACGAAAAGACCACACTGAAGAAAAAAAGTCTTCTAATACTTTACACATACATTTAATGATACAAGAAAAAAAATATTAATCTTTAGCAAACAAGATTTATTCAACTATTTATACAGTTTCCTGATGAAGATACGTTATATGCTGATAATTGTAAACAACATACCAGGAGCTGTAGATCAACTTCCTTCAAATCTCTAAAAAATATTCCTCTGAACTGTAGTTAAATGTAACATAGTAAGCCTTAATTTATATCTGACAAACAAGGAACAATCTTCTTTGTGCTGAAGCTGTAGCTGAAATATGAAAGAGGCACAGATTGCAGCTTCAGTCAGTATTTTTTCTATGGCAAATATTAATTTGGGTTCAGTCTCCAGCGCAAATTCTCAGAAAGCACTCAAGACTATGCTCAGCATGCAAAATGTTCTGGTCTCTAAAATATTGTTTTTAAGTGCTTAGTTTTGATAACTTGCTGCCTTTCAATAACACAGAAATCAATGCAAGATCTTCACCTTAGCAACAATGGAAATCCTAAAAGTTTAAAAGCAACAATGGAAATCCTAAAAGTTTAAATGCACTTATTACAGTGCCAGAGTAAAGATATTCACAGCTAGAAGGGTACTTCACTGTTACATTTGTTGTCGATTGGAAAAAAATCATCTTGTTTCTCCTCTTGGAATCCAATGGATGTGAAGCAGCCAAAAGCTTTTTAATTTTTTGCATAATGTAGAATAAAGGAAAACCAGACAGGAAAGGAAAGTGAAATAAACCAGTGGAGTGGGAAACTAAATACTAGAAAATGTCAGGTTGCTGCGAGCAAGAAAGAGGAACAGTGATATCAGGGAGAAACTGATGCATGGGGAAAGTATATACCAGGGATGACTGACCAGACTACATTGGAGGAAGCTTAAGCACTGCACATTTGGTTCCTCTCCTCATTGATTTGAACAAATTATTCTTTGCTTTCTTGCTTACAGCTCTACCTTCTTATTTTGGTCCCCTCCACCCTCTACCCCCACTTGCTCTGGAGCTTTACTTCACTTAACTTGTTGCAGCAATTGTAGCCTCAATATATTCAGCTCTGTTAGCTTCAGTGAATTTGGCACTCACCTGAATGTCTAAAATGACAGACACAGAACCTCAAGAGAGTTTTGATAGGAGCTGCAGCTCCCTGACTTCAGTACAGCTGAATGTATGACAGCTCAAATGTGATGCAAGTCTGACTAACAGAATAATACCACTCGGATGTGCAATGTGTATTAGGTGACAGCAGCTCTGAATATTTCAAATGTACATTTTTTCTAATAGAAAACTAAAAATAGCCCAGCTATAAGCCTGCCTAAGAACCCTATGCAAAATCTAATATGATCAATGGGAACTTTTGATACTAATGAAAGTAAAGGATGTCCTTAGGTTGACTGGAGATTGGTTTTGTGAGTTTTACAAAAAAGATAGAAAGTATTATTCTGCAAAGCAAGCATTTTTACAGTCCACCAACATTATAACAGGTAAGTATAAACATAACTGTGGAAAAAATCCACTGCAATAATTCTGAATGCATTCATGTCATTCAGTTCAGAGAGAAAACCAACCATTTCAGTTTTGGGATCTTGTTTTGAGACTGATTAATTGAACAAGTGATTGCTCTGTCTACATTATCAATTAAAGGTTTATATCCTACACATGACAACTGGTCAAGGCACTGTTAAAAGAAAAATCTTGAGTCTGTGCACAAGAATAAACTGGAAATTCATCCTTCCTGACATTATGAAAAACACACTCATGATATGGCACTGAGCGTTGGAGTTTCATTCCAAGGCTCATGCACTCTGCAGCACTCCTGTCAGCCAATTTTACATGCCAGGTGTCTTAGAGGAAATGGGATCCTGGAAAGGAAAACCAGTAGAAAAGAAAAGAATACTAGGTTTACTTCATGTAAACATGATGAGGTTCTTTAATACAGGAAAAAATACAGGCCAAATGCTTCAGGTCTTAAATTGAGCAAAACTTCTTGTACAGTCAAGAACTTATTAGAAATCACAGATTTTGGCTCAGTGTGATTGATGCAAGACAGATCTAGGGAACTGTGTAGCTGACAAAAAAAATTATATGAATAATACTGTCATCACATTCCCCACATTAGCAAAGCTCATAAACACATAGGCAAGAGGAAAAGGGAAAAAAAATGGGAATTTAACCATTTACTTAAGTGTTTTTTGAAAATAAGACTATGTTTGTTAAATAAAATTGCTATTTCAAATTTTGTATGAAGAACATCAAATAGCAGAATCCAAGAATTTAGGTAAAAACCACCACTATAGCCATACCTAAATTTGCTTAATTAAAACCTGGTAATCATTCTTATAAAACTATAAATTAAAAAAAAAAAAAAAAAAGTAACGACAAGGGAGTCCACCAAAGGGTGGAGAGACATGATGGACTTTAAGAGACTTGGCAAAAAAGAGTTGTTCTTGTGCGCTGGAGACATTTACTTCCAACTCTTCAGAAAATAAAAGCAATTGCTGAAAAAAAAAGAAAAAAAGAAAAAAAAATAAATTCTAATGAACTGGTAAATATTTTACATTTGAATCAAGAATGAGAAAACAAAAAGTTATTTTTACATTATTTTATCCTTGCTGTGTCCCATGACAAGGCATGTAAGGCATATAGTTAACTGGCCTCATTTCAGTTACTTTTAGAATGCAGGGGAATGTACCAACAATAAAATGTGATAGAATTCACGTATCTGCATTTTCAAATCAACAAGAAAAAAAGTGAGGATGCAGTATCCCTAATTCTGAATACTTAGAAAACCACAAAGCCTTGATTTATTTCATAATAATGTATCTATTTTCATTTTTATACACTGCAATTTGCATAATATAATAAAAATTCTAAGGCATACTCCAATGGAAAAAAAAATATCCTTTTTTAATGTTTTAATTTGTGGATGTATAAATTTGCAAGAAATAGTCTGAAAACCTATTTTCTTACCTATTTCTGCAGGACGAAATTCTAAGATGCTTGACCAGAATGAGACATCTCCTAAGGAAGCAGCTGAATCAAAGACAGAGTAAAAAATCTTAAGACTTAGCACTTGCTACTATATGCAAGCCCCATGTAATGTCTTTTGCCTGGTCCTTTTCACTTGAGGTTATATTTCTTGTCACTCACAGAACTTTATCTGTTGAAAGCACAGAGAGGACAGCAGTTAAGAATGCAAACTCACACCATTTAGTATGGTAGGTGAACATTTATCCTGAGAAGTTACAAATAGTTCAGGGGCCAACACTTTTGAAGAAGGGAGGCTACTTAGAAATACGATACAGTGTTACTGAAAACCAAAATTAGGGAAAAACATAGATAGCTTCTGTCAGTGGTTTTGCTGGAATTTTAAAATACTTAAATAAAAAAGCATTTTCATATTATATATTAACAAACAGCAACAAATTTAAAGGTCCAAGAAGTAGAGATGAAGTCCTCACAAAGTCTCCTAATAAGAAATGGGAGCCCAGTTCCCTAGGGCAATTCTGAATAGCCCCAGCTCTTGACATTTACTGAACACTTTCAATTCCCTGCATTCACCTGACCTTAAAGCATTCGGCTGTAAAGAGATGAGGCTTCCAATGTGGAAAGGCTAACTTGAAGATTTTTTTAAATATATTTTTATTGTTTTTAAGTAAGGCAGAATTGATGGAAAAGGTAAAAAGAGGAAATGTTTTTAGGCCATTTTGAGGGAGGGAAGAAAAGATTATCAATCAAGAGGAAACGATTGTGTGAACAGGGTGAGCCACAAACGCTAAAGAAGTATTATAAAAGGAAAACCAAACATATCTCATTACTATAAAAAAAAAAAAAAAAAGATGGTGGAAGGATAGAAAACACAATTAACAAAACAAGGTTTTACTAGTGCTGATTATTTGAAAGGCCACTTTCACCTCCTAGTGGTGAAAAAATCAAAAGCAGAGTAGAGTTTTAAAATAAATATTCCACAATGTTAGTTCCAACCACTGCATCTTAAATGTAGTACAGCTACAGGCATTTACTACAAATTTTTAATTCTTTTCAAACTATAATGAGAAATATTTGATGGGCAGACATTTCCTTTCACTTTAGACATTAAAGAGATATTCTGAGGACACAGGAGATATTTCAATATGTGGGGACAGTAGAAGAATGTGAACTTGTTAAGTTCAGCTCTTCCATAACTATAAAAAAAAAAATCAAGAATAACACAAATACTTCAATAAAGCAGTTGGAATAAACTTTAAAATTGTATTAACAATCATAAAAAATGTTTTCCTTATTTATCAAAAATATATATATATATATCCAATTTCTGACATATGAGGAGGGGCTGAGTGAGCTGGGACTCTACAGCCTCTGGAAGAAAGGTTTGAGGGGGATCTTATCAAAGTGTAACAGACTGCAAAGTAGTAAAGAAGACAGAAACAGTCTCTTTTCAGTCGTATCTAGGGAAAGGGAAAGAGGCAATAGGCATGTGAAATGAAGGAAATTCTGCTCAAATGTAACAAAAATCATCCTACTTAGGGTAGCCAAACACTGGAATAAACTGCCCAGAGAGGTAGTGAAGATAATCCTTTGAGATAATCAAAATCATTCTTGGACATAATCAATCATCCTTGGAGATAACTAAATCCAGCTGGACACGATCCTGAGCAAAGTGCTATAGCTGATCCTGCTTTGAGCAGGGGTGTTGGTCCCTTCTTACCTCAGTGATTCTATGGTCCTGTAACAACAGAATAAAATAAAAGTTCTCTGGGGAAAACTACAGCTGCCAATTAAACTAATTCCTTTAATTTATATTTACCAAAGGAAGAGCAATGAAATTACAGATATTTTAGCATTATGTTTTTAATTGTAAAAATCTAAACAAAAAATATATGCTATGTCACTTTCCAAAATCATCAAAATTCAGAAAACTCATTCAAAAAGAACTTTGAAAGGAAGCATTCACATGCATTTCTAGGTGTAACAAACAGCAAACAGAGGCCATCTTAAAATACTATCAAAGCTATTTAGCTGTATACTTCATTTTAGCAGACTGTCATTATTCTTTACATCATCTGCAATGGGATGGCCTAAAGTAAATGAAGAATGGGACAAAACACTCAGATGATCTAACACTGTTATGTACCATAGAGCCTGTACCATCATTTCTGACCTATTTGGAAGCATTTAATTGTTGACCATTTGGGATCTTCTATTTCCCAAAGTTATGTTGAATTGTTACCAAAAAGAAGTTGATGACCAGCTAAGAGAGCAGCTACCTCTCATGATATATTGAAATTTATTGATAATTTACTGTAAAAGTGGAATCCCATATATTGCATAAGAAACAACAAGCAAAGAACACTCCTACAGCATCACACCTTCTAAACTGAAACATCAACATTCTTCTACTTTGTTGCCAAGCTTCAGATAAGTAAAATGTAGGCTGCTGGCTACCGATTTGTCCATGCTTAATGTTGCAGAACGATTAGAGACAGCTAGAATGTGACCAGATTTCAGTTTGAAGACTTATTTATGTTAAAAATGTGTACATCCCAGGACTTAAGTGTATTAAATGAAGATGTTTTATATAAGACATAAAGATTTAAAGGCACCAATTGTATTTCTAGTATACCTAGCAAAATAAAAGGAAATTATAAATAAAATTAAAATTACCAATATAATGAAGAATCACCAAAATTATAAGAAATTTTCACTACTTCCAAGATATTTCATATTTGATCAACACACACATTCCAATAGGGGATGAGCCTTCCCCAGTATTTTTAATATCTTACTTGACCTACATTTTGAAAACAACATTGAAATACTCATATTTCTGTGTTTTGCAAATTAATAAAATTCTCCTGGAAGTTTCTAGTCCAATGTCCTTGAAAGCACTTTGATGGTGAAGAAAGCATTAACCAGCTGCTGCTTCACAGATGCTGAAAAAGCATGGAACAAATGATACTGATTGTAATGATATGTTGCAGAAGCGATAGCAGTGGAGCACTTCTGTTGAAGACAGTCTTCCTGTTAAACAGAAGACCAAGCACAGACTCTTCCTCTTGTTCTGTATAATACGACTAGTACAGATTGCAAATCTCTTAAAAAGCCTACAGGGTTTCTGACTAATACTGAAAAGAAATTAGAAGAAATCCAGCTAAGGGCCAAACAATATGAGCTGAATCTCATGTGTTATTGGAAATTATGTAAAGCTTTCAGTTAGCTAGAAGGAAATAGGAATTGAAATCAGAAAACATCCAAGTACATATTTCTTAAATTTAAGTTAATTTACTAAAGTCATTTTATTTCCTCAACTTCTGCTGCTTGAGGCAAACTTCCAGTGACAGCTACAGGTCTTACTTTTCAATAAAGCTAACTTCCTCACTTCTAACAGGATCATCAGTTTTACTTAAATAAATATTTGATTGAAAACTTATATTTCCTGCTGCATAGAAAGTATCAACACCAAACAAATACCAATCAATTATTAGTCAAGAATTCACTTTTCCACTGGAGGAGTGAAAAAAAAAATAAAAAAGGCATTCTTACATGAGTTTTTGCTGGTCTTGACTAAGAACTTAATTTGACGTGGCACTGAATAAATATCTACTAATCTTGGAGGAAATAGAGAATGTTGACACATCTTAGGAGAAATAAGCCATTTCAGGATTGAATCTCAGAGTCAGATTTAATCTATATAAAAATACTAACACTGATAGTAACACAACTTTTAAGAAGGAGGTAAGTTATACTGAAATAAACTCGTTCAAGGAGGCTTTCAAAATTCTTCTCCTTTGTACAATGATAATAAGCATGCAGACAGGAATTTATGCAGCTGTTTTATGTGACAATTCTTTGAAGAAATCTAGAACATATAAACTTGGAATGATGAAACATGTTTCCAAACATAGTTAAAACAAATTAAAATTTTTCATTTCTGAACATATATTTAACATAGTTAATATTACTCAAAACGGATGGGAAAGGCAGCACGACTGAACAATATAATCGCTGGGTATAATTTTTTTTAAGAAGAATCAAGCAGGTTAAAAGGGAAAAGCAACAATTTTCCAACACTGTCAAAAACAGCAGTTTTGAGATTACTGACATCCTGAAATCAGATAGTCTTTAAATCTTATTAAAATCCAAAATGCAATTCTAGTTAATACTTGAGTGCTAAATCAAATAATAATAATAATAATAAAAAAAATAAAAAAAAAGGAAGGAAGGAAGGGAGAGAGAGAGAAAGAAAGAAAGAAAGAAAGAAAGAGAAAGAAAGAGTGAAAGAGAGAAAGAGAGAGAGAAAGAGAGAAAAAAGAGAAAGAGAAAGAGAAAGAGAAAGAGAAAGAGAAAGAGAAAGAGAAAGAGAAAGAGAAAGAGAAAGAGAAAGAGAAAGAGAAAGAGAAAAAGAGAAAGAGAAAGAGAAAGAGAAAGAGAAAGAGAAAGAGAAAGAGAAAGAGAAAGAGAAGAGAAAGAAAGAAAGAAAGAAAGAAAAGAAAGAAAGAAAGAAAGAAAGAAAGAAAGAAAGAAAGAAAGAGAGAAAGAGAGAAAGAGAGAAAGAAAGAAAGAAAGAAAGAAAGAAAGAAAGAAAGAAAGAAAGAAAGAAAGAAAGAAAGAAAGAAAGAAAGAGAAAGAAAACGAGAAAGAAAGAAAGAAAGAAAGAAAGAAAGAAAGAAAGAAAGAAAGAAAGAAAGAAAGAAAGAAAGAAAGAAAGAAAGAAAGAAAGAAAGAAAGAAAGAAAAAGCAAGAAAGAAGGAAAGAAAAAGAAAGAAGGAAGGAAGGAAGGAAGGAAGGAAGGAAGGAAGGAAGGAAGGAAGGAAGGAAGGAAGGAAGGAAGGAAGAAGGAAGGAAGGAAGGGAGAGAGAGAGAAAGAAAGAAAGAGAAAGAAAGAGTGAAAGACAGAAAGAGAGAGAGAAAGAGAGAAAAAAGAGAGAGAAAGAGAAAGAGAAAGAGAAAGAGAAAGAGAAAGAGAAAGAGAAAGAGAAAGAGAAAGAGAAAGAGAAAGAGAAAGAGAAAGAGAAAGAGAAAGAGAAAGAGAAAGAGAAAGAGAAAGAGAAAGAGAAAGAGAAAGAGAAAGAGAAAGAGAAAGAGAAAGAGAAAGAAAGAAAGAAAGAGAAAGAAAAAGAGAAAGAAAGAAAGAAAGAAAGAAAGAGAAAGAAAAAGAGAAAGAAAGAAAGAAAGAAAGAAAGAAAGAAAGAAAGAAAGAAAGAAAGGAAAGAGAGAAAGAAAGAAAGAAAGAAAGAAAGAAAGAGAGAAAGAAAGAAAGAAAGAAAGAAAGAGAAAGAAAACGAGAAAGAAAGAAAGAAAGAAAGAAAGAAAGAAAGAAAGAAAGAAAGAGAAAGAAAGAAAGAAAGAAAGAAAGAAAGAGAAAGAAAGAAGGAAGGAAGGAAGGAAGGAAGGAAGGAAGGAAGGAAGGAAGGAAGGAAGGAAGGAAGGAAGGAAGGAAGGAAGGAAGGAAGGAAGGAAGGAAGGAAGGAAGGAAGGAAAGAAAGATTCAATTTTTTGATCTTCCTGAACTCACTGCTGGGGCAGTTCACTTAACTCTCAATCCACTACATCTGCCACCAGGTAAAGATGTCAGAGACCTTTTGCGCTGAAATGCCAGACAACAACTGTGCTCTCTAACTAAGACAAATATCTCTTCTCTGTGCTGTATATGACAGGTTTTGGAAAGGTGATATTACATAAGCTTCCCAAATAAGACCAGTTTTGCTGGGTCTGCAGGTATCCATTCATTATTACCAAGACCAAAGGCACCGCCAGCCGTGATACATATCTTACCAGATTGAGGCAGATTTAAGGTCTTACAACTTCCTTCCACCTCTTAGCTGTAAGGACTGTACTCAGACATCAGTTTGCACTAGGAAGTCTTTGAAAGCACTCACTTGACCTTAAGGTCCACTTTTCCTGACAACCTTTTTTCCATCTGCTCATGGCATAAGAAGTGCAGTAAAACTTTAGTGACCTTAAGTAATTTTGCTGCACTGAGGAAAACTCTATCTTGGCATCTACACATACCACTAGCTAAAGGATTTCAAAACATGAAATCCATCTTGCTGGCTGCCCTTGTTCACTGCCCAGGAAGTGGACTACTTCCTAAAGTCTAAAAGTAAAATAGCTGGTTAAAAGGTGAACCCAGATTTTTAAACCATTTACCTGCTTTCTGTTATTTAATTAGCTTTTTCATGGGATTCTTTCTCAAATGTACTTCGAGGGAAGAGCCTGCCCTCCACTTGTCCCCATGACAGTCGCCCTGCCTCCAGCCAGAACAGATCATCCAGCAGAAGCTAGGTAACTCTCAGCAGCAATAAAGAAAAAGAATTACCCAGGTTGCTGACAAAGTTCCACACAATAACTCTGGAAGAAAAATCTGTCAAAGGCAGGTTTTCTCTTATGATGCTCTGTTTGAAGATTTTCTAAAATACTTCCTTCAACCACAAGTTTTCTACTACATTTTTAACAAATAAATAAATTAATTAATTAACCAACATTTCAATCAAACTATGTTTTCTCTCTATATAAGTCACTCTTACCATGTCTGGAATTGTTTACTCCTTTAGCTGATTCTTACACTTTTATTGATTAGGAAAGGTGCTTAGGAAAGTTTATTATGGGACAGATTTGGGCCTCTATGGTATGTATTCTTAAATTAAACGAAGGACATAACGGATCAGAATAATGAAATAATGCAAGAAACTAAATTTGGTAGCTGGGTGCATGTTCTAACAACTGTTGTTTTGATTATTTGGGGCACTAAGTATATTATTTATTAATGAATTGCCAAAACTATGCATTCATCCAGAAAAGAGACAGCAATGTCTCCGGTTGAAAACAATTTAAAATCATGGGTTTAGAAACTTATTTCAATAATGTAATAGCAAGCAACAATAAGATACATTTATGTATATAGCCATGACTGACTTAGAGGTTGTCAGTGATGGTAATTCTATAGCCCTCCTCTGCAATCTTTTCCAGTGTTTTTGCATCACACTCAGAGAGAAATCCAGAAAATTCCAAGAAAAGAATAAGGTTATTCTACTAACTACAAAATAGCCAGACACAGTTTATGCTTCCAAGTGCTGTGCGTTTAATAAACAAGTTCCAAAGACATATTTTTGCACTACAATTAAGCACTCACACAGATTTGGAGCCCAATTTAGATCCAGTCTAAATTTATGTTTAAACAGCTCTGGCTTTCCCAATGTACACTGATTGAGGTTGCTTTAGTAAGGATTGCATTTCTGAGGATTTTATGATTTTGTTTGCTTTTGGTGTTTTAACCAATTAAAAATATTATTAAATGAAACCAGCACATCAAAAGGTTGTACAAGATGTTAGAATAATATAAATTCTTGTAAGTGGTTTTGTTTTTGCTGTTGTGTTTGTGTGTTTGTCTTTCAAACTGTTTATGTTAAGGCTGGCTTGACCGGGTGTTGGGACCTCCCAGCAGTTTACAAAGTTATCTTCTTGTCTCCTTTTGGCAGCTATATCAGTTGATCCTATAAGTTCTCATTTCTATATCTGAATGTTAGGTGTTTCTGTCTGTCCTCCAGCCATGTGATCTTTCCAGAAATAAAGAAATAAATAAAATAATTAAATAAAGGTATCAGAACGTATATTCTCCCTCCATTAAATGCTTATGAAACTTTTTATGCTTATGAAAAATATCACATTAGCCAATTATTGGTGTAAAATGTGAAGTAACAAAACTATAAGCAGTACCACTGTATAGCATGATTATACAATACAAAAGCATCAACAAATATATGGACTCAATTATATTAATACCACCGTATCTATAAAATCTATGATGGGCTTTAATTTTGTTAGTTTTAGAAGACAAGGTCACCCAGCAGCAGTGATTTATAGCAGCCTTTCCTATTATTGGTGTCTGTTCAAGGATAGAGAGGAATAATTTCAAAAGTCTCAGTCAGTACCTTTTTTTACCCACACTAAATTTATATGTTGAAAAACAAAACATAAAAAGTCAGTTCAAGGCTCTGATCATAATATACTAATTCAGATGCAATAGTCTTGGCAAACTATATTTTTTCCCTCAGGCTGTAACTTGTTATGTCACTAAACTTTTGGTGACTCAGAACATCATATTGTACCAACACTGCTCTCAAAATGCAAATTGCTAATGACTTCTCTTAGACCAATATAAATCTGGAATATATATGCAATTCAATGCAGCATTTCCAGGAGTACCATAAACATCCTTCCTCATAAGTCTAAAATAATGGCAATCAAAGTTTTATTTCATTCAGCTATTCACCTACTGTCATGCTGAATAGGTATGATGTAACATTTGGAAAACATTGGCACTCTTGCATATGGTACACTACTTCACAGAGTTAACATACTTTCTTTTTATTTGAACAAGTATCAACACAACAGTAAAAATCCACCATCACCACCAATACCACCCCCACCCACACACACTTTTTTTTTTTTCGACATTTTCTATTATTTTTAGGACTTTGCTGTTTTATAATATACCTAAATGTGAGCAACAGCAAAACACATTTGAATTTTCAGGCTCAAAGTTGTCAATATATTAAACCCATATGTGCTACTAAACAAAAATAACAGCATAACAATGAAATATACAAAATGTAAGAATTCTTTAAGTTTATAATCTCAGTATGAATTATGGTGTAAGTTAAGTTTTACTTTGCTTAGAGTAAAGGAGGTTGAATTATTGTTTTGCAGGCTATATTATGACAATTAGCTATGTTATTTATGCAGTAAATTCAAGATTTTACATTAGACTGAACTGTAGAAACCCAACCATTTAGTTTGAGAAAGGTTAATAGGTGACATAGTGTCACACAACGGGCTTGAATAGGAAACCCCAGTTACCCAGGACTCTTGGAACTGATCATGGACTGGCCAGAAGACAAGGATTTCAGAATATTGCCAGAGGAGGAGGTGATGCATGCTCAAGAGGGCACACAGTATAATTAATTACCAGAGAATGAGAAGCAATATGCCCTGTTCACTTATGGGTCCTGTCATATTGTGGAAAAGTATAGGAGGAGGAAGGCAGTAGTGATGGCAGAAGTGAAGGCCATCCAGATGGCTTTAGATACTGCTGAATAAGAAAAGCGGCAAGTGCTCTGTCTCTGTATTGACTCATGGGTGGTGGCAAATGCCCTGTGAGGATGGTTACAGCAGTGGAGGCAGAGCAACTGGTAGTGCAGAGGCATGGAAAACTTAGTTTTGGTGGCAGAGTATCATATTAGAGAATACAACAAACGGGCCATACATAAGTCATGGGCCCTCACAGGATTCACAGGGCCCACACAGAATCTCACAGGGACCACACAGTACCCATGTGCTGAGGGAGCTGGCTGATGACATTTTAAGGTCACTCTCAATAATCTGTGAATGGTCATGACAAATAGGATAGGTGGCTAAGGACTGTAGGAAATCAAAATCACTTATCTTCGAAAAGGGCAGGAAAGAAGATCCTGGAAACTTACTACTTCTGTGCCTGGGAAGGTGATGGAACAACAAATCCTGGAAACAAATTCTGGGCATGTGAACAAAGAGAAAGTTATCAGGAGTAGTCAGCATGGATTAATCAGAAGGAAGTCATGTTTGACAAGCCTGAGGTGAAAAGACTGGCTTCATAGAGGAAGGGACAGCAGTAGATAACGTCTACTTAGACTTAGTAAGGATCCCATAAGATCCTCGCTGCTGATGTATTGACTGGATGAGCAGTCTGTAAGGTGGATTGAAAACTGGATGAATAGATGGGCCCAGAAGGTGGTGAGCAATGGTACAAAGTCCAATTTGAGGCCAGTAAACAGCCTTGTACCCCAGGGATCAATACTGGGTGCAGTTCTCTTCAACATCTTCATTAATGATCTGGATGATGGGGCAGAATGTACCCTCAGCAACTCTGCTCATGACACAAAACTGGAAGGAATAGGTGATACACCAGAGGATTGCACGGCCATTCAAAGGGAACTTGACAGGCTGGAGAAATGGGCTGACAGGAATCTCACTGAGTTCAACACAAGGGGAATGCAAAGCCCTGTACCTGGTGAGGAATGCACTCCATGCTGGGTGTTGACAGCCTGAAAGTAGTTTTGCAAATAAGGACCTGTGTCTCCTGGTGGAGAGCAAGTTGAACATGCACCAGCAATGTGGCCTTGCCACAAAGAAGGCTAATTGTCTCCAGGGAAGCATTAGGAGGAGTGCTGCCAGCAGGCCGAAGTGATCTTTGCCTCTACTCAGCACTGGTGAGGATGGATCTGGAGTATTGTGTCCAGTTCTGAGCTCCGTAGTACAACAGAGACACACTGGCATACTGGAGAGAGTCCAACAAAGGGCCAATAAGATGATTAAGGAATGGGAGTATATCTCTTATGTGGAAAAGCTGAGATAGCTGTGACTGTTTAGCCTAGAGAATGCACAGAGGAGATTCAAGAAAGTCTGCAGGAAAGAAAACAGGCTTTTCTAGAGAAAAACCCATAGGGCAGGGCAGCCCTGAACCCCAACACATGAATGCACTCAGCTTGCAGAACTCATTTTCCATGACAGGATTATATCTCCACCTTGCGCTCATTTTTTCTAAACTGTGCTGCATGAACTAGTATTCAGTTTCAACCTAAAGAAATAGTTTCATGATTATTGGAACTAATGACACTTAGTTTGCTTCAAATTTATGTAATCATTACGAGCTTCAGTGGAAGCTTTTCCTGTAGGTGAAACTCTCATTCACATTCATTCCCTGCAGTCTAAAAAAGTGTAAGCTCAGACAGAAACTTGTCCTTCAGTTAGGAAACTTAATGGGTCTCTCTTCGTCTAGCTACTTACTTTAATGAAATTGATAGGAACGTCCCTACCTCTCCTCTACTCCCTGAACAAATTTGGTTGAAAGTGGCAGAGAAGCAAAAGCTAACAATACACTCCTACAAAATCTACACATTGTGTGGCTGCCTAAATCTTATTTCCATAAGAAGTCAGCTAAAAATATTCAGGTGAATGTCATAAATCTTAACATTCTATTTTTGTATGAGAAGAGAGTGAATTTCTTGTGGAACATCCTTCTTGTGCTCAGTTAACTCAAAGTTTGTTTCATCTCACTATATTATATATAATGATCTTAAGGGGACAATAGGAAAGGATGTTCACAAGAGCCATGATCAGCTGCATTATTTTCACTCAGTGAAAACTGAAAGATATAATGTCAACTATAAATTGCATACAAATTATCAGACTATTGACCATTATTATCAGTTCATGAATTTCCTCCCCCATATTTCTAGATCAGACAGGGTTAGGGTAATAAATGCAGCTTCTATTCAGATACAATGTTAGGTCACAAGTATGTTTCTCAGTGAATAATCTACAGGTAGAACAATTACCTAGGTCTAGTGAGGTACATGCAAAATTTCCTGGGCAAATGCTTACTTCCCATCAGTTTCTTGAACTAGCCTGATATACAACTAAGAACTGAGTAGGATGATGTATATCAGAGAGAAGTACTTGTTCCCCAGAATACTTCTAAAGAACCTTTTTGCTTGTTTTTGTGTTTGTTTTTTTAATCAATGTAGGGTTATATTATAGTTGAATTACACTAACAGTTTTCACATTTGGGGTAAAATTAAATGCCATCTAATACCATCATCTTAGCAAATTTCCCTGATTACACATGAAATCACCGAACTGGAATTGGGAAAGAGCTGTTGTAATGTTACTGGCCATCCTATTACAGTGTACTACCTGTGCCAGTTATGCAACAGCAGTTGATGAGCAGATATTCAGTGGCATTAAAACATTGGAGGAGCATTGATGGCAATAGAACAGTGTAATCATAACCCAGGGCAGTAGCATGGGTCCAGTGCTGCAAAACACGAGTTGCCTGAGTTAATCATTTCCTATAATGTCAACATTTTTAAACTAGAAATGGGGCTAAGTACTCTGTTGATACCAATCCACTTTTCTTTTTATTCTACAAAAGAGGATGAAGCAAATGTGATTATTTACCAAGTCTCATTTGCAGCAGGGCTTTGTCACATCTTCCATGAATAGCATCCCCGCTACCAGCAGTCTCTCACATTCAGAAGCACTTAGCACAAACATATTTCCACAGAATAAATTCTTAACTAAAAAGTATTTTTATGGCTGTATATATATGTGTATTTTACATGAGGGGTCACACTTTAACAACTGTTCTAGTTAAAATGTGGTAATTGTATACCTGTGAAAGCTTCAGACAGGCTTTATTTGAACTCTCTTATTACATGCTTGACTAACACATTTCTTTCTCGAAGTGACAGATGAAACCCATGAATAAATTACACTAATTCAAGTATGTTATTTACCTCACCCAGATCCCGAATCACCATTACATATCAGGCAAGTGATGCTTAAAAGGGTGAGATTATAGGATATAGCTCAAAGTTTGTCTTAATAGCTAACTTCAGCTCCAGCTCATCTCTCAAACATTTCCATTTATAACTTAAACTGCCACAGTTGGATTACTACTCACTGCCTCATGATTTTAGAAGGCCAAATTCTCCACACTGTTGCAAACTCAGAATATTTTCAAGGACTGAAAATAAGTTGAGGGGCAAGCAAATGCATTAACAAAGAATAAAATATGTTCTATAATTTCCTAACTTTTTTGTGTGTGTCAAAAATATCCTTGCAACTCTCTTTGTATCTTCATTTAAATTGACCTTTAAAAATTATCTTAATGTTTTTCACCTCTGTTCCTTAAAACTGAAAACCAGGTATAGTGTACACAGGCAACAACAACGATATTAATATTAATAATAAAACAATGTTTCTCCACTGGTCTACACCTAAAAAGAATCTAACTGGCATTTTGAAATTTCTGAAAGTGAATTTGAAATATGCTAGCTACATGGCAAGTTACTGGAACAGACAGAGCAATTATTTAGAGAATTCTACAGGCTTTATTACATGCACACATACAGAGACACACACACATACAGACAAAAAAAAAAAAAATCCAGACATGATCACGAAGCCTTAAAACTACAACGCATTTTATGATAAATGCAAGGATATTGTGTTGGTGAGAGAACCCTAATTCTGCACATAAAATATACAGAAATGGACTAGAGGAATGATAATAGATAGCAAAGAAAGATTAAGCTGTAGAAATGAATGAATGGTTCATAACATTTGAAAGTATATGCCCGAAAAACACACAAAATCAAATATAATAAATACCTCGTGCATACTGACATATGGCAGATGGAAACCATTAAAAATAGAGGACTGTCTGTTTCTGTTATGTTTAAAAAACATAGGTTCTTTTGTCTTCTTCCCCTCCAAAGATTTTTAGCTATCAAAGATCAAATACTGGTCTCTAATCACATCCTCAAATATATGTGTATGAACTTAATCACCTATGCAGTTATTTCTTTTGTTAGTAGTATACATTTTTCAATGCTGAATATATACTGTCAGTCTTGCTTAAATTTGATTGTTAGAAAACTACTGTACAGTTGCAGTTTCTTGCTCTTAATATAGACCTTTATATAGTTCACAAAAGACTCCAGAAGGATTATCTTTCATTAAAGTTTTGTGACTGTCTAAAGCATATTATAAACTGTATATAACATGCTGACCCAAGCTTTAGATAGTAAAACAGAGAAAAAAATATTTCTTCATGTATTTTCTTTAAATTTTATTGTAGGCATTGCAGCTGATTCATTATTTACATAGTGAATCTCCTTCCTAATTCGAACACTTACATGAACGCGTTTATAATTTACTAACAGTGCCTATATGAACCTGTGATTAAACTGCAACTTTCCTACCAAACAAAGAACTAATTTCTCACCTATTCGCTGAAGCACAAAGCTATCTTCCATGAAATTCCAGAGTTGTCTTCCAATTTCAACTCAAGGTTGATTCCTTCGCATTCCTTTCATACATTGTATAAGCAAAATATGATTAAACAAGATATAGATCCATTGATACTGTAGATAATAAACATGGTTGATTTTAATTTCCAGACTGACCATGCACCTTAAGAAAGGTACACTATTTAAAAACAAATTATGTTTATAGGAAAAGGTCACAAATAAATAAGTTTTGTGAAGATGAAGAAAAGAGAAGCCACAGTCTTCTTTTCAGCTGCAAGAATAACGTTAGGAAATGCAGGTAAGGGGTACTATTGATAAATAGAGAAAAATTCCCTTTGTCTAGCATGCAGGGGTCACATCAGGAAAGGACTACTAGCCACAAATAAACCTAAAAATTTAGCAGTAATGAAAGGAATCACTCTTACTCATACAAGCAAAACATATAAGCACTCTTTTACAAATGGGATATATCGCATGATCAGCTTGAAAGGGAAAAAGCTACATTTATTTCATAACATAACCTTTCCTCATCAGCAAGACCTACAAACATCTCTAAATTGCAAACCAGTCTTACCGTCTATTGACTTGACACTTTCCATCTTTGCCAGCTGGCTGTAGTGATCTTCTAGGCTTTTGCCTCAGAAGCCTCCAAAGACATATGTTATTCTGCACAGGGTAGCACACATATCCCTTTGCTCTTTTGCATACCAGAGTGCTCACAGTTAGGATTAATATTTACATACATACCTGGCTGTCTTCCTCATCTTTTATAAAAGTAGGCAGTTTTTTCCAAGATCCAATATTGCCAGACACTTAAAGGTGATCTCATATAGCAAAATTTATCACTGACCTTTGACAGTATTATCTGCTTTTTGTCACCCTCTTGCCAAGACTAACATGCCTAGGATTTGTGGATTTCAGCAAGCTGCCTTTCATTTTTATTGTTATTAGTATTATAAATAACTTGACAGAGAAACATTTACATTTCTCCATGTGAATTCCCCCCCACACCCCTCCCCCCCCCCAAAAAAAAAAAAAAAGAAAGAAAAGAAAAGAACAAATACTCAGACACTGGTCTGACTTCTATTCAGTCTAATGCCAACAATATCATTTTTTTCTTTAAACTTGTGACATTTTAACATGTAAGATCAGATATTCCATTGTCTGGCCAAGCTGGAAATAACAAGCCAATACAAAGATCTCTATGAGACCTATTTCCAAGTCACAGAACACTCCAAGATAGCACACTTTAGAAGAAAACTATGCTTTCATTTGAGTGTATGTTTACACACATAACTTTAATGAAAAACTTTTGCTGATCAATATCTGAAGTGTTCTGCATTTATATTCACTCTGCTCTACCTATGAGCAATTTTGGACAAAGAGTATCTAAATAGTCTGTTTTTCTGACCAAGGAATGTAGAAAGTTGCATTCAGACTTTTTAATTCTTAAAACACTCATACTGTAGCGGATGGTATATGCAGAATATATTTATCAACACCACTTACAAATGTCATTGATTTGGCTCCCACACATGAAACTTCTGTGCAACACAGACCCATTTTGTTTTCAATTTATTGTATATCTAGGCACATACACAGAGGTAACAAAACATGTCATTTTCATTTGCAAGCTGAGTTCAACGTATATCATTCTTTCCAAAATAAATGATGGAATATATCATCAATATAAATGGCTTATCTCTATATTTAAAACTATAATTAACAATTACTTCAGATATAACAACTGCCTTCTGTCGATTTTACTACACTTTCACAATTTTTGTTCATTATCTGATGGCCTAATTCTCGTTTCCTAAAATGAGTATAAATCTAAGACTAATTATAAGTTTTAGTTCAGAGATCTCTTTTGGTTGATAAAATGTTTATGATTTAGCAAGCCCCATTTCTAAATGATTACAAGAAGTAACCAGCCAGTGTTTAAAATGAGAGGAAATGTTATGTAAGCTTCCCTTGATAATTAAAACCAATTTTTCATTAAGCATAACAGCTCTCACAGAAGTATGTAAAGCTAATGACAATACCTAGCAAAATGCAGAGCTTGCCTATTTCTAATTAAAAAATACTTAAAGGACTGCAATCAAGTACATTATCGGAAGCATGATTTTGCACAATCATCATATGGCAAATACTGCAGGGACAATCTTGTTTAATATAATCAATGTCATATGTAACTATTTAGCTTTTGTACCCATTTTAGTATGCTGATGATAAACAATTTCCTTACCATTCTAGAAATGTTTGTCTGTTTATGAAAGAAAATTCAACAACAGGAAAAAATCCAGATGATTGCAATTGATACATTTTTCTAACACCAAAACACTGTTGGGTTTTAAGATTATCTATGACTTCATCTACAAAAATATTCAAGAGATTACGTAATCAGAAATGATGCTGCAATGAGAGTGACAAATAGGGCCCAGTATGCTAGTGCTCTTAAACACCTAGACTATAGAAAGACTATGAAAATATTGTAATTGTAAGAAACATTTTTTTCTTTGAACTTATATATTTGAGGAAGCAAATGGACAGCTTGGCATCTACCCCAGACATCTTTGTATCTTACCATATAGTTCTTCAAATATTAATCCATGATTTCTCTAACATACATGTTCCATTTTCAGCCAATGTTACATATTATGCATAAATCAGAAATTAGGTCAGATTCAGAAGTCAAGTAGGTCCTATTCTTTGTACCAAATTGCCAAGAACTGTGGAACTATTCCACATAGGTTGACTTTTCTGTATTTTCTGTATTTTCTCTGACTTCTGTTTCTCTTACTGCTTAATGACCCTATGCACATTCATTAAATATGAACAAAAAAATGGCTCTCCATCACTTCCCACCAACGAATATTTTGACTCACCATTACATATTTGTAGCTGTGTATGTGGCTCTCCATTACTTACCACCAATGAACATAAAGTTTCCACATTTGAAAGTCCAGTAGCATATTTTGTGAAATGGTCTATGACTTTATTAAGTACATCAATGTAAAATACATTAATTACATTTTAGAATTAAAAGTCATAAGAACTGTGTATGAAACAGACATCACAAATGCCAGTGTTTAGAAAAGTTGTTAACAATTAAAAGTTTTTTGTGCAAGAAACAGTGATGTTGCATGGCAGATATTTTTGACTTGCAAGACAGAAAGAACAAGTTCATCACTTCAGGTTAAAAATACTTATGCTAAGTGTTAAATTCAGAGATTTCTTCATTAAGGAAATGAACAAGAAAAAAATTCATTAGAAAAGATCAGAAAGAAAACCATCTCTCTCTGATCACTTACAGGTCATGTTATTAAACTCGTTTCCACTCATTGCTTCCTGGAGAAAGCATTTTTATTGATTATTCCAGATTCTTTGGTAGGTGAACTAATAAATCAGATAGACAATTCAAGTTAAATATACATCTGCTGGAGTAGGATCTATGAATTAAAAGAAAGTTAAGATAATTTTATACTTAATTTAGGAACCATAAAATTACACTGAGATGTAAAAATGAATTCAGAATTATAAATCACAGAATAGCTTAGGTTGGATGGGACCTCAGCAGATCTTTTAGTCCAGCTCCTGCTCTAAGCAGGGTCAACTACAGCATGTTGTTCAGGGTCTTGTTCTGTCAGGTTTGAGTACCTCCAAGAATGGAGAATCTACAATCTTTTTGGGCAGCAGATTCCATTATATAATCACCACCCTTTCATGATATTTCATTTCTTATGTTTAAGTGGAATTTCTTATGTATCATATTGTGTCCCTTGACTCTTTTCCTTTTGCTGGATACCACTAAAAAGAGTCTGTCTCTGTGTTCCTTACTACCTTCTATCTTGTATGTATACACATCGATAAGATCCCTCTTTAACGTTCTCTTTACAAGGCTAAACAGCCCAAGCAATCTCAGCCTCTCCCTGTTCGTTAGATGCTCCAATCGTTAAGGCATACTTGTGGCTCATTGCTGGACTTGCTCCAGTATGTTCGTGTACTGGAGAGTCTGGAACTTCATACAATACGCTACTCTAGATGTAGCCTCATAATTGCTGAAAAGGGAAGATTCGCTTCCTTGACCTGTGGACAATGCTTTACCTAATGCAGCCTGGGATATTGCTGTTTTTTCTTACAAGGTCATATTCCTGCTTATAGTCATTATTATAGTCAACCCACCAGGGTTGCAGAGGCTTTTCTGCAAAGCTGCTAAATAAAAAAATGCTTTTGCTAATGGTCAAGAAGTGAGCCATTTTCTTGTTCTCAGTATATTCGGAAATGGTTTGGAGAATGAGCTGCTCCGTCACCTTACAATTTAGAAAACAAAGCTTCTTTTCACACTAAAGATACTTGGTTACATAAAAGATCAAATATGGAGCTCCAGTCGCACTCTCATCTCTAGGTTCATTGACCTACTCATGTAAAGAGGCATTTGTTAACAGGACAAGTTTTCAATGAGTGATTATGTATAATACCCTATAGCATAGGGTACTATAATACTTATAGTACCCTAGATCCTTTTCCTTCTTCCAAAGTCTTCCTTTTGCTGCTAATAAGTTTATAAAACACATCTTTGCCCTTCAGACCCCGCACCAGATTCAACTCCATTTGGACTTTGCCTTTTCTAACCCAGCTGTATATGCTCAGACAGTATCTCTATAGCGCTCCCAGATCACCCAGATCTTCTTCCATTTTACTCATGTTCAAGTTGTATCAGGAGCTCCTTGTTGATCAATGCAAATCTCCTGCCATCTTCTCTTGACTTTCTCTGCACATTCTGATGAAGTGCTCCTGAGCTTAGAGGAGGTAGCCCAGCTCTCCTAGACCTCTCGTCTCTCCATGACCTCATTCCATGGGTTTCTTCCAAGCAGAACCTTAAACAAGCCCATCTGCTGTTCTGAAATTAAAAGCTGTGATCCTATTTGCCCTGCAGTCTTCAGGATCTTGTACTCCACCATTCCATGGTCACTGCTGCCAAGGCCACTCAAACCTTCAAATCCAGTTCCACAATATTGGTGTTATGTCCACCACAATGCTACCCTTCATCATTTCTCAGTCACCTATGTTAAGAAATCATTTTTAATGCACTCCAAATGTCTTCCTGACTGCTTCTGCACTGCTGTACTGCCCTTCCAGTTGGCAGAAGTGTACAGAATTGACAGCATAATCCTATCTTAAAACCTGACTGTTCTTAAAACCTGACTGCCAGGAACTGCCTATCATGTTTATTTAAAATTAATGTTTGCAATTACAGATGGCATCTTTGAATCAACAGGCAGTGGCAACCAATTCTTGCTCATGACTGTATGTGAGTCATATCTTAGAAACTGCAAATCAGCTTCCAGTTGAGCTGAATCCAACCTTAGCAGTTCAGAAAAATATCCAATGGTTAAATTTTCATTAAACAGTAACTTCTAAGCATGAACTCTGTTAAATTATTAGAAGTTCAAGACTGTAACACTTTCTAACAGCACTGTTATGTGTATGTAGTAATTCAGAAGCAAAAATAATTTCCAGTTTATCTACTTTATTATCAAATATATATTGCAGATTATTCAAAATGATAAGTGTTCCATTCTATATAAAATGACATTACTATACTATCTTAAAAAATAATTGAGATGATGGTCTCCAAATTCATGACTGGCTCAGTCAAGTGTAGGTGAACAGAAAAAGTTCAAGAAAAAATTATTGACACATGAAAAACTATGTAATAGAATATAGCATGTCAAAGAACATGTTCAAGAAATGAAACACATTCCTTTAAAAGCTGCATTTACACGTAAATTTTCAAATGTAATGGATTTCCCTTCTCTTGTAACATTATTAATGGAACAACAGAACTGCTGGTCTAATCCTGCTTGTTTATCAGGCTGCTGCTGAACTTATTAATGCCATCACTGTTAGCATTCATAGTAATTCTGATAAGGCTAGAAGAATGAGTCTTCCTTTATGCATAAAAGGCAGGATGTGGAGAAAACTCTCAATCTCATTCTTTGAAAAGTTCAGAGAAATTTAGACCAAAGAGTTAGTTTCCTGAAGCCTTTCTTACCAGGTCTTGCTTTACTTTACATATTTGTGAGACACTGAAGAAGAAGAAACAACCATTTGTTCTACGCTGACTGTCAAAGGTATTTCCTGTAGCTATATTCCATTCTTGCGTTCACATTCTCAACAGAAAGTAGAGAGGGAGTAGGATAAGAGAAACTACTGAAGAACAACAGATTCCACGTAAAAGTTTAAATGAGAGTAAGCCCCATTTATTAAAACATACTTTCAACTCTTTTCCTACATAGTTCTGCCATGTGTTCACTTCTCTAAGTCAACTAAGCGCTGCTGGAGTCTGATTTGCATAAAAATAAATAACATAGCTAACAGAGAGCTATTTTAGAGGTGGTTGAAATGATGATTATCATTTGATATCATTTGATATCATTTCTGATATTCAAATGCTAGTTTCCAAAAATTTGGAATTAGGTTTGTGAGTAAGCAACGGGTAAAAGTAATCTTCACCTTGCATTTTGGCCAGGAAAAATATTTCTCAAAAACCTAGAAGAGGTAAGAAAGGAGTAAAAGTAATCTCTGTCTTCCATTTTTATCAAGAAAAACATTTCTCAGACATCTAGATGAGATTATAAACTTGTACTATTTCTATTTAATATTAAGACTGCTGAATTTTGAATGTATAAATTTTTATATATGTACATATATATAATTTTTTGCAATAGGCAGGTTATTTTGAATGACAAGCTGGTTTAAAGTGCAATACAGTAAACAAAGATTCAACAGACTGTGGAGCAAAATCTATCATTGAGTTCAGATCTCAAATAGAACAACACTGGCAAATTGTTATACATCCAATGAGAATGTACATTCTGTACAGACAAAGCATTAATGAGTCACACAGATAAGGCTGTAACCTACATTGGTTCTACTCTTTGTGTATATGTACCACTTCCACTTAAAAAAAAAAAAAAAAAAAAACCTCGTACCCTGTGTACTCATCTGCCTCACACACACATGTACAGCAAAAAGGGCAGTGAACCATTGCTCCTTTCAATGTCACTTACAATTCAATGTCTACAGCAGGCAGTGACAGAAAAAAAAAAAAAAAAAAGAGTAGGTTATGGGATGTATGCTGATAACATATCAGAGAACCAGATATACTGTCAGCAGGTAATTATTCTTTGAATATGAATCAATGAGGATTCAACTGTGAATGGCAGACTGCATCTCCCAAAATGGTGAGACAGAGTAGTATGAGCTGCAAACAGTACTTTTATTCAAAATTTGGCATCTAAATAAATGACCAAATTGAAACAATAATGTCTGGCAAAGGTAAGTGCAGCAGTACATTTCCCAAAGAAGACAACTGATGTTTCTTGCCTTTGGGCAAAATGACTCTTGGTGTTCAAAGAAATGCTAAACACAGGGATATACTAGGCTAACCATTTTTATTTCTTGCCAAGAAATGAACCAGACCTTACAAAATGTAACTCTTGCTAAGGCAAATCTTTCACAATTCTTTATTATTGCAAATCATTTTTTGATATTTTTTTCAGAACAAGAATTCTAAGTTCCATAAAAACATCCCTGATTAAAACAACACTCATTCATAACTAGAATAAGACAATTTAAAAGTAGATTGTTTTTGCTTCTATTGAACTAAAGTTTTGTGTAATTTTTTTTATCTTGTGGCATTGATCTTTGTAGACCACAATGTTCACCCGTCCAATGGACTGCTCCTGCACATAACAATCCCAGCACCACTGTTTATAAACTTGTTCAAAGCTTGCTGAAAACACAGGATAACAATAATCCACCCATCTGGATTGTCAATATTAAGGATGCAGACATCTGCCAGAGTAATTTGGCTGACTCCACAAGGCCCTCATTTATGGGAATTACAAGGCATGCTGGCATAGAGATGCATACTATGTCCAGAAACTTATGTGATTTCTCCTGGACAGCTTCCATTGGAATCTCCAGTGTGACTGCCATTCTGTGCAGTAACTCTTGAAAACTTTTATAAGTATCTGGCTGTACTTTTGAATATCAGTGGTAGCACAGTCTCATCTGAAGACAAAGGTAATGCAATGTAGAACCTGTATGATTAACAGCCTGCAACTCCTCTTTCTCAGAGCCTGTGAGTCATGTTTCATCATATACAAAGTTCATATGTTTGGGATGAAAAAGACCTGACTGTAATTGAGATAAACAGGTACAATTTGGCTAGATTGCTGATATAGATAATATTCAAGAGAAAGTCTTGCAAGGATACAGTAATCACTAAAACATAATGCCAATCCTAGATATTGGATAACAATCATAAGCACTAGAATAATGACCTACAGCTGTAATGAAGATATCACAAATATTGTAAGGTTCTGGACACCATGTGCTAGTAGCACGTGAATGGCAGGAATAAACAGCAGAATAGTTAGTATGAACAACCGGAATGGGGAACAGCAGAAAAAATACCAGGTAGATTCTGTGTGGGTATTGAATTTCAATTCACAATAACAAAACCAAAAGACCCAGCAGGAGAAACCCAGAACCATGCCTTAAGTATGTGACTCAGCCTAACATATGAAAAGTTTATAAGAATATTTCTGTGCTCTCTTTAGGCATCACAGCTTCTTGTAAACACTTCTGACCTTTGTGTTCATTTCAGGAATTACTTACAGAATAGCATATCTCAAGAATGTACCTCGTGTCCAAAGCACTGTAAAAATACTTTGTGGACACACAATGCAATGTTATTGTTTCACAAGAAACAAGATTGTTAAAACCTGAGGCCTATACTCTGCCATAATAACAAAATACTAGTAGGTGAAAAAAAAAAAAGAAAAAAAAAACAGAGGAAAATGAAATTATTTTTAAACGGGAATGGAATGTAAAAGAGAACACAAATTAATATTATTGATAAAAAATTCAGGTAACGAAGAGCCAAGTGTTTTGATTATTTTTTTTAACAAAGTGTTGATTTACTATAAACCTGGTCTGTGAAAAGCACTTGTGTCAGAGTTGGGTTCATTCATCTTACAGCCCCATGTGAGCAGTATATCATCTCAATGCAAACAGACTCTGAGGATTCAGCTCACTAAAAGAATTTGTAGTTGCGCGCATGGAACATAAATACACCTTCAGTAGAATTTATGGACAAGTAAAAGACCTGTGACAATACTGGTAATAAAATTCTTTTACCTTAACCAAATTTCTTTCATATGAATTTGGAAGTAGAGGAAGTGTTCCTGCTCTCAAATCCAAGCCATGGTCAGTCGTAGGATCATTGTATATGAGCAACAGTACTCACTGCCCTTTACAGGGCTTGATCCACTAATGGTTCCAGGAGCACTGGTCCAGCACTTTTAAGAGGCAAATCTTCTAAAGAAATTCTCCTGTCTCAGTGCTAGTTATCCAAAACAAGTGACGCATTTCAGCATTGTCAAAACTGTATGAATGTTAATGGTGAAGAGTAGAAACTGCAGGAATTCTAGTAGACTTGCACAAGATAGCCAGGCTCATGGCTTCTCCCAGACATGACGAAGTCAAAGGCAGTTCAGAATTTCAGTTGCACCTCCTGCTTTTTTCTGTTTTTACTTAGCTGAAATTTACTCATCTCCCTGCAAAGAAAAGGGACTGCAGTCTTCCTCAGCCTCTTTTATTATGCTTATAAGGGAGCTCCTGCTGTTGGTTGGTTTCAGACAAATTAACTGTGTCTCACCCACAATAATTTTGTGCTGTAGGGACTTTTCTCAGAAATACAGGTTTGTATATCAAAACAGACTAATTCAAACTTTTTTTACAGAATAAGAACGTAAGTGCAAAGATGGCTATATAAACTACAGTTTGCTTGATGAGGTACAGTTGACTGAAGAGAACCAAATAGTCTAAAAAGACTTGCAAAACACCAGGCATCCTGGCAGACATAGCAAACTAATCTCAAGGCAGACTGAGGTTAATAAAACTAAGAAAAGGATGTAAGTATTTCCTTTATACTCTGAAGTCCAAAGTTGCTCCTTGTGTTATGAGACCAAAAAGCTTCTATGCTTACAGATTTATGTTGAATCTAATAGCAGGAGGAATAAAAGAAAAAATATGAAAAAAAAAAAAAAAGAAAAAGCCACCTTATTCAAATTTGCTGTAATCAACAAGCCAATATTTATAATTCTGCCATTCAACATTTGACTAGTGCTGTAGCTTTTATGCAGCATGCTCACAATCATGACTCCTTTTTGCTTTTTGCTGCAGTAAGAAGCCAATAGTCAATACTACTTGAGGAATATCTCTTCCTTCCACTTTTCTGATTGATTGAAAGTCCCTTAACAGTTACACATATCGTCATATCAACAATGAACTGTTTTGAAGAAGGTCTTTCAGAACAAGAAACTTAGCTGGGGGAAGATGAGGAATAGTTTTTGGTTGTCTGTTTTTAAACAGAGAAAAGAACAGTTCAATTAATGTTAAACAGCATATGGGCAAATTTTTCCCAAGAGGCTACACCAATTTATTAGGTACAAAGAAACCTAAGAAAGGACTCAATGATGAATACACCTCTCATTATAATCAAAACCATTCAGAGTCCAATTACTTCTTAAATAAATGTGCCTAAAAATTAGTAGGCATTTGTATATGTATTGTGTTCCTAAATACGAAAATGCTGAAGAAGCTTCATGCCCCCTTAGGTCTGGCTTATTGACTGTGTGAGGTAATAAAATGCAATGGCGCATTCCCCAGCTGTTGCCCATTTGTTAGGCCAAAGTGAGGTGCTCCTCAAATAAGACTGAAAAAATATTAAAATAACTATTTTTGTGAGAGAGTTTTCTTTGCATTTTTATTGTCTAGAGATTTAGAGAATTTGAGTAAGCACTGTAGCATAATGAACAAAGGTGTCCTTGTATTTTTGTGCTATTCTAAAATTCAGTAAAATGATTTTTTAAGCTTGTTTAAAAACTTTCTTGCATAGTAAAGTTTTTCAATTCTGATACTGTTAAAAAAAAATCTGGCTTTATATCAGATATACCTGTTTTATTTATTGCTCAACAGTTAATACTAAGCATTAGGCTCAAAAGCTCATGCATGAAAATTATTCATGCATGAGTATGGGAGAAATTCCAGGCCTCTGATGCCTTTGCGTACACAAATCTTGCAAAAATGTGTCAGGCTAGATGCTAGCTAGCCAGTCTCCAGACCATAGGTATTCCGTAATTAGATGGTAATTACCTTTTTGTTTAAAAGGCACTATTGCTTAATTCACTCATTTATTTTCTATCTACTCACACAGTTCTTTCTATTCTATACTCCCTTGTTATTTCTTGCAACAGTGGGAAAAAGCTGCATGAAGATTATGTTTTCAGGCATTAAGATGTACATTTACCTAAGGGTAATCACAGAATGGCTGAGGTTGGCCAGGACGTCTGGTCATCGTCATCTGGCTCACACAGGGCCACCTAGAGTAGGTGGCCCTGGACCAGGTTCGGATGGCTTTTGAAGATCTCCAAGGAGGGAGACTCCACAACCTCCCTGGGCAAGCTGGGCCAGTGCTCTCTCACCTGCACAGCAAAGAAGTTCTTTATCTGCACAGTAAAGTGCTTCCTGATGTTCAGACAGAGCCTCCTGTGTTCTAGTTTGTGCCCATTGCCTCATCCTGGCAACTGAAAAAAGTCTGACTCCATCCTCTATGCACCTTCCCTTCAAGTATTTGTACACGTTGGTGAGACCTCCCCTCTACGCCTCCTTTTCTCCAAGCTGAAGAGTCACATTTCTCTCAGCTTTTCCTCTTAAGAGATATGCTCCCATCCCTTAGTCATTTTACTGGACCTCCACTGGACTCTTTCCATCTGCGTCCAAGTCTCTTGTACTGGGTGGCCCAGAATGGGACACAGTGCTCCAGGTGCAGCCTCACCAATTCTGAGCAGAGGGGAAGGATCACCTCTTGACCTGCTGCCACTCCTTTGCCTAATGCAGTCAAGAATACCCTTAGCCTTCTTGTCAGCAAGGGCACACTGCTGACTTATGTTCAACAGTGTCCACTAGGACTCCTAAGTCCTGTTCTGCAGAACTGCTCTCCAGCTGGGTGGCCCCCAGCATGTTCTAGTGCCTGGGATTGTTCCTCCCCAGGTGCAGGACTCTGTACTTCTCCTTGTTGAACTTCATGAGATTCTGGTTAGCCCACCTGTCCAGCCTGTCAAGGCCGCTCTGGTTGGCTGCACAGCTCCTCTGGTGAGTCAGCCACTCTCTTTCGTGTTATCTGCAGATTTACTGAGGGGCTGCACTCTAACCCATTGTTCACATTGTTAATGAAGATGTTAAACAGGACTGGACCCAGTATTCATTCCTGGGGTACTCCACTTGTTACTGGACTCCAGCTACATTTTGCACCACTGACACCTACCCTCTGGGTTCAGCCATTCACTTAGTTTTAGAACCACTTCACTGTCTGCTCACCCAAGCTGTACTTCAACAACTTCGCTGGGACGTTCTTAATAAGAGTAAGAAGAGACAGTTGTAGTTTTAAAGCATGCCTGAAACTAAATATGTGGACTGGCACTCAGACATATAAACGGAAGGTTTCATTTTTCATGTTTGTATAAGGACATAATGTATACTTGTTTGCAGCTACCACTGATGTGTTGTAGGCTGGTCAGTCTTACTTTGTCTTTCACTCCACATCACTGGTAGATACTTCTGATAGAAGACCATCAGAAAACAAGAACAACAAAAAAGAGAAGCAGTGCAAGAAATCACTTTTGCTAATAAAACAAAAATGTTGCTAATGTATGACAGTTCAGAGAAAAGGCATGAAAAGCAAAACAGAGAGTGAGGGATGAAAACAAGGGGGAAATGGTGCCCCTTCTGCTCAGTTTGTTGGTCAACTTCCTAGTGGTTTGCCTTGAATAGCAGGTTCTATGCAGTACCCTAAAGGTTAAAATAAACACAAATTTAAGGGATGAGAACAAACTCAGAGGCACACAGTCAATGAATAGGCAGCTTGAATCATTGACATAAAGAGATTAGCTAAATTTGAGCTGGCCCCATTTGCTTTCCAGATGAAGCAAAAAATGTTATACAGAAAATCCTGCATTTCTTTCTACAGAATAATAGATATACTTCAAAGACTTTTTAAATTTAAAAATGAAGCTTCTTTCTACTTTTCTAGCAAGCGTATCTGACTATATTTGTAGGTGGTAAATGTCCATTTTTGGAAAGAAAATGCAGACAATTACTCAGGTATTAAAGAAGATTTCTAACATGAGCCCTTTGAATAATGAAACATAATGGACAAATTAATGACTTCAGCTCCAACACAGTAGTAGTCCAAGTTATTGTTAAATTTGAAGTTTTCCAACTCTTTAATAGATCACTTTTGATCAAAAACTATGATAAATCACACCTTTACAACAGTCCTGCTTACTTATGTAAATTAGCTCCTTTTCTCAAATTGCCATAAATGGATGTAAAGCTTTATAAACACTACAAGTGGACATCCGTGTTTTCTGTGAACTTTGCTACCCTGATCCCTCTACGGAGCTAATCTGTGCTGTTCTAAAAACATACAAAGAAACAAATTACCCATACTAAAGAAAAGTTTAAGTAGTTCTAAACAATAGATGGGATTAGAAGGTTTATACAAAAGGTTACTCCTTAATATGACTCATTTAAAAGAACTCATCAGCAATTGAAGTAGTTTCCATTCACTCTGTAAAATATATAAAGTGGGCACAGATGGAGAACATGTTAATTTACAGCTGAAAAGCTTTCTTAGAACTTGAAAACTGCTTAACTTCTATGCAAGCATTAAGTAACTAAGAATGTGTATCTCATCGTATATGTTAATACTCTCTCTCTCTCTTTTTTCTCAAGGTTTTCTACTCTCAGTTTCAAAATCTCTGCAAAAGGTTGAAGATGAAGATATGTTGCTAACCACATTCAATCTAGGAAAAACTCTTCAAAATGGAGATAGAGCTGGAAAGAGAGGAGCTATACCTTTGCTGAAGCATTATAAGGCTGAAGAAAGCTTTTTGGATGAAGAGGATGACAGAAACCCAAAGTTTTTTGTGAGTTTTCAGTTTTAAATTTTTTTATTAAGTGTAAAACAGAAATTCTCTTTATAGCCCTTTATAAGACAAATACAATAATTTAAAGCAATAACCTGGTGAATATAAGAAAAAAACAACAGCTAAGCATAATACACTCAAGACACTGCAAGTACTTAATTCCAAGTTTTTAAATGCATAACCTGGGCGGTTGAATTAAAAAAAATAATAAAATAAAACCAGATTTTAGCAGATACATACGCAGTCAAAACTAGTGGGTAAAAAGCATATGTTTCAGTATCTCATTATATGCAGCAACAGGTTTCCAACTTCACCAAATATGACAGACATTATGTTAAAGTATACTTTTCCATAAAACTATTTCAGCCAAAGACGTAATGCCGGTCATTACTTGCTTTTAGATATTATGTTGAATGATAAAATACTTGTATTGATAATTTAAAAAGTCAACACAACTGATTATATCTTTTTCAAGACAAACTGTTACTCTTGTTTTCTCTTAAAACAGGGCACAGGCTCCAGAGATGATTTCTTAAATCATGCTATGCCAATCAATGTGGGCAGGAAGCAACTACCTTATCTTGCACTGAAGGGAGCCATGGCTTTTCCAGCTGACACTGAAATTCAGAATATTGAATCAGTACAGGAAAGAGAGACTGCAGATGAAGAAAATTCAGCTAAATTCCCTATAGGAAGGAGAGATTTTGACAGTAAGTGTATTTTCATTTTTTAACACATATTATTTTTCTAGTATAGTGCAATGTCTCTGACGCCATTTGATAACAACTCATTTAGAAAATCCATGGGATATTTGGGATTTGTTAGGGCTGATTAAATCCCACATTTCCAGTTTACTTCTGTTGTATTTGGTTGGGTGTATGAAAGGCATTTGTTAAATTAACAATATTTTCAGAGGCCATAAAGACTCCTAGTTCTCTGATGTTTTAAACTTCCACATTTTTCCTGTAGTGCTCAGGTGTATGCTGGGAAGAGTCTATCGACCTTGTTGGCAAGTCTGAAAATGACTGACCTACACCACCTTCTTTGAGAAAGATTAAACACTTTATTATGAATTTAACATGATTAAAAGTTATTGTGCTTTAGTGTCGCTATACACATGTATCTAAAATACTTTTACATCACAATGTAGAGGGAAACATAATTCATTACCAAAAAGAGAACATAGTTGTAACTACTGCTGTACTGTAATCAAAAAAAATAAAAGACTTCTGCATAATCCAGACTTGTAAATATTTGTCTAATATTACACACAAGCTATTTTCACTTATTTGAGTATAAGGGGAAGCAATTCATGATTTTCACCCTTCACTTGCAAAATTTTACAACTTCTGAAAGAGTCAACAGACCATGTATGTCAAAATAAAAACTTACAGTCGAAAAAACTGAGTTAATTTTGCCTGACCAGCAATCAATTTATTCTTGCTTGCAGTTTTGTTGTTCTTTCTTTTTCCATCAATTTTGCTGTCCAATTTCTTCTGAGGATGGTTTGAAGTCTTACGTTTCTTAGCATTTTTTGGCAAAGATAGTTCACTTTCCTCATCACAGATAACTTTGTCATTATTCAAATCCATCTGTTCATTTCTGGAGTTCTTTTTTCTTGGCCGACAACTCAGCTTTCCCATTTCTGTATAATTTCTATTCTGATGAACATTTTCAGAAATAGTTCCAAGCACTGGTATGTCAAGACATGAATTCATACCTTCTGTCATATAAGAGTATCAAAAACATATGTGAAAAATTAAAAATATTACCTGGAATTATTCATATGTTTTCTATCAGAGGACTGTCAAGTGATTTTTAATCAAAATGATTGCTTTATAAAGCAAAAAAAAACTATTCTGGTCATTGCAGTTACATTTGCTACGTGTTAAGTACACTGACTTTTTAAAATGATATTGCTAAAAATATGTTATGGCACCTGAATTAGGGAAGTGGATTTAAAGTCTTAAGATATCGGAAGAGATGCTTAAAGAGCCTAGAAATTACATATATGATATTGCTTCTAGTGGAGTAACCCAAATGTGTCTTTTCTTAATCGCAAAAATATAAATTTCAGTTAGCTTGTTTACATAATATAAGAAAGTGTATATTTTACACTATATTGTGTAATTTATTTTTTTTTACTTTAAGATAGCATTAATACATACGTTTCAAAAATATTTAAATTTTTAAAACATTAGCATTACAATTTTAATATAAAGGCATTTGCATCACACAATATACAAAATAATGAGAGGTCAATTTTTTCTTGAAAACATATTTATACCTGAGTTTTACTAAAGCCTTCTCTGATAACACTTGAAATATTAGTTATCACATTCACTTATTCAATTGTACTACAGCCTAACTGTGAAATATTTACCTTGTAAATGTTGCTTTGGTGCAGGATGTTCACAGGTTGACATTTGGCTACTGCTGAAGAAACCATGACCCTTTATCTCACTCAATTCATTTTTATATGTACATGCAAACTGAGATTTGATCGAAGATTGCTTCATCTGTAAACAGTAATTGACATTATCTTTACTTATAGAAGGAAAAGGCATCACTTGCAAGACTAATAATATACTAAGTTTCCATTCTCCTGTCTTGAAAGTTTTAGATCAAATACTAGAAAAATGAGTATACTCACATCAAAAATGTTTATATGAAGTACTCATTTACAAAGTATATAGCCTTTGAAGAATACTTACAACAGTAACACTGAAAAAAAGAATGACAGCTAATATAAATTAAGCTTCAATATACTTGTATCTAAAACTTCAGTATAAAGTATTATTTCACATTTCTCTTTGGTAAATTTCAGATTTTCCATTTAATCACAGAATAAAGGCATTTCCATATTGAATGCCTATGCCCAACTCCACATTTGTCAAAACATACCCACACACCCTAAATTGCCAGAAATCTACAATATTGAAGAACGCTACTGTATCTGGTTCTGCATGTCCATGTCTGCCTCCTAGTCCTGGAAGCAAGTAACCTAGCCCTATAGCACAAACAAATCAAAATATATGGTTTATCTACAAAAGTTGTACAGAAATTTTAATATAGTCAATATATCTATATTTACTGGAAGCAGTAGTTCCAGGTCAACCTTCCTCAGTTTATGGTTAGCTTACAGTTTTTCTGACTATCACTTAGAATTTCAGGGTCAAGCTTTGTACTTTCTGGCCAATTTATCACAAATGCTATATACTCTGCAAGACAAATTGTATCCTCATTACTATTTGAAGTTCTACTGAATTATATAAAATATATTGAAAGGTACAGCGTGGATTAGAAGTTCTAGGTAATAATTACACTACAATGGCACACGTAAATCCAAATAAATGCGAACTGAATAAGTGACACTATAGAAATATCAGGAAAAAGAAAATGCAAGAAGTGTCACAAAAGGAATACTATTTTTTTTGGACTGGATTTGGTGAATAGGAAGTTTACAGCCACTTTTCAGGTTAAAAAGTTTGCATTATACAACTCCACTTTTCTTCTTCGAGTTCAAGTTTCAGCCCTACAGATGTTTTAGTTCCAACTCAAAATTTCAAATTCAGACAGAATAACAGAAAAGAATACATTGCCAGAAACCTCCTTTTACAGGGGCCTTCATCCACAAAATTCAGTCACAGTTTATGCCAGTCTCATCAGATACTGCTTTTATCCACATAAACCAACAGACTCCAGCTTTTTAACACTGAGATGCAGCCTAAGTATCTCTCCACGATAGCGCAGGTTTTTGTTGTTGCTGTTGTTGTTGTTTTTAAAGAAACATTTTTTCTGATTTAATATGCCCATACCCATGTAGTCTTACATAAAGCTTTGCTATAGTCTTTTCCATGGGCTTTAGGGGAATCTTTGGCACCTCGAGCATCTTCTCCTCCTTCTTTACTGATGTTGGTGTCTGCAGAGTTGTTTCTCTCATTTTTCTCACTCCTTTCTTACAGCTACCATTCAGTGTGTTTTGTTTGTTTGGTTGGTTGGTTTTGTTTTGTTTTTACCCTTTCTTAAATGTTATCACAGAGGTGCCACCAGCATCACTGATGGGCTCAGTTTTGGCCAGTGGTGGGTCTCTTTTGGAGCCAGCTGGAACTGGCTCTGACCAACGCAGGGGTAGCTCTTGATCTCTTCTCATAGAAGTCACAACTCTAGGCCTTCTGCTACCAAAACCTTGCCACATAAACCCAGTACAGAAGGATAAAGCAACTGTACCCAAATAATCAGAAAGATAATTTGAAATAATTAAAAAAAAACTCTAATCTTGTTTAATTAAATTTAATATCCTAATGTATATGATTATTTTAATCAGAATATAAGGGTCTTAAATTTTGTTTAGTTTAAGAATTAATAGAAATATTAAAACATAATTTTAAGTTTCCTGGGTTTCCTATTTTTCTTCAATACTTCATCATAATCCTTTTAAATCAGCTCAATCCTCAATTATTGTTCAGTAAATGACACAAATCAAAAATTATGCAACAATATCTTGCACAGAATTCTATCACATATCCTTATTGCAAAAGGCAAATAAGCTACAATTTATTCTGAGCTGATGAAGATATAATATATGCAGCCCCAAAAAAATATCAAAGAAAGCTCGATAGTGTTCTATAAACAACAACAAATTCAGTTGTTTTTTGGGATATCAGGGTTTCTTTTTACCACTCTCACCTGACACTTCACTAATTTAGTTTGCAGGGATTAGAATATGTGGCGTTAAAGGACTGAAGTAAAGATCAAATACTGAAAAAGTTTCACAAACTCATCTGTCTTCATTTCAACTGCACTGAAGCTTGAAATATGCTTCAAAACTTTACTCTGTCATATCACATGCCATTTAGTCATTTACAAACATTAGACAACGCTCTACCAAATATAACTGTTTCAGCTGATGCTACTACTAACCTAGAGGATTTATATGAATTAAGAGTGCAAAACTAGACTTGTTGAAACAGTCAAACTTTCCTTCTGGTCTAGGAATGTATATTTGCCAGTACAACAACTGCATTACATTGAGTTAGCAACAAGCAAATTTTAATAGCCTGAAGGCAGAACAAAAGAACATTAGTGTAGTGTTGAAATAAAATGTAAAGCTTTTCTGGAAAGTTTTTAAAGATAAAAGAGCAACTTACAATTTGATTGAAAAACACAAAATGAAGCCTTTCAACAACCTGAAATAGCCCTAAAAATGAGAGGTTTTGCACGTTAAATTCCCTGAACTCCACTCACGTCACCATCCCCCTAACCCACAGCTCTGGGAGAGTGAAAAGATGTTGAGAGCTCAACTTGCTAATCAAGTAGTTGCACATAAGTTGTGTGAAATTAACTCATACTTAGTGTCCCTGTTCCTTTTCACAAGCAAGAAGGATGTTATTGTTGTACTTATATGGATAAAGAAATTCTGTTGCATTTCATGTAATGGGGTTTACTGTTACTATTGTTCAGCTGCAAGAAACTAAAACAGAATATAAGACATGCTGTGTTCAGCACATGTAGGTCAGTTAGTAGCCCTAATGAACAGAATATGTAACACATTCTCCCACCTTGACTTCTGTACCTAAAGGAGCATTTCAGTTCAGATTGGCATTTCAGATGCCAACATAAAACATTCACATTTATACAAAATATTAATGGTGCATGCTCTATTTATTTCTAAAAGTTAGTTGATAATCTATTCCAGATCTCCTTCCACCATCTGCATACAGACAGTACTGCCAATAGTTAGTAAGAATGTTGAGATTTGTTTTTTATACACTGGAATAGCATAATAGAATTTGAAAACCTACATCACTAACAACAAACACATGTTTTTATTTTCTAGCCAAACAATTAGAGTACTATTTGGAAGAGGAAAAGAGAGATAAAAAGGAAGAGAAAATGTATTCTCTGCACCCTTACCCTTGTTATTTTAGAAAAAGTAGTAAAGGTAAATTGAAAAAAAGGACTGCAAAGGGAAGAGAATGAAAAGAATAAATGGTAAATATCATCACCAAAGCAAGGTATCATGTTATACAAACATGAAAAATGTCCTCATAGCTGATTACCTAATAGCTCAGGTAATAGCAAGCTTTTATTGCTTATCTAAGCTGCTATCATATTTGAGAAGTCGTGGCAGTTCAGCGAAGTTCCTGCTGACTGGAAGAGGGGAAACATAACCTCCCATTTTTAAGAAGGGAAAAAAGGAAGACCCGGGAAACTACAGACCAGTCAGTCTCACCTCTGCCTGGCAAGATCATGGAGCAGATCCTCCTGAAAACTATGCTAAGGCACACGGAAAATAAGGAGATGATTGGTGATGGCCAACATGGCTTCACTAAGGACTGATTGTGCCTGAAAATATGGTGGCCTTCTACAACAGGGTTACAGCATTGGTGGATAGAGGAAGAGCAACTGACATCACCTACCTGGACTTGTGCAAAGCATTTCATACTGTTGGTGACATGGACAGTGGGATTGAGTGCACCCTCAACAAGTTTGCCAATGACACCAAGCTGTGTGGTGTGGTCGACATGCCGGATGGAAGGGGTGCCATCCAGAGGGACCTTGACAGGCTTAAGAGGTAGGCCTCTGTGAACCTCATGAGTTTCAACAAGGCCAAGTTCAAGGTCCTGCATCTGGGTCAGGGCAATCCCAAATACAAATACAGGCTGGGCAGAGAATGGATTGAAAGCAGCCCTGATGAGAAGGACCTGGGTGCTGGTTGACAAGAAGCTTGGCATGAGCCAGCAATGTGCACTTGCAGCCCAGAAAGTCAACTGTATCCTGAGCTGCAAGAAAAGAAGCATGGCCAGCAGGTGGAGGGAGGTGATTCTGTCCCTCTAATCTGCTCTCATGAGCCCCCACCTGGAGTGCTGCGTTCGGCTCTGGGGTCCCCTTTTAAGAAGGGCATGGACCTATTACAACGAGTCCAGAGGAGGGCCACAAAGATGATCAAGGGGCTGGAGCACCTCTCCTATGAAGACTGGCTGAGGGAGTTGTTCAGTTGAGTTGTTCAGCCTGGAGAAGAGAAGGCTCTGGGGAGACCTTGCAGCGGCCTTCCAGCACTTAAAGGGGGCCTACAGGAAAGCTGGGGAGGGACTCTGTCAGGGAGTACAGTGATAGGACAAAGAGTAATGGCTTAAACTATGATTTTGCCAAATCCATCTTTTTTTTTGGGGGGGGGGGGGGGGTGGTGGTGACATTATACCAGCTTTTTGCTATCCTAAATTAACTCACTACTGATTTGAAAACAGCCACAAATCACGTCATTATTGGGTTTTGAGAGTACTCAAAATTCACAGGCAGGGATCCTTGGAAAGTAGTCTAGGGGTCTTGTAGAAACAAAAATGGTATTTTTGACACAAGTGTGGTTTATCAAATAACTGATTCCAGAAAGTAATAAAAACTTTCTTCGGATTTTGTGCTGACATAACCTTTGTTTCCCCTTCCCCTTTCTCCTCCAGGTACTCATCTTTTCGGCACACTACATACCCATAGAAACTACTAATAAGTTTAGTGTTCCTAATAATCATATTCCAGTCAGAAAATTTCTTGATACTATAGATGAGAGAACTACCTGAGGAGGATTATTTTCTCCGTTGCTATGAATTTTCTCTTCACAATTATAGTGGGCATACAGAAAACTCTTGATAACTACCTGTTGATAGTTTTCCAAGTCACAGTTTATTTGTACTGGAATCACAAATAGGCAAAAACAATTTTCTCAAGTAACAGCATTTAGGGAACTAAGCAATGAAGAATAACAGAAATGCTTGAAGCTAGATATTAAGTCATTTTACATAAGCATGAACAAGTCACATGAGAAAGGCAGACTGGAATTTTTTGCTTTGTGGAGCTTTTTCTTTGGAAGGATTTCTATACACAGTAAAATTACAATGAACTTAAAACATGCCAAGATTTGTTAGAGTTCTTTAGCCACAAATTCTTTTAAAACTAAAATTACAGTTTTGTTCCCAATTGGAAGAAAACAGTGCCTCATATAGGAAAAGTTATCTACAGTTACATTAGGAAGAAAAAAAAAACATGCCAAACTACTGAAAGCTCTTGCAGCTGTTGTGGGGTAAATGTGTTAACAATGCAGCAGGATTTCTAACACAATGCATCAAAAGGCCAAAACAATCCTGAGTTAAAAAAAATAAAATAAATTTGTTACTCTCTCACATATTATATGCTCACAGCCTAATACGTTTTAATTCCTTCCTTCTTAACCGCTAGTGTTCTCAGCTTCACCCAACCTCATTAGCTCTGGTACAATACTTTCCCTACAGCTTGAAACTCCAGTTAATCTTTTCAGGTGCAAAAGAAAGACTAACATCTTTATTATGCGACCTGTTTATTGCCTTAAATTGATCTTTAATCTAATTAAAGGAGACGATTGTGACAGTCATTCCATTCCTCTCACACAACAATAAGTACTGCTTGCATAACCCCACTGCATTCAGCAAAATCAATAATCAAATAGTGGGGTTTTAAATTAATGAAAGTATAATTCCTTCTACAATACACCACTCCCCATTAAGACACTTCTCTTTAACAACAGATAGCAACCTTGAAACACAACTGATTTCTTAATTTCATCATCCTATGAGAGGATTGAGTTTCTTATTATTTCTCTTTCCTACTTCTGCTGGAGGGAATGAAAAGGTACAACATACTAATTCCCCAAATTTCTCCTTCTTTGAAGTGGTGGCTTTGCCTTCTAACAAATGTCCTTATAGTTAGGTGAGCTTTTTGCATATGTTCCAGTATTTAATGATTGCAAGATGAAATATTTCTTTGTCTCTTTCACTGTTGCCAGGAATTGGTTTTGATACAACGGAAAAAGTCATAGGTTTATCTTATTTTTAAATACAAATTCCAATTCATAGCTACCTGTTTATTTTTCCACTCTCCGTATTTTTAGTTACTAAAAATATGTTCATGATATTATGCTGTAGGTTTAGATAGTATCGATCTGCAGTTCTCCACGTAATTCTGCAGATGTGAGAAATCACTTCCTCTTACAGAAAGAGAGGGTATAATTTTTTTTTATTTTTTAATTTAGTGAAGTGTCCCTTTCTTCCTTCATTTACTAGTTTTTCCTAAACTTCTTTATTCAACACATGCTTCTTTATGGGACTCAGCACAGAACCAAGCTACCGTGTTTTTCTACTACTCTATGTACTCACCACTGCATTCTTCTTCATCTCCCATATATCATGGAAAAGGAGATTTCTATGGGAAAAATCCTATAGTTAGCAGACTAACAATCTAATCACATGCCAGAGGCAGTCTGGAAAAAGGGTCCTTAGGACAATTTTATGGAACAAATGCTACCATCACATATACTGAATAAGAAATTTCTCAAAAGAATCACTAACAACAAGAAGAAATATCATGTTTCTACTTTCCTTATTCAGAATACATGTACAGAATCTCTTCTGAGTCAATTGTTAAAATTAGTGCACCGTACATAACAAAATTCAGAAGTGTGAATTTTACAAGCAACCTGTACACATTTGCAGACAGTTGTATGAAATAATTATGAAAACTGACATTCAGCATAAGAAGGTGATAAATACTACTACAACACTTGAGATCTGTGGTTATGGACAAGAAATGTATTGTGTTATGTGCTGCACAGTAAAGACAGAACAAAAATTATTTCTACCAAGAGACACTACAATCTAAGACAAGAAATATATGGATTCATAAGGAAAGGAGCCCAAATTAGTCACTGTAATAAGCATCAATCTCAATACATAAAACTGCTAAGTTTTGAGGAGAGGCTGATTTAAAGGTACTAAAAAATCTTTAAATGAGGATAATGAGTTTTGCAGATATCCACAGGAAATCTCTTCAGCCATAAGAAAAAATATAAAACAAGACAGCTGGAAGAGCTAGTCTCAAAATTAACAAACCAACAGTGAAAACTAGTATTGTAGGCTGAATGTAAGAACAGATATCTCAGGGCAGCAAATCAGAAATAACCAATGTGGCTGGGATGGGTTAAAACAAGTAGCTTGTATCTACTACAACTTAAAGAAATAGACTGATACGCAAACAGAAGAATGGCATTTAGCATCTAGCCACTTTGCTGTTCAGTTGTCAATCTCAGTGAAGACAGGCCAAAGCTGAATCTATCAATTCCAAGAAAAATATACCACCATGATCAAAAAGCAAGATGAATCTTTAATATATTATAGCTGAGTGGACGTATGGATAGAGAAGAATATATTCCAGAGCTGTTATGGCGCAAAAAAACAGTAATAGAAAGGATACTGTCCCCAACGTTAAATATATGAAGACAGACAGACATATCATTTCAACATCAACAGGTGTTGATTCACAGGACACTATAGAAAAAGTTACAAAATCTGTTAGTTTTGACAAAAGACATACTTAGATTAAGTGTAGATTTATGAACAGGATAATACTTGAACTTCTGTTTGTAGATATATTCTTCCACAAAGAAGGTACAGAAAGAGAAAAGTGAAAGACAGGATCCTGTAAGTCTTCACAATAAAAGGAAGAAAAGAAAGGAGGAGAAACATGCAGAAAAAAACCTGTAAAAATTGTTAGAATGGTAAAAGACAACCTGGAAAAGACAAAATAAAAGATGAATAATGCTTCAAGAAGGAAAGCAGGATTTTCTGTGAGAGAATGGAGATCAATGACAAAGCGCAGTGAACTATCTCTGAGTTTCAGTTAGAAAAGTCAGTAGACATTTTGGCAACAGTAATTTCAGTTGACTGGAAGAAGTAAGCCTGAAGTGAGCATAAGAATAGCAGGAGAATAACTGTAGACTTCGCAAGCATACAGTGTAGGTTGGATGGCAATATTTGGCTGATACTCAGAAAAGAGAATTGCAAACAATGTGAAACATTCAGGCATCACAACCAGAGTAAGAATTTGAGTCTATACTCATACATAATTGCAGACTATTTACATTTTGAACTGTATTATTTTTATTTTCACTTTTTTTATATGGAAAAACATTGTGAGATATTTGGCCTCAGTTCTATGCTGGACATTTTCTTTCTGGTACAATAGTGATACATTGGAAGAAAGCCATGAAGAATGCTTACAATTAGTAGTGTCAGTTTAGCAGCCCCAATGTTGCTCTGAAACATTTGAGTTTTGTAGATCAAAGTGGCCATTTATGTTAACATTAGTAACACATACGTTATCATTCACATTGCTAAAGTATGTAAAGAGTGTCAACCATCACATATTTAACCTACAAAAGGTAACACTATAAGCAAACTTTACAGTCCAAGACACCAAAGAAAGTCTAGAAGGACAAACCATAGACTTTAGACCTGTCGCTTGTTCCCTCTTAATTTTGCTTTTCTTAAGATAAAAGATCTTATAAAAGTTTATATTTCAATATAGTCTTCCCCATTTATAATAGGCACCTTATGAGTATCAAAATTGGATTTAGAAGTAGATTGAAAGACCTCAAAAATTATTGGCTAAAAACACTAGATACTTAATTCTATTTTGCTAAAGGCGTATTCAGTGTCATGGTGAAATCAAGGCTAAGACAAAAGTCCTAGAGAAAAATAGACTCTTGTACTATGTTAATAAGGGGCATAGGAGTCACAGCAAACTTGTTAGGGTCAGGCATTACAAAAGCAGCACAGGAGATTGTCATATCAGAGACTTTTGATGAGAACTATTATTTGCACAGCAATTCTCCATGGTAGCTAATCTCATGTTTTTGATTAGCAAAAACATATGTTTCAAAAAAAAAAAAAGGCTTCGTAATATGAATCAATCTCAAGTCTCATATTTTTGACAGTCTATATAAAAAACTTTGTATGTTTCCAGTAAATCATGATAAATTAATTGTAGATATTTTTGATGCTGACTATAGCTGTTCATGAATCAAATTACAAAACCTCTGTTTAGATGAGAAAATTATTTCAATGTATTATGCAATCAGAATATCACATTTTTTTGCTATTTGATGAATAAAGCTGCAATTTAAATATGCTATTTATAGCAAAATTATCATGAAGATCTTTTATCAGCTCCAGTCTTTTCAAATGTTTTCCTATTAGTTTTAAGTTAAATTTCACCTTAATTAGTGCATGCATCCAAACCACCAGTCCTCCTATTTACCCCTCTAAAAAAAAAACAGTCTGTATGGAATTGGAGTATGTTTAAAACACATGCTGGGAATATTGACAGTACTTTTCATTTTAATTCCTTTTAATGACTTTCTATTTCTCATACATGTAATATATTAAAATTCCCTTCATCTTCAGTGGCAGAGACATATTTTTCATTATGCTGTTCCAAAACTAATTCTGATGGCCTATAAAACCTCTGTTGCCTTCCTTACATACTAATTATATTCGTGCTTTCATCTGTTGTCAGAATAAAGTTTGTAAAGAATACTAAGTCACTACTTTCACATTTATCGCTCTGTTGAAATTCTGTGGAAGATATAAGCTCTCTTTCCAAAGTCTCAACATTAACATTTGACAAGTTTGAGAAAAAGAGACTATGTAAAATGCAATTTTAGAAAGCCTGCAATATTCAGAAACACTGAAGTTGGTCTTTTCATTACAAACACTCACAATATCAACATATTGTTGTAATGCTCGATTTCATCTACAAAATAGCATGGATTTTTAAAAAAATGTGTTCTGAAAAAAATACAATGAAAAAGTAATTATTGTTTCAGAACTGAAATCAGGTCCTTATGTTCAATATTATTTTTGCTTTCACATAACTTCAGTTTTAATTCTATAGTCCTGACATACATAGATGGTTAAATGAAGAAATATAGACTAACTCAGCAAATTGCCATTAAGAGATCTTCTTCATGAGGAAGTATTTTTAAGTTTAAAGCCTCTTTCTCTTCCAGAGTGTTAGATGTTTTCATTTCATTTTAATATTGCAGTACTGTTTGAGTTAGGCCACTATTAGGTAATCACTTCTTTAGCTATGGACTACCTTTCAGACAAGTATTTGAGATTTTTAACACTATTATTTTCATTTTAGCATTATTATTTCAGTGTATCCATCTGTGCATAATGATTCTTATGCAGTACCTTAATTATTTTTTCATCCATAGATTTCTGAATACGCTGTCTAAGAGGTTTTGGGGAAGATCCATCGGACTGTGCTGGAGATCTATATTAAAAAGAGATAGCAAGTATTCAGAACATATGCATGCAATTAGTTAAGAAAAATAATTACCATAGCAAGCTCCTCAGAAGCAGAAAGCCAAACATTTTCTCTCTCCAAACCTTACTTTGTTTTCTTCCTTCCCGAGTAACCACATGTACCATGACAACTGAAGACTGCATAATGAAATCAAACCTACAGTTTCAATTTCTGGTATCCTTTTGCAGTAAGTTTACAATAGCTCTGCAACAACAGTATTATTGGTAACGTTGCTGGTGAGTTACCAACTTAGCATTCTACTTCCACCTCTTTGAGCAGCATATGGCTGACATCCAGAATAATTTTCCTCCTGTTTACATACTTTTCAACAGAAGTACTCTATGTATGAAGTACTCTTATGTATATTCACTTCTTGTGAAGAAGTACTCTTATGTACATGTATAGTTACATAAGTTAATGAAAAAATTTGATGTATAAAATGCAAAAAGATGATGCATATAAGAGGGACTTTTTTGCTCTTGGAAAAAAAAGGAATCTGTGCATATGTAAATAATTATTTCTCAGTTTTAGCTCATGGCAGGCCTGTGCATATGAAGACAGTTGTTTATTTTTAGAACTCATTATTTATTTAATTTATTTAGCTCATTCTATTCAATTATTCTATTAATTATTCCATAAATAAAATGTAGTGTTTAGTTCATTCTTTCTTTTATTTCCATTTTTCTGTGGTGCAAAATTTCTGCATGCCCTTGCAATATATTTGCCATTTAAATTGCCAAAATATGTAGCTTTGGCGTGCTCCCATCTACTCTGTTTTTATGGCTCATGAGCCCACCTTGTAACCCATAGCGACAAAATCCTCAGTGTCCCACTTTTCCGACACCTGATGCTTCCTCAGGATAAGTGGTTGGTTAAATTATCACTACTTCTCCACTGCATGGATATGTGAGCTTTCTTTTCAGAACCTACAAAATTGGTTTCCAAGAGATCTGTTGCTTTGTGAACCAGGCCAACATGTTAATTTTCCTTCTCTATATAGAAGGAAATTAAAAAAGCAAGAAAAGAAAATGAGCAAGTAGTAATGACTGGCTTTAGCGTTAATAGAATGGGAAGATGACGGGAATGGTATAAAAAACAGCAGCAAATAAAAAGTTGCCCCTAAACCTACAGGTCAGTAAAGTCAGGAAAAAAGCCAGAAAAAAAATATTGCAAAGACTTATTAAAATACTTAATCCTTAGTCATGAAAAATTCAACTCTAAAATGTAATTAGTATAATCAATTATATCAGAATCACCTTACTTTGATTTCAACATGATCACTATATTTTTATGTTTGCTTAAAAATTTTAGAAATACTACAGGAAAAACAGCACAATTGCCTTGCATGCAGCCTTGAAATAAAATAAAAATTAAAACATTAAAAAGAAGGGAATTTTATTTGCACTTCTATAATGCATACCTAAAAGGAATATTTTCAAGAACATTGAAACGAGCTCCTTATGAAAGGAAAATATTTGAGGTGTACACTGAAAGACCCATTAAGTTAGAAAAACTTCAGCTTGGTTTGGATGTTCCAAAATATTGAGGATGTATCATCATTGCTTACATTTCCAGTTCTTAAATATTCATGTATTCCACAAAATTACAAAAATATATTTTCCAGTTAAATAAAACCAACAAAACAGTTAAACAATACACAATACCTGCTTTTCATCAATAGTGTTTTTTATCAGGATTTCAAAACAGACAGCTATATCTACCCATTTAATTTAATCTCAAAGTTTATTAAAAAAAAAAAAAGAGTAAATCAAAGAAAGTAAAAATCCTGAAATGTTCAAGTTTTAAAAATGAGATGCTCTCATTTAATTTCAGTCTTCACCTGAAAAGCAGCAGTGTTCTCTTAAAATAACCATATCCTACACAAAACTGCCCACTGGAAAATAAAACCTAAAGCAAATTGACCACTAGGAAATATTAAGGAAAACACAATAATTTAGTGTAGGTTACAATATAAATTCCCAGATAGCAGCACCTCCTTACACCTACAAGGAGAAGATTTCAAGTCAAAAAAATGCCTTAACCTTTTGGAGAAAAAATCAAGAAAGGTAATTTAGCTGAAAAATCAAATGTGGTAAGTGAAACCAAAGTACTCAGTGGGCACTCTTATTCAGAAATAGGTGGTTTAAATTTCATTTTAAATTAAAGAGAGTTGTTTAAGAAAACAAATCAAGATCTAGCTTTGAATAATAGCAACATTAATTTGGAAGAAGAATTCAGTCGGGCCTTGATTCCATTCACATTGAGCATTATTCTAAATCAGATTAAGCTCTTTTTATTTTGATAAAAATACATCCCAGTTGGGGTTTATTAATTTAATGAAACCACTTTAAAAGTAATGTGGATCAATTTTCCTGAATCAGAAAAAATGGAAAAATAAGAGACTTAAATATTGGTTATTTTAAACACTTTCCTTAATTAAATAGTAATGTACACAGCTATAGATATTTGAGCAGTGAAAAATATGTAAATATATTGTTACAATCTGCCTGCTGTATTAAAATATATTACAGGGTTAACCAGAATTTTTATTAATGAAACTATTTTTTCTAAATTTTATTAGACTGTGCTTGTTTGGTTGGTTTCGTGAAGGAGGTGGAACTATAAATCTAATGGAACCCTTAAATTGTCCTAAATTTAGGATCATCCATTGTCCAATTTAGGACTAAAAGACAAAGGTGATACAGTTCTTATATAAAAAACAAACAAACAAACAAAAACATCAGTAACCTAGAGTTGCACAGTGTCTTAGATACGTTTGCCTTCTGTATTGCTAAGGGCCTTACATCTGGAAGTCTAATGCTTGCTTTCCACTCACAGCTCTGCATCCTTTCACCCAGGCTGCTAGGGCAGAGTTTTCTCTGTGGCATTATTATTCCCTTGTTATTCTCTTCCTTTCCTGTTTTCCTCATGACTGTACACTCTGATAGTGTTGCTATAGGGGGTTCTCATGGACAGCAATTACCACCAGCATAAGAAACACTCCTAGTTCCCCACTTTTCCTACTCTTTCATTGTTGCCTTTTTTATTATTATTTTTCTTAATGCTAAGGAACCAAAAAATGTGCAAGCACAGAGCTTAACAGCTGTTTAGCCCTGGTCCTGATGAATAGATGCTCCAGTCTCTGCTAATATCATCAAAAAGCAGGTACAATCAACAGTGGGGTTTAGGAGGTCCTTATGAAAACAATATAGTTATCATGGGAAAAGTATTACTGGGGAACCAGCTGCTGTATTGCAGAGGACGCTTGTACAGGAACCCTGGCTGGTCACTGGGGAGAGTTTTCTTTCTTCTCTCGCTCTCAGTTTTATTCTTCCCCCAAAATAAATTTCAACATTAGAGTAACATATTCCATCAGCTACAGCCCCTACCAATAAATCTTCACGCATGTGAATTTGTTTCAACATGCTTTGTGTAAAACTATCCTGACTGGTGGATCACGATATGAAAATCTATTTAACTATTTTAAATTATTCTCTGAAAAATAATGACTATGTAGGAAGAAAACAGGATACCAGTCAAAAATCTTTTGTACCATACCTAGACAAAGGAGGAATCTTCAAACTGAATATAAATGCAATCAGCTACCAAACACACGTTATTTGAACTTAAGAACATAGATCAGCATTTGGAAGACTTGTTGCAAAGGATACTCTTTATGGGTTTGTGCAGCCCAGAAATGTAATAGCCCAGAAAGTCTATATTACAAAACCACATTGAAAATAACGAGGAGGTAGAATACTTCCAAGAACTGGACACTGTCCTAAGAACGCTTTCCTTTCACACCTACCCTCACAAGAGACTGCAATTTGGTCACTTGCTTAGTGTAAGTAATGTCAGTTCCTTATTAGGTCACTTAGTGTAAAATCTTTTTTTAAAACAAACAAAAACCTTCTAGTACTCACCTGAAGAGTGTCAAAACAGAGGTGATTCCAAACATATTTAAGTTTTCATCATCACATAATAATTCTTCTTTGTTCTTGGTAGGAGCACTGACTGCTTCTTCATCCAGAAGAACTAGTAAGACCTTCACAGTATCTCTGCCACAATACACAGTGCCATGGTTTATGGAATGCATCTTTGGCTGAAAGTAAATAAAATTAAAGAAAACATACTATTGAAAAGATTTAAAAAAAAAACACACAAAAAAAACAGATAGTAACTCAGCCCCAAAAGCAACCTATATCAGCAGAAGATGGGAGAATCTCCTCCTCCCCTTTCCCAGGAAGCATTTATGGGGTAACCTGACTACAGGGAAGATTCTCCTTCATCCCAAGCAACTAGTAGAGTTTAGATCATTGCCAGCTGGAGGCATACACTGAAGAGCATGTCACACAAATATTCAAATCTGTGATGAAACTATGCAGTAGAAATTAACGTATTATTTCCTCACAACCAATTTGAGTGCTGTGGGGCACACAAACTTTCTAGAGAAGTCCAGCTCCTGTAACTGAATCTGCAAAAGTAGTTGGTTAAAAGTGAGAAATCCACCAAGATTTTGACAAGAGGCACAATCCCCTGTTGTTTGGAACAGAATGAATTCCTCAGTTTTCCACAAGAATCAAGAAGTCCTTAAAGAAAATAATAATCCACATCTGGAAGTGTTCAACACTACAGCCAGTAGATATAGAACTTCATAGCCACAATGGGACTGCAAGAATTGCAAGTTCGCAGCATTTCTTTTAAAATTTCTAGGAGTTCTGTAAAGAAATTTAGTGCTAAATACACAGTAGTAGGTTTTAAAAACCACTGGCTTCCTTATTTACCAATTTCACAGAAACATAGTAGCCTGACTTTGTTCAGGACAGGACAGGCAACAAACTGCATTTATCTAATCAGTAAACTGCTTTTAAACACAGTCTTGAAAAGATCAAATTCTATTTCTCTGCCTATTTGATTACATCAATTATGTATGTAGCTTTCAAGAAACCATAGCAACACATGTCAGTCAGTTACTATAAGTTATAATCAATAGCTAGAAATAGCAATTACACAAATCGTTGTTATACTTGGTTTTTCAAAATTGGCTTATTTCAGTAACATTTAATTTCCTCAAAATTTATTCTGAACCTCTTCATTACATCACCACATCACAGATTTTTATAAAATGTCATGAGTGTCACGGTAAATTTGTCTTAATAAAAAAAGTATGAGTTTGGAATCAGCTTGACTGATTATACACGAAGACAATATAATAATAATCTTGAGAGTATAGCATAACCTCCTAACTGCCAAAAGATGACCTTCAAAATTCTCACGTAGTACTACAACAGTAGCTTGATACGTTTACCATGGAGTAAAATTCAATTGTTCAAATACAATAGAACTTTAGGCAAGACAACAATCCCTGCCACAAAAATCTTGTTCGTTGTTAAAAATCGTGGTTCAAAATATTTTTTCAAGAAAATTATTATTCATCTTTCAAGGGTAGTAACAGTTATCTACTTCAGACTATTCTGTCTAGTTCCAGAAATGCCAACTAGACTCCATTTGCAGCAGTGAGTTTCTCAGGAAGAAATTAATCACAATTCCTATTAGTCACTTGTGAAGGCTTGAACACAAAGTTGTGCTTCATTCTGCATAAAATATTGACTTTTTCTATAGCTCTACGTCCTTATAAAACAGATATGTGCAGGAAAACTGAGCACTGATGTAATTTGTTCTCAAAGTAATAAGTCAACCTCTGATGTACAAAAAAAAAAAAGAAGTAATATCCCATCAAAAAAATAACTTATTCTGAATACAGAATGAGTTTTGTGAAAATTGTAATGTTCTTGTTAAACAAAACAAAACAAAAAGATATATACGAAGCTCAGCACAGAGTATTAACTTTTGCTGTCCTGAGATCTTAATGGAACAATACAGACGCTCCAGTTTTCCTATATGGCTCAAATTCATTTAGAAAACTTACGGAAATTTTTCATTTTTAAAATCAATAATGGCAATCTGCACTAGTACAATGTCCATCTACAGAAAGCTCCAATAAAGTCTGCAATTTGATATAACAGCTTAACTTTTGTCTATGCTTCCTTTGAGAGAATACTAGATTTCTCAAGCCAACCAGCATATCGGTCATATCCAGACCACAGTCATCTCTGACAGCTCTCAGTTATACCCAGACTATGTTGCATACAGATATACTGTGGCGAGTATGGTGAAAAAGATTAGCTTAAAGCCCATCATCCTCTGTTGTATACTCAAGTTTCTTCACAGAGAAGAGCTATAGTAGATTCTTCACATTCACAAGCAGATAGGTTGTTCCAACAACTGGGAAAAATTTCAACATAAAACCACAGACTCACATTAACATAAAGTTCATAAGCTGCCCGCAGTTGCCCATTTTGAGAAAATGTTAGCTTCATTCTGTTCTTAATGGAATTAAGTATTTCTATATTTCCTGGCATCAGGATACAATCATCTATCTTCTGCCCCTGCAAGGATACCGGTAAACATTTCTACACACCTATTAGACTACAAACTTGACCTACGCAGAACAATAAGAAACATGAACCACTTTGAATGAACCACAGCATTATTGGTAAATCTCTCTGAAGAAATGAAGTCTTATCAGAACAGTCATACTTGGCTGATAACAACCTAAATCTTTTTCAGAAAAATTTATCAAGCACCCAGGTAGTCAGGTGAAGACAAAGACAGAAATGATACGGCAGTCAATTTTTCAGATAGAGCAGATAAAGAAAAACACAAAGACACCAAAGGGAAACAGGGAAATGATAGATTCAGGAAACACAGAAAAATGAGGATGTTGTTCAGTGGAAACACATATTTAAACCGATTTAACTACTCACTAGTCTCTGGCTGTTTTATTTCTTACTGAGAAGTAAAAGCATACTGGGGAGTCTGATAAATATTCTATTAGAAATCTTGTTACTGTGGGGTAATTCCAGTGATTTGACAATACAAAGCATTCTAAGAATATACACACAATCAAAAAGTCCAGAAGTTTAAAAAAGTTTCCTAGACAAAAATACATGATGTTAAACAATATTTTGAGTAACCGTTATGTAAAATACAGTTGGTTGACATTTTCATTAAAAAAATATTCTAATATAAACCCGAGTTGATTCAAAGTACAGAAAATAAGGTATTTAACCTTATTTTAAGTTTTTTACCCTTAATAATAAATCTGTGTATTTTAATCAAAATTAATGACATGTGTTCTCAAATATTAATTCCACTTTCATTAGCACTTTTTTTGCCTGGAAACATAATAGTTCTACTGCCTTTAAATTTCAGGACAATTTAATAGTTATAAGTATTTACATTCAGAACTGCTGCAAGAAAAAATTAAATTTTGAAGAGTACTTGATTTACAATTTTGATGTAGGAAGTTTAAATAAAACATCTTTTTGAAATCCACACTGTAATCCTTAAGTATAAGTCTCTCAAGAATTTAAAAACCACAGCGTAGAAGAAATGACTAGGAAAAGATAATGTTCTATATAAAAGTCTATAAAAGAAACAAAACAGGAGAAGGACATTCGCTTTCTTGTAAAGTTAAATAGTAAGAAGAACAAAAGAAGTCCCATTACCCGTGTTGGACTAACTCCAGTGGTGCTGGCAGTCAAGACTTCATGTTGTGAATCGATAATATTTTTAATCTTCAAATCCAAATCTTGTACAACTTCCTCTACTGACTGACAGAAAGGATCCCCATTGCTTCGGCCTTTTATCAAATGCATCTTCACTGTTGACAGAATTCGCCCCCCTGCGATTCTGAAAATAGGCACGAGGTCATCTCCACATTAATCTTGGCAGCACTTTAGTATACCTATTAGTGTTGAACATAGCCAGTCTTCACAGTTAATCAAAACTCTTCAGAAAACAGCTTTGATCTTTTAAATAAAACAGCAGTGTAGAAGTACTGTCCAACACATAATAGCTTGCTTAAGAAAAATAGAGATTATAAGAAAAGGTAATGAATTCAGCATTTGTAATACTCTGAGCTGCAATACAAAACTAATTTTTCCATGAAGTTCAAAGAAAAGTACTTTCTTTAAAACTACAATTTCTGTTTTGCTCATAAATTGTTAAGTGTGAACAAAATGTTTCGCTGGAACATGGATTCCAATTTAACATCATATTATGTTTTTGAGAGTTTTGTGCTTCACGGTAGCGCTTTAAAATATCGTGCTTTCAATTACATTTAAGTGGATAGTAATTAGACTAGATGAACATTATTTTTTGCCATAAGGCATACAATGTTAATCCTCTTTTTCATCAAGAGAAAAAATACCTACAGAAAAGAATGTGCTATTTTAATTATGCAATATCCAGAAATGTCCATGATGTTTGACATCAAAAATATGAATAATTTAATATGATTGATATCATATTAATATATCATATTGATATATGATTGAGGAGCTGTATTTCAACAGTTCTTTTGGAAAACACCTTCTCATCTTATGAGTGCACCTATACTATAGGTTGAGACTGTTCCTTCATTGTCATTTCATTGTCCTGTAGCTTGAACCATCCATACTGCATGCATGATAGGCTACTTTGGGGATTGCTTTTGGATTAGAACTACCAGGTCTCTCTCCATCAAAACTCTTGAGCTATTAGCAGAGGATGATCCAATAGGCAGTATAGAGAGAACTATACCATGTTTCGGTCTTCAGACTTGCAAGACATATAATCTATAACATAGCAGGCTCCCAGGTAAAGCATATGATCCTGAGTATGTAAAAAAAAAAAAAAAAAAAAAAAAAAAAAGCAGTTCTGGAATAATCACAAGAATACCCAAAGATCTTGGGTCTACAGAATGACTACGGGAACCAAGGCTCTTGTAAGAGCGTGCCTTGAATTACCTCAGACTTGGTGAATGAGGAGAATCAGTTATAATTCCAAGAACTTCATTGGTCATTTATAAGTACGTCTTTCCTCTCAGGTATTGGAAGTGCTGCCCTGAACAATACTGCTCAAACATAATAAAACAACTTAACGAAAGTGAGTATAGTCAGTCACATCACAAGAATGGAAAATCTAAGTGTTAGGAGTGGTGAATTGTTCAGTGTGCAAGTGTAATGCGTAATGAATAGGTGCAAAAGCCATACAGAGATATGAAGATAGGATTCCACTACCATGAGTGATGCCTACGAAGAAGCAGGCTAAGCAAATGAGCTGGGGATCACAGATCTTGTCTCAGAGTACACAAACAATATAAAGACACCAAATTTGTCTTGACTACTTTAATTAGATAATAATGAAGTGAAAGATTAAAACTCTTGAGCTTAAAGCTTAATTTTTTCCAGTACTTACACTAATGACGACTTTGTATTTTAATGACTGATTACAACAAAACTCAAATATTAATGTTTCAAAAAATCTAAAAAATCTCCAGAGGTGTAAAACATTCAAATTAAGTGAGAGACTATCTTTTTACCATTGCTTGAGCTTGGGCAAATAAAAAAGCAATGCAAGAATCAGCAGCTCAGCTACACCCTAATGCATCTCTTTCCCAAAGCTCTTTGAAGTTGCTTGCTGTTTGGAAACTTTATCATCAATTCTACAGTCTACTCGAAACAGGAACACATCATCCAGTCTGACAAAGTTGATTACAATAAAGATTCCCCTCAACCCACCAAGCAATCATTTATCTTCTGTTTAATATCCCCTGTATCTAAGGACTTCATTATTTTCCCATGACACTTGGTTTTTGATTTCATTCCCTTTCTGTTTGTTTTCTCAACCTTTTCAGTATCTGGTACTCTGTACTTTATTTTATCTCTAATTTACGTGTTCATTGATTCCCTGCCCTTTAACTTTTTCATTTACAGAGTTATTTTCACCCTTGAGTACCAGCTGATAACACACGTAATAAAAAGGAACAAATAACATCATAACAAGAGGCACAAAGGATTCATTCTTTACAAATCTTATTCCCAGATAAAACAGGCAGAAGACTGTGTTCAGAAGATACCTGAACTGAAATTAGAGATTGAGACAGCACTCAGGAAAAGTGTCGTATACATGTGCTTTGTCCTTACAGGGCGTTTAATTTATTATCGCTGTTGGAAACAAGACCCTGTGCTTGTGAATCCTTCTTTTGAAGAAGTATAGTCAAATTTTATATCCTTAAAAAAATGAAAATTCTCTTCAGTGACAGCAGTGACTCTCAAAAAATGAAATGAAAATAAGCAAAAAAACAGCATTCCAGTCACCACATTTGTGACAAAAACTTTCCAATGAAGTTAGAGATGTTTGTGATGCTTAGTTCAGTTATGAGACTGATTTCCTGTCAGAAGGTTGTTTTTTTTTTTTTAAGTAGTTTTGTAAAGCCAAAGTATGTCAGGCAAAAACACCAAAAGCAATTCTGTTCATTGTGAACTCTGCTCTACGATTTTTCCTCTACAGTCTCTCTGCTTCAAGATCTATTGCAGTAATCCATCTTCCTTTTCCAAATAACCTGCAGTTTCTTTTTTGGAATTAAAGAAACATTAGCTACTTTCCTGCAACATCTAATAATTGTATACTATGGCCAACCCTAATGAAAAAAATAGGCCATTAAATCTTGCCTTCAAGAGAAGACTTACTAAAGTTTTAATTTTATTTATTTATTTTTAAGAGTTAGGTTTACAATCCAAATCAAAGTAGAAATGCACCGTATTAAGAGTAGCCTAACATTATCTATGTCAGACACCAATAGTTTTGGTTTTACTATACCATGGACTGTACAAAATGACTCCATATTTATTCACACATCCTGAAGTCTGAACTATTGGCACCTGTGGTAGAAATTTTAGATACATCTATGATGCTGCAAATCACACCTCTGCCAAAAAACACAAAGCAATGCCAACACCTTTGATACTCTGCATGCCCTCGCCAAGAGTGAGGTGATGGCTAACTTTTCAACTTCCTTCACACTTACTAGCTCCTGCTTAATTCTCCTGAAAGGATACCTTGCAAACTCAAAGACAACTATGTTTTGTACGCATTAAATTCTGAAGTGGAATTTTAGAATTCCTCTTCATGCTGGGAGCACCTCCAACAAATGAAATTCTGCCTGTCTAGATTCATGATCCAAAATATAAAATAAGTGGGCAGGGCTTGAGAAGAACAAGGACTAAACCAGAGGAAAACCAGTTTGTTTATATTGATTTCTGTTAAAATACATGGAGGGAATGGTGCCAGAGACCTTGCTGTTTTGGATTATTCTGGCTTAACAAGACTCCTGGTAAATAACTTAGAAGCCCTGAAGTTAATGTGAAACATTTTTGGCTTTTCTCCAGGTCAGAAACAGATATTTCTACACAATTCTCAGCTTTAACTTTTACAGATTAAAGATTATTCAGTTCACATTAGATTTGCAGGCTTGGTTACACAGATAAACTTTTGCTTTCCAGAAGTTCAAGCACAACGTATGCACTTAGCCAAAGGAAAGTCACCATGTGAAGTCTCTCTGCACATGGGTCAAGAACCATCCAGATCTTAAAAAGGATAGTTTAAAAAAATAAAATAAAAGAGAGAGAGAAAAGGAAAAAAGAAGGTGGTGTACCTCTGCTCCAAAAAACACAGTTCAGTCTAACCACAAGAGAATGAAAAGTTCAAGGGGAAAAAAAAAATCATTCAGTGCAAGTTGTCAAGAGGTAAGAAGAGAGCATTGCTGAAGAAAGTCCTGTCTCAGAGATGCGTACAAGAACTCTAGCCAAGTCTCCCGATGCTTCTTGCCAAACTGTTTTATTTCCCTCAGCACTAAACTGACACTTTCCAAAATAATACCCTCAAATGAGAAAAGCATTGTACTAATTGAGTAGTATCTGTTCCACAAATACTGCATTGAGCCTAGAACTCTAGGACAAACAAGCAGGTGAAGTGATTGACCGAAGCTGCCTTTGAAAGCCAGGTTCAGACCTTTCTGCCTACGGAAGTCTTGAGCATACCCGTATCAGTTCCACAAATTTTACATGTGTGCTTGTGTGTGTGCATATGTAATATATACATTATGGGTGTGCATATATATATATATAGATGCTGGAAGAAAAAGGATTATTCTATACATAACAACATTGGACTACTTAAGATAATCATAATTTTAATGCTATGTGTAATAAGTAACTCTTGATTACCTTGCAGTTTTTCCTCTAAGGAAAAAAATTTGTGATAAAAACATCTTCTATGTTTATTTTTTTGCTTCTACTGCCCAATGCCAACTAAGGATATTTGCTATTAGAAGTAAAGTTCATCTAATCTCTTTTTCTCCCCATATTCCTTCTTTTCCAGGAAAGAGTTCCAGTTCCCCATCTGATATACACAGAACTAACTGGAGCAAAGAAGAGGAAAAGTTTATTCATACTTCAATTAGAATTTATATAAATAGGCCAAGACATAAAATGCTGATCTAATGTGTGTGGATTAGTTACTGATACACTGTGCCATAGCCTACACCATTTTACACCAGGATATGATATAGCAAAAAACATTATGTTGTGAGCTTTTTCTTGTTAAAATCTTGAATATATTTATAAAATGTTGAATCTACTTTTTTGGTGCTATTTCATAAATATCTTAAAGTGTACTACAGAAAGCCCTAACTGACCAAGTCTTATAGCTTCAAAATGTACAGTCCGGCCAGTCTAAGCAGGAGAGGCAGGAGAGGCATTCTTCTGAAAGTTATATATGCCATCTACAGTACAGACTGAGATGGTTAGGGCACTGTCCAATACAGTCTGTTCAGTGGTAGAAGAATATCATCTGTCTACCAGAAACAACAATTCATTGTATCAAAAAATATTTCAAGAAAAAATCATCTTGAAGATGAATTTATAAATTAAACAATAAATGTAACAGTTCTATTTCAAGTGATAAAATAAGTGACCTGAGCAACTCCAGATCCACTAATAAGACTTCATTGTTACTAACATTAATAGAAAGTTTACCTAAAAAATGAGGTTAAAAGGAAAACGTGGTAAAAACTTTTTTTTTTTTGGGGGTGTGTGTGGGGGGGGAAGACCCAATGCCAGATTACTTTGGTACATCACTCTTCTATAAGTTTTTATTTCCTAAAATACCTGATGAACTTAAATACGCTGTAGAATATCTGGTGTAGCACTAGACAGTAAATGTTTACATGAACTGAATAGGACAGAAAACTGTTAGCCATCTTGCAATTCCTAACAGCTAGAAGGGCAGCAAAGGTTTGTTTTGAATATGAAATTACATGGACCATGTTATCTGAATTCAGGTAATTTTTGCATCAGCATAAGTTAAGACTGTTAATTCTTCTTAATTCTGAAACAGGAGCACAAAACCTTGAATTCAAGAATAAACCTGGTACATTAAACCAAGTAATGCAATTTCTCTAGGGCAATAGAGACCCGGAGAGACCTTGTCCCCTTCCAGTTAGGATGCCTGCTAACAAGATTTCTCTGATGTTTCATTCAGATCACAGGCTGCTGACATGAAATATTCTAGAACACAGTGTTTCAGTCTTACATCCTTGGTCTTTTAAGTCATATTGTAGGAGGGATTTCTATCAAACCCAGTTAGCAGCAGACATCTGTCAGTTAATACTATGACAGATGTTGTAAAATAGCAATTGTTTTAAACCCTAGCAACATAATTTCCTGTTCAGACTCACAAGTAACAATATTTCTTTGTTTAAAAGATATGTACTGAAAGAAATGTCAACTAGAAAACCCAATGCTATCTTTAGCTATAACAAAAATAACCAAAGATAATCCAGAGTAATTATAAACATTAAAACAATACAAAACAAAAAAAAACTTTTAGAATCAACCACCTCGCACTGACTGGCAGGGAATTTTCAGACACAAAGCCTGGATCCAACAATACAGTGGTGATCTCCACTGAGTGGACTCAATTGACAACCAGCATGGCTGGTCCAGGACTGCACAGTAAATCCACAGCAGAGAGGAGCTAGACCCAAATATTCCTTCCTTTCTTTGATGGCCTGCATTATTCTAGCTGTTGAAAGAAACAAAGAAAGTGTCCAAAAAACACCATCACCTTCTATTACACAGTCCCACTTAATTCTCTTCTTTTATTTTGTTCCCAAAACAGTTAGGACAGAGGGGTGAGTGGGAGAGGGGAAAGCATGTGATCGCACAATTCAGGACTATGTTAATATATGCATCTCAGGTGACTGAACTTAAGACTTCACAGGAAGCCTCTAAGTGTTTAATTTTAGACTTAATGTTCTGTTAACATTTTTTAAATTAACAAATTCCCATATATTTTAGATTAGTTGAACTAATTTTAGATTAGTTGATCTCCTGTGTAGCATGCGCTAGGTGACCCTGCTTGAGCAGGGGGGTTGGACTAGATGATCTCTGGAGGTCCCTTCCAATCTCAACCATTTTGTGATTCTGTGATCATTGTCACCTGTTCGCTAATTTTGACCGTTGCTGATCCTTACCATCAAATATTTAACCAGGAAGACTTATAAAAGTAATCTAAATGATTAATTAGATTCATTCTTATGAACAGCTCCAGATCATATTTTCAGAAATAATAAATTAACACTTACGCTTCTGTAGCTTCTGACAGCAGTGAGGAAAGCATACAACAAAAACTTAATATATTTCCTTATTCCCTTAAAAAGTTCCCTCCTGCCTTCCTTCTTCCAGCAATTCTCTACAAGCTCTCTCAGCCTGGGAGACCACTGTCCATTCTCAACTCTCCTGTGCCAAGGTGACTGTTAGGAAGATCTGCTTAAGAACAACTATCCAAGAAGTGAACAAGGCTCTCAAGACAATTCTTACTTTCTAAATTCTATCCATTTTTAGTATCCTGCTTCTCAGGAGAGTTTAATATAAAAGACCTACGATGGTTAAGTTTTAATAAGAATTGACAGAAGGAATGGCTTACTATCATCAGCATGAACCAGCACTAAAAGAGGAGCATACAGTTCATGTGGGATTCATCTCACCTGCCCTGTAGCCAGAGTAAAACAGATGTCTACATGAAGATAAGAATAAATCACATGCTAGAAATGTTTTCTTTGCATCAGTGCTTCTAAAGGGAGGTTTTAAAAATAAAAACTATAATGTAAAATTTGTACAATTGAATAAATCATATCTTCTGTCTCTGGTTGCTTCTATTAAAAATATTTTCAGATCCTGAGCCTGCTTATGCCCTTTTGCTTTACCTCACGTGTCCCAGTCCTATCTACTATCTAAATTTATTTTTTAAAACAGTCTTTTCTTATGTTGAGGTAGCTAAACTGTATTTAAAAACTAATTGTATGCCTTGGGTATTTTGCTCTTACTGAGATTATCACATAAACAAGCTTCTCTGCCAACCTAGCATCTAAATGACATCAACAGGAACTCTTCTTACAGAACTGGGGCACTAGTGTGCGAAGTTAATATGATGCAGAAGCACTTCCATTTATTTTCTGGAAGTATATCTTTTGCAGAAAAAGACTAAAGTAACATACAAAAAAAAAAAAGAGTTGAGGATATGGACAATATTCAAAATCTGATAAAAAGCAGAACAGACTCATGAAGCCTATTCCAAGAACAGGAAAGAATATATCAAAATTCTATTATATTAGGTTCAGCATTTTTACTCTTTCATTTCAACTTTTCTAACAGAGGAAAAAATAGATGGCAAATGTAGTTATTTAACTTATGCAGCGGGTAAAAGTATCTTGAAACAGATTACAAACACCTAGTCATCATGGGACAGAGGGCAAAATCATAGCCTTTTTGTTTATTATAGATTTAGGAAGGTATTTTAGAATTTAAGAACTGAACAGATGTCTAATATTTAAACTTTAAATTAGATGAAGAGACTAAACTAATTCTATTCTCAAATGAAAAAAAAAAAAAAAAAGATTTCAACTAGAGTTTCATCTACCAGGGTAGAAGAGCTGGAGAAAATCAATGTAAAAAGCAATACAAAGTATAGATGCTCTTAACAGAGTAGTAACTGTGCCTTTAAAGCCAACCCAATATTTTTGCTAAGTATGTCATTAAAAAAAAAAAAAAAGGTAGTTCATGTTAGTGTAGGTTTCAAATTTTCAACAACAAAGTTTTTATCAGTGAGCTTACCTATATTTAAAAAGTAACATTAAAAGAAAGTAAGAAGTATATCAAAATACTCATACTTCAAAAACTTCAGCTCAAACAATGAACATTTATGCCTTAAAATCTAATTTTTTAAACCATACAGAACTACACCTATGGTGAAAATCCTTTGGAGTTTTGCAGGTTATTACATCCACAAAAAAAAGCACAGAAAAAAAAAATCCTTTTCCTTAGTATTTTTCCATGTTTCTACCGTCTCTTTTGCTGGATTGCCAAAAATGTCTGTCTTCAGTATCTTCCACCAAGCTAAAAACAACCCTTCCTCAGGAAGTGTCACTGTCTAAAACATTTGGTACCTTCTCAAGAATTTACTGCCAAAAACAGAGTTGGTGTTCTCTCAGTGTCTGTTCTCACCAAGATTAATTTGGGGTATTCTCCATACCAAGCAATGTTCCTCAAGTCCTGTGATGTAGCTACTAAAAGACTAAACAAGTATTCTTCTTAGAATAAGACTATGATGAGCAGCCCTGCATGCTCCATGTTACAGTCCCATTGTTCCACCACAAGATATCCAACTTAAGTTGTCCCTATATGTAATCACACTTTCCTGCAATTTTCTCAAAGTTATCAGGATTGGAATTATGGGCACGAAGCTGCCAGATGGCTTCTCAAATCTCGATTAAAAGAAGGCCATGGAAATATATGAACAGTTTAATATCTGTATCATGGCATAATAGCAAGTTCCTTCAGTGAAGTCCAGTACTGATACAAGTACCATAGAACCACAGCCTCCATGTCTTCACTTTAATCACAGGAATATACTTGAACTTCTATATCTAGGACATAATGGTCTGTGTATTCTCCAGCACCAGCATGAATTATGAAGTTAAAAAAAAAAGGACAGCAAATTACAGTAATCACAATTTAATTAAATGCCAATAGCAGTATTGTACAATTGGAGCACTTAAGATACCACACTTCCACTGTGATGTCATGAGTCAGACTTGCCCTTGAAAGAACATTTGAATTGATTTGTAAACAATTTTTTCTATTTTCTTGAAAAAAAAATCTAAAACATTCTCAATATTAGGTTGAAATGAATTACAGAAGACAAAATATATCAGTATTTCCATTAGGAAGTTAAATACCTCAGTAAAGCAGAATTTACTTCAAAATTATCTTGAGACACATTAGACTAAGTGGCAGGAATTTTCAGGGAAAATATTTCAAGAGTCCGATTGAAACCTAATTTTTGTTCTTATAATTTTTTTTTCTTACATAAGCCTTTCTGATGTTTTATTATTTCTTTACAATGCAATAATATTTTTAATTAAATTACAAGCACAATGTTTATTAACATGGTAGAATGGTGATATAGTCTAATTTGGGTCATTATACATGTAACTTTCACTGTAAAGATTTAAAGACCAAGATATACATTTACAACTGTTCTATAAATTAAGACACTAAGAAGATTAGAGCATCTAAGTTTTCAGTCCTTCACTTTGCAAATACTCTATACAGTGTAAAGAGATTCACTCAGTTAAACGTAGAATAACAAGTTAGGAAGAATACGAGCTCCAAATGTGGTTACAGAACTACAGCTTCATTGGTGAGACTGACAGCTGGAGTGCTGCAAAAGATGAATACAAGCTCTTCAGAAATACATGTAGGAAAGACAAGGTCAGGGAGTGCCCTTTTTATGCAGGAGCAGCTCAGAAGAATGGAGGACCTCTTCCATGGGACAGACAAGAGACTGGTTGAGAGCTTGTGAATCCGGATCAGAAGAGAGACTAGTAAGTGTGACATTATAGTCGTTTTGGTACTGATCAACCAATCAATGTTAGAAAATGGGCAAAGTATTCTTAAGGCAACTCTCAGAGGGCTCTATGTCAAAGACCCTGATTTTTGTGGGGAACTTCAACGCCACCCTGGACATCTGCTTGATGAACATCATAGTAGGATGCAAGAAGTCGAGATTTCTAGAGGGTGTCTGGGATAACTTCTGGGTGAAGGTACTAATGGGCCAACTACAGTAACACACTGCTTGGTCCACTATTCACTAACAGTGAGAAAGTGGTCAGGGATGCGAAAAATCAATGACAGCCTTGGCTGTAGCAATCATGACATAGCAGAGTTCAAAATGCCAAGGTAATGAGGAAGGCTAGCAGCAGAGTATAGGGCATTGCTTTAGGGGAGCAGACTTCAGCTTACTCAGTGAACTGGTATGTGGACTCCCATGTGAGACAGCTGAGAGGCAAAGGCACTCAGGAAAGCTGATATGTCATTAAAGACAGTGTATTACAAGAACAGAAACAGTCCATCACAATACTCAGGAAACCACAGAACTATCAGTAGACCAGTGTGGCTAAACAGTGAACCAACGACAGAGCTCCAGTATAAAAAGCCTTTGCACAGAATGATGAAATAAGGACAGGTTACAAAGAAAGAACTTAGAAACAGTACCTGGGTATATAAGGATAGTATCAGGAAAGCCAAAGCTCAACTGGAATTTAGACTTACAAGCAACGTTACAGGAGCTTCTACTGAAATTTTGTATTAACACACTGAACAAAGAAAATGGGACTTACTGAAAAGCAGATTTTACCACAGCAGACAGATCGCCGAGGCAATCAGCTCCAGTGCAGGCACGTTCCGCAACAGAGCAGGAGATCGCATCGTACAGGGAGGTTTCCTGAGCCAGGGAAACCCTAGGGGAGCGCAGATACCCTCCAGGCGCTGGCAGCCGTCATGAGAGCAGCTTATAAGGCGTGGCGGGGCCAGGAGTAGCAGTGGCCACGTCCACGCGTACAATAGGCAGCCCTAGGGAGCGAAGTGACCAGGGCAGGCCTCAGCAGTTTGCGCGGGTGGGTGCTGTCACTCTGCCACTTCCAATAGCGGTTGTAACCCACGCACAGGGGAGCTCCATTCATGGCATCCACCTGGTGGAAAGCTATGTCCTTATGTCCTCTGCATCTCCTGTGGCCTCTCCAGCCACAGGAACCAACACAGCAACCCAGACAGAGCTCCTGAGGGAACACGCAGCCCTCCAGGCCTCAGGCTGCAGGGTGGGCCAGCGTCTGATGGCAGCAGTAAGTACACCCGTTGGAGGTTTGCTCAGGTAGAACTGCTCGGCCTGGTGGCAGAGCTTCAGGAGAAGTTGGGTAGGCTGAGGAACATCACGGAGTCAGAAGAAGAGAACAACTGGTAGAATCATACTCTACCATCCCTGAGACAGGCGCATCGGCCAGCGACAACACAAGTAATGAAGGATCCCCTACCCTCTTGCCACCAAGCAGAAGGAGAGGACCCAAGAGACATGGGGAATCGAAGCAGGTTTCTACTTGGGGAGGCAAGCAAACCCCCTCCTTGCCTACCTCACATTCCCAGGTGCCCGTACAACAGGTATGAGGCTCTGGAACTTGATGGATGGGCAAACAATGACATGGATGAAGGTCAGTCTGGGTTGGAAGGGTCACCTAGGGCAAGTCTGCCTATCCCTGGTATCAAAACCCTACCTAGGCCCTAGCTATACGCCAATTGGACCCAAACCATAGGGAAATCCACTGCCTCCCAGATAAGAGACATCACTGGAACTTCACTAGCCTGCTACGGCCCTCTGATTATTATCCATTATTGGTTTTTCACGTTGCCAGTGAAAAAGTAGCAAAGAGAGGTCCAAGGACAATCAAAAGGGACTTCAGGGCCATAGGGCTATTGATTAAAGGACTGAGGCACAGGTAGGGTTTTCCTCTATCCTTCCAGTATCAGGGAACAATATTGAAAGGAACAGACAGACACAGCTGATCAATATGTGGCTTGGAGGCTGGTGTCATCAGCAGAATTTTGGGTTTCTTGATCATAGGACGGTATGTAAATGATGCCAGGCCTGCTGGCACCTGATGGGTTGCACCTTTCTCAGAGGGAAAAAATGATGTTGCCCAGAAGTTAACGGGGATGATTAATAGAGTTTTAAAAGATATTTGAAGGGGGAAAGGGATAAAACCCAGCTTGCCAGTGATAAGCTATGAAATGGCATGCCAAAATCTGAGGGACTGCATGCTAGTGAGATCCTTCAGTCTGCTCCACGAGGTGCTGGGGACAACGAAGCACATTTGAAGTGTTTCTACAACAGCATACACAGCATGACGAACAAGTAAGAGGAACTAGAAGCCTTGGCTCAGTCCCAGAGCTACATCACTGGCATATGCAAAAACTGGTGGGAAGAGTCCTGTGACTGATGTGTTACAATGGATGGTTACAGGCTCTTTAGAAAGGATGAACAGAGCAGGCAAGGCAGGGGGGTGGCACTGTAATGCAGGAGCTAGACTGTATGGAGCTTGCAGCTGTCATTAACATGGTTGAGAGCCTCTGAGTAAGGATTAAGGAAAAAGCAAAAAAAGCAGATGTTATTGTGGGAGTCTACCATAGGCCACCCAGCCAGGATGACAACACCAATAAATTATTTTTTAAGGAATTAAGAGAGACCTTTCAATCAGCAGCCTTTGTCCTTATGGGTGACGTCAACGTGCCAAATGTAAACTGGGAATACCACATAGCTGGTACAAAAAGGTCCAGGAGATTCCTCAGACACCTTGATTGTAACTTCTTGGTACAGGTACTAAGAAAGTCAACTAGAAAAGGTGCCCTCCTAGATTTGTTTGTAAAGAGAGAGGGTCTCGGGGGTGAAGTGGTGATTGGTAGCTGTCTTGGCCATAGTGACCATGAAGTAGTCAAGTTTAAAATCTTTGGTGATGGGAGGAAAACTGCCACCAAAACTTCAGCCCTGGATATGGGGAGAGCAAACTTCAGGCTGCTCAGGGAAAGAGTTGGTAAGGTCCCCTGGGAAACTGCTTTTGGAGGACCATCAGTGCTGGTCACTTTTTATGTACCACCCCTTAAGAGCACAGGAACAGGCAATCCAAAAATGGCAGAAGTCAAGCAGGCAGATGGTCAGCTTGGCTGAGCAGGGATCTTCTGGAGCATATATGGAAAAAGAAAGTGGCCACTGGAAGCGAGGTCAAGCAACATGGGAGGACTACGGAGATGCTGTTTGTCATTGTAGGGAGAAAATTTGTGTAACCAAAGCTCAATTAGAATTAAGGGTGGCCAGTACTGTGAGGGGCGCAGTAAAAAGGGCTTTTTAAAGTACGTTAACAGCAAAAAGAGGATCAGAGATAACATTGATCCATTACTTGATGAGGATGGTCACCTCACAAATAGGCAGATAGACAAAGCAAAGACATTTAATGCCCGTCTTCAACATCAACAATGGGCTCTGGAACCCGTGGGGCCCTGAGATGGAAGACCACAACTGCGGTAACGATAAACTCCCAACCAATCCCAAACTTGCACGATATTTGCTGCTCTACCTGATGTTTGTAATTTTAAGGGGTCCAACTGGATTCGTCCCAGGATACTCAGAAAGCTGGCCGATGTCATTGCACAACCTCTCTCAATTATTTATCAATGGTCAACTAGAGGTTGGCAAATGTGCCAATTTTCAAAAAGGGTGAGAAAGAAGACCCTGGTAATTACAGGCTTGTCAGACTCACTTCAGAGTCTGGTAAAGTTATGGAGAAGATTATTCTGGGAGTTATTGAAAAAACACCTAAAAAAATGCAGTTTTGTTTGTTTTAGATGACACTAAATTAGGGGAACAGTTGGCACTGTCAAGGGTAGAGAGGCCTTGCAAATAGATCTTGACAAATTAGAGGGCTGAGCAGTCACCAACAATATGAAGTTTAACAAGTGCCATATTCTGCATGTGGCAAGGGGCAACCCTGGATGTAGGTACAGGCGTGTGGACTGTAGATGTGGATGTAGCGTACAGGCTGTAGAGCAGCTCTGCAGAAAGGAATCTGGGGGCTCTGGTCAATGGCAAGTTGAACATGAGTCAGCAGTGTGCCCTGGCAGCCAGGAGGGCCCAGCACATCCTGAGGTGCATCAGGCACAGCACTGCTAGCCGGTCAAGGGAAGTGATTGTGCTGCTCTACTCTGCGCTGATGCAGCCTCATGTTCAGTATACTGTGTGCAGTTTTGGGCACTATAATGTAAGAAAGTCATACAACTGTTAGAGAGTGTCAAAAGGAAGGCTACGAAGATGGGGAAGGGTCTATAGAACAAGACACATAAGGAGTGGCTGAGGTCCCTTGGTTTGTTCAGCCCAGAGCAGAACAGGCTGAGGGGAGGCCTCATGGCGGCCTGCAGCTCCCTCATGAGGGGAGCGGAGGGGCAGGCGCTGAGCTCTGCTCTCTGGGGACAGCGACAGGACCTGAGGGAAGGGCATGGAGCTTGGACAGGGAAGGGTTAGGAAAATGTTCTTCCAGAAAAAAATAAAAAGCAATTTGGGGAACCGCAGCTTCATCATGCTCACTGTAGTCCTGGTATAAATCATGGAACAAGTCTTCTTGGAAATCATTTCTAAGTACATGAAGGAAAAGGTGGTGACTGGTAAGTACAGGCATGGATTTCAAATCTGCTTGCTCTCAGTTATAAAATTACTGGCTTTACAGACGAGATAAATGCCATTCACCATTCTTCCTTCTTCCTTTGTCTATAGGAAGGCTTTCACTGTCAGACAGTACTGCCACATGCAACTTTGGATATTGCGGACTGAACAGATAAACAAGTTTGGAAGTTAAAGCCCGATTGAACAGACCAGATGAGTAAAAAACTGTTTGGATGATTAGACTGAGAGCAGTAGTCAACACATCATTCTGTGGAACACCATAGACGCCTATCCCAAAACCTGCTTTTTCATTTAAAAATATATGTACTTATATATCTATTTGTCAGTGGCCTGGAGGTGGTGATAAACTATATGCTCATCAAGTTTGCAGATGACACCAAATTGGGTGGAACAGTCAACATGCTTGAGGGTAGTGCTGCCATGCAGATATACCTAGGTAGACTGGAAGAAAGAGGTGACAGGAACCATACAAAATACAAAACAGGAAATACAAAGTCATGTAAAGGGATAAATCCTTGCAATGATACTAGCTGAGCAGCAGCCCTGTCGAAAAGAAGTTGGGAGTCTTGGTGCATGTTCAGCAAGCTAAACAAGCCAGGAGTGTGCCTTGGCAGCAAAGGCGGCCAACAGTATCCTTGGCTGCATCAACAGTAGCGTAGCCAGTAGTCTGAAGAATGTGATTAACCTTCTCTAATCAGCACTTATTGTACCGAATTTAGAATACCGCATCCAATTTTTGGCCCCCCAGTCCAGGAAAGGCATTGATAAACTGGAATAAGTTCAGCAGAGAGCTGCCAAGATGGTCAGGGAGACATGCCCTGTGAGGAGAAGCTAAGGGAACAGCTTGTTCAGTCTGGAGAAGAAAAAGGCTTCAGGGGAATCTACTAATAGGCTTCTGATACCTACAAGAAAGTAATCAAGAAGATGGAGCCAGGCTCTTCATGTTGGCTCTTAGCAGACAGAAAAGAGACAACAGGCACAAACTGAAACAAGACAGGTCCCAACTGGTTTCAGGGAAGAAATAAGTCACCATGAGGACACTCAAGTAGTGGAACAGGTTGCCAAGAAAGACGCTGCAGTGTCTGTCCTTGGATGTTTTCAAAGCCTGACTTGTTAACGCCTTGATTATCCTAGGCTGACCTCATAATTGACTGCTTTGAGCGGGATGTTGGATCAAAAACTTCCTGATGTTCCTTCCAACCTGAATTATTTTATGATCTTAAGTTTAAAGAGTCTTATAGACACTGCTTTGCACATGCTTGCACGGTTTTCCAGCAACTTTAGAACACAGAACTCCAGGGCTGTGTGAATGCTAACCAATTAATCCAAACATTCAGAACAAGATCAGATCAAGCCTCATATGCTTTCTATGCTAAAATACTACTGTATCTCCAGCTGCAATCACAGCTTCACAAAAGCAACTTGAGTAATTGCATTTTCCCTACTAGCAGACAGCTCAATGCACTAATTCAAAAGCATGATCAAGTCAAGTTGTATAACTTCTAAAATCGACTGTAGAAGACTGTTTTGGGGCCTGAACCGAAGACCCTCTCCAAAGTATCACGCTCACTCAAAGGTGTTGAATGGAACACTTAATGCAGCTGTTAGGCTTTACTACTACTGTGAGCTGTGCAATAGTGTCACCTAGTGGTCAGTACTTTTACAACGAAGTCAGAGTTTTCTTCTTGAATCGGGCCCTACCAACTTTGCTACTCTACAAAACCAGTATATATTTTTTAAAGTATATATATTTATATAGACACACATGCATATGAAGCCAAAGTTGCAGCAACCAATAAAACTAAACTGAGACATGGAAAAGCATAAGTCACACACAGCTTTTATGAACTTGAAAAAATGTCATTCCAGAAATAGAAAAAGTTATTTCCGGATACAAGAAGCATTATTGGTGTAAAAGAAAAGGATTTCAGAATGATGAATGAGTACTGCAGTCTTTTGTTTATACCACCATAAATGAGGCTCAAGATCACCAGGTGTAAAATGATATCATCCAATTCCAAACGCAACATTGATACATTTCTTGTCAAGAGACAAGAATAAGTAGAGAACTTGCATAATATACTTCGTGAACGTTGCCAAAGTCTATGTACAGCATTTGTAAATAGTTTTAGGGTTACAAGTTTTAGAGCACCCCCAAACTTTAAGGACTGTTCATGCTACTGATTTTTGAAGTACTCATAATTCCTTCTAATCTTACACAACTGGAGAATGAGGAGAGGCAAACTTCAACTATTTCAACATGCCACAGATTTATAAGAATGCTTGTTTTACTCATTGCACACTCCTCAAAACTACTGAAATTCATTATATCTTTGCATTTCTCCGGCTATCAGGTCTGCTTAAACTTCGTGCCACACTTGAATCAAATCAGTTTCATTAGATTTCCACTATTCTACAGCTTTCATATCATCTACTGTTCATTTTCTTTCTTAGATGAATGACCTGAGCATGAGAACATTTGTTTTTCTCCATAGATTAGCAGACAATTGGTTGCACCATATCTATTATGTTCAAAATATTCTTAAGCACATCCCAACAATGTTCAACACTCTCAACTAAGTTTCTAGGTTTAAAAAAAAAAACATGACTCAAGCAGATTAAGAAAGTCTTTTTGACAGATTGTGTTCCACAATCAACTCAGCATTTATTTGGCTACTCTGTATTTTACAGAAGTTCAAGTTTCATAGGGTTTCCACTTCAACAAGTTCAAACAGTGAAGTAACAGACTTCAAATTATTAAGTAAACAGCCAAAAATACTGCATGTTTCTTGTAGAATAGAAAATACCAAGACCTGATTTTGTAGCTTGGCTAACATTTACAGCAGAGAAATAGCAATGTCACAGACAGATAGCCCAGTTTGCTCTCAGATTTCTAAGCTGGCTTCTAAAGACTAAGCAACTAAAAACTTGGTTCACTGTTGCTTTTTTCCTCTGCTCTTCAGACTGCAGTAGTAACAGAAGTAGAGAAATTTCTTTTGCAGAATTACTTCTAGAATTCATAACTGTAAAAATCACAAGCAGGACATACAGGCTGTCCCCACTCACATGGCTTACTGAAAACTTAGGGAAAATTGAATGGTTTCTTTTTGTTCACCAACGTTGCAATCCGTACAGTTTTTGAGGACTTAGCAGACTAATGAAGATTCTTTTGAGGACAGCCAACCAATTAGTATATTTCTATAATCACTTAGCTACTACATAAATATAGAAACAAACACAATAGTAGTATTTTACATCTTGTGGTTATAAACCCCATAAGGAGTACAAGAACAGGAAATACATAGTACAGCTTGCTTAGTGACACAAACAATGACACCTACACATATACATGCAATCTACTGAACACGATCGAATTTTCTATTTACAAAACTTATACCCTAAAGTGAAAGATATTATCATGCCATCTATATGGAATGAAAATAGGAACTAGAATGATGAAGAAAAGGACAGCAGGTACAGCAACAGGGATTAGAAAACAATTACTAAGCTCTAGAGAATTCTTCCAGTTACACTGCAATTTTTCCAGCTACTTTGATTTTTCTTACATGCTTTAAACAGACTGGTAATTAAAAAGATGTAGCATTTTTATGTTACACTTTGCAGAGTCACACATACCTGCAAAAGTGGTCTCTCCACCCTAAAAGTTTGTACACAAATGTTTGTTTGTTTTTTTCATTTTTATGAATGTATAGTGCCAGACATGATTTAAACATAGAAAAAAGCATACAATAGAAGTTGACTTGGAAGTTTTCTTTAACGATCGCCACATACAGCATGTCTCTGGCATTCACGATGTTCAAATCAAAGAAACAAGTAGCAGCATTAAAAATTAAAACAAAAACGGAAAACAATGAAATTACTGTTCAGATTCCATTGATGTTGGAAGTATCTTTGTAATAATGCTTATGGTTTGCTTATAACATTGTTTTCATGGCTGCATGAATTAGACTCGATTTAACCAAAAAAATTCTTTAGTACATAACTATTACAGGTAATTGGCTAAAATTCTGTTTAGAAAAATTACTTATTATAAGTGAAAGAGTAGTTAACTTCTATAATACTTAAGAAAACTATTTTTCTTCTCCTAAAGCCAGCACTTACCAATTCAAATTATGTCATACTAACACTTGCATGTAATTAATCTCACATTTATAACTCTGCCCAAGAAGACTAGCTTCAGGTCTTCAGAAACATTGAAAACCAGTAACTTTACAAGAGCCTCCCTAAGAAATAGTTCTTACAATTGGCATATGTGGTTAAAAATAAGAGAACAGAAAGGCTAAATAACCAATATTATTTATTGGTTCTTAATACCGAAGAAAGGAGTGGCGATGAAGAGTTTTTTAATACAAGAATAAATACAGTGAGGTAACAAAATAGAAGTAATAAATGAGCAAGAAAAAGAAAAACAGTATGTATTCATCAGACCCACAAGATTTAAAATTTTTCTAATTCATTTATGATTAGGGAACTATTCAAATACATATACATACATTGATATGGTAAAAATTTAATACAAAGAATACCCTCAAAATCTAAAAGCTTACCCCACTTGCTTTTCAAATATAAGCTTTCTTTTTAGAAAAATGTTTAAAGTTTAGACACTTACTCTGAAATAAGTAAACGATTAGATCTTCTTTCATTCCTCCCTCTCAAGACACACACAAGAAAAATAAAAGGTGCTCAACAAGACAGAAAGACAAGAAATTCTATTACCTTGGATCCAAGATTTCACCAAGAATTTCTTCCAGCTTGTCAATAAAGTTAACAAAGTTTGAAAGTCCCTTTACATGGACTCTTAAGGGATCAAATAACGAAGCTGCACAGCCTTTTCCTCCAAGTTCTACAGTTCGGATAAAAGATATTGCCATCTATTAGGAGAAATATTTCAATAATATTGAAAAAATGTAGGCATATCCAAAATGTATGTATGTTGAAGTGATCATCTCCTACAGATTTGCAAGCAGTGTATACAGCTAGATAATAGCAGAAATAAACCAAAATCAATAGAATACATTTTAATAGCAAGCTTTTTACATCTCACTGTACATATCTATACATATTTGCACGATCAATGCTTAAATAGTGCAGCAGTATAAAAATCCACAAGCCAAACAAAAGTGACCCAACTAATTTGATGTTTACATTGGCCTTTTGACATCTTAGTAAATGCTTTATTAATACAGTATAATTTTTTGTTGTTGTTGCTCTTTAAATGCTTGTGCTGACATCAAAAAAATACTCAAAAATTCAGAGCCTTGTCTATGGCCTAAGAGCCTATGAACATTTAATAAAAGCATGTAAAAATTGATTCCAGTAGCATATATATTTTCAGAGGTACAAATAAAAACTATGAATACTCAAAGCTGAAAAAATGTGACCATTAAAAGGTCCTAGCATCAGATACTCAGTTCTGGAAGTTTCCATATAACTAGTATACAATAGAGACATTGAAAATAAGAGATGGCCTCAAAGCAGTACACTTTTGATCATGACCCCTCAAATTTTAAGGCAATGGTCAAAATAAACAGCTTCACATTTCTCCATAAAAGTTAGAGATAAGAAACCAATTACAACTGACTGATGCCATAATACTGATTCTACATATGATTTAGCTGTATAGTCTGAAATTAAATTTAATAAAGCTCTTGGGACTGTAACAAATACAACTGGAATTACTCTAGCAAAGAAATTAAACCTGCCACTATTCCTGCTTTTGCACTAAAGACTTCTTGTGGATAAAGTATGGTTCATAGGACCTTGCTTTCCCAATGGAAAATATTCTGGCTTTGCAGGACTTCTACAAGACATAGATGCCAGAAAAGATGACTTCTTTATACAGTAGAGAAGTTTCCCCTCTGGCAAGGGTGAGGAAGAGGCAACAAATCCAGTCCAAACAACTTTTTTATACACAATTTTAATGGAGCATTAGGAGCTAAGATAATCCTGGAACTGAGATTTCACAAGTTTTCCATATTTTTCAACCATAAAATCTGAGACTGCAGCTGCTTCAGTGACTGTTACATACTGTTTTTCCTCGGTCTACCGTTGTCTGCACTGTATATGCAAAAATTGATTATTTTAAATATGAGGGACCACAGTGGTTCTTTGGAGAAAGAATTCTTACTCATCTTATTACAACTATTTTTGAGATGGCGCTGTGGTGGCTATAACTATTCTAAGTATAAATTCACCTCACATGCTTTGAGTACCATAATTGATGCTATAGCTTTTTATGTTCCTATGCAAAGGAGCATACCTCTTTTTCCTCCAGCTCTGTGCCTTTGAGAATAACATAAGCAGGAATGTCCCATATCAATCACATCTTGGAGAATATTTCAAGACTGATCAAGCTATAGACAACTGACAAGCATTACCCTCCAAAAATTCTGCCAAAGCTGAAGAAGCTGCAATACGGCTACTCCAAATTTTGGAGTCTGTTCTCAAGTACATGTCAAAAGCAGGATTTTTATCATTAGATGGCTCTACAAAAGGGATTTTGTGCAAGGAAATACTTTAAAACTTGAGTTAAACTGAATCTGAAAGTGCACAAAGTGCTGTTTGTTTTTAAACATTTAGCCGAAGTACTTTCAACATTTTAAACAAAAAAGGTAAAACACATTGTAATGCACTGTTAATGGATTCTTTTTAACAGTCCTGATTCCTGTTTTTCAAATGCCACACTAGTGCTCTAGAGGTACACATGCACACATTTTTCTGTGTCTTTAGATCTCACAATCAAGCAACCATCCCTTTCTTCAGGCTGGATCCGTCACATTTTTTTGTTGTTTGTTTTAAATCTAGAAACTATATTTATGGTGGTATTCAACTTGGCTTGCAAGTGTCAGTCTTGCGTATGCAACATTTATGTTGCAACATAATGTGATGCAACATTTCATGTTTATAGAACTATTTCGTTATCTCTGATCTACAGCAAGTTTCATTGGACACACATACCAGGAAAATGGACATTTTTCTCTCCTGTGAGGCATGTTTTAGTTTAGTAAAGGCTTCTCTACCAAGTCCTCTGTCAGGAACATTTAGAATATGAGCCAATGCCAGATCATCCTTAGAATTCACCACCAGGCTTAAATATGAATAAACACACTTCTTTGCCAAGAACATCACCTGTATAAGAAAGCATCAACATTAACTGGTCATCTTACTGCTAAATTACATTCTAATCTTTAAAATCTAATTTCCAAAGTCTTATTAGTACATATGTAAAGTAAGAGTCTTACCTTACATAATTTCAAAATATTACTTCATGTATGGCAATTATGGAAGCATTGACAAAGGCAAGCATGATTAATATGTTAAAATTAGCATCACAAAATATCCAAAGTTGAAGGGACCCACAAGGATCATTGAGTCCAAATCCTGGCTCCACGCAGAACCACCCAAAATTCAGACTATATGTCTGAGTGCATTGTCCAAACAATGGTACTCAGTAGGCTCGGTGCCATGATCACTGCCCTGGGGAGCCTGTCCCAGTGCCTGACCACCCTCTGGGTACAGAACGTTTTCCTAACACCTAGTCTGACCCTCCCCTGTCCCAGCTCCATGCGGTTCCCTCGGGTCCTGTCGCTGTCCCCAGAGAGCAGAGCTCAGCGCCTGCCCCTCCACTCCCCTCGTCAGGGAGCTGCAGGCCGCCATGAGGCCTCCCCTCAGCCTGCTCTGCTCTGGGCTGAACAAACCAAGGGACCTCAGCTGCTCCTTATGTCTTGCCCTCTAGACCTTTCCCCATCTTCGTAGCCTTCCTTTGGAGGCTCTATAATAGTTTTGTGTGTCTTATACTATGGTGCCCAAAACTGAAAACAGTACTTGAGGTACAACTATATGTACTGTACTTGAGTATTCACAAAATATTTGAGAGCTGTATCTCTAGCTATTCAAGTTGGCTATCTATTTCTACTTAGCAATCTCTCCACAAATATTCCTTCTACATCCCAAGGCAAAATAGTAACACCATTAAACCACAATGATTTTACATTAACTTCAAATAAGCTAAAGACTTACAACACCTCACCAGCTCCACCTTGGATCCACTAATTTTTCCCTTGGTTGGCTTCCTGGAATTTCAATAACAGAAGTCCCACTGATCGAAGTTTTCAAGTTTATATTAAATTACAACCCAGCTCTACCCTCTTATCAAAAAATATAAAATTATAATTACTTATATTGCAGCACTGTTCAGGATCCTGTAAGAATAAAATTCTCAGAATTCAAGAATTTATAGTTTTGTTATAAGCAAAGAAAGCAAAGACAAAAAAAGGCCATTAATAGAAGGAAAGACAAACCTTTCATAGCTATGGGATTTCTTCTTATTCAACAGGAAATAAGACAAATGTAAGCAGTCAAAAAGAAAAAATGGGCCAAGAATATTTTTACTACACATGTCACGGTCAGAGCACCAAGCAAGCCTAGTGGTAGAAGTGCTATCTAGGGCATAACCTTAGTAACAAAGAGAAAAGCACCTAAGTGCATTTTACTGAAACATTCTGTTATCCTGATGTCAGATTGCTGGGAAGATGCTTGCTCACTTGTTGGGAACTATTTTGAGTTGTACCCAAATATTGTATTGAAATTGACACTTAAGAGGAAAGCAAGCTTGGAAGTGACTGAAGCTTCAGCATTCTAAGCACTGCTATACCGATTCTGTTTAGGTGGTTGAATCCAGTATCCCCACAAAGTCCTCAGCTGTCTACTGCAACAGATCAGCATTGTTTGCATTTCCACAGCTACCACTACAGTTGCTACTCAGATTTCTTCTGCAAGTAAATAAGCATTACTTAAGTTTAAAAGTTAAGCCTAAGTTTATATCTCTTATCATTTCACTTTGCAGCATCAGGCAAATCCTTTAACTCTCAGTCAAGACAATGTTTGAATGATAATATACTTGCAGAAAATATGTATTCCCTATTGTTTAAAGGCAGATTAAATCTAGGTCAAGTACCTGCCATAAAAGGACTGTCTTCCAGAGAATAAATTTGTGCACTTGCTCCATGCACACACATAATATACCGAAGAGATACAGAGTTTGAATACACTTATTTTTTAAACCAATAATATCTTAATAGCAATAACTGGAAAAGGAAACTTGTATTTCATCTTCCATTAAATTTCCCATATCTAAAAAGCATTAAAAAAGACTTTTTTTTTTTACCTTCGCATTGCTCTGGTCCTGTCTGTTGACTGGTGCGGGAGTAGAAGGCACACAACCACTATTTTCTGATACATTCATTATGCCAGAAATAAATTCCAGCAGTTGAACCTTTAATAAAAAGAATTGAATAAATTTAAATACAAAGATGACTGAAACACAAAAGTAATGCTAAGACCAAGTAAAACTACGATTTTCTCCAGCTTGCTAATATTTTGAACCCCAAAAGCTAATTTTTCTTTAGTCTTTAGAAATACAACTGTTTTAAGAGAAAAATGACATGTAAGATTCAGATTAACTCAGGAGAACTTTTACAGTTACTACCCTAAAAGCAGCTGCTCTTTTTTTAAAGAAAAAAAAAAAGAAGTTAATACTATACCATAATTATAAAGAACTCATTAATCCTCCAAAATTTTCTACCTTCCCCATGAAAGTAGCAACAAATACAAGAAAAGCAATTACAGCTTCCTAAACTTCAGTCCTTTATGTCTTTTGTAGAAGAAGAAGGAAGAGTTCTTCCAAGCAATTGAAATATTCTGTCCTTCATTGACTAGTTTTTCCTCTAATAATGCAGGTTACCTTCCTGCAAGCAGACAGTTAACTCCTCTCTGTAATTTTTGTTACAAGCTAGAAATAGGTGCAGCTAAATCCAATGTTTATTAATTTTTCATTATAAGTTTCCTTTGTCTTTTAATCTTCCCATGCTCTACAGAGCACAGAATCAAATAAAATCATGGGGCATGCTTGTTTTTTAAACTTATTTTAATTGCTACTAATACACAACCATCAGACCCAGCCAACATGGGTTCAGGAAAGTCCCATCTCACTAATTTGATATCCTTCTATGATAAGATCACCCTCTTAGTAGACAAAGGGAAAGCAGTGGATGTAGTTTTTCTGGATTTTCGCAAGGTTTTTGATTTTGTCCCTCATGGTACTTCTAGACAAATTGCCTAACTGTGAGAAGAACAGGTACACAGTATGACATTTGGACTCAGTTTTTGCAGGTCCCTTCCAACTGTATCCACCTTATTCTGATCTTTGTTATCAGATCAAAATATATAACCAAATTTGTGTTATTTTCATATTCAAAGTGCAATATGTACTACAACTTCTCTAGCCTGGAGCATGGCCTCATGTGCAGTGTTGTAACATCTGAAGCACAATAAACTGCAACAGATGCTTGACTGAGTAGCTGAAGTGGAACCTCTTGTGGTCTCTGGAAAAATCTAACATGAAGGTACATAAAGAATATGGAGTTTTTTTGCCTTTAAGAGCGTGGTATTTTTAAAATGAAAACCAAAAATATTTGGACTGCCTATCAACATATATCCAAAACTCCATGATGCATTAATCACTAAGCTCTGACCCAGCCACATCAAATTCTACAATTCAGTTTTCAGTTCTGTTTGTGAGAAAGAACAATATACTCAGTGGAGCTGTGATCTACCCATCAAGCAGGACAGCTGAAATATGTAATTTTTGAATGGATCTACGATCTCTTAAAAGGTTTAATAATTTAAAGTAATCTGTTCCTCCAGAGAAAAGGAAAGTCATTTGTGAATAATTCAAGACTTCTGCATATATTTTAGAAGCACTGTAAATCCATAACTGAAATCAGAAATATGGTAAAACAGAGATCAAGCAAACAAAATACTTACAGGGGCTATGCTTTCCTCTTCAGATACAAGTGCAAGAGCATAGCACTTCTGACATATATCTATGATATCTAACATATTGCTGCTTGCTAAGAAGGTATCATAGGCTTTTTTAACATCAGCATAGTTTTCTGGTTCTTCCATGTTTTCATGTGATAATCCTAGTTTGTCATGTAACAAATATTTCCAAGTTTCCATCACATCATTAAGTGATACCGTGAAATCTCCGTGGTGCTAATAGGACAGAAAAAACAATAACATGTTTTGTGTTCAGCAGAGCTTTAAGAGTTACTTTAAAACAAGATTTTATATATATATATATATATAATTATATATATATGTATTTTCTTACAGAAAAAAATATAAACTAAATATTTGCATTTGTAATGAACAAAGTATTACTTATAATTGAAGTTCTTCCAGTGCTTTGGTCTTAGAGCTGACTTTTTGGAATATAAAGTCCTTTATCCTCATCTTTAAAATGCCAGGCATATATTTTGAACTTTACTCATAAGAAATTGATTTTCACAGGACTACTGCATAAATACAGTTAATTATTTGCAGAAATAGTGTTCATCACGGCAGGCATTTACCTTCCAAGAGCAGTAAATAATATTAACATGCCTCAAGCAGTGATCTGGGAAAACATATGCCATCTCCAAACAAAAATGAGCATTTTTCCCCCCTCCCATGGTAATAGTTTACTATAATGTTGATAGCATTGCTACACAGATCTAACAAATGCATTAAAGCAACACACACCTACTTATATCCTTATATCCCTTACTAGTATCATAAATAACATCAACTATATGACACTATCTTTGACACCAGCTTTGGGCCCACACTCCCTTACAGAATTATTAGATTACATTCCCATGCACCCATTGGCCCCCTTCCCTTCACCCTTTCCCCCCCCCCCAAATGAAAGAGAATTACAACTTGGCAGTCAATTATATGATTTAATAGCAATTAATAGAGTTAAAGTGCAAATAAAGTAGGCAAAAAATGACAAAAAGTGGGTAGCACAATAACTATCAGCATATTATCAACAACTGAAGAATCTTTCCCTATTCTAGGCAAAAAATAAAATTCAAATGTATCCAAGTAACGTAAGAGGCTGGTTTCACAGCTGCAGTCCCTTCCCCTTTCCTACTCTTGAGAGAACACTCCATTGACCTTTGATAGACAGAAACAGAAAATACATCAACAGGAAGGACTAAAATCACATTTGATTTACCTATCAGTTATCTCCCCCCCGCCCCCCCCAAGGATTTACATCAAAATAAGGGCATCTGCTATAAATGCATTTGTATATAGGGGTGCATCAAATAATGATCCCTAAGCACTTCTGAGATGAAGAAACACTTAACTGTAAAGCAATAGCTTGCAGTTTTATTATGCAGAAACCTAAAGGGAAAATGTAGAAAATGCTTTCTATTAAGTCTTTAGATGGAAGAACAAAAGAGACTAAAAATAAAAGACTAGAACATAGCATTATGGACTACATACAATCTTATTTATAAAGTGGAAAACTAAAGGGCCAAAGTTGTTAGCAAAGGTGGCATAGTCGGGGGTTACAACAACAGCAGGGCACTAGTGAAAAGCAAAAAGGTAAGAGTCACAGAAGGCAGGAACAAATAGGGCTGAAATTCAAAGTTTTAAATCAAAAATAAGTGACACATCCCTCTTATTTGAGTAAGACTGAATGATGTGTTAACTGGATTGCAGCCTACAACCTTTCAGCAAGAAGATGGGAGAGTTTAGCCTGCACTTGGGCACAGTATATAACACTACTTATAGGATCTCTTATTTAAAGGAGATGAGTATTGTCAATGGTTAAAAACTGCAATACTAAGAAAGCCATAAAATAAGTTCAATCCCTTTAAGCAAAACTACATTCACAAAGAATTAGTCAGAACCTGACTGTAAGTTAAAATACATAGCGAAGACTTCTACTACTCATCTGGGGGCCCTCCATCACAAGAAGGGCATAGACCTATTATAATGAGTCCAGAGGAAGGCCACAAAGACAATTAAGGGGCTGGAACACCTCTCCTACAAAGACAGGCTATGGGAGTTGGGACTGTTCAGAAGACAAGGCTCCACAGAGACCTTAAGGGGTCCTACAGCAAAGCTGGGGAGGGACTCTTTATCAGGGAATGTAGGGATAAGACAAGGGGGGAATGACTTTACACCAAAAGAAGGTCGATTTAGATTAGACCTTAGGAAGACATTCTTTGCTGTGAGGGTGGTGAGGCACTGGAACAGGCTGTCGAGAGAAGTTGTGGATGCCCCATCCCCAGAAATGTTCAAGGCCAGGTTGGATGGGGCTTTGGGCAACTGGGCTGGTGGGAGGTGTCCCTGCCTGCTGCAGGGGGAAGTTGGAAATAAATGGCCTTTAAGGTCTCTTCCAACCCACACCATTCTATGATATGCACTCTTTCCAATTCAGCCCCTCCAAAAATTAAAAATATATGTATAATATTATAAACACAATTCAAAGAGATTAGCAGCCGGTCAGAGAAAAAAAAGTCTCATTTTAGCTTGGTACTTGTGGAAGAATTTGTTTCAAAACAAAGTAGAATTTCAATACGGCATCTAGTAAACCAAAGCCATTCCTTGCAAGACAGAGGACATGCAGAGATTAGCAAAGTTTATATTAGTGCTGCAAAAATATTTTAAATCAAAGTAAAATTGCACTCCAGATATTAACTTTCATGATCAGGTGCTCACTGTGGCAGTGTATTCTATTACTTACACAGTCAATTGTCACAAGTCCAATGTTAAATGAAAAAATAAGTGTGTGATGGTTTCCAACAAGCATACACCAGCTGACTAATATCTAAAGGAAGTTCAGAAAGTTCTGGACTTTCATTCCATGATAGACATTGCAGGTATCGTGTTTCATAGGCATAGAAACAAAATGTTATAAAGCATCTCCACTTCCTGTGCTTCTTAATAATGTAGCACATTAAGTCTCCTTGGATTCTCATTTTAGCATGTTTGAAGTCCAGTAGCAACATTCCATGCCTAAAGACACCTTTTTAGTATTTTGTAGGTATTGTGAGCTTTCTAGGGCTAACTACATAGCAAAACAGTTTCTATTTTGCCATCAAGTTGTTAAAAAAAACAACACACAGAACATGATGCATATTCCAGCAATATTATGCTTTCTCCTACCTTCCCTAAATTAATGGCCACTAACCACTTTTAGAACATATGCTTTCAAGACTGCTGTGTTTAACCAGCATCCCGGTGTTGTCTCTAATTCTAGTTTTTCAGGCATACTCCTAGACTGCAGTATTCCTGTCTGGCACTCTTCCTGATTTACAAGATTCTGCAATTTTGCAGTCTCCAACCCTACACTGAGCCTTTAGTGCTTGCATGTGCTCTCTTCTAAGAGGGAGGCTCCCAAACTGTGGCCTGTAAAGCACATTAAGCAATATAAAGCAACATTTTGAATGGGTTTCCTATTCCAGTGAATGTTGATAGGGCTGCACGCAGATTTAGAAACTCATCCATATCAAGAGGATATATAGAGACATAAGCATCTGATAGCTGTGACATTGAAGTCTGGCAGAAACAAAGGCAATGAACTTCCAGGCCAAGATCCCAGGCTTAGAAAAACCGGTATAACTTGCACAGCTAATTGTTTGGGACTGCACAATGTTTTAGAGGGTAGTCCTCAGTACAAGAGGCACACTGACATATTGAAGAGAGTCCAGTGAAGAGCCACGAAGACGATCAAGGCACCTATCCTCTGAAGAGGGGCTGAGAGTGCCAGGACCTGGAGAAGAGAAGGCTCAGCAGGGAACCTGTCAATAAGTACAAACACCTGAACAGAGGGTGCATGGATGACAGCCAGACTCCTTGCAGTAGTGCCCCACTGACAGGAGAAGATGTAATAGGGACGAACACAGGAGGGTCCATCTGATCATCAGGAAAGACTTCTTTACTGTGACAGTCACTGAGTTCTGGCACAGGTTGTCTAGAAAGGCCATTAAATCTCCCTCCTTGGGAGGGAGAAATTTCCCTCCTTGAGACTCAAAAGGTGTCTGGACACAGTCCTGGGAAACAGTTTCTAGGTGGCCCTGCTTTTATACAGGGAAGTCCACAGGTACAGTCAACAAGACAATTACTCTCAGTTGAACTTCACCTTGAAGATTGTTACTTTTATTTCAAACTTCAGGAAAGGTGGCTCTTCTTGAAAGTTTACCTAAGTATTTTTAGGCCTATAACAACTTTTACCTAGATTGATTAGTAACTTTCACTACACACTATATACCACCAATGGCTTTATGCCTTATAGCTACAACACAAGGTACATTCAGAGGAACTCAGATTATACATTTTTTCCCCTTTTATCACAACTATTCAGTTAGCTTTTCTCATGCTGTTTGCTACCATTATACTTAGTGAAATTTAAGACTAAAAGTATAAGACTTAACTGTTTCTGGAGTTCTTCAAAGAGCTGTGACAAGACACATTGGTCAGCTGGTTAGGGAGCAATCTCTTCTTCATCCCTTGACTTACCTTGTACACACGCAAAGAACATTGTATACTTCCTAGAAGTACTGGGTACACACTCACAACTCAGATGCATAGGACTTCAACTGAGGAGTCTTAGGAAAAACAGCAGCCAAGAATGCAATGTTGCAAGCAACTTGTGCAGCCTGTACCCAATCCATCTTACACTCATTCTTCTCATGTGATTCCAAAGCATTTCCAGAGCCCTCAGCAAAAGGATAAAAGGAGAACCTTGAGCTGAGCAGTAGGCCAAATGAATTGCTCTGGTGGGATAAGAACATCCCAAATGCTACAGTTATCTCACTCTGCTCTACAGCAAATGAGAAACATTCAGCAGAAATAAACTGAAGTTACACAAGCAAACAAAATACACTAGTATTTAAAGCTGAAGACTCAGATACATACTTAAAACACTTCTACCCTCTCATCTGTCTTGGTGTTCTTTTTCTAAGCCCTAATTTGACAAAGTGCTTAATCATTACTTTTACAGCATCTCATGGCATCAAACATTCAGATGAAACACTAAATTGACCAAAATGGTTGTTTCAAATAGGTGCCCAAGCAAGAAGTCCAGTAAGTGAACCTAGTTTAAGATGCACTCAGTACTGTGAGAAACAAAGTTGTGTTTTTGCAATAAAAGTTGTTTTTGCAGTGGAAAATCCACTAACCTTGAATATTCAAAAGAGATTGTGCAGGCATGACAGTAGCATAGCGCTGGGGAGTATGTTAAGCAGATAAGGGGAAGGTCCCACTGTCCCAAAATAAGGAAGATAGCTACGAAAAACAGAATGAGCAGTACGAAATTAGTAAAAACAAAAATCACAGGCCCTCTAGTCACAAGGGAAGGAAAAAGGAAAAGGAGAAATTAATGGTTGCTCAAATAAAATTGTACATATATGGTATAGAAGTGCATCGAGTATGTTGTGAACCTGTAGTACTCAGCCAATGAAGAAACAGGAGAAATCAGGTGTTGAGTAATAGGGAATATAAGGTTATGATAAACTTTTACTGTGTGCTCCTGCTTGCAGAACACCCACCACTGCAACTGCGAATAAAATAGCTTCACAGAAGACCCTGTCTGAAAAACTTGAGATTTTTCTCACAGTACCAAGAATGCTCTGAAAGAATGCTGACCTGTTTATTGACTTCAGCCATTGACAGTTGTAACGCCATCAGCATGCAATCTGCTCCACATACAGTAGTTCTTTCTGAGTTTGAAAATAAGTGCCATTGTCTTCTGAAACATTTGATCAAGTTTAAAATCTTTTGCTGGAAATCAACCATTGTCTAGAGTAGAACACAGAGTTAAGAGAAATAAATGTGAATGTAACTACATAAGATAGGCCCACTCATGTTTTCACCTTCCATTAAGCTACACATCTGCTGTTGTTTATTGTTTCACATCAAGTCCACAGAATAAGTTCTTTCCACTAAACACATAGCGCATTAAGACTCACCTCACTAATGATAGAGCAACGATGAAGAGGCAGTGCTTAGGCATGATGTCTTCACAAAGACCCCTTATTCTCCTTGTATATTTTACTAACATGAAAGAATAAAAGTTATTACAAAGAACACTCTCTTGTCTCAGCAAGGACCCAATCTGAATACACTAAAGGGTATCTTCAGTACTACCTGCTTTCACTGCTTGTCCAGTCCATATCTATTAAAACAGTTTAAAACTGGAAAGATGACATTCACTATCGTTTCCAAAAGTTATTAATAAAGACATCTCTGATTTTTATTTTTTTGTTGTTGTTACCTATACACAAAGCCTTTTTTCCTTTCCTCCCATAAGTCATCATTCTCCCTATTTCCTTTGGAAATGAGTTTCAACATCAGTTTTGAGTTTGACTACTTTGTGGTTTGGTCTTTCATCTTCTTGCATTTATCAAGCCACAAGTACCTAAGACCCTTAACCTGCCTTCTTTAAACCCATTTATTTCTGAAACACAACTCCCTAGCGCTGCATACAGTACACAGTCAAGACCCCCGTCTTTTACTTTCAGAACACAAATCCAACCTTTCCCCTTATTTCATCTTGTTAACACATAGGTCACTGCACTTATTTATGTATTGGTAATTGGTATGATCAGGAAGGGGAGAGGAGTGGGGAAAACAAGGAGACATCTTGCAACAAGCAAGACAAAGCAACAACTTACTTACCAAGATGTTTGCAGGGGAAGAGCTAGAATCACAGAATGGTTTGGGTTGGAAGGGACCTTAAAAACTATCTGTTCCCAATGCCCTGCCATGGGCAGGGTCACCTCCCACCAGCCCAGGTTGCCCAAAGCCCCATCCAGCCTGGCCTTGAACACTTCCAGGGACGGGGCATCCGCAGCTTCTCTGGGCAACCTGTGCCAGCACCTCACCACTGTCTAAGCAAAGACTTTCTTCCTAATATCTAATGTAAGGCCGCAATATTTAAGTTTTAAACTATTCCCCCTTGTCTTGTCATTACACTCCTTGATGAAGAGTCTCTCCTTATCTTTCTTGCAGCCCACCTCCAAGTAAGTTAAGTTGCTTTACTTTATCCATTTTACTTTGACACGAACAAAAACCAAGAGTCACAGCAGACAAAACTGTTGGATAGGTACAAATCAGCCTAACGCAGGCATAACAAACCCTCGATAAGGGGTTTCTGCCCCCTCACCCTCCTCGGCGGGAGAGTCTTCTGAGGAATAACACAAGTCACTGGGAGCCAGCACCCACCCTAACAGCCCCAGGAAGCCCGCAGGACAAGCCCTGGACCCTATACCCGGCATTATCAGCCGGCATTGCCACCACTGCCCGGGACCCCAAGCTCCGAGGGTCCCCAGATCCGAGGAGTCCCCAGATCCGAGGGTTCCCCGCTCCCCACCACCCGGCCCCCCGGGCACGACGCGAGGCCCCAGCGGGTTGAGGCGGCCCCCGCTCACCCACCTCCGGCCCCGGGAGGCCGGGGCTGCCGGCAGGGCTCCGGGGCGAGGCGGCTAGCGGCCCTTTCCGCCCTCTCCGCCGGTTTTAATTTAAATCCTCCGCTGCCGCCCAATTAGGGAGCGCGGGCCGCTGCCCCGGAAGCACAGAGGGTGCCCCGGGGCTGGGAGGTACTGCCGGGAACCGCGGCCGTGCGGGGCCGGAGAGGTGCGTGGGGGACCCGGAGGGGGCGCAGGGGGCTCGGTGCTCCCCCCCAGACCCGAGCAGGAGCGGGGCTGGCCTGGCCGCGGTGCGCCTCGGGGGCGGGCCCGGGCCCACGCTGGTAACTTTGTGGGGCCGCACGATTGTGGGGCGGGCTCCTTTGGGGCGGCCGCTGGGCCCCCAAGGGAAAAGGAGGGAGCGGGAAGGTGAAGGGTGCGGGGAGGGGGGCTGACCCACACGGCCCGGTTGTCCTCCTGCTGCTGCCCCAAGGGATGGGGTCTGCCGCGATGGGGAGCCTTCAAGGAGAATAAAAGTTGTGTTTGGCCTTAGGAGCGTGGCGATATGTTACATGGCTAACGTACTTCTATCAACGTGGTGGTTTGTTCTGTTGGTTAATAAATACACGCAACAAACGTGGAGAGCCTCTTTGAGTCCTGGTGATGTCCGCTTCAAACTGTGGTAGCTCCCAGGCACGATGTTCAGCCTTGGAGCTGAGCCCTTCAGGTCATTAACACAGAAGAATCTGTCAAGGGTCTGAAGTTTAAAGCTATCTTTCTACGCTGCACGTGGAGAAAATTGTCATTTCTCAAAAGGTGTAAACTAATGTCAAATCTGGGATGATCCCAAAATCTGTTGTGTATCTCAGCCTACTATGTGCTAGCACAGTAGTCTGATTTTCTTGAAAAGTGCTTGAATACAGTAAAGTACTAATGTTTAGGTATACTTTTGATCCAGGTGAAAACTAACTTTTTATGGTCAAGTACAGAGGCATAGAGGCACTGTCTGCAGTTGGGTTGGCTTAAGTCATGAAACAACATTTACATATTCTGCAGAATAGTGTTTGCATGTGGAGTTTGGCGGCTCTATTCTTTGTTAGATATCTACTGTCCTTTAAAGAGGTACACCAGGGAAGAGAATTTGAAAGTAGTAATACATCATTTGTTGTCATTTGGTTGAAAACAAAATTATGTATGTGACTTTTCTGGTACGTAGTTACTTAATCTCATGTCTTGATGTTAGGTTGTCATCAGTAGCACAAAATCTGCAGTTGTTACTGATGTCTATAGAAACAGTTTTGAATGTCTGTTAGTGAATTAGGTCAGTTAGGTTAGTTAATCTCTTTATTGTTGGAATTACGTGTTAAATCTATAAATAATGAGCTTAAGTTGACCTTTTGTGTCCATAAATACAGTGTTACAAGAAATCTTGATTTGTTGCGCCACAAATACTTTTTTTTTTCTTTATGCCAATACATAATGCATGCATTTTAATACTATCCATATAGGAACGTTGACCTTCATCCTGAAGAAGACATCACTTCCACAATACTTTGACATAGTCCCCTGAAAATGAAGCAAGATTCTACTAGAAATGCTGCTTACACTGTGGACTGTGAAGATTATGTGCATGTGATAAAATTCAATCCATTTGATAGTGGAGATGCATGTTCCCTCATTGCATATGGTGGCAATAATTATGTAGTTGTTGGGACATGTAGATTTCAGGTTAGTTTTTGTTTATTGCTTTTATTAGTTGCTTCACGAAACTGACAGCACATCTTCTGACAGACTAAAATCGCTTTCCTGCTTCTTTCCTTCCACATTTTGCCAGGAAGTGTTTTACTCCTTTATTGCACTAATGACTTTGGGATATTTGGTCTTCAAGGGAAAAAATGTATATATAAATACATATTGGTATTACCATCCTGCTGGTGTAAAGTTCTTTTTGAATACGCTGCAATGAAAACAGGAGTGCTCTACTGGAAGAGTAATCCCAGTTTAGTATTTCTTGCAAATGTTTGTGACTGCTACCTGGGAACTTAAGCAGGCAGCTATGGAAATATGTAACTTAACATTTGCTATATGGTGTTTTATTTTTTTTAAGTCTTTCAGCTAGCCATCAAAACAGCAAAGATTTCAAATACCTGGAATAGAAAGGAATAATTAAAATTTCTAAAGTAAGTTTAGAGACATTTCTTTCAAGGGAGGACAGTGGCAAATAATTACTTAATATACATCTGCTTTCTAGATTTTTTTTTAATTTTTTTTTACATCTCTCTCACAGACTGTTAGAAACAGTAAAATATGCTTTTTTACCTAGACATTGTTTCCAGTCATCATATCATGAAAGTTTTTTAAAAGTAAAATAGCGTTCTGTATATTTTTATACATAATGCTTTTTTTTTTTTTTTTAATGAGGCACTTTTTTTTTCCCTAGATGCTTGAAAATCGATAGTAGAACACTCTTATCTTTGGAATCTATTTTTACTTTTTTTTCTTGAGCTCACTTCTCTGTTACAGAGTATTATTTTCATACTTTACTATCTAATATAGAAAACAGTATAACTGGTCTGTATTATTCCCCAAAGTCTTACTGTTGGAAATTTTCTGAAAATCGCCTAGGTTCTTCCTAGCTTCTACATTATGTGGAGTGTATACAGAGAGATTTTTTTTTCCTTAAAGCAGAATTGTGCCATAGAGAGAACATTTTGTCAAAATATCCTTCAGTTATTTTGAGGTACTATGTTGGGTGTTTTGAGAACTTTTTGGAGATCAGCTGATTCATTGAGTCCACAATCCCAGCAATTGTTTCATCTTTGCCACCATCCAGTGCCCTCGCCATTGGGAAGAATAGCCAAGGTAGTAATTTTGGTCATGTTAAATGATAAAGGGTATCTTTTTACCTCCTGCTGTTCAAAACAGGTTGTTCTGGAAGTGCTAGCATTTTTCCGTAAAGTAGAAACAACTGGGAGAGAAGATAGCCTGCACGGCCTCCTTGCTTTTGTTCCCATTATTTTGTATTTCAGTGTGTGCTTATTGTGCTGTTGTCAGTGGTTCTGGTTGTATCTATGAAGGTATTGCTTGTGCAAAGAATGGGCTCAGCATGTTCGTCTTGCAAATCTGCTTTTTGTGCAACGTAGTTTTGGTTTAGTGCCATGTTGACTTTGGTTTGAAACTGAAATCATTTCATGGATTTTTAATTACTTACATATTTCAAGTAAATATTTTATCACAGCAGATACATCTAACTTTCAACTTCATATCAATCTGACTTGTTAGAAGTCATCAACCTGTTATTCTGGATTAGCTAACTACAGTATTTCTGTAGGAAGAGGATGCAGAAATGGAAGGCATGCAATATAAGACACTACGAACGTTTCATCATGGGATCAGAGTTGATGCCATCGCATGGAGTCCAGAAACTAGACTTGATGCTTTACCTCCCCGGATAAGGTATTTAGAATAAATGACTACAATGAATCCTTGTCTCATATCTGTTTTCTCTAAGTCCTTAATATTGAACTAACTTTAATGCTTATGGCTGAAATCTAACTCTGAAGAAATTGCTGTTGAAGTCTGTGAACACCATTGGAACAACAGTTTCATTCTTAGTCATCCTTGTTTTGTTTTGTTCTGCTTCCAGAGCCCCTTACTCTTTCCTCCCCACAGTGGATTCACAGTAAATACTAGATTTTTTTCTTTTAATTGACCTGCAATCTAGTTAGTCTTTTTGTTGTATGTATCTGTATGTATCTGTATAATGCGTATGTATAATGTTTCTGTATGTATCATTGTAAGAATGAGACTATTATCGTGGCCTGCTTTGTAAAGTTACATGTGACGTTCTCCATAGTATGGGCTATGTTTAGGAGTAAGTCGGATGCTATTTGTGAGACCTGTCAAGCTGTAAGTCTAGAAAAATGGTTAATTTTTAAATATGCACTTAACACAAATTCACATGTTCTCAATTGCTTGTAAGCCTCTTCAAAACTATACTGGTTGCTTACTGCTGCATATTTTTACAGTCTTTTGTTTAAAATAAGTTGGCGACTGGTTAATAAATTAATCCTTAGGTAATTTAAAACACTGGTGATGAGGGTTCTATTTTTTCTATAAGCCACTTCCTCCAAGGTAAATTCTATGGCAGTTATGAGAGAGATTTCAGGTAATTCATAGTTGATTCAGATTTAGCTTTGTAAAATGTTTTGTATTTCTTTCCATTAAAAAGTATTCTTGGCACTTGATACACCGTATTTTGTAGGTAAGTTCCAATTATAACTCTGAATGCTTGATGCCAAAGCAGAAAAATTAGAATATACGTTTGTTTGAAAATCTGAATTTCCTTTTGCATGTCATTTTGCAGGTTTAAAATGAGGTGAAACTCGTTTGTTTGTTTGTTTGTTTTAAAAAAAAAGAAATCGGCCATTGCAGTGCTAACTGACAGAAGGGCTTTTCTTTTTCTGTTGAGTGTAGGTTTTGTACAGCAGCTTCTGATAGGAAGTTAAGGCTATTTACTTCAGACCTGCAGGACAAGAATGAATATAAGGTAAGGGTAACTAAGCTGATTTTGAGTATTTCTTTAGTCTCTAGTGGAGTCTAATTTTTAACTGACCTTCTGCCTCACTTTGCTTAATGTACAGTATGATGTAGAACACTAAAGTCTGGCAGACCCATCATCTCTAGCAAAGATCAGTGTATTGAATATACCTTTCTATCTTTAAAGTGGGCATAACTAATTATCAGCTATATTATATTTTGATTTAAAAGTGTTTATGTAACAGCCAAATTGACAAAAAGTAAGTAGAGGTTTATTTATGGTCTAAAACGTCAGAATATTTTACAGGTGAATTTGAAGTACTGTGTTGGAAAAGGTTCCTTTACATAGAGACCAGTAAAATATTAGACTCCTCTATATGGAGAGCAAACTTAATGATCTGTCTCTTTCCTTGGGGAACAGGAAAGTTGCAATGAAACTATTTCATACAGTAGAAGATTTAAAGAAAGAATATTGACTTTTGTACTTAACTGCAGAAAGTTATATAAAACATGGCCATGGGCCAGCACTTGTTTATGTCTAAAATTAAAAGAAAGGGAATGTCTCCTTCAAATACATTTTCGCTTCCTGTTCTTTCAGCGTAGTGTTCTTTAACCAGTGATGTAAGAGGTGTCAGGTCTACGAGATTTCTTTTGTTTGTAAGGCATTGTTGTCTTTGTAACTCCTACATCACTTGGGTATGTACATATTCTTCAAAAATTTAGCCTTTGAAACAATACCCCAGTCCCAATATTAATATTAATTAGATGTTCATTTGAATTTGTTTTGTTGAGGTTTCAGACAAGAACAAGCAAAGCTAATCAGTGCTGAAAAATCAGGGGAGAGGGTTCCTTCTTTAGTGCTTTGGAATATGATAATGCCTCAGTTGGTGAGAGTTGTGTATTCAATATGAAGGGGAAAAGAACTGACTTTCCTTTGTGGTTTGGCAATATGTATTAGTGAGACAATATTTGTCATACAGAAAGTAAATTAATTGCAGATGTCACTCCTGGTCAAATAATAACGGAGTGAATAAAGCTATATATAAGTGAAAATGGACATTACTAGAAAATAAAATGTATTTCCATTTCAGAAAAGATGTTCTTTGTTACTTCATGCATGCGCCTACCTATTTTTTCCTTCCTTCATGCTTGGTCCATCACCCTGTATGGCTTTGTCAGCAAGGAAGTAGGATAACTGACACGGTTGCAAACAGCTTGGCTGGCACTTCTAGCAAAATATTTCTAGAAATTGTTAATGCTGTTTGCTTGTAAGTTGATGTGTGTCACTCCTTACCAAAGTTACCATTTTATATAATATCTGCTAGTTTTATGATATTGTAGACAAGCAGCTTTGATGGTGTGAGTTAATCTTTTAACTTTTTTAGCAGAATATAAAGTTACTTTACTAATTACGTATGTCTGTTTTAATTTGAGAAATTTATAGAATTGTCTGTAAGCACGCGGAAGAAAGAGAATAGGTAGACTCACTAATAACAGTATAGACAATGGAATGGTTAATTAGTGGAAATAATCAAACATGTTGAAGAACCTGGTACTACAGGCTCTAAATTCAGCTGTCTAGTCTCTTTTTTTTTTTTTTTTTTTTTGGATTAGCAAGGGGCCTCATGGACTGTCTGCTAAAATCAGTGACAAGTCTCTTTAATTTCAGCATGGTTCAAGGCATGAATAAGTGTTTTTTCCTTATGTAATGAATACAAAAGCTTTAATTACTGGGTGTTAACAACCAACAAATTTTTGTGTTTTTGCCAAAAATTGTGAAAAAGTGACAGCTGTGATAGTTCATAGCCTTCATACTTCTTTTTGTCTCCTGTCTCTTCTCATCTGGTCTTTAGCAGAAGGTGCTCTTTTATACATTCCAGAGCAAACTTCATGTCTATACTAGCTTTCAGACTGTTGCACATTGATTTAGGGCTCCTCCCAGACTAACACTAGGAATTCTCAATGGGATATGCTGTTTTCCTCAATAGGAACCCATTGCTTCCAGTGAAATAAATACATATAATAAATATTCAGTATTACAACTTCACACAAACGCATTTTTGATAACTTAAGAACTTAAACTTTTTTTAAAATACAAGTTTAAATAAGCAAGTTTATTCTAATGAAGAATTATATTAAGCTGTTTATTACTGAATTAGAATAAGATTACAAAAAACACACTTAGAATAATCATTTTGAATATACCTGATGAGATAGTTATTTTGTAGTTTACTGTCAATGCATGATCAATATTAAAACCAGAGAAGCAAAAGAGGCAACGCAGGAGCACAGTCTGCTGAATGCTGTTTTTTCAGAATGGAATTTCTGTGATGGGTTACTGTTTTTCCCAGGTCTAATAAGATTTTTTTTCTGGTATGTGACCAACACAAATGAAACTTTAAAACATGTATTTCTAATTTAGCGGACTTTATTACAGAGTAGCTTTGTCTGGGTGCCTATAAATAAATTTGAAATGCCACACTTACATTTCTATTAAGATAGCAATTATTTTTCATACAAAAAGATTCTTTGGAGAACTGGTTCTTCTACCCTTAGGACTTCTTTCTAACACAAACTGCGCTGACCCGCAGTTATAAGCTTCTACTGCAAAAATATGTCCATTATGTAACACATCTGAAAAAAAAATTATGACGAGTAGTGAGTGTAGTGATCACAGAGGATGTATTAATACAAGAGGTGTTATGACTATGTGGCCAGATGAAGCTACAATAGGTGGTTTATTTTTGACACAGCAGAATACTAAGGACCATTTGGGGCTTGTGCTATGCAAATGAGAAGTTTGGGCTTCAATTTAGCAATGAAGTTATTAGCTCTGTTTATGCCAATTTCACTACCGGAACTTAGTCTAAGAACTTCATCAAGGATATACTGAGACTGAGGAAGAAGTAAAAATTCCTGTTTTTACTGTATCAGGCTTGGCCTAATGCTTAAAATAATCAGAGAACAGCTTAAAATGTGGATTATTACCTAATAGTGAGAATCTCATTAGTGAAAAGGAATAGTGTGATATTGGGGGATTGGACTAGATGATCTTTCAAGGTCCCTTCCAATCCCTAACATTCTGTGATTCTTTGATTGGTAAAAATGTCTTTAAGAGCATGCTCCAGGCTTTTTTGTTTGTTTGTTTTTGTGTGTGTGTGTTTTTTGTTGCTTTGACAAAAAGTGGAGAAAATACTTTCTCTAGGTAGTCATCATAATTTCTTATACTTGGATGATCATTGAGCTATATACTTCTTGTGATGAAAAAAATAACACCTAACTCCCATCTAAAGTATTTGGAAATCTCTTCGGTTCGCAAATATTCTATGAGCTATGCCGAGTTAATTTTAAATAGTTTGATAAAATGGTTTCTTAGTATTAGTCAATCAAAACCTCAGAAAAACTATTTCATGAACCTAAGGTCGAATACATAATGAACACATGGAAGACTTTGATCCATTGTACAGTGCACACTTTACACATGGGGTTTTCAAGAGAGGTATAAAATGTGCAAAAAAGCTGAGGGAAGGATGTGATTACAGTCAAAATGTAATCTCTGAACATTTTGTCTTTTATATTAAATAATTAGTATGTGTTGCTTCTGGAGGGATAGACAGAGTACTCTTACTCTGTTTTCCCAGTGGAAAAACTGTCTTGATGTAATTATCAACAAGGAACTTCAAGCATACTGAGTTTTCCATTGCTTTGTCAACACAACTAATCCAAAATTTATGGGCTGGATCAAGCCCAGAACAACAAACAAAAGGTAAAATATGGTTGATGGATCTTCATGAAGTCTTTTCTTGTTCCGAGGTTTTCATTTGGAAATGAATTGTGGCTTTCTTCTCCTGCTTCAAATTTTGTTTAATAAAAAGCATATTTCATCAAAACTGTGTATGTAAAATGAGGCAGGATATTTGAATTCTGAATGCTGAAAATTTTCAAAAGACTTGCATTTCTGTCTAAATAGTTTAGCATCGTCTTAGGATGTATTAGTTCTAGTAAAATCCACAAGGTTTTATTGAAATTATGGGATATAGGGGAAAAAAATAAGTTGGCTGCTGAAAATGGTCCTGTATTGAACTGATGTATTGAACATTCATAACTTTTTAGAGGGGCAGCTTCATTATTGTGCATGGTTTACAGATTTAATTTTTTCTTTTTGATCAGTTGCGTAGCTCGTTCTGATGAACAAACACAGAGAACAGTATTTTGTCCTTTCAGAAAGCTGAGAAGTGGTTGTTTTCATTCGACCTGTTTTTTCCTTGCCATCTCTTCATGTCATGCCATTATCCAGTGGATATTTTTGTCTCCTTTTTGTGATACTTTGGGCAAAACAATAGCAGCCATGCCTAGTGACTTATTCAGTGGGAGTAAAGAGGATGAAACAGTAATAGATACAACATCTACATATGGACTTCAAATAATTGACTTCAAATTTTTAGTGATTTAAGTAATTATAATTGAGATTTTTGATGTAAAGACCATAGTGAGAGAAAACACACATAAATCCTCAGATTGAACAAACTGATATTTGCTAGCTACAGATTTTCTAATGAGATCAGAGATGAGGTACTCATACCTAACAACCATGTGAATGAATTTGAATCATAGAATCATAGAATGGCCTGGGCTGGAAAGGATCTTAAAGATCATCTAGCTTCAACCGCCCCGTGCTCTGGGCAGGGTTGAAAAAGTATTTCAGCAGGGTTGAAAGTACTTCAGACTTTGACTCGGTCTGAATGAGATGAGTTTTGCCTGCTTGCTTAATGCTGAATGTGTATTTGATCTTTAATTTAGATGTTTGAAGATACTGTAAAACTTCAAAGATTACTGATGTCTGTAGATAAGTACAAAACACTTAACGGAATTGAGAAGAAAATGGTGTTGTGATTTTATGGCCAAGACAGCTGAAAAGCCTTCAGAATATGTAAAAATTATCCTTTTAACTTTTACTAAAAACTGTGATTCTGCTTCTCATTCAGAGAAGCTATGCTGCTAAGTTGGTTTTCATTATAGATAAATTATTCTCAGTACTTTGAAATAAAAATGTCGTGATTAATAAATTTCAGCTGAGGACAATTACATAGTAATAGTTCCCTTTGAAATGACTTCATGCTTTCTGATACAACTGTGAATGTTTGCTTTTGAGTGATAGTTCATATGTACATTCACACCATGGGTGCTTATATCCTATTATTTGAGAATGGATGATCTGTTACTTTCACAGTAACAGTGCGCACTATACCCAATTTTCCTTACTCTTCAGTACAAGAGTATATAAAGCAAAGAGCATAAAGTACTATGTCAGTATTCTCTCAAATGTTTAACAGAAATTGTGATTAATTGCTGTGATGTTGTGTGGCCAGCTTGATTTTCATGTGCTGTTGTTCCTCACTTTTGGTTTTCATAAAGCCTTCAGCATGCATTCTTACTTGTTTCATTGAGACTTTTTTCACTTTTTATTCTAAAGGTAGCCTTTTGGTCCTTTGCCATCTGTGGTGGATATCTGCTCTTGAGGAATTTATATATTGACTGCTTGGGAAAGGGAATATACTGGACAAGTGATTGGTTTATTGCTCCTTCAGGAAAAAAACCCTCTTGCTGCTTGCAGGAATTCCTATTAAAAACTCTTATTCAGAGATAAGAGTTACTTATGAGTAATTGGAGTTCTTTAAAATATATAGAGCATGTGTACATTCACTTCCTGCTGATTTTCCTCTTTCTTTCTGAGATGTATTATCTTCTACCTTCAAAATTCAGTGGTTGAAAAAGAATAAAAAGTTCTGGTGTGATCCACTTACCAGAGCATCAAGCTGACCTCTGTGGTAACTACAAGGAGCAGTGGGGTTCTGTTCACCTACAGTGTAAATATACACAGGCGTTAGAGGTTTTAAATATCTCCAGTTTTACTAATGAATATTTTTCCCTTCCATGTAAAAATGATAACTTTATTTTACACTCGAATCTTTCATTTAGTGGATCTATTGAATATATTGTTGACTAATGGTGGAACAGTCTGCTCAAAGTTAAAAATATTTCTTTTTTTCTGGTTGACAGACATTTGATGGCCACTCAGATTACATTAATGATCTGGTGTTTGCTCCCAAAGAAGGTCAAGAAGTTGCAAGTGTAAGTGATGATCACACTTGCAGGTATGCATTTTGCTCAAAATATCATTGAAATAATAGTTCGGCTTTTTTTGTGTGTGTATATGCTTCCTTATTTATTTTTAGTAGGTCTTCATTTTGAAAGGGAAGATTAGTCATGTGAACTGGGTTGTGGGGGGTTGTTTTGCTTTGGTTTTTTTTGTGTTTTTTCTTGTTGTTTGTGGGGTTGTTTTTTTTCAAAGCTATCTGTTTTTGAACTTACTAGATGAACAAGAAGAAAAATGTTCTGCCTTGGTATTATGGAGAAGATTATTCTGGGAGTTACTGACGTGAAATACAGTGCAGTCATTGATGATGGCCAGCACAAGTTCATGAGGGGGAATGTTTTGTTCAGCGAACTGAATTTCCTATTGTGAGAAGGTCGCTCATCTAGCTGACCAAGGAAAGCCAGTAGATGTGATGTTTTTGTATTTCAGCAAAGTTTTCACTACAGTTTCTCCCAGTATCCTTCTGGACAAAATGCCCAGCATACAGCTAGACAAAACCATAATACAGTGGGTGAACAGTTGGCTGATGCATCCTGCTGAAAGGGTTAAAGTAAATAGGGTTACATCAGGCTGGAGGCCAGTCACTAGTGGGGTTCCACAAAGCTTCAGTTGAGGGCCAGTTCTCTTCAGTGTTTTTATAAATGATCTGGGTGCAGGACTCAAATGCATGCTAAGTTTGCAGGTGATACTAAATTAGGAGGAGCTCTTGACTCTGTCGAGGGTAAAGAGGCCTTGCAGAGATCTTGACAAATTAGAGGGCTGAGCAATCACCAACAATATGAAGTTTACAAGAGCAAGTGCCGTATTCTGCATGTGGGAAGGGACAACCTTGGATGTATGTACAGACTGGGGGACGAAAGGCCGGAGGGCAGCTCTGCAGAAAGGAATTTGGTCAGTGGCAGGTCGAATAGGCAGTATGCCCTGGCAGCCAGGAGGGCCAAGCACATCCTGAGGTGCATCAGGCACAGCACTGCTAGCTGGTCAAGGGAAGAGATTGTGCTGCTCTACTCTGCGTTGATGCAGCCTCATGTTCAGTATACTGTGTGCAATTTTGGGCACCATAGTATAGGAAAGTCATACAACTGTTAGAGAGTATCCAAAGGAAGGCTACAAAGATGGGGAAAGGTCTAGAGAGCAAGACACGTGAGGGGTGGCTGAAGCAACTTGGGTTTGTTCATCCCAGAGCAGAGCAGGCTGAGGGGAGGCCTCATGGCGGCCTGCAGCTCCCTCACGAGGGGAGCGGAGGGGCAGGCGCTGAGCTCTGCTCTCTGGGGACAGCGACAGGACCCGAGGGAACAGCATGGAGCTGCGACAGGGGAGGGTCAGGCTGGGTGTTAGGAAATGGTTCTTCACCCAGAGGGTGGTCGGGCACTGGGACAGGCTCCCCAAGGCAGTGGTCATGGCACCAAGCTTGCTGGAGTTCAAGTGTTTGGACAATGCTCTCAGACACATAGTCTGATTTTTACATATTTCTTTGTGGAGCCAGGAAACTCAATGATCTTTGTGGATGTCTTCCAACTCAAGATATTGTATGATTATGTATGCTGTCAATTTCCCCAGGTGAGACAGAAATAAAAAAAAAAGATCTCCAAGAACCGGAGACATAAGACATGCATAGCTCAGCTCTGAACTGTACAGACTCTGTCCATCCATTCTATCTTCAGATGAGTCAAGTTTAAAACCAGTATACTCATGTGAAATTGTTTGCTTACCTGAACTTACTAGCCTTGCTGGGAGGTGCAATTATGTAGCCTAAGGACAGTATCATACTGATACAGTGATACTGGCAGCTCATAATACCATGATCATAGCCATTCCAAACTGATATATTTAATTGTTTGCAACTGGAAATAAAAGGCAAACACAAATCACAATCGTTAAGGTTGAAAAAGACCTCCAAGATCATCTGGTCCGACCATCCCCCTACCACCAATGTCACCCACTAAACCGTGTCCCTAAGCACCATGTCCAACCTTTCCTTGAACACCCCCAGGGATGGTGACGCCACCACATCCCTGGGCAACCTGTTCAAATGCCTGACTGCTCTTTCTGAGAAGAAATGTTTGCTAATTTCCAACCTAAACCTCCCGTGGCACAATTTGAGGCCATTCCCTCTGGTCCTATCACTACTCATCTGTGAGAAGAGGCCGACCCCCAGCTCCCCACACCTTCCTTTCAGGTAGTTGCAGAAAGTGATATGGTCTGCCCTGAGCCTCTTCTTCTCCAGACTAAACAACCCCAGCTCCCTCAGCCGCCCCTCATAGGATTTGTGTTCCAGACCCTTCACCAGCTTAGTACGCTAAAAAACACTGGTTAAAGTTTTGTAGTGCACGAGTTTGTTTTTCCTTGGCAAAATGTCCCCCATCTTCCACTTCTACTAGTGCTTGTGAATCTATAAAGCTGTTGGTCTTCATCCTTACAATGCAGCTCACAGTTGGAGAAGGCAGCATGGCAGCTGTGCAGGCTTAGCAAGCCATTGCAATAGGGGAAGAGGCTTATGAGAAAGCATCATCATTGACTTTTCTTGGTATAGCTGTGATAGCTTAAAACTTGTCTCAGTTAAGGAACTGTTCTAGTTTTATACTGATTATATGAATTATATATTTGCTCTTTGAAGTTATGACCATATTGATTGCTATATAAATGACCATTTAACGTTCAGGGGAAGAAAAAAAGTGCTGTAAGAACAAAGGAAAAGGTCTTGTGTTTGAAGCAATCTGCTACCTGGTAAGAAAGAAGGAAATAGCTGTTAGGATGATCATTCTGTGTATGAGATTTTGTAAAGGGCAGAACACCAACTGGTGTAAATCACAGTCTAGTAGCATTAGTAGAGCTACTCTGTCTTACGTGAATTGAAAATCTAAAAGGCCTGTGATTTTTCAATACCCCTAGGGAACTCAAAAATAGTACTTTGACCAGCAGGCAGATTTTCCACAGCTGCCCTGTCTCTATTTCCAACAAAATCATTAGGAATGAGTAGTAGAAATGTGTATGACTTATTCCTAGCTTGTTCCAATTTATTCTCTATTCTTGATTTTTTTTCTATTAGATCTAAACTAATGTTGGTTTTATTCAGCAAAGAGGTATTTGAATATGTGGCATGTTTTGTTTATTTTATGAAATGCTCAGTGTTTCTGAGATAAGAGGACTGTTTTAAAACCAATAGTCTGATTGATACTAAAGGAAAAGGAAATACAAATGATTTAATTAGTGTATGCTATCAGGAGTTAATAGCTGAAAGACAGTTATGCAGTAAACCATAAAATCTATGGTTTAAAGCCATGAGAAGTAAGCAGGATTTTTTTTGGCTACTTGAGTTCTTATTTTTTCCATTTATGCATGTGGAGCATGAAGACTTTTTTTATTGAATTTAAAGGTTAAACTTTCAAAACTAATGGAAAATGCATTCCCTCAGACTTACCAAAATCATTCCTTACTTACTGTGTAATTTGCTTCAGCAGTAATGTAAGAAGAGGAATAATTTTTCTGTCTGTACTCAGTTTCTACTCAGAAATTTTTCTCAGGATACATCATCTGTTAATACCTTTGCAATGAAGTAGTAGAACAATTAGCACAAGAACAAGGAGTTTCAAGTGTGTCAGTGTTGTTCTGTTAGAGGTCCACCTCTGTGTCTTGATATAATTAACACTGTGCCTCAGTATGTACATCATACAGAGAGACAAGTTTCAATCTTCCCTCCTCTTCACTCAGGGGTAAGTTTAGCAGAGATACCTAAGGAGCACAAGTTTTCAATTTTCATGCATAAAACAATCTTGCCACAAGCTGCTGCAACAGTTACATCTCACGGCTGGCTTTGGTCTTTTGTTGTTGTTGGAGGACAATGTTAAGTCAGATACCAGTTGAGAAGAGGCTGTGGTGATGCCTTCCATGTTCTTACCTTTAAATTGTTAGTTCAGGAGTTCTTGTTGCTTTTACATGTAGTTTTCTTGGTCTTGTTGGTCTCACAAGACCAGCTGCAAAGTAGAACTGATTGTTTAAGACTATTTAAAAATACTCAAGCATCAAAATAATTGCAGTTGTCTTCTGTGCTATGTAGTCATAAATTGAAGGGCATTCATTGACAAAAGGTGTTGGTTTATAAATATGATGTACACTTTAAAATGATCATGATTCTCTGCACTGACAATCTCAAAGCTAATATAACCTTAGAAAGTATATATTTTTTGAAAGAATACACGTTTTCAAGATTCATAAACCCCACCATGTTACAGTTATTCACAACTGTATGTATATACAAGATCAAAATTCCCACAGCTGCAAAAATTACAAAATAAATAAATAGAAGTTGCAAAAAAGTTTATTGAAAAATTCAAACCCTGTGTTCTATATATTGTGTGTTACCTTCCCAAGGATGGCTGGATTCCAAAATGGATGAAGCTGTTCACAAACCTATGGTTTACTTATATCTTTGGCAGGCTATTGCAATTTTCGAATTTTGCTTATTCTATACTTTAAAGTATAATATAAACTAATGAAGAACTTGCAGGATATTGTCCTGTATTTCACTTTTTTAAGCATTTTGTAATTGTTTTACTCTTTCATTAAGAACAGAAAAAAATAAATTTGATAGCAAAATTGTAAAGAAAATGGTTAAAAATGCTGGTAGAGGAAATAGCTAAAATAACTACTGTTAAATTATTAATTGCAGTAAAGAAAAATGTTAATCAGTTTTATTGATGAGTCCCATGTTAATGTGGAGCACAGTTAAAGTAAAATATAAATAATCATAGAACAGCTCGGATTGGAAGGGACCATAAAGACCATCTAACTCCAACATTTCTTCCATGGGCAAGGAAGCCACCCACCATATCAGGTTGCCCAGAGCCTCATTCAACCTGGCCTTGAACACCTGCAGGGATGGGGCATCCACAGCTTCTCTGGGCAGCCTGTTCCAGTGCCTCACCACCCCCTGAGTGAAGAATTGTCTGACTGAGCAAAAAATTGCTCTCCATCTTTTTTATAAGCCCCCTTTAAGTATTGAAAAATTCTAATGAGGTCACCCCAGAGCTCTTTAAGCCTTTCTTCATAGGAGAGGCGCTCCAGCCCTCTGATCAACTTCATGGCCCTCCTATGGACCATTCTAACAGACCCACATCCTTCTTGTGCTGGGGGCTCCAAACTTGGACACAGTGCTCCAGGTAGCATCTGTCAAGGGCAGATTAGAGGGGGACAATCACCTCCCTCGGCCTGCTTTGATACAGCCCAGAATACGGTTGGCCTTCTGGGCTGCAGGCACGCGCTGCTGGCTCATGTTGAGGTTTTCGTCCACCCCCAGGTCCTTCTCTGCAGGGCTGCTGTCAGTGAGTTCTCCCAGACTGTACTCATGTCTGGGATTACCCTGACCCAGGCGCAGCACCTTGCACTTGGACTTAGGTTCACATGGGCCCACTTTGCAAGCTTGTTCAGGTGTCCAGGCTTGTCAGTCACTGTCAAGTCCAGTTTTTGTTGCACATAGCCACAAATGCCAGACCATCAGAAGGTTAGTTTTAGTCTCTATACAGAGATTCCTGGGGAAAGGTTTGATATCACTGGAAAATAAATTTAACTAAGTCACAAAATTTATTATATTGTTTTTAGTTTAGTTGTTTGCTTTTGTTTTATTTTTCCACCTATAATGCGTTCGTTCACATGGTACTCTTATGTCTTAGTTATTTTGCATAGGTATTTCGCTAGACAGTAGACAGGAAAGCCAGTGATAAATTATTTGTTGTTATTTTTGTTGGTTTTATTGGTTGTTTGGTGTTGTTTTTTTTTCATTTGTTTTTTAATATGTTTTCAGTGCTTGTTGCACTTGTCTTACTTTGTTAGACCAATAAATATTTCAGTCTCTGACCATATTGTAAAGTTGCCTTTCTCACTTACTCCTGCCTTAAATTTATATTTCATTTGTATCTTCCCATTTTGTGCTCTCAACTATAGATTTTTTTTAAATAAAAAAGTATTTTATTCCATGTTGTTCTATGTTCATCAGTTTGTTGTGATAGAATTCCCCAGTATTTCTTCATATAAGAAATATGATAGCAAAATAGTTATCCTTTTTGAGCTATGCTGATAGTGTTTATCAAGCTAGCTGTGCATTATAATTGATGAAAATAATTGGGAGTCTTGAATTATTTTTAGGAGTCTAGCTTGTGGCTTTGCATGTTTTTTGTATGCATCCCTGTGTGTCCCCCCAAAGTCTTACATGATACTTCTTATACCTCACAGTCACAACCAAAATGTTAACCATCAATTTTGGTTATACTTTTGGTTATACAATCGCTATGCAAGCATGTCTGCTGGAGATACAAAGAAACTTTAAGGATATTTAAGTCAAATTTTAAAAAGAAAAGAAAAAAAAAAATTGCTTGTTGGTCATCTATAAGAGTAGGTCAGACAGTTCAAGGATAGCCAATCCTGCTTTGTGGTGAGGAATGGTATTAGATGTCACAGAAAGATACTAGATGTTCTGTGCCCCAACCCCACTCACAAAGATTGCTGGAAACCTTATGTTAAAAGAATATTATTTTTTTTTTACTTCCATTGTCTGAGGATTTGGGAAATGCCTTAAAGTTACAATATGGTTTTGTTCTTATAATATTCTTTTTGATGACTTTTATTCATTTATAATTTGGTTTTGCTCTCCAGCTAGAATTATTCATTATTCAGAAAGTTAGAATGTACAATAAGGGCAATCTCCGTTGCCACAAAACAGGTTTTCAGATGTTCTAATGAATACTTTGGCAACTTTAATAAAAGTCCATTTTGTGGTAAAATTGCTGCACATATGCAGCATGTCATCATCCACATTCATGGATACTACATAAAATACAGTTGTTCCAATATAGTTTGAATAGCTCCATGCTTTGAGATAACTGCAGTTATCATTTGTTTGTTTAATCACAGAATGTGAGTGATAAGAGGAATATACTAATATTTCAAGAGTTCTCTTGAACGACATTTGTAACTATCTCTAACTTTGTATTAGTTTAAATAGTGTGATCATTGCAGTATATGATTTTTCAATTCTTAGTTATGTAAAAATGAATTAATTTACTGAGCAGATTATATATAATTTTGAGGCTTTCCATTATTCCAACTTTGGCCTTCATTTCAACTGTGGTTATTCAAACTTTTCTCCTTTAAATTTATTTTGGAATATTTTATAACTATTGAAAAAAAGAATAATACCACAAGCCCAGTAAGTCTGTTCAACAATAGTTGGTGGAGGGAGGAGGATCGATAAGAGGGTGATGCAACGCAGGGTTACAAAAAAAATAAGAATGTTTGGATAAAAGTAGACACTAGTTTGAGTATAAAAACATGGTAATATTAGTGAAGTTTCATGGGGTTTGAATGGGAACCAAGATGCTAGGTCTTTATAGATTGATTTATGTGATAGGAATGCGGAGAAAACAGGAGGCTTTTTTAGCATCTGTAGCTGATTTGGTTATGATTACTGAGTAACTGAAACTCAGCTTGGCTAAAATTTGTGCCGTTGCACATTTGTAACTTGTGTTAGTCAAAAAGAAATATTACAAAGAGTTAATTTCCATAATCACAAATACATTTCCATAACAACATGTTCTTGATGCATTCGGTCAAGGATCTATTTTGATAAGTATTGTCTGTTTCTTTCCAAAACTAAATGATACTATGTTTGTTATCAATAGAGAAAGAAGGAAATGTATGAGGGGTATTTATCCTTTTTTTTTTTTTTTTTCCTTTCTTTCTATAGTGTTTGTTACTAGCAATCCCAACATTCTGACAAAATAAGAGATACTAGTTTGGCATTTTATAAATAACATAGTTAGGGAGGTAGAAAGCATAAATTTCTGTCTCAACACCTAATAATCTCACTCAGTTCAGGGAAGGAAAGATGATGGCATGCTCCTTTGGCCAAAATGATTCACCGTCTTCTGTTATATCATAATTTTCTCCCTGCACAGTAAATACACATGGAAAGTGTTGATTTGACTTGGACAAATCTACAAGGCAAAATTTCTGGCAATAGAAGAAAGTATTGTATGTTTCTAAATTACCTAATGAAGTAGATATTTCATTTTTTAAACAGTTGTCAGGTTTTTGTTTTGACTTTATTTTAATAAGGACGCTGATCCTTCAACATTAGAGACTGTATTTTCTGCAGGGAAAACAAATATTTGATCTCTTGTGGTTTGGCATAAGAAAATAACATTGTTCATTAAATATATTTACTTTGTTCCGATATATTTTGTCTAGACATATGATGTATTATTTAAGAATTTTTTGAAATCTCTTAAATATAAAGCTCTCAGCACCCTGGTGAGATATAAACTAAAAAAGTCTGGAGGAAGTCAGCAAAAATCCCCTAGAATAAACAATAATAGTACATAGCCACTCATCTAACTCAGCCACTCATCTAAAGACTGAGCAGAACACTACACTTAAAAATCTGGCTGCTTCTAAGGCTTTGTATGTCAGTGAGGAAGGATGTATGTATATATATGTGTGTGTGAAAATGCATTTAAATAGCACACAACCTTGTGGTTAAAACTTATGTTCACAACTGTGATGTCCTTGTCCGACAACTGAGCTCCTGATTTTTTAGGAAATGAGGCAACTGAGCAGTGGCTATGAGGTAAAATGGTGTCTGTATTGTTTTTGCTGCATTTTATAAGCTGAGTAGCTTCATGGCTCAGTAACACTCATATGGAGTGCATCCAAAGAAAACTCACTCATCTTATAACCTACTTTTGGTGCGTCAGCATACACTTCCCTGTCAATCTGTGTTGACCCAATACTGTTGACTGTTCTTATTTCTCTTAATATTTGATATATATATATAGCTGCCTAATATATACTGTAGGTGTTTCTAAAAGAGAAGACTAGACTGACAAACATGACGTATTTGTTGAAAGCTTGCCAAGACCCTTTGTAGGCTAGCGTACCTCTGCCACAAACCCTCTTGTTTGCCATAGCCTCATTTCTAGTTTCTTGTATTTCCATTACTCAGTCTTGTCTTACAAGAAAGAAAAAAAAGGAAATTCATGTGTTATGTAAGCAAAATACTTTAGCGCGTGGTCTTCTCCTTTTCATGGGGAAGTGGATGATTTAAGTTGCTTGGTGCTTCACTCTAGGTTGCTTGTATCAGCTAGATCAACACTGGTCTTCCTGCTTTGTGCTGTCTCACTGTTATTTGTGCCATAGCACAAAGGCTGCAGTGTTGACTTATGAATAAAAAGAGGTAAAAAGAGAAGGTATCATCTAGATTTCATGTGTAGACAACTAAGCTTGTCAAATTGTTTGGACGTTGCCCTTTCAAATCGAGGGTGTGCCTAGTTCATTTTTTAATTACACTCTCTTCAGTACTGGCTTGCTTTTACGGACTTCTATGCACAAGTATTGAGCATCTGCAAATTTAATTCTGGGTGTTCCATTAGTCTGTTTTCTTCTTGAAGTGATCAAGCATGAACAGTATTTCATTTGGTCGCTTCCTTTGTTGAATGTATTGAGGCACCAAATCTGAACTTATTCCAGTCAAATGGCAATACACAGCTAATTACTTTACCTTTTTTTTTTTTTTTTCCTCTTTTAGAGTCTGGGATTTGGAAGGAAATGAGAAGGCCCATTTTGTTTTACGTTCTCCTGGAATGAGTGTGTGCTGGCATCCTGATGAGGCTTTTAAGGTTGTGCTTTCCAGCTCTTCATCACTACCACCTTTAAAATAACAGGAGGATGTACTTCTCTAAACTATGAATCTTTGATGCTATAGTAGGATTTAAGTTTGGGGAGCCTGTGGATGTTGGAACTAGATATTGGAAAGATCTGCTAATGTGAAATCACTGTAAATAAGTTCTCAATCACATTCTCCTCTTTTTACCGTCAATCCCTTGCTCTTCCCATGAGAGATACTCCTTATTGATCACATACATCAGTCATTGTTGATTGCATATTAACTACAGTTACCAGAGGAAAATTTTTATCAGCCATGATAGCAAGATTCACTGCTAACATAGACTGCTGTAAAGCAAGCCAAGTATCTGTTTGAAGTTACCAAGAGAAAAACATTCAGCTTCATTAGCTGAATTACTCTAGTCCTTGCAATCTTGGATTTAGTATTCCTGATGTGCAAATCAATAACTGCCTTAAGTAGCTACAAATAGCTGTTCAGGTTACCATAAAAACACACCAAACAACAGAAAAAAAGCAGTCAAATCAGGTATCAAAATATTTATTTCGCTATAGAGAGGAAGGATCTGTACTCTTACTATAGTTTCCACCAGTATCTTAGTCCTTACTAAGGAGACTGTTGACTCCAGTGTCATCAAAACTGAATGTTTGCCACTATATATGCTACGGGGCAGTTTAGTTACTAGATTAGCCCTAAGCTAATTAGGGCCCTGATAAGCCCTAATTAGCCCTATTTTTTCTGTGCAAAAATATTGAAATATTACACCAGTCTTACATATTAGCTTGTTTTTAGTCTGACCCTTATCAAAGAGCTGGCAAAGGAGAGGTTTTTTTTAGTAAATAAAAGCCCCTTCAAAAAACTAATAAAGCCTTACAGACTGGTGGTTACTGAAAAGCTTATTGAAGTTCAAAATGCTTGCTGCAACATGCCTTCTAGTTTGCAGAAGAGTGTGTTTCTGTGACAGCTATCTTTTCCCAAGCAAATTTGGATGTTGGGGGACGGGAGTAGGTGGGGATGGGAGAGGAGGGGACAGAGTATTTTTAATGCTGCTTTGCCTTCCTTAATTGTTGTTCATGACTATCGGAAAGCCATCCTCCTCATTGAGAATAGATTTTTTTATCATTTCATAAGGAAGCTCTTTCTACATCGCTTAACAAAACACAAATATATTTTATGTTAACAGCAAAAGCTTAGATAAAATCTGTTACAAATTGTTAGGGGATAAAGCAGTAGTAGGCATATAAAATCAGTAAGCATGAATCCAGGTTCTACAGTTAACAATATCATTATTTCCTTGAATGGCACGATCTCTGTCCGTCAGTTCCTTGTACTCAGAACTGGAACTTTTTAAAAGCAAAAAAATATGCATTATGATTCTGAAAGCAGAGTGCAACTCTGTCTGAGAACTGGTGCTTCTAAGCACCAAAATTATGTACACATATATCTAAATCTATACATATATGTATAGATAAAATAATGTAATCACTATGTATAATGTGACAGGAGTATGATTTAAAGTGCTGATTAATTATTGCTGGAAGAATATTCAGGAGAATGTTTTCTAGTAAAATGTGAACAATTGTACCTATCTAACGTCCTAGTATCAATATTTCCTTCAAAATATACTAGGTTTGCTATAGAGTAAAAAGGATGCTAAGACTCATTACAGGCTAAGTTTACAAAGTTCTATTAATTTCTCTTGCAGCTGATGGTAGCAGAGAAAAATGGGACAATACGATTCTACGATCTCATTACACAGCAGGCCATTCTCTCGCTGGAGTGTGAACAAACGCCACTGATGTCAGCAGACTGGTGTTTAAAGAATACTCTTAAAATTGGAGCAGTTGCGGGAAATGATTGGCTCATATGGGATATCACTCGCTCCAGGTATTTTTATGCACAGGACATGTATTTCTTCAGTCTCTCCTTAAGGAGCACATGAAGTGATGGGGCTACTTTGGTGAAACAGCACTTAAATGCTCAATGTATTACACCTCCTTTTCAGTAAACAAATGAACATTCATCAGCAATTACGGAATCAGTACAGATCATTCTTTTTCATGCTTATTTCTATCAATATTTATCTGTTAAAAATACTATGCTGTTTCTTTTTGTCCACTTCAGATAGCATCTCTACTGTTTACCTCTCATTGTAAGGTTTATGCATTTATTACAATCATAAATACATAATTATTGAACCTTAATAATGTCACTAACTACTTCAGTTTGCCTGTTCCAAATTGAATTGTAAGCTGCAGGAAAGCTGTTTTCCCCTCAGTTTTCTCACAAAGAGTAGACAATGTTTCCCCTTCATTGTTTAAAATTATGGTTTTGATACATAATCCGTAGTTGTTTGCAGAACAGTTTTTTACATGGAATGTCTGTTTTAGTTATCCGCAGGATAAGAGTCCTGTCCATGTTGATCGAGCCAGATTATTCAGGTATAAGTGCTATCTATATTTTGTTGTCTCCGTTTTGTTTTTGATATAGTCTGTGCATATGCAAGCACTTACTTGGGAGTTTAGGGACAACTGTGTCTCTTCAACCATTTTTAGTGGGACCTGCTCCATAATCTTAGTGAAATTTGTGAATGACCATGATTTTTTTCTGTTACACAGTAACGTGCATACAGGGCTGTGGGTGGTGAATCATTTACAAGCCATTTCTCTGAATTTATTTCTTTGGTATCAGTGGAATATCTGATGGCTTCACACAGTTACTCACAAGGGAGAAAACTCCAGCATGTGTGCACTTCTGTTAGGAATATTTGAAAGGTATGTTCATTTTATTCATAGGTGGTCCCGAGTGAATGAAAACCTGTTTGCAACCACTGGATATCCAGGAAAGACAACTACTCAACTGCTTGTTCATCATCTAGGACATCCCCAGGTAAATTTTGAATTCAGCTTTTGGATGGAATTGCATCTGTGCTTTTCAAATCAAGCTCATAAATAGTTAAAAGTTGTAGCTAAAAACTAGCCCAAACCATTCAGAAATGATGCTTGGTAATTCTTTTAATTATTTTTTGTCTCATCCATGCTAAAAAAACCTCCCAGACACTATTCAGCCTGTTATTTAAAATGCTGTTTGATCTGTATGTTTTATTTTACTTTGTCTCATTCATACAAAGAGAGAAAAAAAATTTACCTTTTTATTTAATAAGTTCTTTTGTTTTTCTAATTCTAAAGATGCAAAAATCAGCTGGTGTGCATTTTTCAGGTTTGAATTACCTATATGAGTAATGATAATATGTTCAGAGACAGTGCAAGTAAAGCACAGGAAGTATTTTGGTTTTGCTGATGTTAGTGTACATTTGCATAGTTTACAATAAAAAATATTATCTCCAAACATACTAGCTGTGAGTACACATAATAACAGGAAGTAATTTCATTACAAAGGTTTCTAGGTTTGAAAGAATGCATTTAAAATAATAGTGTTAATAAAAATAATGAAAATAGCTGAAAATTTTGTTATCATGGAAGATTTTGATACCTCTTACTTAAGTGTAGTAAGTAGCTACTGAAACTGGGTAGCAGATAGTCAGATTTTTCAGTTTGATTTCTGTTTTATTTTAACTGTGTTTATTAAGGAGTATTAGATATGGGGGGAGTTGCTCGTGTAACTTGGTATATGTGGTATAATAATCACTTATGGTAAGTTGTATTGATATTACTCTTGTTCTTTTTTTAAGCCCATTCTTACTGGTACGGCAGCTGTAGGATCTGGACTGACATGGCACAGAACTCTTCCATTATGTGCAGTTGGAGGAGACCATAAAATTTTCTTTTGGGTAACTGAAATGTAAAATAACCATTTGCTTCCAATATTAAAGTTTACAGCATGATATCCTTTTTGTAGAAAATCAAAGGAAATTACTCTTTGTACTGGTATTTATTCACATGGAGAATACAAGAACAGAACAAGTAAAATAGGAAACGTTTTCTGTTTGATTTTCAGCTCGCAAATGCAACAACTTTTGTACATAAAAATCAGATATCATTCATTTGACACTTTGTTACTTCCCTTAAAATATACACTTTTTTAATATGGTATTTGGTGTGAGGTTTTTTTTTAATTTTTTTTAAAGAGTTTTTGTATGAGAGTCTCAGTTGTGTCTCAGTTAACACAGTGCAAATAGTTTGAAATTGTTCAGAGAGTACCTACAGCAAGAACAGCTGTCTTTGCCTTAACTTTCTGTACCATCACCGTTTTGTAAGAAAGAAATACAATATGTAGTGTCTTAAAATGTTGTCTGTGAATGTGTTTGTTGAATAAAGTATTTCCACAAGCTGGAAAGAAGCTAATGGTGTAATCAGAATAATTTTAAGCAGTATTATTTCTATTAAGACGACAGAGGGTTTCAGTTCCAGTATACCAAACAGCTCATGTTTTTTTTTTTTTTTTTTTTTTTTTTGTCGTTTACAGCCTTTTACAGGAAAGTCAGGGTTTTAAAATTGTATTTATTTATTTTTTTTTTCACAAAGATGTTCCTCTGCTGCCCAGTTTAAAATATCAAATGTATAAAGTTGTTCTGTAACACTGCTTCTCCTGGAAGTCACACTCCATTTTTCTGTATGTACCTATCCATTTTTAAAGCATGTTCTTTCTTTTTAATGTGTTATCTGTTAAGGTTTCTAAGTCACCTTGGACTGTGGACTATTTTTTTAAAAAATGATAGTTTTAACACAATTTTTGAATATCTACAGATGAAAAAAATCAAGATTAACTCTTGTTTATTTGTAGATTTATCTGAACTACCAGCAAACTAAAAGACATTTACCACCTATTCCAAGCTGCGATCATTATTGATTTATATTTATCAATGTAAATATTTTTTTTAGAAAAACTATTTAGTAATTAAATTGGTACAGTTATAACCTGTAAGGTCTTTTTTACTTCAGGATTGTCATATGTAGTCTAAATTGAATTGCCCTCTTCTAAACAAGATAGACTTTCTGTATGTTATCACCATTTTCTTCTGTGTTAACTTTCTTAATATTCAGTAAAATATTGCCACAAAACAAACAAACAAAAAGCAGTAATTATCCTAGACTAGGAACTTCAGTTTGTTTAGCTGGTAATGCCCCACCTCCCTAAACCGTGATATAATCGGGCAACTGCAACAATCTGAAAGACCTCTTTTGACTTTCTCCAGCGGGGTTCCCGTCTGCTACAGCTTGCTCTCCAGTTATCCTTACTAAGGAAACAAAACCTGCAATTATCACTGAATTTACTTCTGCTAATTTTGGAGGAAAGTAATTCCAAGTCCCAAATATAAACGACTTCAATAGATAGAAATTTGAGGAGTCCAAAATAGTGAAACCTGAAAGACTGCTTACTTTGCTAGGCTTTCTATGAAAGAGTTCATTATTAAAACAATGCTTGAGATCCTTCTATGGAAAGCAAGAAAATTATTTAATCCAAAAGCCAGATGCCACAAAGAGTAAATAGAGTTGGTGTAAGGGTATCTAACAGATTTAAATGCGGGTAAATATTTTGATACTACAGCAGTGTCCAATCATAAGCAGTTGCATGCAACTTTTTGAGCCCCTTTTATAAATTTTTTCCCAAGTCATTCACCCACGCACATACAATGCAACAAAACCAGAATTAGTAATAAAAGTAAGTATTCAGATAACCTTATAAAAACGTTTTGGTTATTCCAGCTGGTTATAAGAAAGCACCAAAAGTTCAGAACATGCAAAATAGCCCAGAGAAGTTGATAAAAGTGCAAATGAGCCTCAAAAGTGCGACTGCTTCGCATGCAACCAAGAATCGTATAGCAGTGTTCTTGGTGTCTTTGCTGAAGTGCATTGTCTTTGGTCATACAGGATCAGACTGAAGGGTTTGCCTTTGGTTATTCCATTTCACCAAGCATCTCATCACTTGTCTTAATGTTGGCGTTGTCCAGTGCCTGTTGGCTTTAGATCGTAAAAGGTCATGGAAGACAAGCTGTGGTAATGCAGCTAGAGCTATATCACAGAATCACAGAATCGTCTAGGTTGGAAGTTAATTCCAAGATCACCCAGTCCACCCTCTTACCTAATACTGACAAGTTCTCCACTAAACCGTATCACTAAGCTCAACATCTAAACATCTCTTAAAGACCTCCAGGGATGGTGACTCAACCACTTCCCGGGGCAGCCTATTCCAAGCCTTACGACCCTTTCAGTAAAGAAGTTCTTCCTACCTACCTACAGCCTTCTTTAAGGTAACTGTAGAGAGCGATAAGGTCACCCCTGAGCCTCCTCTTCTCCAGACTCCTCTTCTCCAAGAAGATGCAGCTAGGAGCTGCATCTTCCCAAGTAATGTCATCGTGCCTCTGCTATGACCTTCTCAATTCACTTTTGACCCTGTTCCAACATAATCAAAGCATCTCTCCAGCTCATCTCTCTCCTTATCTTCTGCTTTTCCTTCCATCTCTACCTAGTCTTTAATTTTGAGCCAAAATACCACACTGCAGTTTATCTGAGCTCTTTCCTTACCTGTGTATGCCTTTTCCAAGACTCCTGGGAGACACCCTCAGAACTGAAAGTACTTCTGAAGTAAAAGAAATAATGTGTTATTTTTTGATCGTGGAATGACAAACAAAAGTAGGCCTCCGTTGATTTTCATGACAAAGCTTACCCTGGTTTTGTCTGGGAAAGAGTTAATTTTCTTCTTCTTAGCTGGTATGGTGCTGTGTTTTGGATTTAGGATGAGAATGCTGCTGCTAACACACTGGTGTTTCAGTTGTGACAGAGCAGTGCTTACACAGAGCCAAGGACTCGTCAACTTCTCGTGCTGCCCTGCCAGCGAGGAGGCTGGAGATGCTCAAAGAAAAGCTGGGAAGGGACAGAGCCAGAACAGGAGACCCAGACTGGCCCAAGGGATGTCCCATTCCATATGGCATCATGCTGAACAACAAAACTTCGGGGCTTGGCCAGGGATGGAGGGGTGCTGTTTGGGGACTGGCTGGGTATCAATTGGTGGGTGGTTAGCAATTGCATTGTGCATCATTCATTTTGTATATATATTATTGCTGCTGTTGGTATTGTTTTCCCTCCCTTTCCTGTCTCAACTCACAAGTTCTACGTTTTTTTTTCCCAATTCTCTCCACCATCCCACCGAGAGTGTGGGGGAATGAGCGAACGGCTGTGTGGTGCTTAGTGGCCTGCCAGGTTAAACCACAACAAGAGAGTAACACCAATGTATATACATTGGCTCAGAAACGTTTTTAATACAAACGAGTACTGTTTGGGGCATCGTAATTTAAGTCCAGTCTGGCATTCCACCTAGCATGATGTAGTGCTGGCAAGTGAGAGGACCCTACAGGAAAAGAGCCATGGACTTCCTGGCTGACAACTGCAACATTTTCAGGAAGCATTTCATCATTTAACCATTCTGCTTCCTACCTGGAAAAAAAGAAGTGCTCATGTAAGCCCTGCAATAGTGAAGTAGCTACAACCAGGTGATGGCATGGAGAATGTAAAACATATGGTAAAAAAATGACAAAATTTTAAGTCATGGAAGTCTGGTCATGGTCTTATATGGAAGACCTACAGAAAATAAAAGATGATAACTTGGTAGATAGTCATATTGAATGTAACCATACCGTGTTCTGACAGATACACCAAAACCGTGATCTTCAGTATTGATTAATAAAATTATGTACCAATATTTCTGAAGAGAAAACTGCTTATTCAGAAACGAATGACTTCCCCTTAATGTAACACGCTCCCGAGTGCTATTTCACAAAAAATAGTTCAGATTATTAAATTATAAACAAGGCTAATATTTTAATGTGTAAGATAAACCCAAAAACTATGGAAACGGTATTTCGGTGCAAAGTGACGGTTGCCTAATGAATATTTTTTCCCCCTTAGCAATGAACAAAATGGTTATAATCATCTGGCCAAGCTTTTTGTTAGAAATGATGCTGCTACTATCTTGAGAGAGCTGGAATGCGAGTTTTCCTACAATAAGAAAGTTCAGTTGGAAGGCACCTTCAAAGATCGAGTCCAACTGCCTGACCTCTTCAGGGCCAGCCAAAAGTTAAAGCATATTATTGAGGGCATTGCCCAAATGCCTCTGGAACACAGGAAGGCACGGGGCGTCAACCACCTCACTAGGAAGCCTGTTCCAGTGTTTGACCACCCCACAGTAAAGACTTGTTTCCTGATGTCCAGTCTGAGCTTCACCTGGTGCAGCTTTGTGACATTTCATGCACTCTAGCATTCTTGCTTCAGAAGATGTCAAGGTTGCAAACCAGAGCCACACTGTGATAACATCGTGGTGACACAGGAGCGTCATGGTGACGTTTGAGCTTCCCCCACCAGAACCCCGAGACAGTCCCGTTGAGTCTCACTTGCTGACTGGCAGGACAACAAGCAGCTGTTCACAGAAATGGCTGCAGATGGAAACTCGAGTGACAATGAGGTGAATGAAATTAAACAGGAGCCACTTCCAGAAGAAACGTCATACGTTTTTGCTCCAGACAAGCTGTTTGAGTCTTTGGACTCCCCTTCTCCTGAACCTCTGGGACAGGATAAAGGAGCAGCTTGGGATGCTCCTGTAGCATCAACAAGGGAAGAAAAAGATCCCCAAGCTCTCACTGATGACCACTAGACCAAACATGTTCCTCATAATTCTTCTGAGGAGAACGCTGGCAACGGCAACGTCTTCTCATCCCTCAGCTTCCCAAAGAAACTCTGTCAACTGGCTGAGAGTGACGAATTTAAGGCCATCTGGTGGGGTCACTCTGAAAACTATATCGTGATCGATGAGGAAATGTTTAAAGTGGAAGTGCTGGGAAGGACAAGACCTCCGAGAGTTTTTGAGAGTATGAAAAGTTTCATTCGTCAACTTAATCAGTACGGATTCACCAAACTGCAACAGGACTTGCCAAGATCTCCCTCGCCTCCTGAATTTCCAAAAGAAGAGGATGCATTTTCTGATCATAGGAAGGTACCTCAATTGCTCCACACGTGAACTAATTCTCACAATATTCTGGTGGGAGAGATGGATGTTCCAATAAAATAAGCCTTGGCAATGGAGGAGATGAGGATAACAGTAGATGTTCTGATCTTAATTTCTTTTTCAGGCTACTTCCAGGTATTTTTGAGGTAGCATTGCTGAGTAGTAGAAATGCAGATAAAATACATTTGGGTTGTATCCAATGAGGTTGAACCCATGGAGCAGAAAGATAAATAAATCGGGCTATGATGAGTCTACTTACTTTAAGACATTTGCAACGTACCAGAACTGTATCATCAGGACTGTATCATTAAGTTTTAGTCAGCCTAAGCTTTAGGCTTAAACTGACAATAGATCTTTTTAACCCATGATTGCCTTTAACAATCAAAATTCTTAGTTCTTGTATCTTGCTGTTTCTCAGTCCCAAACCGGTAGCAACTAATTCTTCTCCTTTGCGTTTTTAGATACTCTACTACTATAACCCCAACTTCAAGAGAGATTCTCCCCACCTGCTCAAGAACTGCAAGCGACGAGTTGCTCTGAAGAGGAAAGCCCTGCAGGCGGGGCTGGATGAGAGCTGCCCCAGCAGCAGCCTCTATGCCCAGCCTGGGTGGAGAGATGCTGATATGGATGAGGAGGACCCGCTGGCAGCAGCTCCAGAAGAAGACACACAGCCAGCGGCACCTGCGGGGTCCCCACTCCCCAAGCGCTGGGCAAAAGCCACCCCTCAAGCCAGCGGTGCCCATACAGCCTCGCAGGGCGCTGCTCCCACCCTGCCAGATCCTGCTGCAGCAGCAGGCAGGGACAAGCAGCAGCGCCTGGACCCCTCCCTGCTGCTGTCAAACAGCAGCCAGACCTCAGCTGCCGTTCCTGCTCCCTCCCCACACCACGTCCTACCTGCCCAGATTCCCCTGTGCCCAAATGGAGGAGCTCCGAAGGCTCCCTCGGCCGCCCTGCCTCCCTTCGGTCACCCACTCTTTCCAGTGGCCTTGCTGGCAGCAGCCTCTGCTATGGCCATGCTGCAGCCACCCAGCTGGCAGCCCCTGGCAGCCCCCCACTGCCCGACCTGCACCTGCGACCAAGACAGGGCAGCTGCAGGCGACAGAATGGCACCCTAGCATGGGACCCACTGGAGACAGCAGGGATAGCAGCACCCCCTTACAGGTTCATAGTCTGTTAGTTCATAGATTGATTGTTCTGGAGTTAATCTGGTTGAATAATAAAACTTTTCCAGTTCCAGTTGTCTTTTTCTTCTTATTATTATTATTTTTAAATGCGGAAATCTCAGATTGAATTTGTATTCAATCTCTCAAAAGGAAGTAGAATCAACTGTTCTAACATCAATTTGATCATTTTCCATAACAGACGAGCTCTCTAGGTTCTTAGTCACAGAGAGTAAACGACTGGATAATGTTTGCACGCCACATGCACCGAGGATGCTCTTCCTAATGATGACTTCTAACGGAAAGTTAGGAGAGAGTAATTAAATAACAGCATTTTAATTATGGAAGACTCAGAAAGGGAATGTCACAGAATCACAGAATCACAAAACTGCGGGGGTTGGAAGGGACCTCAAGAGATCATCGGGTCCAAACCCCTGCCAGAGCAGGTTCCCTAGAGCATGCTGCCCAGGTAGGCATCCAGACGGGCCTTGAATACCTCCAGAGAAGGAGACTCCACAACCTCCCTGGGCAGCCTGTTCCAGTGCTCCGTCACCCTCACCGTGAAGAAGTTCTTTCGCATGTTGGTGCGGAACTGCCTGTCATCCAATTTGTGGCCATTGCCCCTTGTCCTGTCCCCACAAACCACTGAAAAGAGGTTGGCCAAATCCCTCTGTCTCCCACGCTTAAGATATTCGTAAACATTAATAAGATCCCCAATTCACCTTAGGGTGAATGCTCGCAAAGTTAACACTAAATGGGCAGGCAGTAACAAACCTTGATTTAATTTCTGAGCTAACATTTACGAAGGAGCTGAGAAACCAATTGCTTTGGCGAGCCCAAACCTGAAAAAACAGAGTTCAGAAGCTATGAAAAGATACGTATTGAGCCTTTACTGTCATAGGAATGTTATAATGGCTATAAATTTGAGAAGTATTTTAAATTGTACAACCCCATTTCTTTAACATCCCAAATACCATTGCTTTGGATCTTCTGCCTTCAGTCTTGGGGAAAATCAAGTAAGGAGATGTCCTGGTTTCAGCCAGGATAGGGTTGTTTTTCTTCATAGGGGCTGGTATGCGCATGTTTTGGATTTAGAAGAAAAATAATGCTGATAACACAGGGGTGTTTCAGTTGTTGCAGAGCAGTGCTTACACAGAGCCAAGGACTTGTCAGCTTCTCATGCTGCCCTGCCAGCGAGGAGGCTGGGGGTGCACCAGGAGATGGGAGGTGACAGAGCCAGGACAAGTGACCCAGACTGGCCCAAGGGATGTCCCACAGCGTGTGTGTGGTGTCATGCTGAGCAACAAAACTCGGGGGGGGCAGTGCTCAGGATGGGGGCTGGGCATCAGTCAGCGAGTGGTGAGCAACTGCATTAGGCACCACTTGCTTTGTACATTCTCCTATCATTAGTATTATTTCCCTTCCTCTTCTGTCTTATTAAACTGTCTTTATCACAACACACGAGTTTTTCCTGGTTTTTTTTGTTATTGTTTTTATTTTTTTATTCTCTCCCCATCCCACTGTGGGATGGAGGAGTGAGGAAATGGCTGTGTGGTGCTCAGCTGCCTGCTGGGTTAAACCACAACAAAGCTGCATGTGAATGCTCAAAAAAAAATTTATTCAGTTTTGTTTACTGGTCTCTTTCAGAAGTTTCCCATCCTTTTATTGGACACAATGTGTATACTGATGCAAAGATTGCATCCTAAAACCATCTCAAAATATTTAGTTGTAATGTGGAAGCAGTGGTAATCCCTTCTCAATATTTTTAACTTACTTTAAGGTAGGTCATGGCCTGATATACGTTGCCCTTTCAAATCGAGGGTGTGCCTAGTTCATTTTTTAATTACACTCTCTTCAGTATTGGCTTGCTTTTACGGACTTCTATGCACAAGTATTGAGCATCTGCAAATTTAATTCTGGGTGTTCCATTAGTCTGTTTTCTTCTTGAAGTGATCAAGCATGAACAGTATTTCATTTGGTCGCTTCCTTTGTTGAATGTATTGAGGCACCAAATCTGAACTTATTCCAGTCAAATGGCAATACACAGCTAATTACTTTACCTTTTTTTTTTTTTTTTTTTTCCTCTTTTAGAGTCTGGGATTTGGAAGGAAATGAGAAGGCCCATTTTGTTTTACGTTCTCCTGGAATGAGTGTGTGCTGGCATCCTGATGAGGCTTTTGAGAATGTACTTTCCAGCTCTTCGTCACTACCACCTTTAAAATAACAGGAGGATGTACTTCTCTAAACTATGAATCTTTGATGCTATAGTAGGATTTAAGTTTGGGGAGCCTGTGGATGTTGGAACTAGATATTGGAAAGACCTGCTAATGTGAAATCACTGTAAATAAGTTCTCAATCACATTCTCCTCTTTTTACCGTCAATCCCTTGCTCTTCCCATGAGAGATACTCCTTATTGATCACATACATCAGTCATTGCTGATTGCATATTAACTACAGTTACCAGAGGAAAATTTTTATCAGTCATGATAGCAAGATTCACTGATAACATAGACTGCTGTAAAGCAAGCCAAGTATCTGTTTGAAGTTACCAAGAGAAAAACATTCAGCTTCATTAGCTGAATTACTCTAGTCCTTGCAATCGTGGATTTAGTATTCCTGATGTGTGAATCAATAATTGCCTTAAGTAGCTACAAATAGCTGTTCAGGTCACCATAAAAACACACCAAACAACAGAAAAAAAGCAGTCAAATCAGGTATCAAAATATTTATTTCGCTATAGAGAGGAAGGATGGGTACTCTTACTATAGTTTCCACCAGTATCTTAGTACTTACTGAGAAGACTGTTGACTCCAGTGTCATCAAAACTGAATGTTTGCCACTATATATGCTACGGGGCAGTTTAGTTACTAGATTAGCCCTAAGCTAATTAGGGCCCTGATAAGCCCTAATTAGCCCTATTTTTTCTGTGCAAAAATATTGAAATATTACACCAGTCTTACATATTAGCTTGTTTTTAGTCTGACCCTTATCAAAGAGCTGGCAAAGGAGAGGTTTTTTTTAGTAAATAAAAGCCCCTTCAAAAAACTAATAAAGCCTTACAGACTGGTGGTTACTGAAAAGCTTATTGAAGTTCAAAATGCTTGCTGCAACATGCCTTCTAGTTTGCAGAAGAGTGTGTTTCTGTGACAGCTATCTTTTCCCAAGCAAATTTGGATGTTGGGGGACAGGAGTAGGTGGGGATGGGAGAGGAGGGGACAGAGTATTTTTAATGCTGCTTTGCCTTCCTTAATTGTTGTTCATGACTATCGGAAAGCCATCCTCCTCATTGAGAATAGATTTTTTTATCATTTCATAAGGAAGCTCTTTCTACATTGCTTAACAAAACACAAATATATTTTATGTTAACAGCAAAAGCTTAGATAAAATCTGTTACAAATTGTTAGGGGATAAAGCAGTAGTAGGCATATAAAATCAGTAAGCATGAATCCAGTTGCGGGAAATGATTGGCTTATATGGGATATCACTCGCTCCAGGTATTTTTATGCACAGGACATGTATTTCTTCAGTCTCTCCTTAAGGAGCACATGAAGTGATGGGGCTACTTTGGTGAAAGAGCACTTAAATGCTCAATGTATTACACCTCCTTTTCAGTAAACAAATGAACATTCATCAGCAATTACGGAATCAGTACAGATCGTTCTTTTTCATGCTTATTTCTATCAATATTTATCTGTTAAAAATACTATGCTGTTTCTTTTTGTCCACTTCAGATAGCATCTCTACTGTTTACCTCTCATTGTAAGGTTTATGCATTTATTTCAATCATAAATACCTTAGTAGAGTCGCTAACTACTTCAGTTTTCCTGTTCCAAATTGAAATGTAAGCTGCAGGAAAGCTCAGTTTTTCCCTCAGCTTCTTCACAAAGAGTAGACAATGTGTCCCTTCTTTAAAATTATGGTTTTGATACTTAATCCGTAGTTGTTTGCAGAACAGTTTTTTACATGGAATGTCTGTTTTAGTTATCCGCAGGATAAGAGTCCTGTCCATGTTGATCGAGCCAGATTATTCAGGTACAAGTGCTATCTATATTTTGTTGTCTCCGTTTTGTTTTTGATATAGTCTGTGTATATGCAAGCACTTACGTGGGAGTTTAGGGACAACTGTGTCTCTTCAACCATTTTTAGTGGGACCTGCTCCATAATCTTAGCGAAATTTGTGAACGACTGTGGTGGTTTTACTCAGGTGGGCAGCCGAGCTCCACCACAACCGCTCTCTCACTCCCCCTCCTCAGAGGAATGGAGAGAAAATACGATGAAAAGGGCTCAAGGGTTGAGATAAGGACAGGGAGATCACGCAGTAATTATTGTGACGGGCAAAACAGACTCAGCATAGGGAGATAGTAAGATTTATTGCCTATTACTAACAAACTAGAGAAGCGAGAAACAAAGGAAAGAAACCAAAAGCACCTTCCCCCCCATCCACCCTCTTCCACCTCCTCCCCCCGAGCAGCGCAGGGGAGGGCGGGAATGGGGGTTATGGTCAGTCTATAGCGCTTCTTCGCCGCCGCTCCTTCTCGGTCACTCTCGTCCCCTGTGCTGTGGGGTCCCTCCCGCGGGATGCAGTCCTTGCTGAACTGATCCGGCGTGGGCTGCCCACAGGCAGCAGCTCTTCAAGAACTGCTCCAGATATGGGTCTGTACCACAGGGTCCATCCCCCAGGAGCAAACTGCTCCAACCTGGATCCCCCACGGGCAGCAGCTCCTGCCGGGTCACCTGCTCCTGCGTGGGCTCCTCTCCACGGGCTACAGGTCCGGCCCGGAATCTGCTTCAGCAGGAGTCTTCCACAGGCCGCAGCCTCCGTCGCTGCAGGTCCACCTGCTCCACCGTGGTCTCCTCCACGGGCTGCACCGTGGAATCCTGCTCCACCGCGGTACTCCATGGGCTGCAGGGGGCCTGCCTGCTTCACCATGGTCCTGGCCACAGGCCGCAGGGGACTTGTGCTCCGGCGCCTGGAGCACCTCTCCCTCTCCTTCTTCACTGACCTTGGCACCTGCAAGGCTGTTCCTCACTCCTCTCAATCTCCTAGCCGCTGTGTAGTGCAGCGTTTTTTTCTCCCTGTCTTAAATATGCTCTCACAGAGGCGCAAAACAACATCACTTACTGGCTCAGCTCTGGTCAGCAGTGGGGCCCTTACCAAACATGGGACAGCTTCTAGATCCTTCTCACAGAAGCCACCCCTATGGCCCCCTGCTACCAAAACCTTGCCACGTAAACCCACTACAATGACCATGACTTTTTCTGTTCCACAACAACATGCATGCAGGGCTGTGGGTGGTGAATCATTTACAAGCCATTTCTCTGAATTTATTTCTTTGGTATCAGTGGAATATCTGATGGCTTCACACAGTTACTCACAAGGGAGAAAACTCCAGCATGTGTGCACTTCTGTTAGGAATATTTGAAAGGTATGTTCATTTTATTCATAGGTGGTCCCGAGTGAATGAAAACCTGTTTGCAACCAGTAGCTACTGAAACTGGGTAGCAGATAGTCAGATTTTTCAGTTTGATTTCTGTTTTATTTTAACTGTGTTTATTAAGGAGTATTAGATATGTGGGGAGTTGCTCGTGTAACTTGGTATATGTGGTATAATAATCACCTATGGTAAGTTGTATTGATATTACTCTTGTTCTTTTTTTAAGCCCATTCTTACTGGTACGGCAGCTGTAGGATCTGGACTGACATGGCACAGAACTCTTCCATTATGTGCAGTTGGAGGAGACCATAAAATTGTCTTTTGGGTAACTGAAATATAAAATAACCATTTGCTTCCAATATTAAAGTTTACAGCATGATATCCTTTTTGTAGAAAATCAAAGGAAATTACTCTTTGTACTGCTATTTATTCACATGGAGAATACAAGAACAGAACAAGTAAAATAGGAAACGTTTTCTGTTTGATTTTCAGCTCGCAAATGCAACAACTTTTGTACATAAAAATCAGATATCATTCATTTGACACTTTGTTACTTCCCTTAAAACATACGCTTTTTTAACATGGTATTTGGTGTGAATTTATTTTTTAATTTTTTTTTAAAGAGATTTTGTATCTGACAGTCTCAGTTGTGTCTCAGTTAGTTCAGAGAGTACCTACAGCGAAAACAGCTGTCTTTGCCTTAACTTTCTGTACCATCACCGTTTTGTAAGAAAGAAATACAATATGTAGTGTCTTAAAATGTTGTCTGTGAATGTGTTTGTTGAAAAAAGTATTTCCACAAACAGGGAAGAAGCTAATGGTGTAATCAGAATAATTTTAAGCAGTATTATTTCTATTAAGATGACAGAGGGTTTCAGTTCTAGTATACCAAACAGCTTGTGGTGGTTTTGTTTGTTTGTTTGTTTGTTTCTATTTACAGCCTTTTACAGGAAAGTCAGGGTTTTAAAGTTCTGTTTATTTATTTAGTTTTTTTCACAAAGATGTTCTACTGCTGCCCACTTTAAAATATCAAATGTATAAAGTTGTTCTGTAACACTGCTTCTCCTGGAAGTCACACTCCATTTTTCTGTATGTACCTATCCACTTTTAAAGCATGTTTCTTCTTTTTAATGTGTTATCTGTTAAGGTTTTCCAGTCACCTTGGACTATGGGCTAATTTTTAAAGAAATTTTGAATATCTACAGATGAAAAAATCAAGATTAACTCTTGTTTATTTGTAGATTTATCTGAGCTACCAGCAAACTAAAAGACATTTACCACCTATTCCAAGCTGCGATCATTATTGATTTATATTTATCAATGTAAATAATTTTTTTAGAAAAATTATTTAGTAATTAAATTGGTACAGTTATAACCCGTAAGGTCTTTTTTACTTCAGGATTGTCATATGTAGCCTAAATTGAATTGCCCTCTTCTAAGCAAGATAGACTTTCTGTATGTTATCACCATTTTCTTCTGTGTTAACTTTCTTAATATTCAGTAAAATATTGCCACAAAACAAACAAACAAAAAGCAATAATTAGCCTAGACTAGGAACTTCCATTTGTTTAGCTGGTAATGCCCCACCTCCCTAAACCGTGATATAATCGGGCAACTGCAACAATCTGAAAGACCTCTTTTGACTTTCTCCAGCGGGGTTCCCATCTGCTACAGCTTGCTCTCCAGTTATCCTTACTAAGGAGACAAAACCTGCAATTATCACTGAATTTACTTCTGCTAATTTTGGAGAAAAGTAATTCCAAGTCCCAAATATAAACGACTTCAATAGATAGAAATTTGAGGAGTCCAAAATAGTGAAACCTGAAAGACTGCTTACTTTGCTAGGCTTTCTATGAACGAGGTCATTATTAAAACAATATTTGAGATCCTTCTATGGAAAGCAAGAAAATTATTTAATCCAAAAGCCAGATGCCACAAAGAGTAAATAGAGTTGGTGTAAGGGTATCTAACAGATTTAAATGCGGGTAAATATTTTGATACTACAGCAGTGTCCAATCATAAGCAGTTGCATGCAACTTTTTGAGCCCCTTTTTTAAATTTTTTCCCAAGTCATTCACCCACGCACATACAATGCAACAAAACCAGAATTAGTAATAAAAGTAAGTATTCAGATAACCTTATAAAAACGTTTTGGTTATTCCAGCTGGTTATAAGAAAGCACCAAAAGTTCAGAACATGCAAAATAGCCCAGAGAAGTTGATAAAAGTGCAAATGAGCCTCAAAAGTGCGACTGCTTCGCATGCAACCAAGAATCTTATAGCAGTGTTCTTGGTGTCTTTGCTGAAGTGCATTGTCTTTGGTCATACAGGATCAGACTGAAGGGTTTGCCTTTGGTTATTCCATTTCACCAAGCATCTCATCACTTGTCTTAATGTTGGCGTTGTCCAGTGCCTGTTGGCTTTAGATCGTAAAAGGTCATGGAAGACAAGCTGTGGTAATGCAGCTAGAGCTAGGAGCTGCATCTTCCCAAGTAATGTCATCGTGCCTCTGCTATGACCTTCTCAATTCACTTTTGACCCTGTTCCAACATAATCAAAGCATCTCTCCAGCTCATCTCTCTCCTTATCTTCTGCTTTTCCTTCTATCTCTACCTAGTCTTTAATTTTGAGCCAAAATACCACACTGCAGTTTATCTGAGCTCTTTCCTTACTTGTGTATGCCTTTTCCAAGACTCCTGGGAGACACCCTCAGAACTGAAAGTACTTCTGAAGTAAAAGAAATAATGTGTTATTTTTTGATCGTGGAATGACAAACAAAAGTAGGCCTCCTTTGATTTTCATGGCACAGCTTATCCTGGTTTTGTCTGGGAAAGAGTTAATTTTCTTCTTCTTAGCTGGTATGGTGCTGTGTTTTGGATTTAGGATGAGAATGCTGCTGCTAACACACTGGTGTTTCAGTTGTGACAGAGCAGTGCTTACACAGAGCCAAGGACTCGTCAACTTCTCGTGCTGCCCTGCCAGCGAGGAGGCTGGAGATGCTCAAAGAAAAGCTGGGAAGGGACAGAGCCAGAACAGGAGACCCAGACTGGCCCAAGGGATGTCCCATTCCATGTGGCATCATGCTGAACAACAAAACTTTGGGGCTTGGCCAGGGATGGAGGGGTGCTGTTTGGGGACTGGCTGGGTATCAATTGGTGGGTGGTTAGCAATTGCATTGTGCATCATTCATTTTGTATATATATTATTGCTGCTCTTCTTGTTGTTGTTATTGTTTTCCCTCCCTTTCCTGTCTCAACTCACAAGTTCTACCTTTTTTTTTCCCAATTCTCTCCGCCATCCCACCGAGAGTGTGGGGGAATGAGCGAACGGCTGTGTGGTGCTTAGTGGCCTGCCAGGTTAAACTACAACAAGAGAGTAACACCAATGTATATACATTGGCTCAGAAACGTTTTTAATACAAACGAGTACTGTTTGGGGCATCGTAATTTAAGTCCAGTCTGGCATTCCACCTAGCATGATGTAGTGCTGGCAAGTGAGAGGACCCTACAGGAAAAGAGCCATGGACTTCCTGGCTGACAACTGCAACATTTTCAGGAAGCATTTCATCATTTAACCATTCTGCTTCCTACCTGGAAAAAAAGAAGTGCTCATGTAAGCCCTGCAATAGTGAAGTAGCTACAACCAGGTGATGGCATGGAGAATGTAAAACATATGGTAAAAAATGACAAAATTTTAATTCATGGAAGTCATGGTCTTATATGGAAGACCTACAGAAAATAAAAGATGATAACTTGGTAGATAGTCATATTGAATGTAACCATACCATGTTCTGACAGATACACCAAAACCGTGATCTTCAGTATTGATTAATAAAATTATGTACCAATATTTCTGAAGAGAAAACTGCTTATTCAGAAACGAATGACTTCCCCTTAATGTAACACGCTCCCGAGTGCTATTTCACAAAAAATAGTTCAGATTATTAAATTATAAACAAGGCTAATATTTTAATGTGTAAGATAAACCCAAAGACTATGGAAACGGTATTTCTGTGCAAAGTGACGATTGTCTAATGAATATTTTTTCCCCCTTAGCAATGAACAAAATGGTTATAATCATCTGGCCAAGCTTTTTGTTAGAAATGATGCTGCTACTATCTTGAGAGAGCTGGAATGCGAGTTTTCCTACAATAAGAAAGTTCAGTTGGAAGGCACCTTCAAAGATCGAGTCCAACTGCCTGACCTCTTCAGGGCCAGCCAAAAGTTAAAGCATATTATTGAGGGCATTGCCCAAATGCCTCTGGAACACAAGAAGGCACGGGGCGTCAACCACCTCACTAGGAAGCCTGTTCCAGTGTTTGACCACTCCACGGTAAAGACTTGTTTCCTGATGTCCAGTCTGAACTTCACCTGGTGCAGCTTTGTGACATTTCATGCACTCTAGCATTCTTGCTTCAGCAGATGTCAAGGTTGCAAACCAGAGCCACACTGTGATATCGTCGTGGTGACACGGGCCTCATGGTGACGTTTGAGCTTCCCCCACCAGAACCCCCAGACAGTCCCGTTGAGTCTCACTTGCTGACTTGCAGGACAAAAAGCAGCTGGTCACAGAAATGGCTGCAGATGGAAACTCGAGTGACAATGAGGTGAATGAAATTAAACAGGAGCCACTTCCAGAAGAAACGTCATACGTTTTTGCTCCAGACAAGCTGTTTGAGTCTTTGGACTCCCCTTCTCCTGAACCTCTGGGACAGGATAAAGGAGCAGCTTGGGATGCTCCTGTAGCATCAACAAGGGAAGAAAAAGATCCCCAAGCTCTCACTGATGACCACGAGACCAAACATGTTCCTCATAATTCTTCTGAGGAGAACGCTGGCAACGGCAACGTCTTCTCATCCCTCAGCTTCCCAAAGAAACTCTGGCAACTGGTTGAGTGTGACGAATTTAAGGCCATCTGGTGGGGTCACTCTGGAAACTATATCGTGATCGATGAGGAAATGTTTAAAGTGGAAGTGCTGGGAAGGACAAGACCTCCGAGAGTTTTTGAGAGTATGAAAAGTTTCATTCGTCAACTTAATCAGTACGGATTCACCAAACTGCAACAGGACTTGCAAAGATCTCCCTCGCTTCCTGAATTTCCGAAAGAAGAGGATGCATTTTCTGATCATAGGAAGGTACCTCAATTGCTCCATACGTGAACCAATTCTCACAATATTCTGGTGGGAGAGATGGATGTTCCAATAAAATAAGCCTTGGCAATGGAGGAGATGAGGATAACAGTAGATGTTCTGATCTTAATTTCTTTTTCAGGCTACTTCCAGGTATTTTTGAGGTAGCATTGCTGAGTAGTAGAAATGCAGATAAAATACATTTGGGTTGTATCCAATGAGGTTGAACCCATGGAGCAGAAAGATAAATAAATCGGGCTATGATGAGTCTACTTACTTTAAGACATTTGCAATGTACCAGAACTGTATCATCAGGACTGTATCATTAAGTTTTAGTCAGCCTAAGCTTTAGGCTTAAACTGACAATAGATCTTTTTAACCCATGATTGCCTTTAACAATCAAAATTCTTAGTTCTTGTATCTTGCTGTTTCTCAGTCCCAAACCGGTAGCAACTAATTCTTCTCCTTTGCGTTTTTAGATACTCTACTACTATAACCCCAACTTCAAGAGAGATTCTCCCCACCTGCTCAAGAACTGCAAGCGACGAGTTGCTCTGAAGAGGAAAGCCCTGCAGGCAGGGCTGGATGAGAGCTGCCGCAGCAGCAGCCTCTATGCCCAGCCTGCGTGGAGAGATGCTGATATGGATGAGGAGGACCCGCTGGCAGCAGCTCCAGAAGAAGACACACAGCCAGCGGCACCCGCGGGGTCCCCACTCCCCAAGCGCTGGGCAAAAGCCACCCCTCAAGCCAGCGGTGCCCATACAGCCTCGCAGGGCGCTGCTCCCACCCTGCCAGATCCTGCTGCAGCAGCAGGCAGGGACAAGCAGCAGCGCCTGGACCCCTCCCTGCTGCTGTCAAACAGCAGCCAGACCTCAGCTGCCGTTCCTGCTCCCTCCCCACACCACGTCCAACCTGCCCAGATTCCCCTGTGCCCAAATGCAGGAGCTCCGAAGGCTCCCTCGGCCGCCCTGCCTCCCTTCGGTCACCCACTCTTTCCAGTGGCCTTGCTGGCAGCAGCCTCTGCTATGGCCATGCTGCAGCCACCCAGCTGGCAGCCCCTGGCAGCCCCCCACTGCCCGACCTGCACCTGCGACCAAGACAGGGCAGCTGCAGGCGACAGAATGGCACCCTAGCATGGGACCCACTGGAGACAGCAGGGATAGCAGCACCCCCTTACAGGTTCATAGTCTGTTAGTTCATAGATTGATTGTTCTGGAGTTAATCTGGTTGAATAATAAAACTTTTCCAGTTCCAGTTGTCTTCTTCTTATTATTATTATTTTTAAATGCGGAAATCTCAGATTGAATTTGTATTCAATCTCTCAAAAGGAAGTAGAATCAACTGTTCTAACATCAATTTGATCATTTTCCATAACAGACGAGCTCTCTAGGTTCTTAGTCATAGAGAGTAAACGACTGGATAATGTTTGCACGCCACATGCACCGAGGATGCTCTTCCTAATGATGACTTCTAACGGAAAGTTAGGAGAGAGTAATTAAATAACAGCATTTTAATTATGGAAGACTCAGAAAGGGAATGTCACAGAATCACAGAATCACAAAATTGCAGGGGTTGGAAGGGACCTCAAGAGATCATCGGGTCCAAACCCCTGCCAGAGCAGGTTCCCTAGAGCAGGTTGCCCAGGTAGGCATCCAGACGGGCCTTGAATATCTCCAGAGAAGGAGACTCCACAACCTCCCTGGGCAGCCTGTTCCAGTGCTCCGTCACCCTCACCGTGAAGAAGTTCTTTCGCATGTTGGTGCGGAACTGCCTGTCATCCAATTTGTGGCCATTGCCCCTTGTCCTGTCCCCACAAACCACTGAAAAGAGGTTCGCCAAATCCCTCTGTCTCCCACGCTTAAGATATTCGTAAACATTAATAAGATCCCCAATTCACCTTAGGGTGAATGCTCGCAAAGTTAACACTAAATGGGCAGGCAGTAACAACCCTTGATTTAATTTCTGAGCTAACATTTACGAAGGAGCTGAGAAACCAATTGCTTTGGCGAGCCCAAACCTGAAAAAACAGAGTTCAGAAGCTATGAAAAGATACGTATTGAGCCTTTACTGTCATAGGAATGTTATAATGGCTATAAATTTGAGAAGTATTTTAAATTGTACAACCCCATTTCTCTAACATCCCAAATACCATTGCTTTGGATCTTCTGCCTTCAGTCTTGGGGAAAATCAAGTAAGGAGATGTCCTGGTTTCAGCCAGGATAGGGTTGTTTTTCTTCATAGGGGCTGGTATGCGCATGTTTTGGATTTAGAAGAAAAATAATGCTGATAACACAGGGGTGTTTCAGTTGTCGCAGAGCAGTGCTTACACAGAGCCAAGGACTTGTCAGCCTCTCATGCTGCCCTGCCAGCGAGGAGGCTGGGGGTGCACCAGGAGATGGGAGGTGACAGAGCCAGGACAAGTGACCCAGACTGGCCCAAGGGATGTCCCACAGCGTGTGTGTGGTGTCATGCTGAGCAACAAAACTCGGGGGGGGCAGTGCTCAGGATGGGGGCTGGGCATCAGTCAGCGAGTGGTGAGCAACTGCATTAGGCACCACTTGCTTTGTACATTCTCCTATCATTAGTATTATTTCCCTTCCTCTTCTGTCTTATTAAACTGTCTTTATCACAACACACGAGTTTTTCCTGTTTTTTTTTGTTATTGTTTTTGTTTTATTTTTTTATTCTCTCCCCATCCCACTGTGGGATGGAGGAGTGAGGAAATGGCTGTGTGGTGCTCAGCTGCCTGCTGGGTTAAACCACAACAAAGCTGCATGTGAATGCTCAAAAAAAAATTTATTCAGTTTTGTTTACTGGTCTCTTTCAGAAGTTTCCCATCCTTTTATTGGACACAATGTGTATACTGATGCAAAGATTGCATCCTAAAACCATCTCAAAATATTTAGTTGTAATGTGGAAGCAGTGGTAATCCCTTCTCAATATTTTTAACTTACTTTAAGGTAGGTCATGGCCTGATATACGTTGCCCTTTCAAATCGAGGGTGTGCCTAGTTCATTTTTTAATTACACTCTCTTCAGTATTGGCTTGCTTTTACGGACTTCTATGCACAAGTATTGAGCATCTGCAAATTTAATTCTGGGTGTTCCATTAGTCTGTTTTCTTCTTGAAGTGATCAAGCATGAACAGTATTTCATTTGGTCGCTTCCTTTGTTGAATGTATTGAGGCACCAAATCTGAACTTATTCCAGTCAAATGGCAATACACAGCTAATTACTTTACCTTTTTTTTTTTTTTTTTTTTCCTCTTTTAGAGTCTGGGATTTGGAAGGAAATGAGAAGGCCCATTTTGTTTTACGTTCTCCTGGAATGAGTGTGTGCTGGCATCCTGATGAGGCTTTTGAGAATGTACTTTCCAGCTCTTCGTCACTACCACCTTTAAAATAACAGGAGGATGTACTTCTCTAAACTATGAATCTTTGATGCTATAGTAGGATTTAAGTTTGGGGAGCCTGTGGATGTTGGAACTAGATATTGGAAAGACCTGCTAATGTGAAATCACTGTAAATAAGTTCTCAATCACATTCTCCTCTTTTTACCGTCAATCCCTTGCTCTTCCCATGAGAGATACTCCTTATTGATCACATACATCAGTCATTGCTGATTGCATATTAACTACAGTTACCAGAGGAAAATTTTTATCAGTCATGATAGCAAGATTCACTGATAACATAGACTGCTGTAAAGCAAGCCAAGTATCTGTTTGAAGTTACCAAGAGAAAAACATTCAGCTTCATTAGCTGAATTACTCTAGTCCTTGCAATCGTGGATTTAGTATTCCTGATGTGTGAATCAATAATTGCCTTAAGTAGCTACAAATAGCTGTTCAGGTCACCATAAAAACACACCAAACAACAGAAAAAAAGCAGTCAAATCAGGTATCAAAATATTTATTTCGCTATAGAGAGGAAGGATGGGTACTCTTACTATAGTTTCCACCAGTATCTTAGTACTTACTGAGAAGACTGTTGACTCCAGTGTCATCAAAACTGAATGTTTGCCACTATATATGCTACGGGGCAGTTTAGTTACTAGATTAGCCCTAAGCTAATTAGGGCCCTGATAAGCCCTAATTAGCCCTATTTTTTCTGTGCAAAAATATTGAAATATTACACCAGTCTTACATATTAGCTTGTTTTTAGTCTGACCCTTATCAAAGAGCTGGCAAAGGAGAGGTTTTTTTTAGTAAATAAAAGCCCCTTCAAAAAACTAATAAAGCCTTACAGACTGGTGGTTACTGAAAAGCTTATTGAAGTTCAAAATGCTTGCTGCAACATGCCTTCTAGTTTGCAGAAGAGTGTGTTTCTGTGACAGCTATCTTTTCCCAAGCAAATTTGGATGTTGGGGGACAGGAGTAGGTGGGGATGGGAGAGGAGGGGACAGAGTATTTTTAATGCTGCTTTGCCTTCCTTAATTGTTGTTCATGACTATCGGAAAGCCATCCTCCTCATTGAGAATAGATTTTTTTATCATTTCATAAGGAAGCTCTTTCTACATTGCTTAACAAAACACAAATATATTTTATGTTAACAGCAAAAGCTTAGATAAAATCTGTTACAAATTGTTAGGGGATAAAGCAGTAGTAGGCATATAAAATCAGTAAGCATGAATCCAGTTGCGGGAAATGATTGGCTTATATGGGATATCACTCGCTCCAGGTATTTTTATGCACAGGACATGTATTTCTTCAGTCTCTCCTTAAGGAGCACATGAAGTGATGGGGCTACTTTGGTGAAAGAGCACTTAAATGCTCAATGTATTACACCTCCTTTTCAGTAAACAAATGAACATTCATCAGCAATTACGGAATCAGTACAGATCGTTCTTTTTCATGCTTATTTCTATCAATATTTATCTGTTAAAAATACTATGCTGTTTCTTTTTGTCCACTTCAGATAGCATCTCTACTGTTTACCTCTCATTGTAAGGTTTATGCATTTATTTCAATCATAAATACCTTAGTAGAGTCGCTAACTACTTCAGTTTTCCTGTTCCAAATTGAAATGTAAGCTGCAGGAAAGCTCAGTTTTTCCCTCAGCTTCTTCACAAAGAGTAGACAATGTGTCCCTTCTTTAAAATTATGGTTTTGATACTTAATCCGTAGTTGTTTGCAGAACAGTTTTTTACATGGAATGTCTGTTTTAGTTATCCGCAGGATAAGAGTCCTGTCCATGTTGATCGAGCCAGATTATTCAGGTACAAGTGCTATCTATATTTTGTTGTCTCCGTTTTGTTTTTGATATAGTCTGTGTATATGCAAGCACTTACGTGGGAGTTTAGGGACAACTGTGTCTCTTCAACCATTTTTAGTGGGACCTGCTCCATAATCTTAGCGAAATTTGTGAACGACTGTGGTGGTTTTACTCAGGTGGGCAGCCGAGCTCCACCACAACCGCTCTCTCACTCCCCCTCCTCAGAGGAATGGAGAGAAAATACGATGAAAAGGGCTCAAGGGTTGAGATAAGGACAGGGAGATCACGCAGTAATTATTGTGACGGGCAAAACAGACTCAGCATAGGGAGATAGTAAGATTTATTGCCTATTACTAACAAACTAGAGAAGCGAGAAACAAAGGAAAGAAACCAAAAGCACCTTCCCCCCCATCCACCCTCTTCCACCTCCTCCCCCCGAGCAGCGCAGGGGAGGGCGGGAATGGGGGGTTATGGTCAGTCTATAGCGCTTCTTCTCTGCCGCTCCTTCTCGGTCACTCTCGTCCCCTGTGCTGTGGGGTCCCTCCCGCGGGATGCAGTCCTTGCTGAACTGATCCGGCGTGGGCTGCCCACAGGCAGCAGCTCTTCAAGAACTGCTCCAGATATGGGTCTGTACCACAGGGTCCATCCCCCAGGAGCAAACTGCTCCAACCTGGATCCCCCACGGGCAGCAGCTCCTGCCGGGTCACCTGCTCCTGCGTGGGCTCCTCTCCACGGGCTACAGGTCCGGCCCGGAATCTGCTTCAGCAGGAGTCTTCCACAGGCCGCAGCCTCCGTCGGTGCAGGTCCACCTGCTCCACCGTGGTCTCCTCCACGGGCTGCACCGTGGAATCCTGCTCCACCGCGGTACTCCATGGGCTGCAGGGGGCCTGCCTGCTTCACCATGGTCCTGGCCACAGGCCGCAGGGGACTTGTGCTCCGGCGCCTGGAGCACCTCTCCCTCTCCTTCTTCACTGACCTTGGCACCTGCAAGGCTGTTCCTCACTCCTCTCAATCTCCTAGCCGCTGTGTAGTGCAGCGTTTTTTTCTCCCTGTCTTAAATATGCTCTCACAGAGGCGCAAAACAACATCACTTACTGGCTCAGCTCTGGTCAGCAGTGGGGCCCTTACCAAACATGGGACAGCTTCTAGATCCTTCTCACAGAAGCCACCCCTATGGCCCCCTGCTACCAAAACCTTGCCACGTAAACCCACTACAATGACCATGACTTTTTCTGTTCCACAACAACATGCATGCAGGGCTGTGGGTGGTGAATCATTTACAAGCCATTTCTCTGAATTTATTTCTTTGGTATCAGTGGAATATCTGATGGCTTCACACAGTTACTCACAAGGGAGAAAACTCCAGCATGTGTGCACTTCTGTTAGGAATATTTGAAAGGTATGTTCATTTTATTCATAGGTGGTCCCGAGTGAATGAAAACCTGTTTGCAACCAGTAGCTACTGAAACTGGGTAGCAGATAGTCAGATTTTTCAGTTTGATTTCTGTTTTATTTTAACTGTGTTTATTAAGGAGTATTAGATATGTGGGGAGTTGCTCGTGTAACTTGGTATATGTGGTATAATAATCACCTATGGTAAGTTGTATTGATATTACTCTTGTTCTTTTTTTAAGCCCATTCTTACTGGTACGGCAGCTGTAGGATCTGGACTGACATGGCACAGAACTCTTCCATTATGTGCAGTTGGAGGAGACCATAAAATTGTCTTTTGGGTAACTGAAATATAAAATAACCATTTGCTTCCAATATTAAAGTTTACAGCATGATATCCTTTTTGTAGAAAATCAAAGGAAATTACTCTTTGTACTGCTATTTATTCACATGGAGAATACAAGAACAGAACAAGTAAAATAGGAAACGTTTTCTGTTTGATTTTCAGCTCGCAAATGCAACAACTTTTGTACATAAAAATCAGATATCATTCATTTGACACTTTGTTACTTCCCTTAAAACATACGCTTTTTTAACATGGTATTTGGTGTGAATTTATTTTTTAATTTTTTTTTAAAGAGATTTTGTATCTGACAGTCTCAGTTGTGTCTCAGTTAGTTCAGAGAGTACCTACAGCGAAAACAGCTGTCTTTGCCTTAACTTTCTGTACCATCACCGTTTTGTAAGAAAGAAATACAATATGTAGTGTCTTAAAATGTTGTCTGTGAATGTGTTTGTTGAAAAAAGTATTTCCACAAACAGGGAAAAAGCTAATGGTGTAATCAGAATAATTTTAAGCAGTATTATTTCTATTAAGATGACAGAGGGTTTCAGTTCTAGTATACCAAACAGCTTGTGGTGGTTTTGTTTGTTTGTTGTTTTTTTTCTATTTACAGCCTTTTACAGGAAAGTCAGGGTTTTAAAGTTCTGTTTATTTGTTTAGTTTTTTTCACAAAGATGTTCTACTGCTGCCCACTTTAAAATATCAAATGTATAAAGTTGTTCTGTAACACTGCTTCTCCTGGAAGTCACACTCCATTTTTCTGTATGTACCTATCCACTTTTAAAGCATGTTTCTTCTTTTTAATGTGTTATCTGTTAAGGTTTTCCAGTCACCTTGGACTATGGGCTAATTTTTAAAGAAATTTTGAATATCTACAGATGAAAAAATCAAGATTAACTCTTGTTTATTTGTAGATTTATCTGAGCTACCAGCAAACTAAAAGACATTTACCACCTATTCCAAGATGCGATCATTATTGATTTATATTTATCAATGTAAATAGTTTTTTTAGAAAAATTATTTAGTAATTAAATTGGTACAGTTATAACCCGTAAGGTCTTTTTTACTTCAGGATTGTCATATGTAGTCTAAATTGAATTGCCCTCTTCTAAACAAGATAGACTTTCTGTATGTTATCACCATTTTCTTCTGTGTTAAATTTCTTAATATTCAGTAAAATATTGCCACAAAACAAACAAACAAAAAGCAATAATTAGCCTAGACTAGGAACTTCAGTTTGTTTAGCTGGTAATGCCCCACCTCCCTAAACCGTGATATAATCGGGCAACTGCAACAATCTGAAAGACCTCTTTTGACTTTCTCCAGCGGGGTTCCCATCTGCTACAGCTTGCTCTCCAGTTATCCTTACTAAGGAGACAAAACCTGCAATTATCACTGAATTTACTTCTGCTAATTTTGGAGAAAAGTAATTCCAAGTCCCAAATATAAACGACTTCAATAGATAGAAATTTGAGGAGTCCAAAATAGTGAAACCTGAAAGACTGCTTACTTTGCTAGGCTTTCTATGAACGAGGTCATTATTAAAACAATATTTGAGATCCTTCTATGGAAAGCAAGAAAATTATTTAATCCAAAAGCCAGATGCCACAAAGAGTAAATAGAGTTGGTGTAAGGGTATCTAACAGATTTAAATGCGGGTAAATATTTTGATACTACAGCAGTGTCCAATCATAAGCAGTTGCATGCAACTTTTTGAGCCCCTTTTTTAAATTTTTTCCCAAGTCATTCACCCACGCACATACAATGCAACAAAACCAGAATTAGTAATAAAAGTAAGTATTAGATAAACTTATAAAAACGTTTTGGTTATTCCAGCTGGTTATAAGAAAGCACCAAAAGTTCAGAACATGCAAAATAGCCCAGAGAAGTTGATAAAAGTGCAAATGAGCCTCAAAAGTGCGACTGCTTCGCATGCAACCAAGAATCGTATAGCAGTGTTCTTGGTGTCTTTGCTGAAGTGCATTGTCTTTGGTCATACAGGATCAGACTGAAGGGTTTGCCTTTGGTTATTCCATTTCACCAAGCATCTCATCACTTGTCTTAATGTTGGCGTTGTCCAGTGCCTGTTGGCTTTAGATCGTAAAAGGTCATGGAAGACAAGCTGTGGTAATGCAGCTAGAGCTAGGAGCTGCATCTTCCCAAGTAATGTCATTGTGCCTCTGCTGTGACCTTCTCAATTCACTTTTGACCCTGTTGCAACATAATCAAAGCATCTCTCCAGCTCATCTCTCTCCTTATCTTCTGCTTTTCCTTCCATCTCTACCTAGTCTTTAATTTTGAGCCAAAATACCGCACTGCAGTTTATCTGAGCTCTTTCCTTACCTGTGTATGCCTTTTCCAAGACTCCTGGGAGACACCCTCAGAACTGAAAGTACTTCTGAAGTAAAAGAAATAATGTGTTATTTTTTGATCGTGGAATGACAAACAAAAGTAGGCCTCCTTTGATTTTCATGGCACAGCTTATCCTGGTTTTGTCTGGGAAAGAGTTAATTTTCTTCTTCTTAGCTGGTATGGTGCTGTGTTTTGGATTTAGGATGAGAATGCTGCTGCTAACACACTGGTGTTTCAGTTGTGACAGAGCAGTGCTTACACAGAGCCAAGGACTCGTCAACTTCTCGTGCTGCCCTGCCAGCGAGGAGGCTGGAGATGCTCAAAGAAAAGCTGGGAAGGGACAGAGCCAGAACAGGAGACCCAGACTGGCCCAAGGGATGTCCCATTCCATATGGCATCATGCTGAACAACAAAACTTTGGGGCTTGGCCAGGGATGGAGGGGTGCTGTTTGGGGACTGGCTGGGTATCAATTGGTGGGTGGTTAGCAATTGCATTGTGCATCATTCATTTTGTATATATATTATTGCTGCTGTTGTTGTTATTGTTTTCCCTCCCTTTCCTGTCTCAACTCACAAGTTCTACGTTTTTTTTTCCCAATTCTCTCCGCCATCCCACCGAGAGTGTGGGGGAATGAGCGAACGGCTGTGTGGTGCTTAGTGGCCTGCCAGGTTAAACCACAACAAGAGAGTAACACCAATGTATATACATTGGCTCAGAAACGTTTTTAATACGAACGAGTACTGTTTGGGGCATCGTAATTTAAGTCCAGTCTGGCATTCCACCTAGCATGATGTAGTGCTGGCAAGTGAGAGGACCCTACAGGAAAAGAGCCATGGACTTCCTGGCTGACAACTGCAACATTTTCAGGAAGCATTTCATCATTTAACCATTCAAATTTCTACCTGGAAAAAAAGAAGTGCTCATGTAAGCCCTGCAATAGTGAAGTAGCTACAACCAGGTGATGGCATGGAGAATGTAAAACATATGGTAAAAAAATGACAAAATTTTAAGTCATGGAAGTCATGGTCTTATATGGAAGACCTACAGAAAATAAAAGATGATAACTTGGTAGATAGTCATATTGAATGTAACCATACCATGTTCTGACAGATACACCAAAACCGTGATCTTCAGTATTGATTAATAAAATTATGTACCAATATTTCTGAAGAGAAAACTGCTTATTCAGAAACGAATGACTTCCCCTTAATGTAACACGCTCCCGAGTGCTATTTCACAAAAAATAGTTCAGATTATTAAATTATAAACAAGGCTAATATTTTAATGTGTAAGATAAACCCAAAAACTATGGAAACGGTATTTCGGTGCAAAGTGACGGTTGCCTAATGAATATTTTTTCCCCCTTAGCAATGAACAAAATGGTTATAATCATCTGGCCAAGCTTTTTGTTAGAAATGATGCTGCTACTATCTTGAGAGAGCTGGAATGCGAGTTTTCCTACAATAAGAAAGTTCAGTTGGAAGGCACCTTCAAAGATCGAGTCCAACTGCCTGACCTCTTCAGGGCCAGCCAAAAGTTAAAGCATATTATTGAGGGCATTGCCCAAATGCCTCTGGAACACAGGAAGGCACGGGGCGTCAACCACCTCACTAGGAAGCCTGTTCCAGTGTTTGACCACCCCACAGTAAAGACTTGTTTACTGATGTCCAGTCTGAGCTTCACCTGGTGCAGCTTTGTGACATTTCATGCACTCTAGCATTCTTGCTTCAGAAGATGTCAAGGTTGCAAACCAGAGCCACACTGTGATAACATCGTGGTGACACAGGGGCGTCATGGTGATGTTTGAGCTTCCCCCACCAGAACCCCCAGACAGTCCCGTTGAGTCTCACTTGCTGACTGGCAGGACAACAAGCAGCTGGTCACAGAAATGGCTGCAGATGGAAACTCGAGTGACAATGAGGTGAATGAAATTAAACAGGAGCCACTTCCAGAAGAAACGTCATACGTTTTTGCTCCAGACAAGCTGTTTGAGTCTTTGGACTCCCCTCCTCCTGAACCTCTGGGACAGGATAAAGGAGCAGCTTGGGATGCTCCTGTAGCATCAACAAGGGAAGAAAAAGATCCCCAAGCTCTCACTGATGACCACGAGACCAAACATGTTCCTCATAATTCTTCTGAGGAGAACGCTGGCAACGGCAACGTCTTCTCATCCCTCAGCTTCCCAAAGAAACTCTGGCAACTGGCTGAGAGTGACGAATTTAAGGCCATCTGGTGGGGTTACTCTGGAAACTATATCGTGATCGATGAGGAAATGTTTAAAGTGGAAGTGCTGGGAAGGACAAGGCCTCCGAGAGTTTTTGAGACTGAGAGTATGAAAAGTTTCATTCGTCAACTTAATCTGTACGGATTCACCAAACTGCAACAGGACTTGCAAAGATCTCCCTCGCCTCCTGAATTTCCAAAAGAAGAGGATGCATTTTCTGATCATAGGAAGGTACCTCTATTGCTCCACACGTGAACCAATTCTCACAATATTCTGGTGGGAGAGATGGATGTTCCAATAAAATAAGCCTTGGCAATGGAGGAGATGAGGATAACAGTAGATGTTCTGATCTTAATTTCTTTTTCAGGCTACTTCCAGGTATTTTTGAGGTAGCATTGCTGAGTAGTAGAAATGCAGATAAAATACATTTGGGTTGTATCCAATGAGGTTGAACCCATGGAGCAGAAAGATAAATAAATCGGGCTATGATGAGTCTACTTACTTTAAGACATTTGCAACGTACCAGAACTGTATCATCAGGACTGTATCATTAAGTTTTAGTCAGCCTAAGCTTTAGGCTTAAACTGACAATAGATCTTTTTAACCCATGATTGCCTTTAACAATCAAAATTCTTAGTTCTTGTATCTTGCTGTTTCTCAGTCCCAAACCGGTAGCAACTAATTCTTCTCCTTTGCATTTTTAGATACTCTACTACCATAACCCCAACTTCAAGAGAGATTCTCCCCACCTGCTCAAGAACTGCAAGCGACGAGTTGCTCTGAAGAGGAAAGCCCTGCAGGCGGGGCTGGATGAGAGCTGCCCCAGCAGCAGCCTCTATGCCCAGCCTGGGTGGAGAGATGCTGATATGGATGAGGAGGACCCGCTGGCAGCAGCTCCAGAAGAAGACACACAGCCAGCGGCACCCGCGGGGTCGTCACTCCCCAAGCGCTGGGCAAAAGCCACCCCTCAAGCCAGCGGTGCCCATACAGCCTCGCAGGGCGCTGCTCCCACCCTGCCAGATCCTGCTGCAGCAGCAGGCAGGGACAAGCAGCAGCGCCTGGACCCCTCCCTGCTGCTGTCAAACAGCAGCCAGACCTCAGCTGCCGTTCCTGCTCCCTCCCCACACCACGTCCTACCTGCCCAGATTCCCCTGTGCCCAAATGCAGGAGCTCCGAAGGCTCCCTCGGCCGCCCTGCTTCCCTTCGGTCACCCACTCTTTCCAGTGGCCTTGCTGGCAGCAGCCTCTGCTATGGCCATGCTGCAGCCACCCAGCTGGCAGCCCCTGGCAGCCCCCCACTGCCCGACCTGCACCTGCGACCAAGACAGGGCAGCTGCAGGCGACAGAATGGCACCCTAGCATGGGACCCACTGGAGACAGAAGGGATAGCAGCACCCCCTTACAGGTTCATAGTCTGTTAGTTCATAGATTGATTGTTCTGGAGTTAATCTGGTTGAATAATAAAACTTTTCCAGTTCCAGTTGTCTTTTTCTTCTTATTATTATTATTTTTAAATGCGGAAATCTCAGATTGAATTTGTATTCAATCTCTCAAAAGGAAGTAGAATCAACTGTTCTAACATCAATTTGATCATTTTCCATAACAGACGAGCTCTCTAGGTTCTTAGTCATAGAGAGTAAACGACTGGATAATGTTTGCACGCCACATGCACCGAGGATGCTCTTCCTAATGATGACTTCTAACGGAAAGTTAGGAGAGAGTAATTAAATAACAGCATTTTAATTATGGAAGACTCAGAAAGGGAATGTCACAGAATCACAGAATCACAAAACTGCGGGGGTTGGAAGGGACCTCAAGAGATCATCGGGTCCAAACCCCTGCCAGAGCAGGTTCCCTAGAGCAGGTTGCCCAGGTAGGCATCCAGACGGGCCTTGAATATCTCCAGAGAAGGAGACTCCACAACCTCCCTGGGCAGCCTGTTCCAGTGCTCCGTCACCCTCACCGTGAAGAAGTTCTTTCGCATGTTGGTGCGGAACTGCCTGTCATCCAATTTGTGGCCATTGCCCCTTGTCCTGTCCCCACAAACCACTGAAAAGAGGTTGGCCAAATCCCTCTGTCTCCCACGCTTAAGATATTCGTAAACATTAATAAGATCCCCAATTCACCTTAGGGTGAATGCTCGCAAAGTTAACACTAAATGGGCAGGCAGTAACAACCCTTGATTTAATTTCTGAGCTAACATTTACGAAGGAGCTGAGAAACCAATTGCTTTGGCGAGCCCAAACCTGAAAAAACAGAGTTCAGAAGCTATGAAAAGATACGTATTGAGCCTTTACTGTTATAGGAATGTTATAATGGCTATAAATTTGAGAAGTATTTTAAAGTGTACAACCCCATTTCTTTAACATCCCAAATACCATTGCTTTGGATCTTCTGCCTTCAGTCTTGGGGAAAATCAAGTAAGGAGATGTCCTGGTTTCAGCCAGGATAGGGTTGTTTTTCTTCATAGGGGCTGGTATGCGCATGTTTTGGATTTAGAAGAAAAATAATGCTGATAACACAGGGGTGTTTCAGTTGTCGCAGAGCAGTGCTTACACAGAGCCAAGGACTTGTCAGCTTCTCATGCTGCCCTGCCAGCGAGGAGGCTGGGGGTGCACCAGGAGATGGGAGGTGACAGAGCCAGGACAAGTGACCCAGACTGGCCCAAGGGATGTCCCACAGCGTGTGTGTGGTGTCATGCTGAGCAACAAAACTCGGGGGGGCCAGTGCTCAGGATGGGGGCTGGGCATCAGTCAGCGAGTGGTGAGCAACTGCATTAGGCACCACTTGCTTTGTACATTCTCCTATCATTAGTATTATTTCCCTTCCTCTTCTGTCTTATTAAACTGTCTTTATCACAACACACGAGTTTTTCCTGTTTTTTTTTTTATTCTCTCCCCATCCCACTGTGGGATGGAGGAGTGAGGAAATGGCTGTGTGGTGCTCAGCTGCCTGCTGGGTTAAACCACAACAAAGCTGCATGTGAATGCTCAAAAAAAATTTATTCAGTTTTTTTTACTGGTCTCTTTCAGAAGTTTCCCATCGTTTTGTTGGACACAATGTGTATACTGATGCAAAGATTACATCCTAAAACCATCTCAAAATATTTAGTTGTAATGTGGAAGCAGTGGTAATCCCTTCTCAATATTTTTAACTTACTTTAAGGTAGGTCATGGCCTGATATACATATATTTGTGTGTGAAAATGCATTTAAATAGCACACAACCTTGTGGTTAAAATTTATGTTCACAACTGTGATGTCCTTGTCCTACAACTGAGCTCCCGATTTTGTAGGAAATGAGGCAACTGAGCAGTGGGTATGAGGTAAAATGGTGTCTGTATTGCTTTTGCTGCATTTTATAAGCTGAGTAACTTCATGGCTCAGTAACACTCATATGGAGTGCATCCAAAGAAAACTCACTCATCTTATAACCTAGTTTTGGTGCGTCAGTATACACTTCCCTGTCAATCTGTGTTGACCCAATACTGTTGACTGTTCTTATTTCTCTTAATATATGATATATATATATATAGCTGCCTAATATATACTGTAGGTGTTTCTAAAAGGGAAGACTAAACTGACAAACGTGACGTATTCGTTGAAAGCTTGCCAAGACCCTTTGTAGGCTAGCGTACCTCTGCCACAAACCCTCTTGTTTGCCATAGCCTCATTTCTAGTTTCTTGTATTTCCATTACTCAGTCTTGTCTTACAAGAAAGAAAAAAAAGGAAATTCATGTGTTATGTAAGCAAAATACTTTAGCGCGTGGTCTTATCCTTTTCATGGGGAAGTGGATGATTTAAGTTGCTTGGTGCTTCACTCTAGGTTGCTTGTATCAGCTAGATCAACACTGGTCTTCCTGCTTTGTGTTGTCTCACTGTTATTGGTGCCATAGCACAAAGGCTGCAGTGTTGACTTATGAATAAAAGGAGGTAAAAAGAGAAGGTATCATCTAGATTTCATGTGTAGACAACTAAGCTTGTCAAATTGTTCCGTTGGAAGGACGTTGCCCTTTCAAATCGAGGGTGTGCCTAGTTCATTTTTTAATTACACTCTCTTCAGTATTGGCTTGCTTTTACGGACTTCTATGCACAAGTATTGAGCATCTGCAAATTTAATTCTGGGTGTTCCATTAGTCTGTTTTCTTCTTGAAGTGATCAAGCATGAACAGTATTTCATTTGGTCGCTTCCTTTGTTGAATGTATTGAGGCACCAAATCTGAACTTATTCCAGTCAAATGGCAATACACAGCTAATTACTTTACCTTTTTTTTTTTTTTTTTTTTTCCTCTTTTAGAGTCTGGGATTTGGAAGGAAATGAGAAGGCCCATTTTGTTTTACGTTCTCCTGGAATGAGTGTGTGCTGGCATCCTGATGAGGCTTTTGAGGATGTACTTTCCAGCTCTTCATCACTACCACCTTTAAAATAACAGGAGGATGTACTTCTCTAAACTATGAATCTTTGATGCTATAGTAGGATTTAAGTTTGGGGAGCCTGTGGATGTTGGAACTAGATATTGGAAAGACCTGCTAATGTGAAATCACTGTAAATAAGTTCTCAATCACATTCTCCTCTTTTATCATCAATCCCTTGCTCTTCCCATGAGAGATACTCCTTATTGATTACATACATCAGTCATTGCTGATTGCATATTAACTACAGTTACCAGAGGAAAATTTTTATCAGTCATGATAGCACGATTCACTGATTACATAGACTCCTGTAAAGCAAGCCAAGTATCTGTTTGACGTTACCAAGAGAAAAACATTCAGCTTCATTAGCTGAATTACTCTAGTCCTTGCAATCGTGGATTTAGTATTCCTGATGTGTGAATCAATAATTGCCTTAAGTAGCTACAAATAGCTGTTCAGGTCACCATAAAAACACACCAAACAACAGAAAAAAAGCAGTCAAATCAGGTATCAAAATATTTATTTCGCTATAGAGAGGAAGGATGGGTACTCTTACTATAGTTTCCACCAGTATCTTAGTCCTTACTGAGAAGACTGTTGACTCCAGTGTCATCAAAACTGAATGTTTGCCACTATATATGCTACGGGGCAGTTTAGTTACTAGATTAGCCCTAAGCTAATTAGGGCCCTGATAAGCCCTAATTAGCCCTATTTTTTCTGTGCAAAAATATTGAAATATTACACCAGTCTTACATATTAGCTTGTTTTTAGTCTGACCCTTATCAAAGAGCTGGCAAAGGAGAGGTTTTTTTTAGTAAATAAAAGCCCCTTCAAAAAACTAATAAAGCCTTACAGACTGGTGGTTACTGAAAAGCTTATTGAAGTTCAAAATGCTTGCTGCAACATGCCTTCTAGTTTGCAGAACAGCGTGTTTCTGTGACAGCTATCTTTTCCCAAGCAAATTTGGATGTTGGGGGACGGGAGTAGGTGGGGATGGGAGAGGAGGGGACAGAGTATTTTTAATGCTGCTTTGCCTTCCTTAATTGTTGTTCATGACTATCGGAAAGCCATCCTCCTCATTGAGAATAGATTTTTTTATCATTTCATAAGGAAGCTCTTTCTACATGGCTTAACAAAACACAAATATATTTTATGTTAACAGCAAAAGCTTAGATAAAATCTGTTACAAATTGTTAGGGGATAAAGCAGTAGTAGGCATATAAAATCAGTAAGCATGAATCCAGTTGCGGGAAATGATTGGCTTATATGGGATATCACTCGCTCCAGGTATTTTTATGCACAGGACATGTATTTCTTCAGTCTCTCCTTAAGGAGCACATGAAGTGATGGGGCTACTTTGGTGAAAGAGCACTTAAATGCTCAATGTATTACACCTCCTTTTCAGTAAACAAATGAACATTCATCAGCAATTACGGAATCAGTACAGATCATTCTTTTTCATGCTTATTTCTATCAATATTTATCTGTTAAAAATACTATGCTGTTTCTTTTTGTCCACTTCAGATAGCATCTCTACTGTTTACCTCTCATTGTAAGGTTTATGCATTTATTACAATCATAAATACCTTAGTAGAGTCGCTAACTACTTCAGTTTTCCTGTTCCAAATTGAAATGTAAGCTGCAGGAAAGCTCAGTTTTTCCCTCAGCTTCTTCACAAAGAGTAGACAATGTGTCCCTTCTTTAAAATTATGGTTTTGATACTTAATCCGTAGTTGTTTGCAGAACAGTTTTTTACATGGAATGTCTGTTTTAGTTATCCGCAGGATAAGAGTCCTGTCCATGCTGATCGAGCCAGATTATTCAGGTACAAGTGCTATCTATATTTTGTTGTCTCCGTTTTGTTTTTGATATAGTCTGTGTATATGCAAGCACTTACTTGGGAGTTTAGGGACAACTGTGTCTCTTCAACCATTTTTAGTGGGACCTGCTCCATAATCTTAGCGAAATTTGTGAACGACTGTGGTGGTTTTACTCAGGTGGGCAGCCGAGCTCCACCACAACCGCTCTCTCACTCCCCCTCCTCAGAGGAATGGAGAGAAAATACGATGAAAAGGGCTCAAGGGTTGAGATAAGGACAGGGAGATCACGCAGTAATTATTGTGACGGGCAAAACAGACTCAGCATAGGGAGATAGTAAGATTTATTGCCTATTACTAACAAACCAGAGAAGCGAGAAACAAAGGAAAGAAACCAAAAGCACCTTCCCCCCCATCCACCCTCTTCCACCTCCTCCCCCCGAGCAGCGCAGGGGAGGGCGGGAATGGGGGTTATGGTCAGTCTATAGCGCTTCTTCGCCGCCGCTCCTTCTCGGTCACTCTCGTCCCCTGTGCTGTGGGGTCCCTCCCACGGCATGCAGTCCTTGCTGAACTGATCCGGCGTGGGCTGCCCACAGGCAGCAGCTCTTCAAGAACTGCTCCAGATATTGGTCTGTACCACAGGGTCCATCCCCCAGGAGCAAACTGCTCCAACCTGGATCCCCCACGGGCAGCAGCTCCTGCCGGGTCACCTGCTGCTGCGTGGGCTCCTCTCCACGGGCTACAGGTCCGGCCCGGAATCTGCTCCGGCAGGGGTCTTCCACAGGCCGCAGCCTCCGTCGCTGCAGGTCCACCTGCTCCACCGTGGTCTCCTCCACGGGCTGCACCGTGGAATCCTGCTCCACCGCGGTACTCCATGGGCTGCAGGGGGCCTGCCTGCTTCACCATGGTCCTGGCCACAGGCCGCAGGGGACTTGTGCTCCGGCGCCTGGAGCACCTCTCCCTCTCCTTCTTAACTAACCTTGGCACCTGCAAGGCTGTTCCTCACTCCTCTCAATCTCCTAGCCGCTGTGCAGTGCAGCGTTTTTTTTTCCCTGTCTTAAATATGCTCTCACAGAGGCGCAAAACATCACTTACTGGCTCAGCTCTGGTCAGCAGTGGGGCCCTTACCAAACATGGGACAGCTTCTAGATCCTTCTCACAGAAGCCACCCCTATGGCCCCCTGCTACCAAAACCTTGCCACGTAAACCCACTACAATGACCATGACTTTTTCTGTTCCACAACAACATGCATACAGGGCTGTGGGTGGTGAATCATTTACAAGCCATTTCTCTGAATTTATTTCTTTGGTATCAGTGGAATATCTGATGGCTTCACACAGTTACTCACAAGGGAGAAAACTCCAGCATGTGTGCACTTCTGTTAGGAATATTTGAAAGGTATGTTCATTTTATTCATAGGTGGTCCCGAGTGAATGAAAACCTGTTTGCAACCAGTAGCTACTGAAACTGGCTAGCAGATAATCAGATTTTTCAGTTTGATTTCTGTTTTATTTTAACTGTGTTTATTAAGGAGTATTAGATATGCGGGGAGTTGCTCGTGTAACTTGGTATATGTGGTATAATAATCACTTATGGTAAGTTGTATTGATATTACTCTTGTTCTTTTTTTAAGCCCATTCTTACTGGTACGGCAGCTGTAGGATCTGGACTGACATGGCACAGAACTCTTCCATTATGTGCAGTTGGAGGAGACCATAAAATTTTCTTTTGGGTAACTGAAATGTAAAATAACCATTTGCTTCCAATATTAAAGTTTACAGCATGATATCCTTTTTGTAGAAAATCAAAGGAAATTACTCTTTGTACTGGTATTCATTCACATGGAGAATACAAGAACAGAACAAGTAAAATAGGAAACGTTTTCTGTTTGATTTTCAGCTCGCAAATGCAACAACTTTTGTACATAAAAATCAGATATCATTCATTTGACACTTTGTTACTTCCCTTAAAACATACGCTTTTTTAACATGGTATTTGGTGTGAATTTATTTTTTAATTTTTTTTAAAGAGATTTTGTATCTGACAGTCTCAGTTGTGTCTCAGTTAGTTCAGAGAGTACCTACAGCAACAACAGCTGTCTTTGCCTTAACTTTCTGTACCATCACTGTTTTATAAGAAAGAAATACAATATGTAGTGTCTTAAAATGTTGTCTGTGAATGTGTTTGTTGAAAAAAGTATTTCCACAAACAGGAAAGAAGCTAATGGTGTAATCAGAATAATTTTAAGCAGTATTATTTCTATTAAGATGACAGAGGGTTTCAGTTCTAGTATACCAAACAGCTTGTGGTGGTGTTGTTTGTTTGTTGTTTTTTTTCTATTTACAGCCTTTTACAGGAAAGTCAGGGTTTTAAAGTTCTGTTTATTTGTTTAGTTTTTTTCACAAAGATGTTCTACTGCTGCCCACTTTAAAATATCAAATGTATAAAGTTGTTCTGTAACACTGCTTCTCCTGGAAGTCACACTCCATTTTTCTGTATGTACCTATCCACTTTTAAAGCATGTTTCTTCTTTTTAATGTGTTATCTGTTAAGGTTTTCCAGTCACCTTGGACTATGGGCTAATTTTTAAAGAAATTTTGAATATCTACAGATGAAAAAATCAAGATTAACTCTTGTTTATTTGTAGATTTATCTGAGCTACCAGCAAACTAAAAGACATTTACCACCTATTCCAAGATGCGATCATTATTGATTTATATTTATCAATGTAAATAGTTTTTTTAGAAAAATTATTTAGTAATTAAATTGGTACAGTTATAACCCGTAAGGTCTTTTTTACTTCAGGATTGTCATATGTAGTCTAAATTGAATTGCCCTCTTCTAAACAAGATAGACTTTCTGTATGTTATCACCATTTTCTTCTGTGTTAAATTTCTTAATATTCAGTAAAATATTGCCACAAAACAAACAAACAAAAAGCAATAATTAGCCTAGACTAGGAACTTCAGTTTGTTTAGCTGGTAATGCCCCACCTCCCTAAACCGTGATATAATCGGGCAACTGCAACAATCTGAAAGACCTCTTTTGACTTTCTCCAGCGGGGTTCCCATCTGCTACAGCTTGCTCTCCAGTTATCCTTACTAAGGAGACAAAACCTGCAATTATCACTGAATTTACTTCTGCTAATTTTGGAGAAAAGTAATTCCAAGTCCCAAATATAAACGACTTCAATAGATAGAAATTTGAGGAGTCCAAAATAGTGAAACCTGAAAGACTGCTTACTTTGCTAGGCTTTCTATGAACGAGGTCATTATTAAAACAATATTTGAGATCCTTCTATGGAAAGCAAGAAAATTATTTAATCCAAAAGCCAGATGCCACAAAGAGTAAATAGAGTTGGTGTAAGGGTATCTAACAGATTTAAATGCGGGTAAATATTTTGATACTACAGCAGTGTCCAATCATAAGCAGTTGCATGCAACTTTTTGAGCCCCTTTTTTAAATTTTTTCCCAAGTCATTCACCCACGCACATACAATGCAACAAAACCAGAATTAGTAATAAAAGTAAGTATTAGATAAACTTATAAAAACGTTTTGGTTATTCCAGCTGGTTATAAGAAAGCACCAAAAGTTCAGAACATGCAAAATAGCCCAGAGAAGTTGATAAAAGTGCAAATGAGCCTCAAAAGTGCGACTGCTTCGCATGCAACCAAGAATCGTATAGCAGTGTTCTTGGTGTCTTTGCTGAAGTGCATTGTCTTTGGTCATACAGGATCAGACTGAAGGGTTTGCCTTTGGTTATTCCATTTCACCAAGCATCTCATCACTTGTCTTAATGTTGGCGTTGTCCAGTGCCTGTTGGCTTTAGATCGTAAAAGGTCATGGAAGACAAGCTGTGGTAATGCAGCTAGAGCTAGGAGCTGCATCTTCCCAAGTAATGTCATTGTGCCTCTGCTGTGACCTTCTCAATTCACTTTTGACCCTGTTGCAACATAATCAAAGCATCTCTCCAGCTCATCTCTCTCCTTATCTTCTGCTTTTCCTTCCATCTCTACCTAGTCTTTAATTTTGAGCCAAAATACCGCACTGCAGTTTATCTGAGCTCTTTCCTTACCTGTGTATGCCTTTTCCAAGACTCCTGGGAGACACCCTCAGAACTGAAAGTACTTCTGAAGTAAAAGAAATAATGTGTTATTTTTTGATCGTGGAATGACAAACAAAAGTAGGCCTCCGTTGATTTTCATGACAAAGCTTACCCTGGTTTTGTCTGGGAAAGAGTTAATTTTCTTCTTCTTAGTTGGTATGGTGCTGTGTTTTGGATTTAGGATGAGAATGCTGCTGCTAACACACTGGTGTTTCAGTTGTGACAGAGCAGTGCTTACACAGAGCCAAGGACTCGTCAACTTCTCGTGCTGCCCTGCCAGCGAGGAGGCTGGAGATGCTCAAAGAAAAGCTGGGAAGGGACAGAGCCAGAACAGGAGACCCAGACTGGCCCAAGGGATGTCCCATTCCATATGGCATCATGCTGAACAACAAAACTTTGGGGCTTGGCCAGGGATGGAGGGGTGCTGTTTGGGGACTGGCTGGGTATCAATTGGTGGGTGGTTAGCAATTGCATTGTGCATCATTCATTTTGTATATATATTATTGCTGCTGTTGTTGTTATTGTTTTCCCTCCCTTTCCTGTCTCAACTCACAAGTTCTACGTTTTTTTTTCCCAATTCTCTCCGCCATCCCACCGAGAGTGTGGGGGAATGAGCGAACGGCTGTGTGGTGCTTAGTGGCCTGCCAGGTTAAACCACAACAAGAGAGTAACACCAATGTATATACATTGGCTCAGAAACGTTTTTAATACAAACGAGTACTGTTTGGGGCATCGTAATTTAAGTCCAGTCTGGCATTCCACCTAGCATGATGTAGTGCTGGCAAGTGAGAGGACCCTACAGGAAAAGAGCCATGGACTTCCTGGCTGACAACTGCAACATTTTCAGGAAGCATTTCATCATTTAACCATTCTGCTTCCTACCTGGAAAAAAAGAAGTGCTCATGTAAGCCCTGCAATAGTGAAGTAGCTACAACCAGGTGATGGCATGGAGAATGTAAAACATATGGTAAAAAAATGACAAAATTTTAAGTCATGGAAGTCTGGTCATGGTCTTATATGGAAGACCTACAGTCATGGTCTTATATGGAAGACCTACAGAAAATAAAAGATGATAACTTGGTAGATAGTCATATTGAATGTAACCATACCGTGTGCTGACAGATACACCAAAACCGTGATCTTCAGTATTGATTAATTAAATTATGTACCAATATTTCTGAAGAGAAAACTGCTTATTCAGAAACGAATGACTTCCCCTTAATGTAACACGCTCCCGAGTGCTATTTCACAAAAAATAGTTCAGATTATTAAATTATAAACAAGGCTAATATTTTAATGTGTAAGATAAACCCAAAAACTATGGAAACGGTATTTCGGTGCAAAGTGACGGTTGCCTAATGAATATTTTTTCCCCCTTAGCAATGAACAAAATGGTTATAATCATCTGGCCAAGCTTTTTGTTAGAAATGATGCTGCTACTATCTTGAGAGAGCTGGAATGCGAGTTTTCCTACAATAAGAAAGTTCAGTTGGAAGGCACCTTCAAAGATCGAGTCCAACTGCCTGACCTCTTCAGGGCCAGCCAAAAGTTAAAGCATATTATTGAGGGCATTGCCCAAATGCCTCTGGAACACAGGAAGGCACGGGGCGTCAACCACCTCACTAGGAAGCCTGTTCCAGTGTTTGACCACCCCACAGTAAAGACTTGTTTACTGATGTCCAGTCTGAGCTTCACCTGGTGCAGCTTTGTGACATTTCATGCACTCTAGCATTCTTGCTTCAGAAGATGTCAAGGTTGCAAACCAGAGCCACACTGTGATAACATCGTGGTGACACAGGGGCGTCATGGTGATGTTTGAGCTTCCCCCACCAGAACCCCCAGACAGTCCCGTTGAGTCTCACTTGCTGACTGGCAGGACAACAAGCAGCTGTTCACAGAAATGGCTGCAGATGGAAACTCGAGTGACAATGAGGTGAATGAAATTAAACAGGAGCCACTTCCAGAAGAAACGTCATACGTTTTTGCTCCAGACAAGCTGTTTGAGTCTTTGGACTCCCCTCCTCCTGAACCTCTGGGACAGGATAAAGGAGCAGCTTGGGATGCTCCTGTAGCATCAACAAGGGAAGAAAAAGATCCCCAAGCTCTCACTGATGACCACGAGACCAAACATGTTCCTCATAATTCTTCTGAGGAGAACGCTGGCAACGGCAACGTCTTCTCATCCCTCAGCTTCCCAAAGAAACTCTGGCAACTGGCTGAGAGTGACGAATTTAAGGCCATCTGGTGGGGTTACTCTGGAAACTATATCGTGATCGATGAGGAAATGTTTAAAGTGGAAGTGCTGGGAAGGACAAGGCCTCCGAGAGTTTTTGAGACTGAGAGTATGAAAAGTTTCATTCGTCAACTTAATCTGTACGGATTCACCAAACTGCAACAGGACTTGCAAAGATCTCCCTCGCCTCCTGAATTTCCAAAAGAAGAGGATGCATTTTCTGATCATAGGAAGGTACCTCTATTGCTCCACACGTGAACCAATTCTCACAATATTCTGGTGGGAGAGATGGATGTTCCAATAAAATAAGCCTTGGCAATGGAGGAGATGAGGATAACAGTAGATGTTCTGATCTTAATTTCTTTTTCAGGCTACTTCCAGGTATTTTTGAGGTAGCATTGCTGAGTAGTAGAAATGCAGATAAAATACATTTGGGTTGTATCCAATGAGGTTGAACCCATGGAGCAGAAAGATAAATAAATCGGGCTATGATGAGTCTACTTACTTTAAGACATTTGCAACGTACCAGAACTGTATCATCAGGACTGTATCATTAAGTTTTAGTCAGCCTAAGCTTTAGGCTTAAACTGACAATAGATCTTTTTAACCCATGATTGCCTTTAACAATCAAAATTCTTAGTTCTTGTATCTTGCTGTTTCTCAGTCCCAAACCGGTAGCAACTAATTCTTCTCCTTTGCATTTTTAGATACTCTACTACCATAACCCCAACTTCAAGAGAGATTCTCCCCACCTGCTCAAGAACTGCAAGCGACGAGTTGCTCTGAAGAGGAAAGCCCTGCAGGCGGGGCTGGATGAGAGCTGCCCCAGCAGCAGCCTCTATGCCCAGCCTGGGTGGAGAGATGCTGATATGGATGAGGAGGACCCGCTGGCAGCAGCTCCAGAAGAAGACACACAGCCAGCGGCACCCGCGGGGTCGTCACTCCCCAAGCGCTGGGCAAAAGCCACCCCTCAAGCCAGCGGTGCCCATACAGCCTCGCAGGGCGCTGCTCCCACCCTGCCAGATCCTGCTGCAGCAGCAGGCAGGGACAAGCAGCAGCGCCTGGACCCCTCCCTGCTGCTGTCAAACAGCAGCCAGACCTCAGCTGCCGTTCCTGCTCCCTCCCCACACCACGTCCTACCTGCCCAGATTCCCCTGTGCCCAAATGCAGGAGCTCCGAAGGCTCCCTCGGCCGCCCTGCTTCCCTTCGGTCACCCACTCTTTCCAGTGGCCTTGCTGGCAGCAGCCTCTGCTATGGCCATGCTGCAGCCACCCAGCTGGCAGCCCCTGGCAGCCCCCCACTGCCCGACCTGCACCTGCGACCAAGACAGGGCAGCTGCAGGCGACAGAATGGCACCCTAGCATGGGACCCACTGGAGACAGAAGGGATAGCAGCACCCCCTTACAGGTTCATAGTCTGTTAGTTCATAGATTGATTGTTCTGGAGTTAATCTGGTTGAATAACAAAACTTTTCCAGTTCCAGTTGTCTTTTTCTTCTTATTATTATTATTTTTAAATGCGGAAATCTCAGATTGAATTTGTATTCAATCTCTCAAAAGGAAGTAGAATCAACTGTTCTAACATCAATTTGATCATTTTCCATAACAGACGAGCTCTCTAGGTTCTTAGTCATAGAGAGTAAACGACTGGATAATGTTTGCACGCCACATGCACCGAGGATGCTCTTCCTAATGATGACTTCTAACGGAAAGTTAGGAGAGAGTAATTAAATAACAGCATTTTAATTATGGAAGACTCAGAAAGGGAATGTCACAGAATCACAGAATCACAAAACTGCGGGGGTTGGAAGGGACCTCAAGAGATCATCGGGTCCAAACCCCTGCCAGAGCAGGTTCCCTAGAGCAGGTTGCCCAGGTAGGCATCCAGACGGGCCTTGAATATCTCCAGAGAAGGAGACTCCACAACCTCCCTGGGCAGCCTGTTCCAGTGCTCCGTCACCCTCACCGTTCTTTCGCATGTTGGTGCGGAACTGCCTGTCATCCAATTTGTGGCCATTGCCCCTTGTCCTGTCCCCACAAACCACTGAAAAGAGGTTGGCCAAATCCCTCTGTCTCCCACGCTTAAGATATTCGTAAACATTAATAAGATCCCCAATTCACCTTAGGGTGAATGCTCGCAAAGTTAACACTAAATGGGCAGGCAGTAACAACCCTTGATTTAATTTCTGAGCTAACATTTACGAAGGAGCTGAGAAACCAATTGCTTTGGCGAGCCCAAACCTGAAAAAACAGAGTTCAGAAGCTATGAAAAGATACATATTGAGCCTTTACTGTCATAGGAATGTTATAATGGCTATAAATTTGAGAAGTATTTTAAATTGTACAACCCCATTTCTCTAACATCCCAAATACCATTGCTTTGGATCTTCTGCCTTCAGTCTTGGGGAAAATCAAGTAAGGAGATGTCCTGGCTTCAGCCAGGGTAGGGTTGTTTTTCTTCATAGGGGCTGGTATGCGCATGTTTTGGATTTAGAAGAAAAATAATGCTGATAACACAGGGGTGTTTCAGTTGTTGCAGAGCAGTGCTTACACAGAGCCAAGGACTTGTCAGCTTCTCATGCTGCCCTGCCAGCGAGGAGGCTGGGGGTGCACCAGGAGATGGGAGGTGACAGAGCCAGGACAAGTGACCCAGACTGGCCCAAGGGATGTCCCACAGCGTGTGTGTGGTGTCATGCTGAGCAACAAAACTCGGGGGGGGCCAGTGCTCAGGATGGGGGCTGGGCATCAGTCAGCGAGTGGTGAGCAACTGCATTAGGCACCACTTGCTTTGTACATTCTCCTATCATTAGTATTATTTCCCTTCCTCTTCTGTCTTATTAAACTGTCTTTATCACAACCCACGAGTTTTTACTTTTTTTTTTTTTTTTTATTCTCTCCCCATCCCACTGTTGTATGGAGGAGTGAGGAAATGGCTGTGTGGTGCTCAGCTGCCTGCTGGGTTAAACCACAACAAAGCTGCATGTGAATGCTCAAAAAAAAATGTATTCAGTTTTGTTTACTGGTCTCTTTCAGAAGTTTCCCATCGTTTTGTTGGACACAATGTGTATACTGATGCAAAGATTACATCCTAAAACCATCTCAAAATATTTAGTTGTAAAGTGGAAGCAGTGGTAATCCCTTTTCAATATTTTTAACTTACTTTAAGATAGGTCATGGCCTGATATCTGGTGAAAATTTCAGCCTGGCAAAAACTGCTTCTTCCTGTGATGCTGCTGGAATTTCCATTACATTCAGCTTTCAGTTACCAGCTATGAATTAACCAGTTCCAACCTTCCTCTAACTGCTGTGGAGTAGCTTGTTGGACAGAAGACTCTTTTCATAGGAGGCCTCCAGCTGCTAATTACTGTTTGAATATACTCTAAGTTCTGTGGAAAACTACATACTAATTACAGGTGAATGCATTAAATGTGTTTTTTCTACATGAAATGTATTATTTGTGCTTTAAATTATTTCCCTCCAGAAATGGGAAGCAGAACCTACTTAAACGATGTGCCAGAGTACAGATGAAATTTTCAAAGTGCAGAGAGGCAGCCAAGCTGTAAGGACCTTCACCATTTTCCCTTGTAACGCAGCAAGTGGACTTACTGCATCTAATATGCTTGCTGTAGTGAGCAGCAGTCTGACTCATCTCCTCCCTGTCACCATCCAGAGGATCCAGTGGACCCGTTCCAGGTGTTACCATAGGACTCAAGTCCCTCGAATCCATATAATGCAGGACTTTTTTGTGTTCTGGTTGCCAGAGACACACTAACTGGTTTCCATTTGGACTCAGCTGCCTAAAAGCCATAAAATAAATAAATAAACAAACAAATAAGTTTTCCCTTTTTTGTTTTGGGCTGTAGAGAGTTAAAAGCAACTGGCTGAATATATATAACCAAAAGGAAATCCCTGTGTGTAGGAAACTAGAAAATGCTGAGCTAGAACTTAAACAATGTGTTAACATCAAGATAGTTTTGGAACACTGTCCAGGCTTGACTGGTGTGCACTTAACCTGCAACGTGAGCAGGGGATGTTTCAAGATATAGCACTTCATTCACTTCTTACCATGGATTTTGACCAGAGAATAATAGGTTTAACAGCAGATTTAACTGGCTCGCAGACACAGCTGAAAGCCTTTGTGGGTCTGAAAGAAAGTATTGGACTGGGGCACTGCTATCCTCCTGCATATGTACTATGGTGAAACTGAAACAGCTTTTCTTCTGCCCTTCAGTGCGCAACTTTATATACCACCTTGGTATGCCAAATATCATACAGTATACTCAGTACATATCGACAAAGGCAATTTGCACTAGGCATGTGCAGGTACGCTTTGACTGAGATTCTATTTTTTTATTATTATTATTTTTTATTTGGAGTTGCTCAAACTGCAAGGGGGCAATGGGCAGAAATTCATTTGTTGTGTACATAATTCAGAAAGGAAGATGCTTGGTTTTTAATAGTCTGTTTTTAAGGACTACATAAAACAATTTACCAAGAACTGGAATGATGTTGCCAAGTTCAAGGCTTTTCCTATCGATACTTTCATGTATAAAATGGGTATTTAAAAATAAAAATAAAAATAAAAATAAAAATGAAGAGCTGATGTTTTTATCAGGCTCTCCAACTTCTTCCCTACAGAGCAAATAAATGAATTAGTTAATCCTCTGATGTTGCCTTAGCATGGAAGCTGGAAAACTGAAAATGAAAGAGCCATTTTCAGAGAACTGCAAGACATTTATAATTTAATTTTCATTTTATTTTTTAAAATGAACCTATGTAACAGTTGAGATTTGCATTTCTCAGTATGCTTAACAGTCAAGGGTAATAATTCCCTGAACCCTCTGCTGGCTAGCTTTGTACATATTCTGACATACCTAAATTACTGAGATAGATGCTTTTCTTTTTGATTCAGTTGGGGGAAAATCACTAAGGCAATATGAGTTCTGTATGGAAAGCTTTGCCAGAATTCCCTTCGTAAGCATGGAGTTAGAAGACTCCATGGGAAATCAAAAAAATGCTAATCCACACTTTGACCTTTTCAGCTGTTCATTGGACCACCTTAGCAAAAACAACTGTTGCCCCTATGGAGGATCAGGTGACACCATGTCTGGAAAATTTTTTGGATCAGCTTTTTGTTTATGTTTAACTTACCTCTCAATTGTATAGCTATTAGAGTTCTATGCTGATTCTAACAGAATTTTATGTCTGGGGACCTGTAACAGTATATAAGCATATAAAATGCATATGAACACTGTAAGTTACAGTAACACTTGCCAGTTTTTTCAGCTTGTGCAGTTCTGTTTTGCAATTGACTAGCAGCTCTGATTTTGTGCATACAAAAATATATGTAGCGGATCAGTTTCAGTGCTTTGAAACCCGTGCTGTTGTCCTTAGTTCTTAGTGCATGCTAATCACAAGACAATGTTTTTTTGCTAATGATAAAGACAAAATTTTGATCTGTACACACAGTTTTTGCTTACTCTCCAAGTTATCCTCAGCTAACTTGCACTCCAACTTGCACTCCAAGTTAGCCTCAGCATCTCTAAGATTAACATCTTCGCAATGCTCATGTCAGTTGGAATGCATTTTCATAACTGTTAATCTTTAATCTTCCTTTCATGACTTTGTCTTTAAACACCTGCATATGTATGTACACATCCGTAGGGTATCAATTGCTATCAGTTATGTACTGTGCAGTATTTATTCCTTAATTTGACATTCATCATCCAATATGGGTGCTGATACAAAATACACTTCTAAATCATACACAGTGTAAATTTGGATATTATCAATTTATATTTTATTTTTTAAATAAATTCTTCCGCTGGGGGTTCAACCATTGTAAGCTCCAGTTTAACAAACCAGTTCAATTAAAACATTTTCAAGAGGTTTAAAAAAAAAAAAAAAAAGGATCATTTTCCTGTACTCTCTGTTTTTCACTTTTCATACCCTGCATTTCCTAATTCCAGCTGGGAAAAAAAGTGCTGTGTTGCAGTTTTCTATGCAGTGTTTTTCTTTTGCCAAATTAAAAGCAAGAAGTACCATAAAGTTCACAGAAGATCATATTCTTGTGAGATTTTTATCCAACTTTACAGACCAATAGATTCAGATAAGATTTAACTAAGCATTTCCATTATTAAATTGCTGTAGCATTGCCTGAAAAACTTACATTACAGACATTTTATGGTAAATGAGATTAATGCTTCTTGCATATGTGGACATTTTATGGTAAATGAGATTAATGCTTTTTGCATGTAATCTAGGGATTTTTTGAGGTAATTAAGGTGGTAACATAGTTCACTTGGCTCATTTAACAGTTTATTTCCACAAAAATAATTTACACAATTCCTATAAACTAGATTAAACCTATCAAATTTGTTTCTCTTGCTGTTCTCCTGAAATATCACAGGTGAACTTGCATGGGGTAGCAGAGTTATCTATATTTTTGTTACCAAAGCCAGCAAGATAAGGTCTCAGTCTGTAACCTTGCTCTTCCACATACACAGATTCTGGTGTTCATCGTACACCTTGGCTGATTTGATTGAACTCAGTAACCACGCAGAAAGCCATCCCTCCTCTGCCAAGACGGCAATTTGAACTGCTGTAGTGGATTTATGTGGCGAGGTTTTGGTAGCGGGGGGCCATAGGAGTGGCTTCTGTGAGAAGAATCCAGAAGCTGTCCCATGTTAGGTAAGGGCCCTGCTGCTGGCCAGAGCCAGGCCAATATGCGATGTTGTTTCCACCTCTGCGAGAACATATTTAAGAAAGGGGAGAAAAAAAAAAAAGAAAAAAAAAGAAAAAAAGAACTGCTTCTGAACAGCAGCTGGGAGAGAGAAAGGGATGAGAAACAGCCTTGCAGATACCAAGGTCAGTGAAGAAGGAGGACAGGAGGTGCTCCAGACACCAGCGCACAAGTTCCCCTGTGGCCTGTGAAGAGCCCCTGGTGGAGCAGGCTGTCCCCCTGCAGCCCGTGGAGAGGAGCCCACGCAGGAGCAGGGGGTCTGGGGGGAGCTGCCGCCCATGGGGGACGCGTGTTGGAGCAGTTTGCTCCTGACGGATGGACCCTGTGGTACAGAGCTGTGTTGGAGCAGGTCTTGAAGAGTTTCTGCCTGTGGGAAGCCCCCACAGGCTCAGTTCGGGAAGGACGGCATCCCATGGGAGGGACCCTGCGTGGAGCAAGGGCAGAGAGTGACTGTGAAGGAGCAGCGGAGACGAAGTGTTAGGGACTGACCGCAGCAGCCCCCATTCCCCATTCCCCTGTGCCACCTGGAAGGGAGGAGGTGGAAGAGGGTGGATGGGGGGGAAGGTGGTTTTGGTTTCTTTCCTTTGTTTGTTGCTTCTCTAGCCTTTTAGTAATAGGCAATAAATTTTATTATCTCCCTACTCTGAGTCTGTTGTGCCCTTGACGATAATTGTTGAGTGATCTCCCTGTCCTTATCTCAACCCCTGAGCCCTTTGCATCGTGTTTTCTCCCCATTTCCCTTTGAGGAGGGAGAGTGAGAGAGTGGCTGAGGGGGAGCTCAGCTGCCCTCCCAAGTAAAACCACCGCAACTGCCTTAAGGAAGGGATCACCAAGTGCTGGAGCTGACAATGGGTAAAATGAGCACACGTGGCCATCAGTGGGGAGCAACGCAGACATGAGAAACCTTTTCAGATGATGCAGCCCACCACAGGGAATCAACCCACCTTCAGACAGGGTCCCCGCTTTTAAATGGTCAGACCAGTGCTTTGAATTTATTGCAGTGGGAAACGATACAAGCAACCGTTTGAAGACAGCAAACAAGTTGGTTATTGTACAGCTGGGAATTTTGTTCCAGACTCTCACGGCCTTCCAAGGCCCCTTGGCTGAAAGAAGCAACACAGACCAGCTTAGGAGCGAGATCGAGAATGAAGTGAAAGCTGCGACAGGTACTGATGTACTGACCAAAACGTTAGCATTGGGACTATGTTGGGGCAGGCTGCAGTGAAGGATAACCATACTCCCTCTTTTTATGTTTTATGTAAGGACTGAAATACAGGGATCGTTAATGACACGGTTATAGCCACGCTTCAAACTCTTTCAGAAGACCCCAGGGTCTTCCAGAGCTCATCATTTCCACCCCCAGAACAGACACCTCCCTGGCCGAGGGACCACAAACTACACTTCCCGTGAGGCGCTACGCGGGGAGCGCGCATGCGCTCATGTACGGCGGGGAGGGGACATTTTGTGGCCGTGCCGAGGCCGCTCGCCGTGAGGTGCGGTGCGGCGGGAGGGCGGGCGGGGGGTGTTCGGTGCTCGCCGCCCCTCGGGGATGGATGCGGACGGGCTGCCCATCGTGGGCTCCGGCATCGACCTCACCAAGGTACGGGCTGCGCCTCGCCCGGGGCTCGGCTGCTGGGCGGGCCCCGTCCTGTCTCCCCTCCCGTCGCCTCTCCTGCCCGGCCCTCCCCTGCCCCGCAGTGCCCCCGGTGCGGTGCCGTCCCGTCCCCTCAGGCTCCGGCAGGGCTCTGGCCGAAACACAGCGAAGCCTGGTGTGCAGGGGCACGGGCTGAGGGCTGAGGTGGGAGTGACAGGCGGGAGGCCGAAGAAGAGGTCAAGATCCGGCGGGCCTGCGCTTCAGCCCGGCCGGCTTCCAGAGAGAGACCTCGGTGCGGCACCGTGCTCTGCTGTGGTGCCGCTTCTGTGCGGGTGCCTCACTCCAGCCTCCTGTAGTGGTTTAAATACAGATGCGAGCTGGCCGTCGTAACAAGCACTCACTGCCCTTCTTGACAAACACGACGTTCTGCCTTTTGGCTTGAAAAGTACGCCTGCGTCAGATCCGAGTTGGAGGAGTGATGCTGAAGTTTAATGTTAGGGTTATCCCCGCTTGAAAACAAAAAATAAAGGTAGTCACTAAAGACCGAGCCAGAGATTTCTCTACTACTTATTTTTGGTTTTGATGTTCTTACCTGTAACTTGAGTGGATGACCAAGTTTTCATTTCCTTAAGCTTCAGGAGGAATGACTCTCTCTCTTTTTTTTTTTTCTTTTAATTTACTTTAGTGCTAATTTTAAGGTAATGCTAATTTCAATAGTTCATAATTTCATCTAAAAGTATTTTCTTAAATAACATTACATTCCTTCATTTAGTAGATGTTCCCTTTTCTATGTATCCCTCAGGGTTTCAAGTGTACACTTTGTAGATTATTAGCAGAAAAGGATTTCTCTCTGTGTATATACATACACAAACAAAAAATATATATTAAAAAATATATATTATGTATATTATGTATTTATGCATTCATATTAAGCATGCTTAAGGCTGATTTATGAAATAATTTTTCCTAAAATATTTGCATTTCTAACAGGTGTTTCAGTCAGTTTCAGTAAATGTGAGAATCCACACTTATGTGTAAACTCATTTTCTTATATTGTTTAATGCAGGTTCCTGCTATTCAGCAGAAAAGAACTGTAGCATTTCTAAACCAGTTTGTGGTTCACACAGTGCAATTTCTGAACCGCTTTTCTACTGTTTGTGAAGAGGTATGTTTGCTATTTCCCATCCTTTAACTTATATGATGAAAAAAAATCCTAGCAATAAGAACCATTCACTTCAGTATTTTTGCTGCATTAAAGTTTGTAGCTTTAGAATTTAGTTCACTTTCTGTTCAAGGTTCATCTTGAATAAGTTGTTAGGACAGATTTTTGCACCAGCGTATCCACCTGAACTGCTATATCACACTTAACCCTATTTCCTTGAACTTTTGCATTTGGCATAGTCTTTGAACTTTGATATATGAATACTTTTTTTTCTGAGTTGTTCAATCTGTGAATATGACCTTATTTTGGAAAGAGGATGCTATATTCCTATGGCGCTGAAACCATGTGACAGTCAGTATCCCTCTCAACTGTGTCCTAGGATACTGCATCAGAACTTGCTTTCAGATTTTTCCACCTTTACTTTAAAAGAACGGAATGCTAAACTCCAAAAGTAAATAATTTTATGTGGAAAGAGACATTTTTGGCAAGTAATTAGTATGGAACATGAAGCAGTTGATTTTAGTGTTTGGGGGGGTGATAAAGAAAAAGTAGTTATTAAAAAATTTTAGTAAGCTTTTATGGTGAATTTAATGTCAATGGGAATATTCCAGACTGACAGGACTAGAATCCTCCACAGAACAGGAGAAGAGTGCTCCTTGGCATGTAGAAAGGGTGTTTTTTAATGTGACTTGAAGCTTAACCTTTTTGTCATTAGCGTTTTTTTGTAACTGTTCATTAGTTTACTCAAGAAGGCTACTATACAGCCCTAGCCAGCAGCAATTGTCAAACCTAATTAGAGTAAGCCAAGTAATCTGAGAAATTCCATTATTTGTTAGTAACGTTGAGATCCAGACCTGTGACAAGTATAAAATTGGGCTACCACGTCAACATATGGCGCCTCAGAGGGAAAAAAAAAAATAAATCTGGATTTTTTTAACCTATTTTATCTTTATGTAACTGCCTTGTGATGCTGCCAGCCATCTAAAACTAAACAGTTGTGTGATCTCAGTGTTACCTGTTACATAGACACTATAGAAATCAGAGCACAGGTGTATATAAAGCCGCTTTCAGCAGAGCAAGGCTGTGATGTCTAGTTAATAAAACAGTTATTTGTTAACCTAAATATGTTGTTAAGCAAGAGACTAAATAGTTACTTTATAAACTCTCTGAAGTTTTTTTGTATTTTTGAAGTACAGAAGTTTTTTTCACGTGAAAGGTCCCAGTGCAAAGCAACAGAAGTCAGGAAATTTAAAATTAAGGCTGACACCATCCTCACCTCTAAATTTCTTGGTTCTTGTCTAGTCGAACTGACCTGTAAAGTTATACAACTGACTTTTGTGCATGTTTCCTCCCCATTCCCCACTAGTTGCAGACCGTATAGTTCCTGTCAAAAGGATTATACTCCTCTTCATGAACAAAGAGCCATCTGTAAACAAGTCATTGCACTATCCAAAAAGACTAGCTCTTGTCAGTCTCTTTTTACTTTTTCTAGCATATTGGCAGAACTGCCATTTTCTTAGGGTGTTAAAGTTCTGCCTAAGAGCCAGGCAGAATCTTGCCAATGTGCCAGAAAGCTGTCAAAATGGTACATATCTGCCAGCCTGCGTGCTAGCCAGATTCACTTGGACAGGTCTGGTGGAGTATGGTAATGATTAGCTAAAAGAGTGACAGTTCTCATAGAGTAATTTAGAAAAACTGAAGTTGCATTTAAAAGAAAAAAAAGTGTCAAAATTTGATTAAAGTACACCTGCAGCAATATAAACCTTCTGGTTACTTCTGGTTCAATGTACTTCTTGATTATATAGGATTTTAATTCACCTGATGTATTCTTTATAAGATTTTTCTACTTCATATGTGCTCAGTTACATACGCATGCATTGCATCTTTTCTTCTTTAACATTTGGAAAAAGCTTTGAAGAAAGTTACTTTGGTTAACTGTGAGAGTACAGTATGTTTACCGTTATTCTCCAGTTGCCCAAAGTAATACCCTGTATATATTGGCTTTCTTTTGTACATAGTCTGTCTTCCTTTCTGTCTGTCGTTATTTGGGAATACTGTTTAATAAAATTATTTGAAATTTGAACCACAGTAGCTGCTGTACTAAAAGGGATGGTGTTGCTTTGTTTAGTTCATAGCGGTGTTATCTCATTTATACTCTACTCTGTCTTCAGCAGGTTGAAACCAAAAGTGATTTTGTTTAGCTGAATGTGAATAGTTGCATATATACAAGCGGCCTAGGAGAGTGTTTTCACATCCTGCTTGTTTTCTGTCCTAGAAATTGTCAGCGCTCTCTCTCCGTATCCAACAAATAGAAACAACCCTCAATATATTGGATGCCAAGGTTTGTATGCATACATTTGACTTTTAACAATGACAGCTTCCCAGATTATATAAACTAGCTTCCTTTTCATAGTTTGAATTGAGCAAATAAGTTTTTATGATGATTTGAGGCAGCTAATAGAAAATGCATACAAGGCAAATTTTGCGTGCCTTCCATTGATATTGTGTAATGCTTGAACATGTAGTGGATATGGAAGAAAGGAGCAGACAGCATATAGTGGAAATGTTGTTTTTGTCCGTGTTAAGTATATAGAACTGGAAAGAAACATTTGGATCGTGAAAGGGCAGCTGAACTAAATGGCAGCTTGCTTGTGTTGACTTTATTGCAAAGTTTGGTGTTGAGAAAGTGGAGGGAATTTTTCCTGTATTAAAATAAGCAACTTATGTTGCAAAAGCTACAGTATGAAATTGCATTTGCCATACAATCAATAAGTTCTTGACCCTTTTTTAAAGCAAAAGCATCTTTGTAAGTGGTGCTGGATTGTGAAGATTTCAACTGGAAGGAGTAACCAGATAGATCCCTTGTAAAGCTTTTGATATAGAAATGTGACCTCAGAAAGCTTTAAACTAACTCAAATGTGTCTGGTGTATGTTCTTTAGCTAAAGTAACGAAGGGAGGTAACCTACAGTCATGTATTATTATTTAATCTGTTAAAAGAAAAAAAATGTAAAATTTTAATCAGTCCTCTCATTAATGGTAGAAAAGGCAACAGAAATTGCTTCTGGGAGCAGAACATTTTGAAACCCTTCATTAAGATCTTTGTGGAAAAAAACACTGCAGTAATACAAACAGCAACTACTAACTTTTATTTGTTCCAAAATAGTGAGGAATGACCAGTACTGATAATTTTGCAGAATTCTTCATAATCATGTTAAATTGAATTTCCTTCAGATAGATATCTGGCTTGTGTGTAATATCTGGTCTCAGCATTTCTTTAAAAAAAAAAAAAAAAAAAAACACCAAAAATTACAAAATCTGTAACCAGTCGCTCCATCTGTTGTTAGGTAACAGTCATTCTGCTCGTGATTTCTTTCACTGTGGAAGAAGTAGCAGAGGAGATGGCCCAGTTTTTTGTGTGGTTGATACATGCAGTAGCAAAATGCTGGGAAGGTGTTGAAGCCTTTCCTGCAGTGCAGCCCTGGGTTAATAAGAAGCTTCAATGGAGTGTTTTGAGTTTTTTGTTGTAGAAGCCACCTGAATAGGAAAATCTTTTTTTTTTTTTTTTGACAATTGAAATACCAAAGCTAGTGATAAAAGGTTACAGTTTCACCAATTTGAAACTTACCTGCAGGAATGTGTTGTGAGCAGTATACTGCAGACTTTCTTGTATGTGTAGACTTAGAATATGCTCGTTGCTTATTTTATCATGTTTTGTATACTCAGTTATCGTCTATTCCTGGCCTAGAAGATGTCAAATTTGAAGTGTCCAGTGCAAATGTGAATAGTGTTACAAATGGTCCTGTGGTATCTACTACAGATCAACAGGCAGCTGTATCACCTCAATGTGGAGTAAGTAATGAAAATAAATAACATACTGAAGGAATGTACATCTCCATATCAAGTTTCTAATCTCATTCAAAATAGATGGAAGAAGCAAGTCTACTTAAAGAAGACAGACAAGCCAACTGTAGAGATCTGAAAATACATTGTTCATTAATGAAACTTTAAGGGAGTAGCTTTTAAAGCAAAAAAGGGATATACCCTTTCTTAAAAATTTGGCTTAAGTCATTAGAACTAACGCAAATCTAACAGTAAATGCTTTCTTCCTCTTTGTTCAATCACACTAAAATATGAACATAAATTACATCAGGGTATTGTGAAGGTCATGAATGAAAAATAGCAGTTCAAACCACATAATTCCAGTTATTTTCTGCTTTTAGAATGTGAGCTTTTGGCTCAAATCAAAGTTTTTAGCAGACTTTATTTTAAAGAGGTTATTACAGTGAATGTTATATATATGTAATCATTTATGTACAGAAGATGCCAGCTTATTATAAGTGATTGATATTAAGATGTTATCTTCTTTCACCCGCTATAGTATCTTGGAATCTTCAATTATAGTCTCCACTCTGTCTTATTTGGTGTAAGTGACCGTGAAGCCACAGTAGTTGGGAGTACTCTTCTTGCCTTTATTTGCTTGTTAAACATTGGATCTCTAGGTTAATTTGCAGCTAGCAACATAGAAGTCAGAATGGACAGCTGGCATTACATGTTTCACTCATAGTAGGGAATAACTTTATTTTGTTTTCTTCAAAGTTTCTCAGATGTTAGGGTAGGGACAAATACTCCTGAAAAGGTTTCCAATTCTACTTTCAAGTCATTAGGTTAATAGCAAATACACATTTTTTTGTTGTCATTTACGTAGTACTGCAGCTCCTTGTCATTTTTAATTTTTTTGATTAATTGCTTTCAAAGATTCTTTCATTTCATTATGTCATCTGTTAATGGTTTGTACTAAAAATTACAATTTAAAAGTTACTTGTTCTGTATGAAGTTGAATAGTTTGTGGAGAAAATGCATTGGACCTCTTGGATATTTATAAACAATCTTTTAAAATTAAAAAAAAAATCATATGAAGTAAGCATTTAAATTTGTTCTATTTTATTTATTGAATGCAATGAACTTAACAGAGCTGTTTTAGTCTACGAAGATGTCTTGTAGCATTGGCTAATCACTGCACGTTTTATTGCTTGTCTTGATGAACTTGTTGTAAATCAAGTCCAATGAGGAAAGTAACCCTAGTCTGTATTATTTTCCACGACTCATTTTTGTTTGACTACCCCAACTTCATAATTCATGGACCTGTATCTGCTACAGCTCTTTCGACAATACTGCCTTTGAATTCAGTACTGTTGTTTTTTTCCCATGTATCGTGCAATAACTTTAAACTGTTGCTGAAAGTATTTAGACAGTCACACTTGTAACAGTCAATAACAAAAGAGCTGGGTTTTGTGTACTCATACATCTCAGAAATCTGTAGTACTATGAGTATAGGTCAGAATATTCATGAGGTAAGAAAAGTTGCTTTTTACCTGTAAGTTACAAACCTTATAGATTGAAATCTCTCCTTGCTTCTGGTCTGCATACCTAACCATTAAAGTGTTATCTTCTTTATATACAGCAGAACAATATACATGAAGAAACATTACAGAAAGCAGAGGTAGTAACAGAAAATATCAAAACTGTGGCCAAGGACCCAAGATACGCCAGATATCTCAAAATGGTACAAGTGGTAAGTTAATTCTCTAATCATTCTTTGGGTACTCAGTTATTTTTAGGTGAAACTTCACACACAGCTCTAAGTGAACATTAACTATCAGAAGATGTATATTACATTAATAATCTTTAAGCTAGGATAATATTAACACATTTCTAGTACATCCTCTCTAAAGAATGACTTGATGGAGTGTATTCCTGCAGACAGCCTCAGGCAAGATCTTTCTACAGAATTCTGCCAAAATAATTCTGAACTGAAGGTGTGAAGGTGTGTAAATGCAGAGTGAAACTAGCTGGAGTTATAGAACATCTGACTGAAAGTGTAGTTACTCTGACAGAATTGGTGTCATTACATACATGCAGACGTGCTTACAGCTTGTTTTTGCTGTAGGGTACAAAACAAAGCTTTGCTTGTATACTCCGGAGTAAGAGTAGATGCTCCCATAGGGCTCAAAATAGAGTGATAAAAATTGGTTAACTGCTTGGTTCCACTTCAGTTCCCTGTTTTTCACAATACAAATTTTGTTTCCCTCTTTATCTGTGGTCTTTTCTGTGGATCATCAGGAAATAAATGAGTAAAATCTCCATATTTACCTGTGTGAAAATGAATGAAGGGAAGTAAAGATTGGTGAGAGACTCTTGGTGACATTCCTTAGTTTTGTGGATGTGAAAAAAAGAGCTGAAAAAACATGAGATTGGAAACAAAGAAAAAAAAAATCTGTGTTTTCCAGCAATCACTGGAAAATTTCCCCTAAAGTATATATGATAATTCTGGAAAATATTACTAAGTTGTAGTATTAGTTAAGTGTTACTTATGTTAGAACTAACTGCATGATTTCATTCCCTCTTCAGAGTAATTATTACGGTTGCTGTGCTTAGTACTTTGAATGATGTTCCAGACCTTATTTTTCATTTGAATCACAAGTTGGCAGTTTATGGGTAGCTTATTACAAACCATTTGGAAAACCTAGTAGTGGGGTAGTGGCAGAGGGCCGAACACTTTGTTAGTGTATTGATTTAATTCCAGATCTCAAAGTGGATGCAAAAGTGCTGGATGGTCTAATTACTTTGACTCTTTTTTTTTTTTTTTTTGGTGGCTGCTGGAGGAGTGAGATCTCACTTTCCACATTTATCCTTTGTGCTGGCAGTTCCTGGTGACTCCTCTGCCAGTTGTAAACAGTGTGGTAGGAAAGTCAAACTACCATACTACAAATTAATGTGTGTTTTTTATATTTGCCAACTTGGTCTTCTCACCCAGTTCAGTTAATGTCATTTATTTGCCCGAATTAAGTTTCTAGCTGAAGATTTGTTTGATCTAATCATTTATTTATGGCCCACGATATTTCTAGTATTGGATTAGCACAGCAAAGAGAGATTTCTTTTGTGCTGAGGATAGCTCTTGTGGGGGACAGTAACAAACTCATTTTGATGGAGCGCAGTTGACTATATTAAAATCTTTTTTTAAAGATGTACAGCAATAGTATTTGAGCAGACCTTACAAAAATGCTATCATATTTGCTGCAATAAATGTTCAGAACTTTTGTTTTGACAGAGTGAGAGGAGCAGTCTAGGATGTCAGATAAACTGTGTATTAAATACAAACATTTTACTGGATTCTAAACATGAAACATGACTGCATAGAGGCAAATATTGGCCTAATATAGATTGATCCCTGCTTTAAAGAACTGAAATAAAACCAAACATGGTTGCTGCACTGATCTCAAGTAATTGCCAGCATTAAAGGTACTTAACCTCTGTCTGCACGGTCTGGATAGCCAAAACTTGTTTTGCAACAGGACTGCTACTTGCACTGTGGCTTCTCCAGGACCTGCATACTTGCTGAGCCGCAGGACCACCTTGGTAGGGCTGGGGTACAATATGTTGAATGTGTAGTGATTTGGATTACATCAAACGTTAATTGGATGAAGGGGCTGGGATTTAGGATTGGCTCTGATGTTAGAAAAGTACACCTGTGCCATTGAGCTCCAGATCCTTGTAGTTATGAAAACTGCAGTTCTTTTCAGTCTAGTCATAGTTTAGTTATTGGCAATATAGCTCTTCTGGCTACCAGCATGCATAGCTTTTTAAGAAGCATGCAAAATTTTTGGTTCTGTCGTTATCTTTTGTACATCTGCCTACAGCTATCTAAAGTATCAGTTTATTTTATATTTTTCGTCATACTTTTCAGAGGGCAGAAACCAGTAGTTTTAAGTCATTGCTATGAAGAGCAATGACTTAGGTTAGGAGAAGCCTAGCCATCTGAGTTACCCATTAGTCCTACAGCCATGTTTGTATTAATTCTCTGTGGTAATGGTAGTAATGTAGATTTTGTAATTGTTTTGAGGAACACAGAATTCCTGTTTATAAACACAAGATACTTAAAAGATGTTTAGGAAGTTAAGATGGCTGTGAATTCCCACAAGAGTTGTCTTTTAATATTAATGAGTTAGCATGTACTCGTATATGGATGATCACAATACTTAAGAATCTACAACAGTAAGGTTAGGCTAGTATTGCACAAAATTCCTCTATTTTATAATTAATGCAAAATCTGTTTCCATTAAAACTTCAGAGAATCTGTGTTCTACAAATTCTTTAAGTTATGAGTCTGCAAGTATTGAAGAGCTTTCTCAAATAGATGTGATCTTAAAGGCCTTTCACAGTAGCTGTGAAACAAACTCATTAATTTATAAATCTAGTGTTTTGCGTATTGCCATATCATTTTCTTTAAGTATAACAGATAATAAATCCTGTGTTAAAGTGATTCTTACATATTTTGATGCATACAATTTTGGAATAAAACATTTCTCCAAATTAGAACATATACATATAACAGTTTTCAGTCCATTGTTAGAAGTTCATATACTAAGCTTCCTTTCACTGACAGCAAACATGAGTATCTTATTTTCACTTGGTTTGAACTGATACATAAACACTTCATCAGTGGCATCTGAGCTCAGCTTGCTTAATTTGCTTGGCTGGGGTAAAGAACACATCCTAACCTGGGGAAAAACTTTTGATAAAACAGGATTGTGTGTGGTGTCCAAATCTCTAATAGATTAAATGAATATTTTAAGCAGTCATGAAATATTCAACTGCTTTCACCTTAGTAATGTGCATTAGTTGCAACTTACTGAGAAATTCTATATTATAAGCTAATACCTCACAACTGTTTGAGTCAGATTTTTGCGTATATTCCCAATAGATTGCCGACTATATCTGTCTGTGCACTGTTCCAAAATCTTCACACAAAAGTGTTGATTGTGATTCTTAATGTAAAACTGCACAAGGAAGACACACTGAACCAACTAGTTTAGCTCTCACTTTGCCAGGTTAGCTACTGCAACTGTCGCTAGTACCACATTTCTTTGGAACATTAGTCATGGCTGCTCGTTATTTTATCACTTTTTATTTACTTTGGACAAAAATTGTTTGTCCTGTGCCAAAAGAATCCTGCAGTACCATTCATTTAGGTTTTGAGGCATCTCCTGTCTTTCCTAGACAACCAGGAGCTTTGTCCATTGGAGCTCAGAAATTTAATCCTCACCCCCCCACCCCCCACCCCCTTGGCATACAGTGAGCCAGGTGGTGTTTCAGATCATCTGCTACAGGGGATGGCGAAGCAACAAGTTGTCTTTGAGCAACTCCAGTGGAAACATAGGAACAGTTTATTGGAATGTATCTTGTAAGATGACGTGGATCGACATGTTCTTCAGTATCCGATCCAAGATGAGGGGATGTTTAGGTGTTGCTGACTAAAATAAAGTGCAGAAGCTGTGGAAGGGCTCGCAGTGAAAGGAATGATATATTTTTTTTTTTAACACGTACATAGCTGGCTAAAATCTGTCCACAAGTCATAGAAGATTCAACCCTGACTATACAATTACTTGTATTCAGAGGAGTCCCTTTTAAATTGTGCTGCTGTTCTCATGTCCTGTTTGTCTTTTTCCTGCATGCTTTATAAAGACTTTCCCAATTTTTAGCATTGCCATAGGGTATCCTTTCAGAGCTGTAGCAGATGTATTTTTCCTGCCTTTTCTTCCACTTCATCTATACGTTCCATGTGTCTTGAGTCTTCTTCATCTTTCCAGCACAGCTACTCTTTGCTGTCTTTGTGCTACTTTGTGCTTTCTTCACATTCTCATTCCATAGACATAACTTCATCTTACTATTTTTGTCTGCATGAATTGCAAATATATCTGTCTATTGCTAATTCCTCCCCCCTCTGACTTTGTTGAGGCATTTTGCCATGAATATAAGAATTAGAAGGGTCTTTTATCTCTGTTATTGCTCACTTCTAGGTTCTTACTGATGACAAATGATATTATCATTCCATGCTCTTGTTCAATGAGTGACATGAAAGTGTGTCTGAAAGAATCTGCGGAATTTAGTTCACCTATTTGTGTCCAGTAGTTTTATACTATTCTTCCTGCACAGGGTGTTCCTGTAATGGCAATACGAAACAAAATGATTTCTGAGGGGCTAAATCCAGATCTTCTTGAGTAAGTAATATTTCCAATTTGTAACTTTGAGTAGGGTGGGAAATTCAACCATTTGTTGAATAAGAGGGTCTGAGGAGGGCCATCAGTATCTAGAAGGAGGGGTGCAATCTCAAGTGTGAGCTGTCTTTTCAGTATTGTCTAAACCAAGGTAAGGCCCAGGAAATACAGAGCTTGGAATGTCAGATATTGCACCCTCACAGACAGAAAGTTGCAGGACTTTACCAGTCCAACTTGAGAGGGGTATGAAAGACTTCTTCCAAGCCTAGCGCAGGTTCAAGGAACGAGACATACAATGACAAGGTAATATTTTGACAATGTGCATCTAGCAATGGGGAATCAAATAACGTGTCAGTAGCCATTTTGACTGTGCTGCATTGAGTATGAGGTTTTTCCCAGAAATTTTCTTCCACCACTTTGGTAACCAAATGTCATTACTGTAGTGTAATAAGAACAAGCTCTATTTTATTTTATGTGTGAGGGACAACACACTTGTTTCCGGATTCCCTTGCTCTAGATAAAATGTACAGTTTGATATCAGGGTGGACCGGGTAAGTTGAAGTCAGCAGTTCACCATTGTAAGTGTTGATTAAACCTGATGTGAAGGCTGCTAAGATTAGATACTCATTTTCAATGCCACTTTGTCTAAAGCATGGATTTTAATATTATCTTGCATTTGAGATGTAGTTTTGTTTTACTGCACTGTTTCACAAAATTTGTTAATCGATTACAATGAAACATAAAATAGTAAATTTCATTCTTAGATTGTAGTCAGTAAACTGTTTGAAACGCTTTTGCATCCTCTGCAGAAACTGTCATTGTATTAGAAAGTTCTCTTCTCTTTTCCAGTGAAGCGTTTTTACATTTTGGAAAGGCTTATTCTGAAACTAGCAATTTGTTTAATAAAATACTGAAAATATAGTAAAACAGAAGTATTGTCATATGTTGAGTCACTTTATCTCCCAGCTGCTTCCCAGTGTCTAAATAAGCCTAAAGTAGTTATTCCTCATTTCATAACATATCTGATCAAATGAGAAATTAGACAAAGAACTTACGTAAGCATCTGTGCAAGTCTGAGACAGAATTATCAAACGGGTTTACTATGTGTGTTAAATTTATTCTGTTTCTCACTCTGCATTCGTGGTCCATACCTTTATGTAAATACTGCTATTTTTTTCATGTTTGGATGCATTTTGGTAGATTTAATAATAGTAATAATTATCAGCTAAAATTTCAAGTGTTTGCTTAAAAAAGAAGTGTCTGCTTTCAAACTGTCTGGTTTGATTTAAGACAGAGTTGAGACAGAAACATTAGTGTGAATTGAGGCTCATAGAATAGGTTTGGGGTTTGGTCTCAGTCCATCTTCAAGGATTCTTTGAAATGCTAAAGTTCAGGAAGGTTGTCTTTCAATTGTTATTGATTTGAAAACTTTACAACCAATCTACCTTATTAAAGAAAGCTAATTATTTTGGCAAGGTGCCTAATGCCTTTTGAAGAACCAGCATTGTTCACATTATTTTATTTCATTTTAGTACATCTTAAGGAATCATAGGGAACCTTTCTTTTCATCTTCTTGCTTTCTTGTCTTGATATCATACTGTTATTTTTTTTAATGTCTTGCCATTCACACCACATTTCTTGGGTCTTCAGGCTGTTTAGGCCTGTTCACTCAGTCCCAAAGAAAATTAGGAAAATTAACATATTGCTATATGCTCAGTCGCTTACTACAGCCTCTCCCAGCTACTTGTTGGTGACTGAGTGTGGTTTTTCTGTGGCTGCAGAAAGACTAACTACTAATAGAGTTGTTTTTAATCTCTTCCTTTGGCAGTTTTACCTCTAATTCTGTTATCACTCCTTTCCTGACTTTCTACAAACACTTTTTTTTTTTTTGAAAATTGCCTATTCTGTTAAGCTCCCAGTTCATCTATGTTTAAGTTTTTGTTTCTTATCCTTTCTCTCTTGCTGGTCTGCAATTCCAGGAGATTTTGTCCTGCCCACCCGAAGTAAAGGAATTCACTGCCATCTTTGTCTCCTTACTAGAGGAGTTTTTTTCACTGTTCTCTCCAGATCACATGTCTCTGCACAACTCTTCTGTTTTGTCATTACCGTGGTAACAAGGAATAATATTGTGAAGTGCTATTTGCATGAGAGAGCAAACCCTTTCTTAATTTATTTTGGAGGTGTGCAGGGGGCAGGGAGAAGGCTCTCTTGCAGTTCTTTAATGCCCTTCTCACTTTTGTACCAGAATGCTTATAAACACTTTAAATGTACCTTAGGGATTTCCAGCAGAGAAATTAAAATAAACAACTAAACTTGGATAAAAAATCCTCTGGCATGACACAGAGAGGTAACCCAAAGATAAATAACAGGACAAACAATATAATTATCAGATTAGTTTAAATTTTATGTTTAATCAAAAGGAGCAGTTAACTATTATACAAGAGGCATCTGTGAAGATTGTTCTTTCCCTTTCCCAAGTATAATTGTATGTATACTCTATACCCTGGTTTCAGAATTTACCAGGCTCAATCTTGCTTGTATTGTCAAATTCGTTACATAGAAGGGAGATGCCAAGGAAAGCCAGCATCTAGAGTCAGTAGTGTTAGATATTGTTTAGATGGCTTGCTTCTCTATCCTTCATTCCCACTGGATTCCCTGGGTAAATGTTTTGACACAATATTGAGATCCATCTTAAATATTCTCATCAAAACTAAATACCAGAGGTCTGATCATTTATAGTCAATAAAAATCCCATGGCTGCTCTTGCATGTCAAATTTAACCCAGTGTTCTCGCCAAATTCCACTCTGAGTAATTCTTTTTTGCTTCTCTAAATTATCCCTGCAGTTTTAGTTGGATACAATATTGTTCATTTCCTGTCTTATTTTTTTTCATGTACTATTTACACTGCTTAATGGTGTACAGCATGTTCCTTTCAGCCCTAGAACCTCTGAAGATTAAAAAAAAAAATTAATCGGTATTGCCTGCTTTCAACTTTCTCTTCAAGTGTTTGCTACTTCTTAGTGATCTATCATAATTTCCAATAACCTTAAAGGTGTCCATTCATACTGGTGTCTACAGAGTTTTGATGTCCAGTGAGTTACAGTTTCTAGTGTTTATCTTTCAGTTCTAGGTGAAGCAATACCAATGAGGTGTGTGTTTGTAAAGCACAACAGTTAATGTGTTAAATGTTGTGGATATTAAGTGCATACAGATGTAGTAAAAGGCACGGCCTACTATGTTACTTGTGTTCTTAGCAGCCTTCTAGGATTTACAACATACAACCTTTCTGTTGCCTGCAGGACTCCAGATGCCCCTGTGCCTGCTTGGGGAGATGATGGGAATGCAGAAGACAGTTCTGATAGTGAATCTTCCTTTAGTGACTAAAAAGACTGATTTCAGCCTTTGGAAGCCTCTTTTAAGTGCTAATGTCTTTGGAGCTTTTGCAGATAATGATTTTGTGTGGGTCACATGATTTATCTGACAGCTTTTCTTAGCATTGAGATCTCTCATGTTCTCTCCCCAAAAGTTTGAACAGGCAGCATGTTCAACCTGAACCTTTCCATTGTGAAAATTGATCACAATATCCTCGTGATTTTTATCCATCGTTCTGATTCTTCTGGAGTTACTTTATAAACTCTTAAAAATAAAAAATAAAAAAAAATCCATGCCTCTAAATCTTCAGGTCTCTAAGACTGCATTCTCGTCATTCTTGGATTTTCTGAGTAAGACTTTTAACCTAAGTTGCCTTCCTTCTGTCCCATAGCAATCAGGTAGAGTAACTTATCAAAATATAATTGCAAACTTATAAACTGTATTTTTTTCTAATATATTATATTTTGAAGTGGCATAATAAGAATTACAGAAGTTGGCTGTCTTATGGTGATTGCAAATCAGTGATACTGATATGCATAAAAAATAAAGAACCGTCTGAATCTATTTTCAGAGTATATACTGCTCTTTGATTTCACATCAGAATCTGAACAAAATTGTTAAATTTCTGCTCTGTAGTAGAGTTATTTATCAAATTCAGGTTACAGTGGTGTAGAAAGCTACAACTATTGCAAGATTGTTTTTAAAATAATACTGTGAGAGGAGCAAGTGACTGAGAGTTTATTAATGAAATACCAAATTCTTTCTTCTTATTCAATGTCACATGAGTCAATAAAAAAAACAAACCACTTTATGACAGCTTTCTGGCTTGTTGCAAACTGCACAGGCTCAGGTCATTTCCATAGGATAAGAAATCATCTCCAAGTCGGTGCCCTTGCTGATGGTTCCAACAAAGAAGCCAAAATTCAGTTTACATAATGATGAAACTACCTTGCTACTTTTTGAGGATGCATTGGGGAACAATATGAAGAAATCGACTTGGAGCCTGACTTGCCCTAATGACTTCCCTCCAAACTACATGATCTACTGCATGAGTCAAAAATGACATTTCATTAAAGAATCCGTTTAATATAATTTGTTGCACATGAAATTCTTCACAATCTATTTGAATTCCCCAGTTTATTGTGATTATACCAGAATGCCGTGGGCCAGGCAGTCACTTTCTGGTATTTCAATTTCATCCCGAGACTAAGAAAAGACTAGAGCTGAATCTCTAAATGTATAAATTTATTAGCTCTTATAGCTGAGTCATCATCTCCTCTCTTAGTTATTTATGTCACCTCAATAGCTGCTTTTTTTTCTATAACTTAAGTATGGCTCCCATTTGAGTCTAGCAGACATATTCAAGCTCTTCACAGCCTGTAAATCAGAGTAATATTTGAATCCCTAGCAGGATAGTATAAATGCACTAGAAAATGTCTAGAAATAGCATTTGAATGTTGAGTTAATTATTATTGAACACTTAAACACAAATATTCAATAGCTAACACTTGGCAAAACTTGACAAATCTTAACGTATTAGCAATAAGGATTTCAAAAGTAAGTGTTATTTCAGAAAACTTTTTGAAATCTATATTTGAAAGCTTATTGAAATAATCTGTATAATAAAAGCTATATTTTGTAAAACAAAGTTGTGGTTCTATTTCACTCTGTTATGATGTTTTAAACAAGATTATGAAAATTCTTCTGGATTCTCTGTAATTCATGTTTCTCCATAACCAGCTATGCTGAAGTTGCATCAATCTGCTAGCTGAAGGGGGATGTTTTAAGAATAGGAATCTGGAGTTTAACCTAAGCCATGTTAGTACTTCGTCAAGAGAACTGAACATCCCATAGCTGCTATTCCAAAGAGAAGATTTAAGGAAGACTGAAGTTAATGCAAATTATATGTTCGTACATGTTAAATTATGTAAGAAAGCAGTAGGAGAGTTAACCTGAGACATAGTTAACCTCAGAGTTAACATGAGACATAGTAGTTACTTTTTTTTTTTTTTTTTAAGAAAAAAAGAAAGGTTACCAAAACACATTTAAGGAGATATGGCTCCCATTGTTTATCATTTTGAATAAGCTTTTTGTGTAAAGTAATTTTAGTCTGAAGACACCAGGTGTGTTTTATGTAGGGTGAAAAAGGAAGCCTTTAGCCTACTGTCCATTGTTATAATGAGGGATAATTAATTGGCAATTACCAATTTATATATATATATTTATATATACCATAATATATATATATATATAAGCACACATCAAAGAACAGTATTTCTGTTAGTAAGCATGCTCAATTTTGTTGCCCAAGATGTTTTTTGCAGGGTACGTTTTTTGATATGGAATCTTGCAGTCTTGGTAGGCTTGCAGAAACCTAAAGAAAAATCTTGCCACTTTGTCTCCTCTTCCACTTAAGTGGTGGCACAATACACAGTAAAAATCTGAGTGTTTGAAATGTGGTGAATGAGGGAGAAAAAATAGTCTTCCCTTTTACCTTCAGTGCATCAGCTAACCTATTTCCTTTAGTGCTTTTGGACCCTCTGAACACAGTAAACTCTATTGTTTCCACCAGCCTCATTTGCTAAACACATCCCTGTGCTCTTAGGTTGCAGCAAAGTTCAGGCTGAGACGTTTCAGCTTGGGACACATGTTGACACAAGAATCTGTTAAGTACAGGAAGGTTGATTTGAGACTGAATTATGTGAGCTGTGCTGGTCCTTCTTGATCTACAGCAGTTTTCTAGTGAGCTGATGCTAACCCAGAAAATCAGAAAGACCTTAACCACAAGCTAAATACTATAAGCAGAGAATATTCCAATTTGCTCATTATTTGCCATCTGTTTTGGAATAGAAGATGGATGGAGTATTTCAACTTGGCTGCATAGTGTTCAGATATGCTTAGGCTGTTCAAGCGAAGAAGTCCATTTTTAAGTGACTTTTATTTTTAGAAAGCTTCTAACAGCAATGAACTGTTAAAAATGCTGTGTACAATGAAATGTACCAGTCCTACACTCCTTGTATACCCCAAATTTACATGGATTTAAAATCATTATCCAGAACAGTATTGCAATTTGTAGGCATGAGAACTACTTCAGCTTGTTGCTGGAATAACTATTGAATGCACCTGTTAGTCCAAAATATGGACTATCAGTAAATTATGTTACCCATTTTTAAACAAGCTATTTTTACCCCATCACCATCTTTGTCATTTTGCGGGTGAACTGGAACACAGAATATGCAAAGGTCAGTTTCTTAAAGATATTACAGGTATTTTAAATGCATTTGGGTGCCTGAATATATCACCAGATACGTACCTGTAGTGTACCTCAAACAACTGTCAAAGGCAAAAACAACATCTGGACATGATAACAACTTTACACTGAGGTCCCAGTTTAGCACTTCTAATCATTACTCTGTTTCCTCTTAGCTCTGCTGCTACATTTGGAAAAGAAAACTGATGTCTTTTTTTCAGGCTGGGTCTCTTCCTTTCTCTCATTTTTCTTTCCAGTGTGTGTTGTTTACACCAGTGATTAAGTATATAGTTTGACATTCTGTGAGGAAAGGCCATAAGAAGCTATAGGCTGTGCTTGGAAAAAGAGAATATCACTAAGATCAGCACTTCGAGTTGCATGTGATCAGGTCAATTTTGCTTTCCATAATGGTATTTAGAAACAAACTGATCTTCATCACAGACCTTGGGGAATACTGCTTTATGCCTGAATAGCTGATACAAGGACACAGTGTTACGATGGACTTGTCTGCAAAACAAAACATGTATTTTGTTGCTCCTCAGAAAATTTGGCAGCCTGTTGCCTGAGACAACTCCAAGTCAAATGCATGCACTTGTGCCCTAGATATTTTACTCTTGATTCTTGCAATGGTGCCTCCATTTGGACACGTCAGAGGCGAGATAAGAACCACCACACAGCTCAGGCCTGCGACTCAGTCTTGCAGTGTGAATCAATACTGAGCGCTTTAACAGGAGATGAGAAGTACTGCGGTGCTCTGGTAGGCCCTGTTCTTGCCACAAAGATTTTACTCCAACTGTGAGCAAAGATTGATGTTAAGTGCTAAATTACAAGACTGTTAGTGCCTCCAAAAATGTTTGCATTAGTTCTGGAAGCTGTGGAAATTCCTGTCTTGTGTTTGACTGTCTAACTTTGCTAATACAATATTGTTTTAAATGAATTCCAAGGGCAATGTCATAGTGAACAAAACAAAGCAGAAAATTAAACTTAAATATCCCGTGCCATAATGAAAATGAGTGACAGAAACAAGCTTAGCATAAGATGTGTCTCCACATACTCTCATTTTGAGGCAACTTGAGTTTAAATGGCCATAAATTAAAACACAGGTCATTGGGTAAGGACAGATATAGCATGACACACTTATCCATCCTTGTTTGGTTTTTAGATATTTGTTTAAGTCAATATCTTGACCTCAAACAGATTATTTTCTCATTTCAGTGTTTCCCATTTCCAAGTAAATGTGTAGAAAGGAAACTGAACAAACATTCACTTTGCAGATTGGTGATTTTTTTTTTTTTTGCATCAGACTTTGTAACTGGTACCCTTTCCCTGAAGGAATGAAATGGTAAATAATAGTATTCTCTGATTTAAGAAATAGAACTTTTGCTAATCAAGCTCTTGTATCATCCAGTATATGAGCTTGTACCTGAAAGTTGGCTACTCTGTCTGAGGATATGCTGTTCCCTGTACACTAGAAATAGCTTTTGGTCCATTTTCTGTCCTAATCTGTGGAATCAGAAGTTGTAGTGAAGTGGACACTAGGCTTGGGAAGAATATTTACTGGAAAGAGTATGCATGTGAGTGCTTGAAAGGACTGATCAGAAGAAAGAGATCTGGGAGTAATTTTTTACATTTATATGAGCAGTACTTTATGTGAGATCATGGCTGTCACCAGTTTAACAAACCTTACCCTCTACGTTACCTGTAGTGGTGAGAATTTGAGTACACTTGAATTACCCTGCTCTTAAGAGTTGAACAGTGGAAAAAACTTACAAGGCCTGTTATAAATGATAACTCTCCTAAGGACGGAGATTATCCTTTTTGCTTTTAAACACATGATCTCTAATATTCAGTTGACTTTACACTTCCAACAGAGTTCATAATCCACATATGATTTCTTGTAGCACATTTTACACCATTTTTCAGGGGCATGGACAATCTCTCCCCAGTGATAGCTAAACTGTTTGCAATTAATGTCTTACAGTGTTGATTTCTCCATACTTTTTTCCAACAGTCCTTTGAAAAGTTTTGCATGCTGACATGATCCTTTGATCTTCTGCATCCAGTTTTAAAGTAGAGTAGAAGTAGGGAGGGAGATGAACAGAGAAAATGAAGAGTGTCTGTTTGTCTCAGTTTTATCATTTGCTATTTCCTCAGTGCAGTGAATTTAGTGACTGCCAAATAATAACAATGGAGATTTTTTTCCAAGAAACCTTGAACAACATTGTCTTGTTTAGCCAGCGTGATGCCTGGCATCATCAAAGGCAAAAGGTGAAATAGGCGGCAGCCAATATTTTTTTTTAATAATTGATTGGGTGAAGAATGGTTCATAATGCTTTATGATGTGTTTGGTGGATTTTAAAGAATTGATGTCAAAAGCTTGCGTGCCCAAAAGCATCTGATTTATCAAGACCATTGCAAAGCAGCTGAGTACAGTTAAAATACCATGGGTGGGGAGTGATTATTAGCATTTTATTTTACTGTGACTTCTCTTTACCTCTGATTGTGCTTTCGTGTCTACCTCCTCTTTGGCTGTAAATGTTAAACTTTGTAATTGTTATTCCATCCTACTGCCATCCTTGTTCTTCAAACATTGCTGAGCTGACCTATTCTGGTAGAGGAGAGAGGAAGACATCTCAAAATTTAGATCCCTAAAGATTTGATAAAAATAAGTAAGTGGGTAGGTGAGAGAGAGTGTAATAGCAATAAAGGCTGCTTCCCTGGCTCGATCCTTAAGCCATCTTGGACCCCAAGCGATCAATGTCAAAAAGAGGTGTTGTAAAGCACCGTGGATGCGCATCCTCTAAGGCCAGACCCTCTCATCAGCCAGAAACCTTTAGACCTCTACAGGTCTCTCAGGCCCCTCCAGTTGCAACCCTAACTCAATTCTAGTGTTGCCTCATGGACTTTCTTTATTCCGGCCACATGTCGATAAGCAAAACAGCACCCCACTGATCCATTGCCAGGGGGATTATTACTGGTGGCAGCCAGTCTGTCCAGCAGCTAGAATCTGAGGTTTTTAAGCAGGGTTTCCATTGTATTCAACAGGCTTTTTGAGCATAAGGCTGTGGCCTGTAGCCCTGTTATGGGAAATGTACACTGAAGAGTTTGTTTGCACCTTAGAAATCAAAGCCAGTCAGGCCCATGTTAGAGCTCCCCAGGAAATCAGATTGTGTTAATTTCCCTGAACTTCTTTCAGCAAGTGCACAGTTACCAGAAAACTTTTCAAAATTTGATCAGTTTGGATGAAGAGAAATAACATGTTTTGGTGGAGACTGAAGCTTTGGCAGAGAGGACAGAAACAACAGGACGGCTCTCTTCAGGAATTATTTATACTGTGCTCACAAGTGGACCACTCCATGCTAGTGTTTTGTAAGGCAGTCCTCAGAAAATCAAGCAGGAGTGAAAACTTTTATTTTGCCATTTAAACAGAGTGGGTTGCAAAACACAACCTGTTCTGGATTTTTTTTTCCGTTTCTATATTGCTTATGTATAATCATGCATACAACAACACACTGCTCTAGCTGTTTTTTTTCCGGGACCTACCTCTCCTGGGTATCCATCCCTTTGCTCCATGACGTGCTGTTGCCCTCCACAGGATTTTCAGGCATTACAATGAGCCTCAGCCACCAATAGCACAAAGTACAGCTACCCATAGTCAGGCCCCAGCTGGCTACTGCACGCTGTGTTTCTAATCTCACCTCTCCCAGGGACTGAATTGCTCAATCTTGCCCAAGTATTTGACTCTGGATTCTTTCATCAGATGCCTTTGTGAGGGCAGTGTGATAAGTAATGGATGCACTGTCAGTCTGGGCAGATTTGTCAGATTATATACAATGGGGTTCTGCTGACCCAATAACCTAACTCCAGGATCCATGAACCACACCTTCTCCCCAGAGAGGCTTCCTTTTTCCTTTTAAAAAATGTATTCTGACACATTTTTGGCTATTATATTTTAGTATGTCTCTGTTGGGCATCTTAACTACCATTTTATTCACATACTGAGCACGCATCAAGCTATAGCCACTATTAGTATCACACAATCAAATGTACAACATTGAATGCCATACTTTGGCCATTTTCCAGTATGCATCCTCATTGCATGAGTCACTTTATTACACAGGGGTCACCTGCCAAGAATATCATGCTGCCATAATAGATAGATTTACTATCAGCAGTCATTTTGCATTTCCCTTTCAGGTTCCACAGCTGTCAGTTGCATGCAGTTGTTCACCCATCCAGTTTACATCCTTTCTCCAATAGTACGTGCACTTCATACAGCTAGGGGATAGACAGGATTTCTGATTTTAAGTTTGAATAACAAATTCATTTTAGTACCAGCCTTCATTTAATAGTTTGGCTTGATCTCATTTTCTGTAACCTACAAATGAAAACACAGTGAAATGGGGAGAAAAAAAACACTCATTGATCATTAACTGGATTATGGACAAAGGCTTTTTCCATAGATTGAAGATTTTTATTATATAAACTCTTTCACTTCACAAAAATGCATCTAGACATACACAATCTAACATATACACTCCTGCCTTTCCAACATGTTTACATTTTTAGTTCCAGTTTGCAACACTTTGTCGGTTCCTGAGTAGGGCTCATTCTTTATTTATGTCCAAGACACAAGCAAACAAAATTCCTTCAAACATCTTTCTGAATTAGTGGAGAGATGACAGTGAAAAAAAGAAAAATAATTAAATTCTCTCCCACTTAAATGAAAATTTTACTGACGCTTGTTTTGTTACATACTGTTATAGTGAAAACAGATGATATTTGAAACTTGGCTTTGAAGCAATCCTCCCTTCAGCCTCCACAGGCAACCAGACATTCCCCCTCTGCACATCACTTCCAACAGCTATTTAGCGCAGAATATTTTCATTTTTATCCTCCAGACGAATTATAATTGCTGATCTTAAGTCATTTGTGTACTAAGAAAACGATGTGTTGTCAACCCCAAATCCCACTACTCTTTATAAATCCTTTCAGAGAGAAATAAGTGAAACGAAGAGAGAATTCATTGCATTACTTCCTTTTCTTTTAAAACATGGGGATGGCTGCAGTAGAATCAGCTCCTCAGTGGAAAGTGCCTCAGTGAGCAACACGTACAATTGGCCTGTTCAGGCTCACCCCAAACTGCTCTGGTGACTTGCGTACTGCCGAGGCAGAGGGAGCTGACACAACTGCTGACACTGAAAGAGCAGATGTGGGATATACCTCCCCTAAACTGTGTTCTTAACGACTGTGAACCATTTATCAAAATGTTTAACTTGTTTTGATAGCTGGACTAAGTTGTAAACAAATGGTAACCACATGTTATTTACGGCAAGAATAATTTTGCTTTGTTTGGTTTTATGACAGCATTTACACAGTGTTTTATGCAACCTTAGTGACCTACATAAGGTTTTGGTCTACAAGTTACACTCTTCTTCTCAAAAAACAAAGAATTAGCAAAATAGATGATGGCAGGGATTGTTTTTAGCCATAGCAGCTGGTAATTTGATGAGGGGAAAAAAAAAAAAAAAAAGGAAAATTTGTTTGGTGTTTTCAGAGATCAGAAATTCTCTTTTCTTCTGTCTTCAGGGCCTTTAAAAATAACCAAGCTTGTTTTTGAAGTTCATTAAGTCATTAGGTGATAGCAATACACATTACTACTCCTAATTTCAAGTAATTTCCCCTAATTCCTACCATCACAAACCATTTCCTGGCTTCTCCTCACCTTGCTCTGAAATGGTTTTTTTTTGGTTTATGTCTTTTTGTTTCTCAAGTTTGGGAAGAACGGGGGAACATTGTGATGAAACCTGTAAAATCACTGAACCCATTACACCACAGTTACAGCTCTGCTCTATTTGTCTTTAGTCACAAACCAAGATCAGATGGGTCTAGATCAGAAAAGAAGAAACAGGGAAGGGGTAAACCACATAAAAGTTTTTCTCCATCCTAGCACTTCTATTCAAAGGTCCTGGAGGGAATTCACAAATATATTAGGTCAGCCTTGCAAAAATCATTCCTTAACAAAACAAATGTGAAAATAAATAAATAAACAAATAAGTAAATAGGTATATAAATAAATAATTCCCAAACCAAAACAGTACGGCATGCAATATCTGAATTATTACATAGTCATGTTGGAAAAGTAGTAGTTTGTGGCTTGGTGGTTGTTTTCAAGACAGTTTTGTAAAGTTGCATGAGAGGGAACAGAAAACTCTTGGTTAGGATTTGTAAATAGAAAACATCCTAAGGCTGCTGTCCCTTTCCTCTTCTCCTGGATCATGACCCTCAAGAAGCCACCTGTAATTCCCTTTGTAAATGTTCTGTGCTGTGTGCAAATGAAGGAAGGAAGAAAGGAAAAAAGAACAATAATTGCTGAACAGAATGCAGAAAATAAATATTTTTGAATTTATTTAATTTTCCAGGAGGGAGGGCTCCATCTTTTTGACCTCTGGTAGATGGGGAGGGGAGAGCTACTGCGGCTTTATGCACCATTGGTGCCATTTTACTTACCAAGATGACATACTTACACATGAACTGTGGATAAAAGAAACGCTTCTTGTAGAATTTCTCAGTGCCACTTTATGACTTTAGAGCGCTACATGCTCAAGGTATTTCAATGAAAGGCAAAGGATTAAATCACTGACAAAAGCCATCTTTTGCCCATGGTTAAATCAGTCACAGCTTAAACAAAAGATAAACTTGCAGAGTCTGTCATAAGAGTCCCTTTCATTCCAAGTACCCAGTTTAGTTTCTTGACTCACAGGCTGTCACAGTTTTCACTCCTTGTAATCCTTTTCTGCATGAGCTTCATTTGCATAAACAGTCCCATGGTAATTGTAGTAACGATGTTCAGCTCTCTAAACTGGAGCGTTCATCCATATTTCCCAAAAGTACGTCAGCTCTGACTGTGACTGTGCCATATGCGACCTGAAACTCCTCCTGCTCCATCACCCTGTGATGGTGAGCCTGAGTTTAGTGCTGTAACCTGAGTCAATTTTCAGCTCACGTTTCTTTGATAGGAATGACAGGGTCTCCCAGGGAAGGAAAGACTGACCAGCTGACTCCTTTTGCTTCCTCAGACTCTTTCACAAAACCTCACTGCCTTTCCCAGTCACCCCCTTCCATTCTTCTCCTCATTCTTGGTTCCATTTCTTGAAAATTGGCACAAAAGTTTTCATTAAAATTTCAGAGCCACTTAAAGCAGAATTTTAGAGATGCCATGTTTCAACTGCTGGGGTGAAATGTTCTTGGGGTGATTTGTTTCTGGCAAGTTTCATTCAAAATGACTTCTTAAGAAAAGTTAAGGAGAAAAAGTCAGTTGTTTTTTTCTGTATTTTTTAAAAAATTATGTTTTTGACAAGATGGAGTCCTCATGTTTAGATCAGAGAGGAGGTCTCTGTCAGGGACCAGCAGGGGCAGGTCTACTTCCCCTAAGGGAGGATGAGCGGGAGCAGAGGCTGGTGGCAAGGCAGGAGCAGGACACGGAGCTCACCAGCAAGGGCTGGTCAGTTCCACAGCTCCCAGCGAGGAGAGCAGGGAGGGCCTAGTGGCAGCAGCCAAGATTGACCAAGGGTCCAAAACACCAGGCAAGTCCATAGAGATGAGACAGGTCTGAGGCCAAGCTGAGTCTGCAAGTCAGGATCAGTTCTTCTCAGCTTAAAAGCAACAGAGCGCCGTGTCCAAAAGCCACAAAAGCAATGGGTGCCCCATGCCATTGCCCAGGAAGGAGAATGAGCAGTGAGGCTCCCTATAGACATACAGGGCTTAATCATACACTTAAGGCCCACATCAGAGTCTGTTTGCAGAGGAGGTTCAGGCTGTACTGTCACACAGGTAGCTTTAAAACTGGCAAATTGCAGCTTGACGTTTATGGGAAAAAATGCATGATGGTTGCAAAGCCCAGTTTTGGCTTGAAATTTTAATACGTATAAGCAGCAGAGACTAAGAGAAAAGGATTGACTCATTCTTCTTGTGTGGGGAAGGATAGTGTGGAAAAGATACCAAATAACACCTAATAAAAAATGGGCAGCAGTGCATATAAATTAGATGTTGGGAAGAGGGCTGGTAAAGCTTTATTTTTTGGCACTAATAGCACACACTGAAAGGCTGTCTGAGTATTGGAGGGGTTTCTTGAAAGAAAACTGAAAAATCCAATTGTAATAAAAGGAAATGGTTTTCTGACAGAGCCGTAAAAAGGTGCAACAACAGATGCCCTGATAAACATACCTAGTTGCCACAGGCACCTACAATGCATCCTCTAAACACATTTTTTGGCAGACAAAGTGGAAAAAAAAATAAAAATCTAGGATTAAAGAAAATTGTATCCCACTTTGAATGTTTGGAGAATGCCTGAATGGTATAAATTGTGTATCTTGGCCATCCCCAAATATATAGGCAGGCACTTGAGGAAATGAGTTAGAACTGCATTTCCTCATAGTCAAAACTCAGTCGCAGCCTTTAGTAAACTTGTATTTTTCCATCTAGCATGCTTAATGACTTGAATTCCTAATAAGAAAATAAGATATTAGCAAGTAATAAAAGACAGAGTGGTGATGTTTGTCTCGTACAGTAGCACATTTTCTGTAATTATTTAGGTGGAAACAGAGACATACTAAAAGTTTTTTTCCCTAAAAACACAACATACAAACAAACAAGCAATCTAATAAAATGACAACCAGAAGGACTTTGTGTCATTCATTTCAGTGTTAGGGGGGCACTGGCTTGAATTCCACAAATGCAAAAATGTTAGCCTTTGTGTAAATATTTTGTGTTCAGTGAGTGAGTTCCATTTATCTGTCAAAATGAATGTTTGAAAGATTTAATGGAAAGATCCAGAAAGAACATTTTTTTAACCAGTTTTCTGGTTTTGAAAGACTTTAAAGTACTTGGAAGGAGGTATAATTGATTTGTGTGAAACTTTTAAAAGAGTAATTTTTGTCACATTTCCTTTGGAATATTATGTTTTTTTTACGGTCAGTCAGAAATAGTTGCGTAAAGCTGCTAAGATTGCCTTAATGAAGATATGATGTATTTTGTTCTTTTTATATTACACCGTGAGATGTTTTGGCTTTCTTTTTAACCCCAAATGTCTTAAATTGAAAATAGGAGTCAAGAGACTTGTATTCATTTTACATATGTAGCTTTTTATATAAATTTATACTTAATCCAGAAGCAGTTTATTACCAAAGAGGACTGAATGGTGAAGAGAATCCGTATTTTATTTCATATCTAAAACACGGAAATAGAAAATACCATGTTACATGATTTTGCCTATTAAAAAAACCATAAGTCTTTCTAGTCTTTATTAAGATCATCAGCATAATATTTGTACCATCTGCTTAGTATCTTCCCTACCATCCTTGCAGTAAAAGGACCAGTACTTGCAAAAGGATGGATTAGGTTGCACCGGAGAAGTTATTTCAGATTTGCCAAGTTCTGCAGATCATCCTGTTCTTTCCTTTTCTCATCTACATAGAAGATGATTTCCATGTATATGAGAAAGGTTCAAGGAAAAAGTGTGATTACATAACAGTGTCTTGCAGGTATGAATGCTTTGTTTTTTTGACATCACTTGCTCTGATCATACACTCATCATGGCAAGACAGAGAGAGGGCAACTTAGGCCAGCATGATTAACATTATTTAAGATCCCATGAAAGTGTGGGTACAGCAGAAAGTGTGAACTCCCATTGAGGAAAAACTTTGTCCCACATCAGCACGTGTACATGTGGCTAGATGGTGACTCCTCCAATAATTTTCTTGGCATCACCTGTTTTAAAATAACAAGCATAATAATACTTAAATTGTTGCAAAAGTGCAGACATGCTACCTAAACACAGATGAACACACCTGACTGCTTCAGTACAGTTCGGCAAACATATGACAAAATATGAAATTCCAAGTATCTCAAGAGACAGGAGCTTTTCTGCTGTCAGATCACTGTAAGGAGTTCTAAAAGGATTTAATGTTAAATTTTCAGTTGTGTTTTTGTTAGATGTCCTGACTTGGCAGTGTTCAGCTCCAAAAGTGCCTCGTTTTGGTACAAGTGACTCATAAATAAAATCTTACCGTAGAAGCTTAAAAGCTGGCACATAGTTTTCCACAAAGCAAAATCATAAGGAACTTATTCTCAAGTGGTCATATAAACACTAGAGTAAAAGCACAGGGTGACTGGGGGTGGGACAGAGGAGAGTTAATTGCCTTAGTGCAGAAATCTAAATTTCAAAGATTTTTTTTTTCCTTTTTGCTTCTTTACTGCATATTTTAAAGGCAACCAGCCCAGAAGTGTTCAAAAATCACCTTCAAAGAGAAAAAATTCAATGTTTAAAATTTTTGTATTCCTTTGTTTCAATCACAGACACAGACCTTGGGTCAAGGACTCCTATGGTTAAAGGTACCAAATAATGCGTCAGACTAGTCAGTAAAAAAGCTTTACTGATAGGAGGAGAACCAAATTTTGCTGCTTTATGTTAATAAATGAGGACCAAAAACAAGCTCTTACAGAATTTCTGGTTTTCCACATTTCAGACTTTTCCAGACAATTTATGATTCTCAGATTTGCTTTCTGCTAAAAGTATGAAATTCCAAAACAAAATTTTATTTTTTGCAGCAATTGCCTCCCACTGGTTGAGGTACGCCAGAGGCAGAAGTACAAGTCCTCATGGAGGGAGGGCTTCAGGGTTGCCAGAGCTTGAGCTGAAATTTGGTCTCGTGTGCTAGAACAGGTCTGTGCCCAAGATTTGTAGAGGAGTCATGTTGCTTAGCCACGCTAACTGTTATCAGCAATATACCAAAAACTAAGCAAGCAGGAACAAGAACAGGAGCTTACAAGAGAAATGCTCTCTTGCATGCCGCATCTATAGTAATGAAGAATGGAAGTTAGGATGAGGACAGCAGCGAAGACTGGCTTGTCTTCAAAGTGTACCACAATGACATCTACTTGGTTTTTGATCCTGCCGTGCTCGGCTCTGACTAATGGCACAGATCTTTATACCAGACTGGAGCCTGCAGGTGCCTGCCCCAGGCACCAATTGCCAGGATTGTTCTGGGGACGGACTCGTGCAGCCCTCCCACTGCCTCGCACCAGGCTGCCCTGTCCTCTGGTGCCCACCAGCTGCTGCTGGAGCCTGTGCCTGCTCTTTCTTTAAAACCACAGCTGGAACCCTGTTTTGGTGATTTCAGATAAATTCAATGTAGCATGGTTCCATCCTTCCTGCTACTGTTGCACTGGGCAAACATGTCCTCTTTCATGTGCCGCAAAACTTTGAAAAATAACCCCACCAGCCTCTAAATTTTAAAAGCAAATATACAGAGAGCAAATTCTCTTTCCAGTCAAATGGACAGAATTACTCAAATTCTATTTTGATGGTGTTTTTTTTTTAATTACTGATCCTGTCAGCATATTGACGTTTTGGAAATACACTATGTAAAGTTTTGCCCATTATTTTAAATAAATTATACAGACAGTGCAAAACAGAGCCTGTATTCTCCAGGTAAAGTGTTAGTGCCCCTGGAAAAACGTCTTATTTCCACATTTCCTGCAGGCAATTTCCAGTAGCTGATTACATAGTAAGGAGAAAAAATACATTTCCTGAACTACATTCTGTAAACCAAACTGAGTGCAATACCAAAAGCACTACAAAAATAACTCACTTTTTTGAAAACAATTGAGAGAAAAAATAATCCAAATCAGTAATAATTTTAAAAGTTAAAGCAATGAACTACCATCAACTTCACATTTTTTTCCTTGCCTGCCAGGATTTTGGAGTATTGGAGGTTCTGAGGGTGGCCGTAGATGAATAGTGGCCCACAAACTCTTCTTGGGAATCACTTTTCCAAACTGTAACTGAAATTATGACAATTTATAACTCCAATTTGCCATCTATATGAAAGGCAGAAATACAATATCGCTGCAACTCTTCATGTGTTATTTTTTTGTACAAGGACAACTGACATTCTTGTTTTCTCCCTCATGAACGGCTGTGAATGAGTGCAGTGTCTGCAGCTACAGCTGGTTATCGATTTACTTGGATAGGGAAATACTGATGGACTTGACTTTCCTTTGAAACCTGAAGAATGCGAAGTCAGCGTTGTGACAGCTGTGCTTCTGCTCACGTTTTGAACAAACTTTGTTTTGGATTCCTGGGCCTGACTGCTTCTTAGCTATGTATTTATTTTACACTTTAAAGTTCATGTTACAAGATAGGTGCTCCTGCCTCTTTTTTCAACATTTTGTTATAAACAAATCTCAGCATCATACAAAGTTCATGGAGTTTACAGTTTGATTTTCTTCATTTGTTTGGCCTGCCTCCAGAAAAAAAACTAAATACTTTCTTTTAAGTTTTTGCGTTTAGGTGTATTCTTTCAGAATGAATGGGCTTTGCTGCCCAGACTGTTGCCATTTGTTCTTGAAAAAAAAAAAAAAAAAAAGGAGTAATTCCTATAAAGGCCAGCTTTATTTTATCTGATGAGGTGTAGCCTGGTGTACAGATAGTTAAGGACAGTGGGATCACCCCAAACTCCCTTACTCCCTGAGAAGACTTTCCTTTGCTTTAATAATCTTGTCTACTATAGTGTTTTTCTAGTGTAGTCTAGTTGAATTCTGCTGACCAAGGGTGTAGATTTCCATGAGGAAAGCTTGTCACCTGTCCTTCTTATGAACTGCTGCAGGAACAAAAGGTTTAGTACTGAACAGTGTCAGGTTGCATATAACATAGCCGAAGGGAATTTCTTCATTGCTACTTTCACCATTATGCATCCATACTAAGACCAGAAGATCTGTTTTCTGTGTGATGGCGTTACTTCTTTCGCAGGTGACAACTTAAACCTCATGAACATAAGCAGCAAATGTATTTTGTTCTAAGAGCTCAGGAGCATGAGTGCCAACACAAAGCATGCAGAGAACAACCGGGTGGTGAGACCCAGTCAGCACAGGCTTATGAAGGGCAGGTCCTGCTTGACTAACCTGAGCTCCTTCTATGATAAGATGATATGCGTAGTGGATGAGGAAAAGGCTGGGAGTGTTTTTCACTTGGAATTCAGCAAAGTGCCTGATGCTGTTTCCCTCAGCCTTCTCCCAGAGAAAGTGGCTGCTGGTGGCGTGGTGGATGTACTGTTCACTGGGTAAAAAACAGCCGGGGGCTGAGCCCAAAGGGTCCTTGTGGGAGGACTCAAATCCGGTCTGTGGCTGGTCACAAGTGGCGCTCCCCAGGGCTCAGTCTTGGGGACAGTTTTGTTTAATGTTTTTATCAATGTCTTGATGAGGAGATGGAGTGCACCCTCAGTAATTTGGAGATGACACTGAGGTGGGTGGATGCGTTGATCTACCTGAGGGTAGGAGGGGTCTGGATGGGACGGGTCAATGAGCCACATCCAACTGTATGCCCTTCAACAAGGCCAAGTGCTGGGTGCTGCCCCTGGGCCATAACAACCCCAAGCAGCAGTACAGGCTTGGGGTTGTATATGAAAGTGTTCTTTTAAAGCTGCCCAGCAGACAAGGACCTGGAGGTGTTGGTCAACAGCCACCTGAACACGAGCCAGCTATGTGTTCAGGTGGCAAGGAAGGCCAGTGGGGTCCTGGCCTGCATCAGCTATAGCATGGCCAGCAGGATGAGGGAGGTGACTGTCCCTCTGCACTTGGCATGGAGGGATCGCACCTCAGTTATTGTCTTCAGCTTTGGGCCCCTCACCACAAGAAGGGTATTGGGTTGCTTGAACATGTGCAGAAAAGAGCAATGAAGCTGGTGAAGGGACTAGAAAATGAGTTATGAGGAGCGCCTGGGGGAGCAGGGGCTGTTTAGTCTGGAGAAGAGGAGCCTGAGGGGACGGCCCATCGCTCTCTACAACTACCTGAAATGAGGCTGCAGCAAGGAGGTGTCGGTCTCTTTTCTCAGGTGAAAAGTGACAGTGCATGAGGAAATGGCCTCAGGTTGTGCCAGAGAAAGTTTAGAAATATCAGGAAAAAATTCTTCATGTAAAGGGTGGTTAGGCACTGGAACAGGCTGCCCAGGGAAGTTGTGGAGTTGCCATCTGTGGAAGTGTTTAAGAAATGTGTGGATGACATGGACATGGTTTAGCAGTGGATTTGGTAGTGCTAGGTTATGGTTGGACTTGATGATCTTCTGGGTCTTTTCCAACCTAAATGATTCTATGATCCTATGAAAGCTTATGGACTGCGTAATAGAGAAGGGAAACTGTACTCTTTGGGATGACCTCCTAAAAAAAATGAAAGTGCTTTGAAGCCCATGCGCTTAAAAGCCTCCAAGGGCTTCATCAACACGAATATTGAAACCTTGCTGTCCTTAATAGCTCCAGAAGATGGGATTTAGCCGCTTTGGTCCATGCTCTCAAAAGACTTTTCCTAATCTAATACAATCACAGCATAAGTCTGGGGAGTTTGTTTTTGCCATTTTGCTTGATTTTGGGCCATCTACTCTCTAGTTTTCTCTTCCTATGTAGCATAGAATAATTCAAAATACTAGACGGGTAGCAAGAAAAAAAAAAAGGAGAAAGTAACCTTTTAGAAAACCAAGACAAATATCTATTGATTTTACATGAGATGCAGAAACAAAAGTCATTCAAAAGGATGTTATACAAAGGATACCTTCAAAACTTTCCACTCAGCAGTCATTATTGGGTTATCTGGATACATGATCCAGGTGACATTTGGATAGTTCTGATTGCTACCTAATGAGGTAAGACATAGTTTTGAAGCTATTCCAATAGCCAGGACAAAGATGAGATCACTTATGCTGACTGGTCTGATGAAGACAGCTGTCTAAGACTTCTGCATTTTCAGCCTTATCAATGCTAAAAATTTGTCCCACCAAGTCTGATAGGCATTTTGACACTGTTGTCATAAAGGTGTCAGCAAGCTCTTTTGTGAACTGTGAAGTTCTTGGCAGACTGCGATTGAGCACAAAACTTATACTAGCTTTGGCTCTGGGTTCTCTTGCAAATGAATATGTTTTTATCAGTTTTGCTTCACATGAAACACTATTTCTGGATAAGAGATTGAAAATGATGAATCACGTGCCAGCTGTAATCAGCTAATGAACTCAGTGTGACAAGGTGGATAGCCCAAGTCTCTTGGTGCCATCCAGCTTGATCTGTGTGACACCCTGAAAGTTATGCCATTGTATGGTACAATTAGTTCATTCTTTTCAGAAGAAGCTCATGTTTATTCATTATTTTACATCAGTGCATAGAACTCATGGCCAGGCCTACAAACCTAGGCACAACTATAAACATGGATGTATTTGCAGGACAGGAAAAAATTTAGTTAATGCATTCAGCTGCTGGACAGGTGTTGACAAACAGAAAAAAACAATCATGCAGACCAGCCCCATCAGCAATGTGCATTCATGGTGAATTTACCTAGTAAGTAGTACCCTAAAAAAGGGTATCTGTAAACACTGCTGTTTACTTGCCTCATAAGTGTCAACCAAAAACATTTTATTTTTTTTTCCCCCTGCAAATGGCTCTCGAAGGCCTTTTCGAGGTAGTAAACACTGAGCAGATAAGCATGGCAGGAACAGAATGTGATTTAAATCCAAGCGGAGTGGAAAGATTCCACAGGATGTCGATGTTTTTGAATAAGCCCTCGAGTAAACATCGTTCTTAACACAGTCGTTACCAGTTAGCATGGTTGGATCTCTATGTCCTCCTGATGCCAAAAGGAAGGACTCCCAGTCTCTGCTCCTTCTCTCTAATGAATCTGAAAAGGGTGGCTGCTAAACTCAGACTAATTCTCCATTGCTCCTAATTGCACCATTATCACCCATAAGGAACCCATTAATGTGGAAGAGGTTTTGAAACCAAAGTCTCCCTTTTCAGAGCCCTGATCTAGGAATGCTTTACGGGTATATGCCAGCTCAAGAATCAGATTCATTTTGGTTCTGGGAACCAAACCACAGCCTCTGAAAAACAATGGAATTCATGGCTTGTTCCAGAAAGTTAAGCAACAGCCTCAGCTTTTTGCTAAAAGAGGGCTAATAAGGTTTGATGTAACATCAGAGGAGCTAATTCAGATCTAATAACAATAGTTGTTTTTTGAACATTTTAGCCTTAACACAAACAATTTCTCACTTCATAATTTTCCTTCCTAGGGCCTTATTTTGGAATATTATACAGGCAGATGTCCTACTTAACAGGAGACCCCTCATATTCTGCCAATTTCCAGCTATGTTTAAGTATTTATTGATTGAGAACATTTCAACCATTAGGCAAAGAATCCTCTCTTTCTGTGTGGGATGCCAGATGTCAGCTGCAGTATGATCCCCAGAAAGACAAGCTGTCTTATGGCTACCTGGGCAGTAGTATGATGGGATTAGTCATTTCTGCCTTACTTGAAACAGCGCTGTCCCTATTTAGAAGTTAGGAAATAATGAGCTGTATGCTAAGCCGCGTGTTATGCACAGAGTTGAGTGGCAGAGGAAAACTGCAGTTTGCACTGCATCTGCACAAGAGTTACCATGAACAATAAGGAAAATCCAAAGCAGCATTAAACACTAAATGATAGCAAGGGAATGGATATTTCAGAACATAATTGGATCTATATTTCAGGTTAAAGAGGATTTGTTACAGAAACATTTGCTCCCCTTACTATAACTTTAGATGAAAGAAGTAGTCAGCTCTTCTGACCTTTATACGCAGCCAGGAAATAACATAAGCTTAATTCATTTCAGTTTGTTTTAAAATTGCAGTTCTGATAAGGGGTGGAAGGAAAGTTGGTGGGGGAAAGATGACACCAATCTGTACCCTTAAAAAAAAAAATTAAAAACAAAGTAAAGAAAAAAAAGGAAGAAAAAAAAAAGTGACAAAAATGGCTAGGTTTCCTGAAAGGAACTTTCACTGGAATTAATGTCCTGTTTAGAATATCTGCTGTAAACTTCAGCCTCTATAGCTTCCTGTTTACATTCTGCACAGTTCTGGTGTAGCCGTATGTAACTGAAACAAAGCAAGCTCTGTGCGTGTGTTTATACACAGGGCTGGAAGGAACACAAGCTGCAAATGAGGTTGTATTAAGAACAGGTTTTGTGATTATGCTTTAATTACCTGCGATTCAGCTAGTCTCTGTTCAAATTTGTGCAAATCTCAAATGAGTAAACTGGTTAAAAAAATATTTTAAAATCCTAGGAAGTTAAAGGCACTAAAGTGGCCATAAATAAACTCTAAAGGAGAGTAAAACTAGATGTTGAAATACAGACTCCCCAGATATGTTGGACAAGAGCCTACAAAAGCCTTCAAAAGAATTTTCTTCAAAACACTATGAAAGTTAACAGGAAACTCTCTATAGGAGACTTCATGATAATTATAAAGATGTTGTCTGACACTTTATGAATAATGTGTTCCCTTGTATAAAGAAAACAACACTGACAATTCACAATGACCCAAAAATAAACGATTGGGACACCAACAAATACATGCTAAGGGTGAGCTCAGATTAACAGTATTTTACGTTGAGCAGTGGTTTAGCTGCAGACTGACAGAGCTACCGCCTGTGCAAAGTATCCAGGAGATGAGAATTAAATTCCATAGGTTTGGTTGGATGAAGTACGACACACATTTGGTGGATCTTAATGCAGCCCAGGGTAAACACAGATAAGAAGAGCCATCTCCTCCCTTTTCTGCTGGAGCTGCCATCCTCCTCCAGTTGTTTTTGTTGGGAAAAAAAAAAAACTTTTAAACTGCCAAACAAGTTGGTGTCTCCCCACCAGAAGCTACATGGGGACATTTACAAGCAAGCATGATCTCCTGTTATCCCAAAATCTTTACTGAAAACACACAGATGGGCAAAGTCTTCCTGGCTCTGACCTCTCTGCATGTCATGAGCAGGTATCTTGTCTCCAGGTCCTTTGACTGCAGTTACAGGATAACTTCGTTCCTGTGAAACCTACCAAGCTCTTGATCTTTAATATCAGGAAACAGATAACTGGAGAACAAGCGCTTCCTGCTTCCTCTAAGTAATTTGCTGTCATTTAGTATCCCTGATAGTATATATATTCATTATGGGATAATAAAGAGTTCTTTATTTTTTTCTTCTGAGGCCAGGGGCAAGTGAGGTGTTCATTTCCATCAGCTTTGAGTCAAACTGTCTTAGTCCTACCTTTTCCTTCCCCCATTTCCTTATGTGGGGACTCTCCTCTTTCTTACCTGTTCTCTCAGCTTCTGAACATTAATTCTCTGTCTGAATTTTCCTGTTCTGAGAGCAAGTGACAAAAATGCAGAACTGCCGATTCTTAAAGTTACATAACTTATTATACGAGATAATCACCCATCTCCAGCTGACTTTGAAGAAAATCAGATCACTAATCCTTATCTTGCCACACCAGTTAACTGCTCCCATGATTTATGGGGTGCTTTCAATAACCTGTCCATGGTACTGCTAGGATTTTGGTTTCTGAGATCTCTGTTTTTCCAGAACCCAGTCACACGCATAGAGGCAGCCTGTCTATTCTTTCTAGAAAGCCGGGAGGGACATGTCCATCACCAGACCTGAGTTGAATGCTTGCTGCCTGCACAGCACTTTCTGTTTGCTGAATTTAACCAGGAGGTTTGAGAGTCATTCCCTTTTCTTCCCATCCCCATATTCAGCAAGACTCAGCAGTCTGCAGGACTGCATTTTTATTCGACATTTTTTATATATTATTTTATTTATCTGTTTGTGCATTTGTCCATGTTGAATTTTATCTGACGTTGCAACGACGAGTTTCCAACCCTGTCTTTGTTTAGTTTCCTTTCACTCCTCTTTTGGCCTAACATTGTTAAATATTTTTGCAACCAGAAGGTATTTTTGGAGTGAATATACTGCCATGACACTCTGTTTTCAATGGCAATGCTCAGTTCTGGCTGCCATAAGCAGACATAAGATGCCATGTAAAACTGCAAGTTGATTTAAAAAAAAAATCTGATTATATAATGTTATACCATTCCTTTTGGTTGAAATTCCAGGAAAGTAGCAATAGGGATTTTGTATTGCCTACCCTAAACAGTAAGCATGTTTAAAATTCAGTTCACGGCTAAAAAGCTACACTAATACAATAAAAACTTTCAAATTTTAAAACTGTTTGGCAAGGAAAAGTACTGAAAAAATGTCAGCTTCACCCTTTGACAGCACTGGCAATCACCCTCTAAACTCTGCTATAATACTATAATTGCCCCAAACATTTGGTGTAAACACTTTTAAACTAAGCAGCCATGCCAGCTGTAGGCAGGGTCTTGGTTCAGAGTTGATTTTGGTAGGCAATCAGGTCAGAGAGCCCCCATGACTTACTACCTGAATAGGTTTAAATTCCCCAGGCATTGCATGGAGACCACAAAATGGAGGAAAGTAAGGCTAATTTGTTGACTGTCATGAAGAAGGATGATTTCTGGAACAGAATCATAGAAACCACATCCTAATACTAACATACTCGGAGAGCTGTTTGCCAATACAATTTGTGTGAATTGAGTATTATGTAACACAGAATGACAGAGGACAAAGGGAGAAATAAGAAATGGCGCCATCTCTGTGCCCCCAAAACCAACATGAACCCGTGCCAATGGAAAGCTTCCACACTCCTGAGAAAATGAGTGCTTTCTGAACCCTGGCTCCCATTTCCTCAGTTGCTTCAAAGGCTGTTACAGCTACTTGGGGACTTCTCAGATCTTGCCACACTGTGATGAGCTCTACACACAATAGCTTTTGCACTGAATTTTGAATTAAATTTTATTAGAGACTTAGTCAAAACAGCATCCTTTTGCAATCTGTGGTATTGGTATACCTCAGGTTTGAACACTTCACTTTGAACAGTCCATTTCCATTTTGTCAACATGAAAACGTGTTGGGCTTAAGAATCTAGAGAGGAACAAGCAGAGAGTCTTAGCACTTGACATCTCCTTCAAACTCCTTACAGAGGAATAATTTCTTTTCCAGACCCACCCCGATGTTATGCTACTGACTCCAGAAGCTATCCAGAAAACATCCCCAGGCCATGTGGGGATGTTTTGCACTTGCAAAATGCATGCACTTGCAGAGCAGTAGAAATGCCAACCATTAAAGCCAGTAAAAGGCTTGTAATGTGATTTTGGTTGATTAGAAGCAAGAAAATTGCTTTTCCTTTAGGCAAAGGTTCATATCTCCTACTGAATTTTAACCTTCAAAGATTACCTAGCTCTCTACAAGAACAGAGTGATATTTCATCAGGAGGAGTTTCTGAACATTATTACATTTCCACATTGAGATCAAGAGCAATGGTGAAAATCAGTTCTAAGCAGTAAGATTTTACACATAAACCTAGTCCAACTTCAAATCTGTATTAAATTCAACTTGCAACTTTCTTTAAGGAAAAAAAGAAAAGAAATTATTGTATTATGAAGGACTAGCCTGGGGAAGAGAATAGCAATTGAATAAAGCAATATTTATGGTATTCCCAAAATAACAGTTTTTGACTTTTCCAGGTAACCTATATAAAATAAACCTAGCACAGAACACTAGGAAAAAAAAAAACAGCCTGAAAATGAAAATATTGGGATGAGAACACCTAGCAGCATAAACCCTTGTTTTGATGCCCCATCACTGGAAGTGTTTAAAGCCAGGTTGGCTGGGCCTTTGAGCAACCTGACCTAGTGGGAGGTGTCCCTGCACATGGCAGGGGTGTTGGAACTAGGTGATCTGTAAGGTCCCTTCCAACCCAAAACACTCTGTGATTCTATGATCATTTGATTGGAGTGTAGTCAAGGTTTTTGAAATATCTATACATTGGATGTTTAGGGGGAAATCTGGTTGAATTGAACAAAAATAATTCCTCTGAACTGTAGTATTGCAATCTAGAATCGCATCACACAGTCACCCATAGACAGATAGAAAATAAATAGTTCCAGATTGTAGCTAACATGAACAAATATCTAACAGAGCCTTTATGCAAAGACAGAAGCTAAGACACATATCTCATTACCAATGTGATTTCCTTTTTTCCTGGTTAGAATTTCCTTAGCCTTCTATAAGACCTTTGAAATTAGCCTGTCTCTGTTGACTTTTGTGTGGTTTCTGCCTTTACCAAATGAAACAACACAAAACAACCCTGTTGCAGAGAGATACTCTTCTCATACCTACCCGCTCGTGTATGTGACATTGCACATTTGAGCAACCTGCTCTGACCCCCTCACCAGCTGACGTCAATCCCTGCTGCTGTCTCCCCCTCCTTCCTATTGCCACGGCAAAACACTGTTGAATAATTCAAACTGAAAGGAAAAAAAAAAAAGTCCATGAAAATCACCTATTTTTTTTCAACTATTTAATGCAGTGTACAAGGAAGGAAAGAGACCTTTTTGCATGGAGCTGTCAGCTGCTAATCTTTCTAATAAATGTAGAACTACAGAGATATTGTTCCCCAGATTAGAGCTCATGATGAAAGTCCAGCTGTTCATCAAAGAAGCCTTCTTTCAAATATAACTTCCACTTAATAATTAATTTTATGAGCACGTATGGGGAGAGGAATCCTGTTGTTGAGTAAAAGGTTCCATTTGTTAGAGACATCTAGCAATAATAAAGTACTCACATTCTGTTAAAGTACTTTTAATATTTATTTTTAAAAATCCATGCAACACTGTTGATGAGGGTTTTTAGAGGAATACCTACGCTCAATATAGCTTATTTAAGACCAAGAATGCTGAACTTGAAAATTTGATAAATTGATAGATGTCAATAGATAGATAAATTGATAGATGTTCAGAGGCCTGGATTGTTGCTACACTTCACAGAAGACATGCAAAAAATGCTACCCAACTGTTTACTCACACAATGAAATAACTGAAAACAGACTTTATGTGTAAACAGAAGTGGATTTTGGAAAAACACAGCAGCTGCCTTCAATTTATTTTATTTTATTATTTTTATTTATTTTATTTTATTTTATTTTATTTTATTTTATTGTTGGTGTTGTTGTCTTTTTGTTAGTTAGTTTGTTTGTTTGTTTTATGACCAAGCTGGTATGTCACTGTTTCTAGGTGCAGAATGGCTATAACTTTGGAATGTTAAAAGCTTGTTCTTTCTATATTGTTGTGTCATGAAAATAAAGTCTAGCTTGTTTTCTGATGCTCTATTAGAAATGATAGGTACCTGTTAAAACTGTTGAGTAAAATGTACCTTTTTGTAATGGGATAAGAGAAACTTCCCAAAGCAAGTGGCTTCATAACAAAAGCCAAATTGCAACTTGTGCCACTGTTAACTACATCAAGCGGCTCCTTTGGCTTAGCTAAATTAATCTGAATATTGAAGTTGCTATGAAACTAAATGTTGCAGTGAAAAATACATTTACTTTGAGGCAGAAAGAGATGGCAAGAGAACTTGCATCTGACTTTTTTTCCACAGAGGAGTAATAAAAAATCATTTAACTGGCTCTCCAATGACTATTAAAACCAGCTAGAGCTACCTATAAAACTATTGTACTTGCTAGCAACAGTGGTAATTTCTCAGTGAACGTGGAAAAACAAACCCTGATCATGTGGTCTTCTACCGCCATCTATTGTGTACATGGAAATATGCACATACTGGAGGTGGAAGTTGCCTATTTTCCTTTTTAATGCAAGACAAGCCTTTTCTGCATCACCTTGCCAATCAGAAAACACAGCCAAAACTCGTTTAAAATATCCTCAACCGCTTTTTCTCTTTTTATAAAGTACAGAAGTTGTTATCATTTATGTACATTGCAGCAACATGCAGCACTCTAACCGCTGTCAGGCTTCATCATGCTAATGCTGTCTGTGCATGTATGTATGGGGACCACATGGGTGCGTGCACACACACACACACAAATGCAGTGAAAGGCAGACCCAGCTGTGATAGTTGTAGTCAAAACTGTGGAAACCTTATAAATGAAAACACGCTACAGCTGGTTTATGTTGTGTCCAAGAAGCAACCCTGCCCTGCTGAGTGTTTCTTCTCTTCAGCGTGATTGTAGAATCACAGAATCATCTATGTTGGAAAAGACCATCAGAATCATCAAGTCCAACCATCGACCTTACCTACTGAGTTCCACCACTAAACCATGTCCCTAAGTGCCACGTCCACACACCTCTTATAAACCTCCAGGGATGGGGCCTCCACCACTTCCATGGGCAGCCCATTTCAATTCCTGACCACTCTCTCCATGAGTAAATTCTTCCTAAAGTCCACTCTAAACCTCCTCTAGTGCAACTTGAGACCGTTTCCTCATGTCCTATCACTTGTCAACATGGTATGTCTACAAGGCAAGAGGTTAATAGAGGTTAATAGAACAACACAAAGTGATACAGAGCACAGTAATTTGCTTCCAGGTGAGAAAACATTACTCAGGGAAAGTTCCCAGCTTCCTTTTCCAATGCTCAGACCAAGATCTCACATATCTTTTGGAGAGCTAAACTTCTTAGCTAGATTGCATTCAGCTCTTCGCCAAGTTCAACCAGCCCTCCCTCCTGCTGCTTGCATATTTGCCCTTCTTACGGATTTAGACTTATATTGCACCTAGGTAACCACTGTATAATGTAAAGCACGCCAGAGAGTGAAGGCTTAATCTTTCTGAACATATTGCACAAAAAGCAAAGCTTTTTTCTTTCCACCAGCCTTTTTATCTGCCTCTGCTGCTGAAGTTTCACTATCTGAGCTCTGAGTGTGAGACTCTCACTCTGTTCCCTCTCTAATTTTCTGTGTTTTCTGGAGAGCTCAGGTAATCCATGCTGCAATCAAAATTTTCACATATTGGCATAATTTTCCTCTTCAGCACTTTCAGGCTAGTTTAATGCTAGTTCTTCTCACTCCATATGTCTTCTCACATCCAAAATCCCTCTTCGTGCCTGCCACAGGACTCTGGAGCTTGCCTCACAGATTCCCTGTTGGCCAGTTTCCCACACAGGGATCAGTCTTCCAAGTGAATATCATATTCTTTCCTACTAAGATCTTGTGTGCTGGATCATTTCTTACAGTTTTCAACTGAGAGCAGCTCCCCAAAAGCTGCCTTGGAGTCCAGTTGCTTTTCTTTAGTCCTGTCATTCCTGCATTCTTTGGCTCCTTTCTTCCTGCCTGTGAATCAAAAGAGGTCTCCTCATACACCTGAGACCCTCCTCTATATGAGGTATTTGTTGTTTTAATGTGCAGATTTCTTCCCCACAACTCTGACCAGAGTATTCAATGGATTAAGGTTAAGAGATAGATTAAGGCAGACACCTCTGCTTCTCTCTAAGTGCAAAAGCAGACCTCTTCGACCTGAGCAAAAGGGTGTATGAGCCAACCTCCTCCTGACCCACAGCCGCTGCTGGGCTGTGGGGTCACAGGAGAGTGCAGGAAGGGTTGCTCACCTGCCTGGTGGGGGGACATGCCTCAGGTTGTTCAGCTTTCCCTGTGAAGGAAAGGTCCTCTTCCTTTGGGAAAACAGGCTGAGCAGCTGGATCTGGCCAAGGCAAAGACTGTTGTGCCAGGCCATGATGTAGCAGTGGAGAATATGAGTTGAATACGAGTGCTGTACAAAACAGACTATCCTATAATTCTCTGGTTTATCTCTTTTAGGTGGTCACAATCCTTAAGGAACTTTCCCTGTTTTATTAATATGCCACATGTAAAGCACACATGGAATCAGCAACCACATTTTTACAGGCAATGTGGAACAATGCTGCTGTTGATTAAACTTCTTTTAATCTATAATTTGGCTAGAAGAAACTTAGGAGGAGTTAAATTTGAAAAAAATGAGTTTTCCTTTTATTCATTTCATTTCATTTCATTTCATTTCATTTCATTTCATTTCATTTCATTTCATTTCATTTCATTTCATTTCATTTCATTTCATTTCATTTTATTTATCTTTCCTTTCCTTTCCTTTCCTTTCCTTTCCTTTCCTTTCCTTTCCTTTCCTTTCCTTTCCTTTCCTTTCCTTTCCTTTCCTTTCCTTTCCTTTCCTTTCCTTTCCTTTCCTTTCCTTTCCTTTCCTTTCCTTTCCTTTCCTTTCCTTTCCTTTCCTTTCCTTTCCTTTCCTTTCCTTTCCTTTCCTTTCCTTTCCTTTCCTTTCCTTTCCTTTCCTTTCCTTTCCTTTCCTTTCCTTTCCTTTCCTTTCCTTTCCTTTCCTTTCCATTTCCTTTCCATTTCCTTTCCATTTCCTTTCCTTTCCTTTCCTTTCCTTTCCTTTTCAAGTTCTTTTCTTTTTTCTTTTAAGTTCTTTTCTTTTAAGTTCTTTTAAATTGTTCTGCACTGTACTAACATGCACACTTGAAATTTCATGCTTGAGACTCTGCCTGGTGCAAGATGGTATTACTTCCAGGTTTTTTTCTCATTGCAACCCAGGGTAGGAAATGGCTTGCATGGAGCAGTTTTTATTAACACATACTTGCCATACAGGAGTACCAGCTTATTTTGTTGCAGAGGTTCAATACACTGTGTAAGGTGTATGTCTGGGAACTGCTGTGACAAACGAGTTCCATCTGAGGGAAGCTGGTGGAAGCCTTAGCAAAAGTCTCTGAACACTTTTTGACAGGAGATCACAAATCTCCTTGAAGAGCCTTGGCAGCTGTCCACCTGGAAATAATATGAGCTGTGTGAAATATATCTTTTCAGAGCTTCAAGGTAAAAGTTGAAAAAGATTCACTTTGAATTCAGAGCGTTAAGCAGGGAAGAGTTCTGGAAGAGAACTGAGGTTAAAAATTTAGATTAGACGTTAGGAAGAAATTCTTCACTCAGAGGGTGGTGAGGCACTGACACAGGCTGCCCAGAGAAGCTGCGGATGCCCCATCCCTGGAGGTGCTCAAGGCCAGGCTGGATGGGGCCTTGGGCAACCTGGCCTGGTGTGAGGTGTCCCTGCCCATGGCGGGGGGGTAGAACTAGGTGATCTTTAAGGTCCCTTCCAACCCAAACCTTTCTATGACTAGCTGTATTAACCTGTAGATATCATTTGATTGTAACAATTTAAATACCATTATTTAACAAGAGTCATCCACAGCTGAAATGATACAACTTGATAGAAGGAAATTTTTTGAATTGCTTGCAACATGTCAGCTTACACCGGAACTGAAAAAATACTTAAGATCTCGAATGAAAAGATGCCAGGAGCCAGAGAACAATCAAAGAGTGTTCAGTAGCTGTTCACTGCACAAATGAAAAGGTGACTATCCATTGTCTGCAACTGCATGTTCATGTATGTTGGCGGTTTTTGGCCTAATGAATTAAATGAGCAAATTCTTGGTGATGCATTCTTTTGGTCATGACTGTAACTCATATAATAATGTAGCATGACAAAGCTCAGGAAAATGGGAAGGATTTCTTTAAGCTACATTAGTTCTTTATAATTGAATTAACAGATTGATTTTAGCAAACAGGATTATTTTTATTTATCCACTTACTCTGAAAAAATGGTTTGTTTGTTTTATCTTTAGGATACTGTAAACACTGTAAAGTTGACAGGCTGGGTAAGACTATTTTGAGGAGGACGGGGTACTAAGAGATTAAGTGTGAACTCATTTCAGAAGCCATGATTTGGGAATGATTTAATATTTTCTTCAGCGTTTGCTCCCTCAGTGCTGTAAAAAACTTGTGAAACATTGTAGTGATTCTTGCTTGAATCAGAACAGGACAAATAATTGTTTTCTTATGTGAGTGTACATGGATTCACTGTAAAAACACACTAAATATTAGTTAAGGCTGAACTTCAGGTTAACATGATTTCTTTTACCATGTAAAGAGCTTTGTAAGTTGATGAGCTGAAAACTGGTATCATTTGAAATAACAACTTCAGGCTTCTTATACTTTATTTTTATTGTATTGTATTGTTCTTCATCTCTTTATTCCTAGCTTTCTCAAACTAAAGTATTTCTTAGCATGGCCTTCAAAAATAACACGATGTCAGTTTTTATGGTTGGTATACATTTTCTTGTGAGCACTTCTGTAAGGAATGTGTGTTCCTTGCAGGACACAATCAGCAAGACATAAGTCCTACATCTAGTCTACAACAGATTTTATTTTCAACATGATCATAACCATAAACTTTTGCAGGATTACGTGAATAATGCAGAAAGCAAATCTGCCAGTAGAAAACATTTTTACTATTTTTATTTGGAGAACACATAAAGAAAACATGGACCTTTTAAGTTGTGAAACAGCTGAATTTAGTACAGTTTAAAATACACATTAAAGGAAATACCAACAGCAGACTAGTCTCAAGACATCACTTTCCAAAAGAAACATTTCTTTTATCTCATGGAAAATTAGCAACTCACAATCATGCATGTTTCTGCATAAACTGTAATACACCATGGCAAATTTGATTTTCACAGAACTTGGTTGATAGGCAAGTGGTTAATGCATTAAACGGAGGTAGTGAATCAGTCCATAAAAGACCATTTTGCCTCCAGGTACTTGTAACATATGACTTCTCAGTTACAGTTTCATTACAGAAGTGCATTTATAGCAGTAACTATGCTATACTTTAACCACAGAAGCTGTCCAGGCTTATTTTTTCTTTTTTTTTTCTTTTTCTCTATATAATACATGTATAACTGAATACCTGAAAACTACTGGTGTCTCTTCTCATTTTCCATTCACTCTCAGTGACTTTTTGGAGACCTCTTCATTCCATCATTGTGGGTTAAAACACAGACTTGAAAACTTCTGCTCTGTATTAACCAGATGGCAGTAAGACTTCTCTTTAGTAGATCCTGCATAAATATAAATTTTCTTTCTATTCCACAACAGTTCTAAGCTTCCCATGGTCAGCAATGCACAACAGGGAAAAAAGGGAGTAGACTTCTACAACATATATTGCAGTGACGATTTGAAAACATTTTTCAAGCAGTAGTTTAATCTTCTAGGATTCGTATTTGGATAGCATCCACAATCACAAACTCGTAGCATAGTATTCCAACCCACTAACTGCAAATCTCAAGTCTTGAAACAAAGATGCCCGCTTCTGCTCACATCTTCCTCCACAGTTCTTGCAACTTAAGAGCCAAAATTCAGTTTTAGTGTTGTCTAATGCTTTAGACATTCCAAACTATTTGCAGACTGTACGTTCTCAAGTTTAAAACTAATGTTACTTAGCAGACTATAACAAATGAATATATATATCTATATATGGCTATGTCCAAAAGGGAAGAGCTGAGAAGGTCCACATTTTTTAATGACCTTGAAGTGCTGCTATAGATTACCTCTATTGCAGTATTTTTAATATATGAAACAGTATTAAAATTACAAAATTGTGAAAAAAAAAAAAGAGCAGGAATATTGTTGCTAGTATTTAAAATGTTTTGGTAGATGCTGTTATAGTTGTTGCAGAATTAATGGCATGGTTTCTTTATAAAATTTAAAATCCTTGTCCCTCTGCAACATTTTCCATAAGTAAAAAGAAACCTAGAACATTCTTCAATATAAAATGTAATTTTCTTCTCTATCAGGAGTCTTCATGTATTTCTGTTGATATCCTTATTGAAACTCTCTAAAAGAAAAATAAAACAAGATCAGCCTAAGATAAATTAAGTTCTGAGATATACAAGGAGTACAAAGAGATGTAACAACAACAACAAAAAAATTCTAAGTGAAATACATACTGTGAGAAATTTTGAAAAATAAGAAAGGATTATTTTTCTTTTAAAATTAGGTGTTTGGTTTTCTGTGAGCACTGATTAAATGAAAAAGATGATAGAATCTAAAAAATCTTTGTCATAGTGAAAAACTGAGATAAGATTTCATGTTATTTTATAGCATGTAAATTAAAATGTATGCATTTCCTATGTAGTTTAGTTCTATTGTTTTCTCTTATTTATTACATTCATAGTATTTATATACAGTTTTACTTTTAATGTTGAACAGTTTAAGTTGTGTGATTTGAAGCAAACCTATTAACTAATTCAGTTATTCTAAGTACTATAGTATTGTCTGCCAATATGTATCTCCAAGACAAGAGTTTGGTGATAAAACAGATACCATCAGATATGTAGTCATCGAAGTGTGAAGGGCTGGCAGTAAATACAACAAAAGACAAATAGTAAATTCAATGATGCATTCAAGTCTGAAGGGTAGTTGAATATTTGTGTTAGTTTTGGAAGGCAATTATAGGCTTTTAAGATAATTCACTGTACAATTTTGAATTTATTTTTTATTTTTTCCTGCAGAATCTACCTTTCATTTTAATATTGGTCACCCCTTCAGTCATGGTCTGTCTACTCAGTATTATTAGTCAAAAGTAAATGCATGCAAAGATGTTAGATATCAGATAGAAAAATATGTGAACTCTGAGTCCTTAGTTGAAAACTGATTCCTGTATATGCTCATGAAAGTTATATACAGATCATACATATATTAACTACTCCCATGCTGAGCTAGCATATGAGCGCTTGCTTCTAAGAAGAAGCAAGTATGCTAATTACAAAGTTTTATGTGATCTCATGTCAAGTTTCAGTTTTATGGCAGAGGACTTAAGGGGCTCTCACTGTTCTCCCTCTCTCCTGACCTCCATCAATGCTGGCTATGGTTTCCAGAAATTTATCACAGCACCAGTTGGCTCACGTATGTGATCCAAATTAGTTCTACAGTTATGCAAATGCTTAGATCGATAGTTTTTGTCTTTCAGCGACTTGCGTGAGGCAATGGTATTTGTGAAAGACCTACATATTGGGTATGATATCCACTCTGATTACAAATGAGTTAATTCATCTTTGTAGTTATGGTACTAAGCAGCATTTCTCAGTCTTTGCTACTTTAAGCCTTCTCCTTGAGTCTTGCGAAGATGCAACCAGGTTTTGGGGAAAACAAATATCCTTAAGTCTGAGAAGGGTATAGAGGCCTTGATCTTCCTAACACACCCGGGAGATTTTGTCCTCATATCCTCATAAGGCACTTATGAGCAACGTTTTTTTGATTTTTTTACAAGTTCTTTTGCCGAAGTTAAGTCTCACACATTTATATTTTTAGCGTTTTGTATCCCTACACTGAGCCAAAAACCCAAGAAAATCTGCAGCCAGAACGTAGTAGGTAAACAAATATGTAAGGAGGGAAAGCTTAAGAAACTATGTTTAAGTCATATAAAAGTATTTTCTTTTTAACTAAGCTAACATTTTCTCTTCCTTAAAGTCAGATTTGATGCATCACCAGAAATCAAACTATCTGTAACACTGCTCCAGCTACCCAAAATAGAAGTTTTTCATGTTAATACTTTTCAAAAAGAATTTGATATTCTTCACATTGTGAGGGAACACATATGAAAATGTGTAATTTTTTGAAAGAAAGGACACAGCTTTAGTTGAAATACAATGCATTACCATATAAAATCCCTTGGGTAGAAAGAAATGCAGTTCTAACTGCAGCATTTATTTTGGTACTATAACATTTTTAAGGGGCCTCTTTCTAGAGAAATGGTGTTAGATAAATAAAAGATACTCATTTATTGAATCATTTTCCAGACCAAACACCTATTAAACTGATTTGTAACACTGATTTTTATGTTTTAAAACATAGAGGAAAAAATATTCTTTAGGTAGACAGAAGTCAGTTCTTTGATAATTTTTTTTTTGTATACCTTTGGCATTTTTAGCTCAGATAAAGAATAATAATTTTCTATTGCATTTATTGTTACAGAATTCATAGTTTTCAGTCTGCTAAAATATGCAGATACCAACCTGAAAATCTCTAATGAATGTTAAAAAAAAGAAGATAAAACCAAAGGCCACTGTCCATTCACAGATCGCACTCATGAAATGATAAGTATAGTCCTGATGGGATGAGACATAAAATAAATTTTCAGGAAAACAAACAAACAAACAAACAGAACAGATAAACAAAATAACAGTGTAATACTACAAAAATAGGCATAAGAGCTTAGGGCTCTGAGGCTCTGAAAAAGTTGATCCTTAAAAGACAACCTATGAGTTGAGAAAGGAATCCATACGCTTCAGATCATGAATGTTTTGGGGAGATGTGTGCCAAGCTTATATAATAGGATTCTGGTCTCTTGTTTAGAAGTTCCAACTCCACAATAATTTAACAGTAAAATTCAAACATGTAAAGACATTCAAATATATACAGCCTATATTACTAGAACGTCAAGGAAAAAATAAAAGCAATAACGAAACTAACAATCTTATAAGCAACATATACTCAGTAAAATTAAGTATGTTTTTTTCCTGAGAGAATTCATTGCATTTGTTTTACAAAATGAATAACTAACATTGTCACAAAATGCTATGCTGTTGTATTTCAAAGGGAAATGAAATATGATTTCTTAGGTAAAATCACTCATAGTTAGGTCAAGTCTTTATAAGAGTTTTTTTTTTTTTGAATGAGTAAACAGAGAACAGTTTCCTTCTATAAATTCAACAAACATACTGAGACTTATGACTTATCATCACAATACCATGTTATAAAAGTTAATACAGATTCAGTTTTAACAGACGGTAAATATATTTATCAAGGCTGTATACATCCCGTGAAGCAATGTCTTGTGCACCACTATGAAAAACAGTACAAGGAAACTGCAATTAGCACTAGATCAAAACATAGCTTGAATATAATCTTCACCTGAAAAATATTATGTTCTTATGTGAAGGATATCAAAGTGTCGATATTCTTAAACTTTTTACTCAGAGTCACTGAGTTCGGTAACACTATCCCTTACAATAAATTCTCACATTGTTTTTAAATGGATGGCCACCTTATATGACAGTTCCTGACAAGACTTTGTTTTTAAGTAGACCACCATAGAAAGACCTATGTAACATGACACAAACAGAATGAAAAGTGTTTCTTTACATGCCATCAACAAATATGACAAGTTTTTCAGTAAAAATAATTTTTAATCCTTGTGTCTCAAGGAAAAAAAGCAAACAAACAAAAACCCCAAACAAACAAACAAACAAAAAAAAACGAGGTATATATTACTAAGATCATCTAACTTGTGAAGAGTTATCTCACAGATGCCTTACCACTCTTTGGTTGAAGTACATTTACCAAGTTTGCTTTTATTAAACTCTTCAAGCAGACTAAATGCTCTGTGTTACTTAATTTGATTTTTGGAAACCTCCATGTGGCAAAGTTTGTACCAAAATAAAATTTGCCTTTTAAAAACCATCATTCTGAGAAGACTGAAATTAATTAAAATACTCGATACTCACTTTAGTATGCTTTAGCTTAAACCCCCAGTGTTTACCGCAGCAGTAAAAATTAATTAATAAGGAATGGTGGAAAAAGCTGAGAAAAACAGTGTAGTAAAAAAAACTCAGAAACTTCAGAATCAAATTGTTCCACCTTTGTTCCATGCGTGAAGTTCATCTTCAAGAATTATGACCACGAAAGGAAGTAGAACAACTCATTTCCAGAAAGTTTGTTTTTTTACACTTTGTTCTACTGGTAAGTTTCAAGTGCCTCGTTAAAATGAAAGTCTAACTCTTTTAAGATGTACCCATCCATGAATTTAACAAGCCACAGACAGTTTTCTAATGAAGAAATAACTGTAAACTAGTTTTCTGCAAATCAGTGACCTTCTGTTCTCAATAATGTACTATTTAAAGTCTCTGATGTGTTAGTAATGCTATACACTTCTAGTAAAGCATAACAGCAGACCCTAAATAATACAATACTGGATGTCTCTGATGTATTAGTAATGCTATATACTTTTAGATAAGCATAACAGCATACCCCAAATAATAAAACACCGGGTAAGTTGGCTACCTAGTGGGATTTTACCTTTTCACCTGGAGTCCAATCAATTTTCGTCATCGAAATTTTTGAAGCAAATACAATCACTGGTGAAAAAAACAGTGTAAAGGAAACTACAGAAGTTTAATGAGTAATAATGAAAATGTCTGCTTTTAAAAGACGTCTCAATTTCCCCCTTCTCTAACACAAAAGATCCTGAACAATCAGAATATCGCATCAAAGTATTAAGAAGACAAGTAAATGAAATATGTTATTTAAAGGGAACTGATAGCAATCCAAACATATTTCTGAATAAAGGTTTCTGGGGGCTCTTCCAAGTACAGAGGGTAAGGGTAGACATCCCAAAGCTCAGATCACTTTCATGACCGAGGACAATGGCAGCAGAGCCCTGCATTGTTGGAAGGGGAATTAGGTTGGTTTCCATTGGTCCACAATAGGTCCTTTGATATATTTGTATAATTTTCTCTCAGGACTGCGGTCCTCTTTAAAAGCCTCTTCACAGCTACTGAAATCAAAAGCAGACTGTAGCTGAATGGCTTATATAACGATCTGTTGCAACCCTTTTTTGACATTGGCCGATCACCTGGAGTCCAATAAAATCACTGGGATGATCCTAATTTCAGCAAGATGTGGTAAAAGCCAGTGTGTTGAGTGTTTATCTAGGGGAGGCATCTAATGAAGCCAAGCACCAACAAACATGATCCAAAGCATCTACTTAGGCTTAAAAGGAAATCTTGTATATGTCAACTGTATTTTGTATTTCTGTGAATTAGGTTCACTTCAGAAGTGGTGCCCCCTTTTTGCAGGCCTTCTCCATACCCTTCCTAAAATGAAGGAAGTTGGGAAGTTGGTCTGGCTGACTTTCTGATGTTCCTTCCTTTCTGAATTATCATATAATACTACAAAGAACACCAGGGCATTAGATTTAAATATACTGCTGAAAGAAGAGTTACAGCTTTTTAGAATGACCCTGAAGCTCATCTTTATGTTATTAATACTGTTTTGACACGCTATATGCATTATAATGGCAGAAATATTAGAGGGTCCTAAGCAAAGACTGAAACCTCATTTCATCTTTTATCAGCAATGGTTTAACTTAAAAGGAAGATCAAGAAGCCATAAAGGGAAAACTGTGAGATGCACTGTAAAGGATACTGGGAATGAAAGCAATGCATGATATTACAGATATGGCCATCCTTATGTGACACACAAAGTAAGTGTTCCATTGTGGACAAGACTTGTAAGAGATTATAGATTGAAGTGTTATGTATACAACACCAGAGCCAAATGCCACCAAAGCTCCTATGTCATGGACGCTGGGAACAGACAGCTCCTGGAAAGAGATTCAACACAATGGTTAGCTGTTACTAATCGTACAGTGGTAGGAATCAGTGAGCCCTGAGAAGATGCTCAGCATGTAGAAGCAGCAGGAAACTGTCCCTTCTAACAGTCTACACAGGGAAGATGAAAGAAAAAGGAGAAAGAGTAGCTCAGAGAGGTAAATTAACCTTGGCCAAAGCCACCAGGTAAAAGCTAAAACACAGAAAAGCATAGAACAGTTTTAATGCTCTTCAACAGTCAGTCATTTTCACCTACTGTTTTCACAAGCAGGACCAGGCTTGTGTTTTTCTTAAGAGGTTCCTGTACTTCTTTTCCCTTTGCTCTGCCAAAGATTTTAATCCTTCTGTGTTGAAAGTTGAATCTGCATTTGTGTGGCCATACAATAACTAACTAGTGGTCATTTTTCATAGCAACTGATCTAAACTGTGACCACTGCAGCTCTGTCCCTGCCCTCCACTGGTCAGCCACAAGACTCAAGGAAATGAGTCAGCAGAAAATTAGTTATATATTTAAAGGGGAAATAAAAGTGTTACCTAAAATAAGTTCTTGATATGAAGGTCTTCCTCTGTCAGTCACTTGAATTATTCAGCCCTCCAACTCTTTCCCACATCACCAGTCACTTTTATTCAACTTCCACAACATGTGAAAGAGTGTTTAAAATTCCAGCATCACTACATGTGGCCTATATTTTTTAAAACCCTAACTACGGAAGATTCTCTCCTTTAAAACGCACACAGGTAAAATATCTGGTAACAAAATAGATGAAGATTCCCAAGAAATTGTATTCTAAATGTTTCAAAAAAATATGAATTCTAAGTTATGACACCCTGGAATCCAGTATCAGACAGATAAATTAGCTTTAAAGCTCTACTCTGTCACCAGAACATAGCAAAATATGTGCTATGATCTGACCTACTGCAGTTCTATTTTAATAATTCATGAAAACATGTCTATATTCTCTCATTATGTATTTTAATATCTTTTCTGTCAGGAAACCACTGATTTCTTTTTCTTTTAATGGTGATTATATTCACATGCTCTATTTTATTTTTTTTCCTGTGCTTTTCTTTCTCATCATTCCCCTCTATCTCTCTGTGATGTATTAAGTTCTCACAGATTTTTAAAGCATGTTTCTCACTAAGGTATTTCAGTGGCCTCTCATCTATACTTGCATTTTCTTTTCGTCTGTTCCATTTTTTGCCTTCCATGCAGAACTGACAGCATTTGGTACGGAAAGCATTAAGTAAGCTTAACTGCTGGCTTTTGCATTCAGCCCTGTATACAATACAGGTAATTTTTCTAAGAGAGCTCTCACTCTCGCTCCTATCGAACTGCCAAAGCTTCCCTAAAAAAACAAAAAACAAAACAACAAAAAAAAACACATTACACATAACACCTACAGAACCATGGGAAATCTTACTACCTCTGGTGTGGTAAGCCTCCAAAGCTTCCTCGTCAAAGATGGGGAAATCTCTCCTTAATCGTGTGTAATGTCTAACTGGCAAAAGCAAACCTGCTGAGACCTGGGTTTCTGCTTTGCTTTATTCATGAAGGCCTACGGGGCTTTTCCTTCTATATACAATTATCTTCTCAAAGCTGTCCCTCCACTGTCTTTTATTCCTACATTTCAAGCATTGTATTATTTAAACCAGAGAACAAACACCTCATTCATGATCATTACTTAATTTCTCAGAAACTCTTTTGCTTTTAGAGAACCCACTCCTAGAGTTTTCTACCACGCATATTCTCATTTTTGTAAAGTGTTCAGAGAGCAATACCACCAAAACCCCATACTGCCTATCATACTGCACCTTGAAGCAAAAGCTTGAAAAAATTTCCCTTACAACTAATTATGTTACTTAAAATATTAATCACAAGTAGTGTTAGATTAGCGTTAGTAAATGCAAACCTTAAATATTTCCAGTAATCTTTCACACTGGAGTCTTTTTAACAACCTAGATATTTTGCTAGGGGAGAGAGAAAATGAAGTGATGCCCAACAATGTCAGTCAGCTTTACTAAAGTACTCAGGTATGAAGCTAGCTCACCTGCTGGGGAAAAATAAGCATTAAGAAACAACCAAATTGTACACAGGAATATGAATTTCCTGCATGATGCACTGCTAGAGAGACTGGGCTGAATGTTAAAGAAAACTTCAAATTCCAACTTTTCTTTTATCTTCTGACCGGAAGCAACCATCTGACCTTGACCAAGTCTCACAGCCTATTCATGTCTCAGTTCTTGTGCTGGTAAGTTGGGTTAAGTGTACTGTTCACTATACAGTTAGAAGACCTAAGACTTGCAAGCCACCATTTCTAACTTCATGGGCAATTAAGCATGCTCAGATATTTGCTAGATTAAATCCTTAGCTAGATAGGATCCTTAATGTGTTCTGAACCTTTCCTACAAGCTGCACCTAACATGCAAAGTAAGATCAAAGCAAGAGAAGGAGAAATTAAGAGGCAAACAGGCAATGACAGCCAATAAAGATTAGGTAAGAAGTAATGCTATTACTCTCAGTGAACCTCTTTTGAAACTTTAGGATCAAGATCCCTACTTCCTTGACCCTCCCAAATTATTTTGTGTGCCGTATTTGTCTTTTCCTAATTGAATCTGAGTGTATTTTAGTCAAGCAACACTGTCCCCTGTCATCTGACTTCTTTTGTGCCACATATAAATCTAACCAGTAAGAGTACAGATATTTAAAAGTAGAATAGTATGCAATGCCTGTAGAGTTTGCTATCCACACACAATGCTTGGAGGTAAAACTAGAAACAGCAGGATACCAGTCTAAGATAGAAAGGTTTTTGTCTGAAAATACCACGCAAATGACCTGCAAAATTGTATTGGCTGCTGAAGCCCTGACAATCTTTATTTTCAATTTCTCTGTATATTGTCAGGTCACCATATGACAGAACAGTCTTTACCAAAATGTTCCCCAAAGTAGACCATTCTTCAAAAGAAATAATTCATCTCTTTCCACAGATTTCAAGGCAGTATCTCAAACTACCTGCCAAGTAAACTTCATTTGATTCTCAGATGAAGAATTTATGATATTAAACTGTTTTCTAGTACAGACATGTTACAAAATAAGCAAAACCCCTTACTGACATAGCTATACAAGCAAAAAATAAATTAAAAAAAATAAGATTAAAAATTTAATTTACAATGATAAACCAAATCTGTCATTTTAAAGCTATTGAAAATGTCAGAACTAAGAAAGACATTCTTACTCCATTTGCCCAGTATCCACACTGAGATAACGTTAACCATTCTGATCTATCTGATTTTTTAACTGCTAAAACAGTTTTAGTTTTATTTATGATAAGATTTATAATCATACCTGAAAAGTTGCAACTATGCCCATTCCAGTACAACCCATCAATCCAATGCATAATGAGAACATGTTGCACGAAGACCTAATAAAGTGCGATGACTCATTTTGCTTCTTTATTATTAAATATCTGATATACATTGTAATTACACCTGAAAAAAAAGTATTTTTTCAATGTTCACATATCACTTACACTTCAATACCTTGCATCGTAACACATTTACATACAGAATAAAATTATAAGCATAATGCAATAAATAATACTGCCTTAATTTTGGATCTTCACATCTTAAACTCCACATTGCTGCAAATCAGTTCAAGAAAAAATTATTTTAAATACCATATTAAATACCAGGCACTGGCATTCCACATCGGGAACAGCTGTTACAGGCAGAAGTGGAAGAATTCAATCTGCTCTGATATACACTCTTGTACCAGAAGTACATCTCTTTAATAATGGACATCCTGAAGAATTAATATATTTCTCCAGCATGTAAACAGAAAAAAATGTAACTAGCTTTGTATTCAGAAAATATTCAAAAAGCTTTTGGCCAATTCTGGCTATTCTTTAGTATAACAGAGGCCCCAAACCACTACTCATAGATTTTATTGCAGCCCACATGACCTCACTATGCAGTTCACTCCTGACAAAAACCTCTACTGAATTTTAAGATGGTAGTTCATCAGGATATAACAAGCAGTAAACTGGATTCCATGAAAAAAATACTGTATTTCAGATTGATAACACAAAACATGGTTTCATTCTATCTACAGCTGGAAGAATAAATCATGTAACTTTGTTCAGGTACTGAGATGCTACATGCAATGCAACCAGACAGTGTGACTGAAATAGATTCTTTGAAAAGGTAAAATATGGGATTTTAATTTGCATGAAGGCCTTCACAGCCTCTATATATACCTTTACAGAGTTTTTCATACTCCATCCCCTAGAAGCGAATAGGAAGTCCCAAACCTCCTCATTCAAGGTCAGCAAAAATTTAGTGGAGTAGGCATCTTCACAGAGGAAGCCAAGTGTTGCTTCAATACTGTTTTACCTTGCTGCAGCATTCTTTAACCAAATGTCTCTCTATATCAAAGATATATCTCTATATCAAAGATAAAGTTGGTGCACACTAATTATGCCATCTTTCTTCCTCTTTTTATTTCCAGTTACGTTGACTACTTTGCACTGATGAGATGCTCTTGAGAGACAGAAGAGCCTCCAAGGCTATGCTTCCCCAAGCACCTGGCCCTCTGGATATGAATTCCATCTAGCTCACATTACCACTGAAGTGTGGAGTACTTTTTCTGCAGAACATTGTGTGGACTCCAATACAGCAGACAATAATTGTTAGTTTACATTTCTTTTCTGTGTTAGGCCAAGTAATGTATACCTACCTAAAAGTGCTGAAATATTAATCATAAAGCCAAAGATACCACTCTCAGGAGGTTTAGTTCCAGTGTCACTAAAGCAAGAAGAGAAAGAAGAAATTAAAAGTTATTTGAGATCTGTGAAACACAAATGAGACACATACATGAAACCTCAAGAGAAATGTAACTTGTGTGAACTGCTGTTACGTAAGACATTTAAATGTATAAATTGGAATGTCACCTGCTGCATGCTGAAGCTATATTTGTAGTACTGAATCTTTGTTTTAGAAAGTAATAACAGTTTTAGAGCACAGTATTTGAATTGTATTCCTTCATTTTCTCTATGCAATATGCAAAGATGTGAGAGATTACAATACTGTGGTCATGAATTACATAAATGATAATAAAAATGTTATTTTAGAAATGACATTTCTTTTATCCACTAAACTAACACTGTGAAATACATATCTAATGGCATTCAGTATCCTAAAATGTTAGAGAATTTACACTTACTTTCCTGATTTCATTGAAAAGACTTTACCCCAGGAGAGCAATTGTGTTCCAATGCCTAGGAACATCCCTAGACACCGTTTAATTTTCGAATGTGCGTACAACATAAGAGGACTTTCAGCCCAAGGTGTTATCTTTCACTGAAGCAAATAGCCCTCATAGGGGATAATTAGGAGTTCACTGGGCCAGACAAATGGAGCATACGTAAATATATATAGGTGAAAAATGTCATATATAAAAGATGTATGTTATGTAGAAAATGGAATACCTTCATCACAGAATCCTTTTCCCTCTTTTTTCCCTACCTATTTGCAAACACCCACACAAACACCCATAGCAGAGAATGCCCTTGCCTAGCAGGAAGGGCATACTCCTGGGAGGATGTGGGTTCAAGTCTCCTCAAGCAGGATTCCTTTATGCTGAGAGAGAGTGAACTGTGGAAAGAAGAACACTGCAATACCGTCACCTCTGTGTTATTTTTTCTTTTCTATGGCACAGCCAGATGAGAATATCTGAGAACATCAGGCTCTGTTTGTCAAGCCAATGGAAAACGTAGCTCACGAAGTCTTATACAACTTGGATGTGAGCTGAGTTTTTAGTTACTCACCAGTACTAAGAGGCTGTGGGGTAACACACTCACCAGAACTAAGATGGTTGGGCATATAAACAGAGGCACCCAGGGAACTTTGCTGTCAGAAATGCAAACAGGTAAGGATTTTAGCCTGTGCCAAAGTTCAGTGGAAACTGAACAAAGACTCTGAGAATGAAACCTTATCTTAGTTATATGATGAGACAAGTAGGTACTAGCTAGAGATTTTTCACATGATTCAAGAAGATAAATCCTCTTCATTCCAACAGTGAGGTTGGATTAGATTTTAGTGCCAAACATCTGAATGTACCGCTGTGTGCAGACATGACAGGTGCTCATCCTGAATGCTGGCGCTTTAGTACCCAAAAGAGAAAGCTCTCTCTACATAAGCAAATGTTTTTAAAGATTTTGACGATTTTGTTAACTTCAAGCTAGAAAACTATAACCATATCAAAATATCTTTTTTTTTTTTTTTACAAAATCACTTTCTCTATCAATCCCCTTATATGTCACAGAAGCATTTGTGTAATCAGTTGCTAAGGTGATTTATCAAGAATGGGAGGAAGCTTAGAGTGCAGGAAGAATCCTTTTCTATGACAAACTGAAGTAAAATGAAAAAAATAAAATCTTGTATTTCTTTTTGATGTGACTGGTTCCAAATCCTCAGACGACAAAAACTTGGGGTGCCTAGGCTTTTATACAAGTTTTTACAACTTCTCAAACATTAAGAATCCCTACTGACATCTATTTTCCTGTTGCAATGCTTTCTGAAGTCTTGTTACAGCTTGTACTCTGTGTTAGTCATTTCTCTTTGATAGTAGAATTGATGAAAACAATAGGGTGACTCTCATTTTTTTTGTTTCACATTTCTGAAAATTGTCTTAATCCTCACTTCATTTAGCTGATTTTTTAACCTTGAACTTCACATCTTTTCCTCATCTTTCTGGAGTGTTTTCACAAATACCAATAAGGGCTTCATTTAAACAGTGGGCTACTTGTGACAATCTTGAAGGACTTTTGCAAATCAAGAGACTACTCTATGCTAAGTACAGGATTGTGATCACTTCAAAGCTTCTGAAGGGCTTTAGGTGAGAAGAGAATGGAATCAACACATGCAAAGAAAGCAGCCATTTGAAGTTCTTGGAACACTTCACATCATAAGAGCAATCCAAATAGCCTGAAATTGCATTGAACTCCAGTCATTTTTTAATTAAACCTGTTCTCAAGCTAAAGTTTTACAGGTGAATTTTGCCATTGTTAATTTTTAAACTCAATAACCTTTGACATTTACTTCCAAGTAATTTCATACCAAGAATATTATGTCGTATCTGTGATGTATTTACAAAGTACTGTACAGGATTTTTAAGGACACAATCTTTCTAATGCCATATTTTCTACTAAAAATATCCCTAAGGATAAAGGAAGACTTAGATACATTCTTAGTTTACTTCTGGCCTACTGCTTTGGAGAAAAAAGAAAAAAAAAAAAGAAAAAAAGTATCATGTAGCAATTACTGGTTTTTAATGAAACAAAAAAGACACATACTGGACCTGGTGCTCCCCAGTGCAGACAAACTCATTACAGAGGTTAAAACTGGAGGCAGTCTCTAGGCTGCAGTGACCATGCCCTGGCTGAGTTTGTGATCTCAAGGAATATGGGCCTGGCAAAGAGCAAAGTCAGGGCCTTGTACTTCCAAAGAGCAAACTTCCAGTTGTTCAAAGACCTAGTGGACAAGATCCCCTGGAACACTGTCCTTAGGGACAAAGTTGCTGACAGAGCTGGCAACTCTTTAAAGATGTTTTTGTTAGAGAACAAGAACTCTTCATCCCCCTGCGTAAGAAAGCGAGCAGGGAGGGCAGAAAACCAGGAAGGCTGAGCAAAGATCTGATGGTCAAACTGACGTGCAAGAAGGAAATGCGCAGGCAGCAGAAGCGGGGACTTGTGGCCTGGGAAGAGTACAGGGATGCCGTCCCTATATGCAGGGATGCAATCAGGAAAGCCAAGGCACAGATGGAACTGAGCTTGGCAAGGAATAACAGATAGGGATTCTACAGGTACATTGGCCAGAAAAGAAAGGCCAAGGAGAGTGTGCTCCCTCTGATAAATGAGAAGCGAGAACTGGTAATGACAAATATTGAGAAGGCTGAGGTACTCAACAAGTTATTTGCTTCAGTCTTCACAGGCATTCAGTCTTCCCAGGTCTCTCCAGTCCCTGAACCTCTAGGCAGGGGCTGGGGGAGCAATGTCTCTCCCACTGTAAGCGAAGAGCAGGCTCGAGACGACCACCTGATGAAACTGAACAGGTACAAGTCTATGGGGCCAATGCCATGCATCTCAGGATCCTGAGGGAATCATAGAAATATAGAATATCCTAAGTTGGAAGGCACCCACAAGGATCATCAAGTCCAACTCTTGGGTCCCCAAAGGACCATCCAAAAAAAAATAATAATAAATCAGATCATCTGTCTGAGAGCATTGTCCAAATGCTTCTTGAACTCCGGCAGGCTCGGTGCCGTGACCACTGCCCTGGGAAGCCTGTTCCAGTGCCTGACCACCCTTCCGATAATGACCCTATCCCTAACACCCAGCCTGACCCTCCCCTGTCCCAGCTCCATGCCGTTCCCTCGGGTCCTGTCGCTGTCCCCAGAGAGCAGAGCTCAGCGCCTGCCCCTCCGCTCCCCTCGTGAGGGAGCTGCAGGCCGCTGTAAGGCCTCCCCTCAGTCTCCTCTTCTGCAGTCTGAACAACACAAGTGACTTCAGCCGCTTCTCATATGTCTTCCCCTCTAGACCCTTTACCGCGTTTGTTGCCCTCCTTTGGACAATAACAGTTTTATATCTTTCTTATACCGTGGTGCCCAGAACTGCACACAGTACTTGAGGTGAGGCCGCACCACCGCAGAGCAGAGCGGGACAATCCCTTCCCTCAACCAGCTAGCAATGCCATGCTTGATGCACCCCAGGGTACGGTTGGCTCTCCTGGTCACCATGGCACACTGCTGGCTCATGTGCAGCTTGCTATCAACCAAAACTCCCAGATCCCTTTCTGTGTGGCAGATCTCCAGCATCTTGCCCCCCGCTCCAGCCTGTACGTATAGCCAGGGTTTCTCCTTCCCATGTGCAGAATCCAGCACTTGCTCTTATTAAACCTCATATTGTTGGTGATTGCCCAGCTCTCTTATTTGTCTAGATCTCTCTGAAAGGTCTCCTCACCCTTGACGAAGTCAACAGCTCCATCCAATTTGGTATCATCTGAAAACCTTCAAGTCCTTCATCCAAATCATTTATGCAAACATTGAAGAAGACTGGTTCTAACCCCACTAGGGACAGGTTGACATCCTGAAGTAACCCTGGTTACAAGAACCCTCTGGGCCTGACCCATTAGCCAAAGGATGTTATTTCTGTTCCCAGTGACACTCTGCTTATTGTCACTGGTCCCCAGTATTGGGCTGCAGCTATTGTTTACAAGATTGTGTGTTTTATTTATTTATTTATTTATATTCAGCATGCACCTTCAGGACTTGATAATGTAAGACTTTAGGTAGAGCTAATATATCTTAATATCTAGTATTATTGTAAAAAGTAGACAAGTTTTTGGATGTGCAAGCTGTTCTTTGAGTGAATCTACATTCCATTTGCTAGGGATAGTTAGGTAGTTCTTGCTTAACTAGCGCGCCTGATAACTGTTTAGCGTAAGAAAGCATCCTGATTTGAAAAGTGGTATGAGGAAAAAGCTGGTATGAGAAAAACATAGTGCTATGAACTGAACTATTAGAGAACTGAACTAAACTATTACTCTGAACTTGCTCTTCTGGGTGAAACTGGTGTCATCCCCCTGTATACAGTGCAAATATTTACTCTACCATCCTTCAGCTTGAAACCTGGCAGGCAACTCATAGTACAGGAAATCAGTTCTCTGAGATTTCAGGAGCCTTGGATGGTAGAAAGCCATTTTGATATACTGTTTCAATGGGATTGGTGTGTTCATAAAAAGATTTAGGTTCTGTTAAATTGCTTTAAATTGCTTTTCAGTAGAAGTGTGTTCAGGCAGAAATTGTTTTCCTGTTTCCAATATTATTTTTCTTGCATGATTGATGTCTTCGTGTATCCTGTTTTGGCTCAGGGTCACTAACTGCACAACACCAGACACAGCAGACGTGGGATGGTAGAGTGACAGTGCTTCTGTTCCTCAGTAGGGAGGGCTGAGTTAGACGTCAGCAGACCATAACTTGGGGACATAGATGGTTTAGGGCAAATAGCAATGGAAAATGTGTTGGGAGTAGGCTATGGAAGGTAAACAGTGGTGGATTCCAGCAGGTAGAGGGATTACACCTTTATCCAGGGCACTCATAGCCCTGACCAGCCTCTCCTAGGACCTCCACTGGAACACCTCTGCCTATGGGCCAGGAGCTCCATTTAATCTCAGAGTTGGGCTTTTGGACCCTGCTTTAACTATGCTGTAAATGCATCTGCATTCAGCCCCATCTCCAGCCCCGAACTGGCTGATGGAGTTGCCAAACCTCTCTCCATCTTATTTGAAAAGTCCTGGCAGTCAGGTGAAGTCCCTGGTGACTTGAAAAAGGGAAACATCACTCCCATTCATAAAAAGAGTAGAAAGGAGGACCCAGGGAACTACAGACCAGTAAGCCTCACCTCTGTGGCTGGCAATATCATGGAATGGATCCTCCTGGAAGCAATGTTAAGGCACATGGAAGACACGGAGGTAATCTGAAACAGCCAGCAGGGCTTCACAAAGGGCAAATTGTGCCTGACCAATCTGGTGACCTTCTACGATGGAGTGACTGCATCAGTTGACAAGGGAAGACCAACCCATGGACTTCTGCAAGGCCTTTGACATGGTCCCACATGACATCCTGATCTCCAGATTGGACAGATATGGATTTGAAGGGTAGACCATTCAGTAGATAAGGAATTGGCTTGAAGGCCACACTCAGAGAGTGGTGGTCAATGGCTCTATGCCTAGATGGAGGCTGGTAACAAGTGATGTTTCTCAGGCATTCATCTTGGGACTGGTTTAATATCTTTATCAATGACATAGACTGTTGGATCAAGTGCACCCTCAGCAAGTTTGCAGATGACACCAAGCTGAGTGGTGCAGTTGATACTCCAGAAGGAAGGGATGCCATCCAAAGGGACCTGGACAAGCTTGAGAAGTGCGCCGATGCGAACCTAATGAGGTTCAGTAAGTCCAAGTGCAAGGTGCTGCACCTGGGTCAGGGCAATCCCAGATGTGAGTACAGACTGGGAGAAGAACTCACTGAGAGCAGCCCTGTAGGGAAAGACCTGGGGGTTCTGGTGGATGGAAAGCTTGACATGAGCCAGCAGTGCATGCTTTCTGTAATTCTATGATTCTATGATATGGAACAAATACTTATGCTCATTTATCTGCAATGATGTGTAGGTGAGCACATCATGGACAAGATGAGGAACCCAGTATGAAAATTACATCATTTGTGTCACTATCACGTGGCAGAATTCTTCTAGGTCCAACAGTCTTCTGAAGAGTTGAAAGAGGATAAAGTAAAGCAGATGGAGAACAAATATTCTGGGGCCAAAAGACTCATCATCATCATCAAATTTTCTGCATAGACATCATAAACTATTTAACACCAAACTGAAGCCTTAAATTTTTAAGGTAGGAAGATTATGTTCTGACATCAGCACAGTTTCAATGGCAAATGTTGATGTGGTCTTTCTCTCACTGTAAAAACTGTCACATGGTAAACAAATATAATTAACAAGTTACCTCAAGGCATACAGAGGTTACTTGAATAATCTAAATAAGAATTAGACAAATGTTGAACTAAAATTTGTCTATATTGTTCTCCTTTGTCTAACAGGAATTTCCCCACGCAAATTGTATTTCATTTCATTTAAGACATTGCACAACTGAAATCTTGCAACATTCTTCCTCTTTCTTTTTATCACTCTAAGTTTCACTAAATCACATTCTTAATCCCATGACTCATCTTATGCTAAAGCAATAAAGTACAACATAAGAATACAAACTATGAATATTGGCCTGAGCACACCGGGGGAATCATCATATTATTTCCAAGTGCACCTTCTATGAAGATCATATGCTTAGATCATATGTCTTTAGAACTATTAATAATTGTTCACCAGCAGTCAATGTATATCCCTAGTAAAAATGTACTAGTAAAAGAATTTCAAATAAACAAGATTTCTTCTAAAAAAAAACCTTTTTACTAGCAAATGCTCTGTTTTTTTGTTGTTGTTGTTTGTTTTATTATTTTATTACTGACACAGTTTCATCCATCTTTTTTTTTTTTTTTTTAGGGTATGTGGATATTTACAGTGATTCCTTAGTTAAAGGATAAGAATTATTGTTTTGTTTTGTTTTGTTTTTTTCCATTTAGATATTACCTGCACGGAGCTTCTTATTGATTTAACTATGGCAGTGGTGACACCTTCATCAGAGCTTTACAGCTGTGACTTCTCTGTTTGATCTACAACTTTAAAAAGAATCACCCTTACAAGCAACATATGTGTGCTGTCAAAAACTTGACTGTAAGTACAGTAATTTTTAAAGTAAGTCCTATTCATTCATGTTTCATTCAAGAACTTCGCATAAGCTGCAACAATAAGAAACACCATTTGTCAAATTTCTTACTACAAAACCTCACAGTCCTTCAGAGCACAAACCATGTACTGAATGTGGACACAGTTGCATCAAACAGTTTATTTTTCTTGGATAACAAGGGATAAATTGCACTGGTTACAAGCACTTCTGTGTCAGTATGTAATTATGGAAGAGCAGAACTGTAACCACTGTTGTTAAGGCAGTAGAATATTTTTGCACATACAAGAACAAGGCTTCCTAAGAGCCGAGTCCAGATACGGGCAGATAATCTTAACAAGTTTTGCTGACATAAGCATGAAGTACAGCTTTCTTTGGCTCAGTTTGAATGAAGCTCAACTATCTTGTGGGTTGCAATGTTATTTGCACCATCTCACTTGCTTATAATCATAGACCTGAAGCTTCAAGCAAATTTAAGAGTATGTACAACTCAAGTTATCAGTCTTAAAAAATTATGCATGTTCATAGGTTCTGTCAAGGAATTAGGTCTAGAATTATCTGAAACGTATTTGAAAAGCTTCTTTAGATCCTTTATATATCTGAAACCATTCTTGGATTTGTGTCTCACCTTTAATCTGTTAAGAGCTAAATGCTAGCAATTTCACTATTCAGATTTAAATGTTAACTAAAGCTATATAAACAATGATTTATTCAAATGTGTGCTTAAATGACTAAGGTTAGAATAGAATAGAATAGAATAGAATAGAATAGAATAGAATAGAATAGAATAGAATAGAATAGAATAGAATAGAATAGAATAGAATAGAATAGAACAGAACAGAACAGAACACTTTAGTCCTGTTGGAAGCATCCTACAAAGATCATAAAGTCCAACTGCCTGACCTCCTCAGGGCTAACCAAAAGTTAAAGCGTATTATTGAGGGCATTGGCCAAATGCCTCTTGGACACTGACAGGCATGGGACATCAACCACCTTGCTAGGAAGCCTGCTCCAGTGTTTGACCGCACTCATGGAAAAGAAAGTTTTCCTAATATCTAGTGTGACTCGGTATCAGGAAAATAGATGTTAGAAAAAAGCATGCCAGTCATCTCTTGGGTAGCCTTTTACACCCATTGTTGCTATGCCGAAATTGTAAAAATGCATGCCTGCGTGTCTCCTACAAAGCCTGTTGGAGGTCTTCAAGTCACACCATCATCTGCTGCACTTTGACCCAATTCTGGAGTTATGCAAACAAAACCCTACATGTACACTACTTATAACTGAGTGGTCAACTTACGTTCGTACGCCCATAGCATACCTTGGCTCCAGCCAAGAACTTCAGGCCCCGTGTGACAGACGTGTTGAGACCCCAGGTTCTCTGGGGGGTGTTGAGGCGTGCTGGGGGCTGGTGGGCAGCAGCACACAGAAGCCCCCCGCTCTCCCTCCCCACCTTCCCTTGGCTGCTCTCTGCAATCTGGGGTGCCGGTACGGCCGTGCCAGCGGTGCCCCCACACCCCGGGGGGCTCACCACCCCAACCTCGAGGGAGCCCCCCGGCACCTGCTGCCCCTCAGCCCACCGCCCCTTCCTGGTCCCCTGTCCCCCTTCTCACCTGATGTAGGGGACGAGGGGCTCGACGTGTCCCGCCAGCACGGCGATCACGTAGGAGACGATGAAGGCGGCCGAGGACCAGGTGACGAGCAAAGCGGGGACGAAAGCCACGCCGGGCATAAAGCACAGCATCGCCCGCGGCTGCCCTGCCCGGGGCATCGGGGCGGGAGCACCCCGGAGTCTCTCACACACACCCGCACACGGGGGCACACCGAGGGCTCACGGGGCACACGCACGCACCTCCGCCCGGTTCCCACCGTCCTGCCCCACGCGTGTTTTTCCCCCGCCAGGCAGCGGCGCGGCGCTGCCGCCTTTCCCCAGCGGCGCCGGGGATCCCCCGCCCCGTTTCCCGCCGCCTTCCCTTCGCTTTCGGTTCCCGCTGAGGCAGCGCCCTGGGGGCGACGGGAGCTCCGCCCTGACCGCGGCTAAGGGCGGCCAACGGCGGCTAATGGCGACCAACGGCTACCAACGTTGGCCAACGGCGGTGGCGGCGGGGAGCGAGGGGCCCAGGCGGGCCCCTCGGCTGCCGGGAGGTGTCCGGGTTTTAACGGCCTCGGCTGGGGGTCCCTCCCCGTGTACAAAACCCGCCCGCCCTGGGCTTTCGAACACACCTCGGCTTGCGAATTTCCTGGGGGTTGGTTCTTCACACGCATTGGGGAAATAGTTTTAAGTCAAACTCACACTGCTCTGTGTTTTCGCTTTGGTTTAACCTGTCAAGTTTATTTCTGTTTGCTTTGACATTTCTTATTTGTCTGCATTTCAGACTAACATCCAAACGCACGGTCACCATTCCGAAATGAAGACAAAGCACGCATAATCTGTCTGTTTCATCTCCTTGAACATTTCCTGTGAGTTCTGCCTGCAGTAGACATTCCGTGTACTGAAAACATCGTGAGTTAGAAGCCGAGTACTCTCCAAGCCTTTGAAGATGCTAAGAACCGCCAGAAATATAATAAAGGCACTTAGGACAGTGTGTAAAGACAGGAAAGTAATCACAAACTGTTCTAAGGCTGGTAGTGGAGGTGTGCTATATTCAACGCCTTTTGGCAGTAGCATGTTGCTCACATTCTTAATGTGTAACTCGAGTCTAATAATTTACTGATACTTCGTGATTACACTGGAGCACTTTCAAAAAAAAAAAAAAGCCCGTCCTTTCTGTGTTGGCTAATTCTTTAGTGCTACACTGAAAGACAGACATTTTAGATATAGGGACTGCAAGGACCTGGAAAAATAATTTTAAAAGATCATATTTAAACTTTCCATAGATAATCTGGTTTAGTAATTTCAAGTGGCAGAAATTTCTGGCTGCAAGAAAGGGTCTATTTCTTTTTGAGCTAGTGATGCAAAAGTAATGGGTTGAAATTAATATTTAAGCTGCCTTAATATATACTGATTTTAAGCTTTGTGTTTGATTACCCCTCAATGACAGGTATCTTTGTTTTGTTCCTTGAAACAAAATATTCCATTCAGGCTCTGTATCCAGCCTCTTCAGTAAATAAACGGACTGCAGAAATGTGTTGACGTTAATTGTACTTATAGAATGATTTTTTTTTTCATCAATAGCATAGTATTCCATTTTGTTTCTTTATAGAAGAAGGATTAGATTCATTTTATTTTACCTCAACAACATTTAGGTGATAACATTGGAAAAATATCACGTTTCGCAAAATCGCATTATACTAACTATAGTTTTGTAAGTAGTAGATAACTCACTCTTGAGTGAGAGTTGAGTATTTAAATTTTTCACATGACTTTTTGCAGTGCCTGGACATTATTTGGGCTGAAAGAAAAAGACACGTCTTTGGCTCAAGCAGGTAGTAATTTGCTGCATGACGATCACTAGCAAAGGCACTTTGCTGCTATGTAAACATTTATTACAGGTCATGTGATGTTTCTTTATACATTTATTGTAGGAAGCAGTCAGAATCAGCACATAATCTGTAAATGATGATCTTTAAATTGTTTTTGTAAACAGCATTTTTACACTGTTCTTTAGAAGATTAGGAGCTGCTAGGAGTAATAGACACAGGTTACTCACAAACATGGGGGGGTCATTTTATTTACTCGGTTAAAGAACATCAGTGTGGTATTTCAGGGATTGTATTTTGATTTATTGTGCTTTGGACTAATTATATTGAAACACCATGAGCATAAAAAAATAAAATAACTGTGGTCTTCAGTGTTACTGCACTGGATTTAACAAAGTGATTGGACTACTTATGTTTAAAATTTTTGTATGATTTTTTGCTTTTTAGTGTAATATCATATTAGAATTATTAGAAAAATAAAGTTAATGTACGCAAATAGTAACATACATGTCTGTGAGTTGAAAACATATTAAGATAAAGGAAATAGTCACGGAAGAGATCTAAAATAGATTATGCCGATGGTATTTGTATCCCCACTTCTATTCTATTTCATTTGCAGTCCGGTCTCCATTGTTTTTATATTTATTGTATACAACTGTTTCCTTTATCACTTTACCTTCTAAGGAAAGTCAGGTTATGTCAATTAGCAGAGGTGCATAAATGGTTCTTCTGTGCAAAGTGTCATGTAAGAAGCTCATGGCTTTGTTATATCACTTAAATAGCACTCTTAGATACCTAGGGTTTTTACAGATTCACAGATTCACAGATTTCTCTAGGTTGGAAGAGACCTCAAGATCATCGAGTCCAACCTCCGACCTAACACTAAGTCCTCCACTAAACCATATCCCTAAGCTCTACATCTAAACGTCTTTTAAAGACCTCCAGGGATGGTGACTCCACCACCTCCCTGGGCAGCCCGTTCCAATGCTTAATAACCCTTTCGGTAAAGAAGTACTTCCTAACATCCAACCTAAAACTCCCCTGTCGCAACTTTAGCCCATTCCCCCTCGTCCTGTCACTAGGCACGTGGGAGAATAGACCAACCCCCACCTCTCTACAGCCTCCTTTCAGGTAACTGTAGAGAGCGATGAGGTCGCCCCTGAGCCTCCTCTTCTCCAGGCTGAACAAGCCCAGCTCCCTCAGCCGCTCCTCGTAAGACTTGTAATATTTTTAGACTTTTAGATATTATTTCCTAGTAGAATCATTGTTGCCTTGGCATCTCCAATTTGAGACCAGTTATATACTGATTTTCAAACCAGCTGTCCCATCTCTTTACCATTCTGCTTCTTCTGCTGTCCATAACTGCATTTTGATCCCCCCAAACGTACTTGTTACTTGAATGAACTCCTGCTGCCTTGTGGGTGGTACTCCATGGACTTTTTGACCTGTTGATGAAATTTTTGTTTATTTTTCATTAGAAGACATTCTCTTTCTTGGTGAAGACATGTATAGCTAAAAACAATCTGTGGGGAATTGAAGGGACTGAAGCAAGGGACTGAAGCTGGGCAATCACATTCTCTAGTTGCCTAAGCATCCCACTTTGACCATTGATAAAAAGAATATGGAAGAGTACCTTCTAAATCTAGACAGATTAGTTGCATATTTCACTTCTCTGGTATTTGTATCTGTCAGATCCAGACCATTTTTTCTTCTGAATCCATTTTGGCATTTAAACAGTGGAACTGGGGGGTGTTTTGGACTGGCTTGTAAGTAGTCCTTATTTCCTCTGAGTGAAGCTAAGACAGGCACTGCAGTGGTTGTTCTTGTAACAGCATGGTCCTGATACCGATTTGCTTTGTTCCTTCCCCTGTTATACTTCATGCACTTAAACTCCTCATTGTCTGAGAAGTCTGCAAGCACAGCTGCTGTGCTCTTGCAGCCAGTTCTTGAGAAAGCAAAGTGTTTGGGCAAGTAGCAGACATCAGAGTGATCTCTAGCTGGAAAGATTTAGGCTGTGGTAGTTAGATAAGTCAAAGAATGTAGACACAAGTTCAGTATATGTGCCATTCACCTCTTTTCACATTGCTTATAAAGAGTAACATAAATAAATTGCGTAAGTTGCACTTACAAGAAAACTATTTAAAAATAAGGGTATGGAGAAGCACCATAGCTTAATTTAGGCAGATGTTGAAAGATATATAAATAAATGTCCTGGTTTCAGCTAGAATAGAGTTAGTTTTCCTCCTAGTAGCTGGTAGGGTGCTATGTTTTGGATTAGGATGAGAAGAGTGTTGATAACATGCTGATGTTTTAATTGTTGCAGAGCAGTGCTTACACTAAGTCAAGGACTTTCCAGCTTCTCGCTCTGTTCTGCCAGCGGGCAGGCTGGGGGTGCAGCAGGAGCTGGGAGGGGACAGTCAGTCACGGACTATGCAAACTCAGTGGACAATAAAATAAGAAAGTGAAGTTTGTAATGTATAATTCTGAGCTTATTTCTTGTAAAGTGATATGGAATATGAAAGACCTACTTAGAGGGCACCCCCTCCCCAAATATGTTGGTTTCCCAGTATCTTGCAAAGCAGTCAGCCAGATCCTGTGGAGAATTGCTATGGCAGCTTTTACTTCCCTGATTTAATAAAGAACTTACTGGAAGAGGGAAGAACAACTGAGATGAGAACATGACAGTGATGAAAGTCTGGAAGTCAAACAAGGGAGAGGTTACTTACTGTTCAAAATCTTGTGTTTTGCTACACACAAGCACTAGGAAAAAAGCTACTTGTTAGTAGCTCATCAGCCTTGACCCTTCAATGGAATGCTTAAAAATAGTTATTAACATCTAGCAATTCTTTAGCAAACCCTACGGCAAAAACAAGTGATTTTTGTCTAACATCATGTATTTTTTAAATCTGAGTAAAGGATATCTACTAAGTATCCTCTGGCCATCATACACAGGCATTCAGAAACCTCAAATAAAATTGAAAACATAGCTTTATTTTGGCCTGCTACTTCTCTGTTCTCCTAGCACTTTCATCCTTTCCTTAAACTTGAAAGTGTTTCCAGTGAAAAACAAAAAGCTTTAAAAAAAATCTGCGATAGGATTACGTTTAGAATACAAAAACATAAGGTCTGCAGATTTTGCACTCAGAGATAATTTGTTGGATTTATTTATATGTAACTAGACCCGGATATCTAGGGAGCTCCTCTGTAACAACACTTAGGAATTCACAAACTTATGACTGCTCATAAGCAGAACTAGATCTTCCCAGGGAACTGTGAGAGAGAAGAGGAAGAACTTGTTGCTTGTATAGACAGAAGCAGTAGATGGTTAAATAGAGAAAGGAGGGTGTGACAGCTGTGCAGCAGTTGGCACCACTGTAGAAAAGATAATATAGACTGGAAAGAGGAAAGCAGTTGCCAGCAACAGGTTGTGCCAGAACTGGATATTTACAGGAGAAATCAAACACACTACCTGTAGCTTCTGTAGAGGAGTGTAGGAAGGGTTCAGGCTGGCTTGTGGTATCTCTTCCTTTCCCCGGTGGTCACATGCAAGTTCTGTAACCATCTCTCAGTAAAAAAACACGCGTAAGCTATTCTCATTTCTGATTGAAATTGATTGCCAGTTCAGGAATGGCAGTAATTAACATCTTACAAAATCTGTGAAGTCTTATGCTGTGATGCATTCATGCCATTACACTTCTGGCAAGTAGTGTGCTTTAATTTTAAAATAGTTGTCAGGTGTTATCGTTGAAGAGAAAAGATGGCTTATTTTGCTCAGTTTGTTTTGGTTCCCTCTGTAGTTAGCTAGACTATAATATCTAACCAAATGTCTAACCACAACATAGATAAAGATCTCTCAGCTGTCAAAAGGAGCAGTCAAATAAAGAATATTGCCAAGTTCATAAAGAACTAGGAGAGGTAACGACTGAGATGCAATTGTGTAGTTTTCTAGAAAAAAAAAAAAAAAAGATAGAATCTTCCTGTAGTAACAGAACAGATTTGGATTGATATCTCTGAATAATACTGAGATCAAGGAACTTTTATTCCAGAATTTCTAGAAAAGATTAGTTCTCAAAATGTGTATTTTAAACTCATTTACTCCCTGTTTTCACTATATGGCTTTTTAAGTGATTGTTTTCAAAATAAAGGGTTTAATGGGATAAATCTCTGCTTCCAGAATGCACAAGCTGTAGACCAATGTGGGCTATCAGCAGCAAAAGAGAGAGAGGCTGTTCAGCTGCAGATAAGGCATTCTGCAGTGGCTTTTTGCTCCCTTGCTCTGAATGAGGTAGTCAACATCCTGAAGCATGCAGTGGGTGAATTTGTATCTAGTATTTTAATTTGGCTCTACATTTTTAGAAAAGAACATTTTCAGGGAAAAAGCAATCATTCAAAGCAAAAATTGTAGCTTTTTATGCAGCTTTGCCATCTGAGAGAATTACCTTTGCAGTTTGCTTAGTGGAACATGGTAACTGACATTAAGTTGTTTGGTGAAGAGGGAGAGGAAATGATGAACCTCATGACCTTGAGTTCAATTAGGATGTGAGGGGTTGAAAGAAATCAGAGTCTAAATTGAGAGAATTTGATAAGTACTAGAAAAAGCTATAAAAAATATCTTTTTCTCCAGGCCATAGCCTCCACTGTTAGAAGTGGCTAATGATGTGCTTTGTCCAACATAAAGCTTCCAGGAAATAGGCAGTGCCAACTGCTGAAAAATCAGATTTTTTTTCATATATTAAACTAGATTTGCCAGAACTGGAATCTCTGTTCAGTTTCAGAGTGTTGATTGGTCTGTCTTCTCCACATAATTTTGCTAAATCTTGAATTTTCAATTATTCCTTCCTGTTTATACTGTGCATAGCACATTGTTGGCCTTAGTGTTTGCTCCTTTGATAAGCTTAGTTGTTTTGTATCTGGTTACAAGGTCTAAAATAGCCACAGAGAGCAGCCACAAAAGCTTCAGGGTAACATTGTGAAAACTGTTTATGTTGGAACTGTTTGTTCCAAGCTGATAACATACAAACTTAGTAAAATGTAATTTTACAAAACCTAAATATTTTGTCCTATCTCTTTTGAGAATGTCTTTTCATTTTTAACAAGCTGAGTTTTCCATCCTTATTTGGCCTCTGCTAATGTCCTCCATGGTTCTTTGATAACAAAGATTTGTGCTTCATAGCAACTCTGATGAGACCACAAAAAATATTAAGTAAAGATAGGAGGATTGTTCCTGTTCAGTAAAAGTGAAGTGATGTCAGTGTCATGAGTCATCAGCAAATGCTCAGCTTTGTACCTGGGCCATGGGCGCTAAGATAACTCGAGGGAGCAGAGTGACACCATTTCTTACTAAAGTAAGGAAATTTTGATTAAGGAAAAATAGGTGCAATTCTTGGAGTCCCAAAGGAAAAGATCATAGAATCACAGAATCATAGAGTTATCCAGGTTGGAAAAAACCTTCAGAATCATCAAGTCCAACTACCAATCTGACCTACTGAGTCCCATTGCTAAAACATGTCCCTTAGTGCCACTTCCACATGTTTCTTAAATACTTCCAGGGATGGGGTCTCTGTCACTTCCCTAGGCAGTCCATCCCAATGCCTCACCACCCTCTCCATGAATAAATTCTTCCTAAAGTCCAGTCTAAACCTCCCATGGTGCAACTTGAGGCTGTTTCGTAATGTTCTGTCACTTGAGAAAAGAGACTGGCACCTCCTTGCTGCAGCCTCCTTTCAGGTAGGCATAAAGCAATGAGGTCTCCTGTCAGCCTCCTCTTCTCCAGATTTAACAGCGTCAGCTCCCTCAGCCACTCCTTATAATTTCTGTTTTCTACTCCCTTCGCCAGCTTTGTTGCTCTTCTCTGCACATGCTTGAGCAACCCAATATCCTTCTTGTGGTGAGGGGCTGCAAACTGTGCACAAGCTCATGAGCTATACCTGGGAGTTGTCTGTACCAGGTTTTCCACACCCATGATGGCAGGAAGAGGCATGAGTTTTTCCAGGCGTGTGAGAGCTGTGCATTGTTGCAGACCATTGTCAAGGGTTAACCGGAGGTGTGAAGTGGCACCATAGGCAGGCATGGCCTGAGGCTGCCCAAAAGAGCCGACCTGAGTGAGTTGCTCCCTCTCACAGGGCCACCTGCCACTGCCCTGCTGGAGAAACCCCACTTGGTCCTTTCGCCTGGGTGGGCTTTAGAGGATTCAGATTGTTCCTTGGAGGCACAAGAAGTTGAAGTATAGCTTTTCTGGGGATAACAGAGTAATTCACTGTAGTTGTAGAGTATATGAAAATAAAGTGTCAGGATGCATTCTTGGGTTGTTTTGAAATAAAACAGACATGAAACAGACATGAAGAACAACAGTCAATAGGGCTTTCTGGAAAGATCTTATAGTAAGCATGTCCACTCTACTCTCTTTGTAGTCTCTTAAGCATTTTGGGGCATAAAAAATGTATTTCTAGGCAACAAAGGAAATTATTCATCCTAAACAGGTCCTTTATCTACTTCATCTTTCTGTCTGATTCTATGGTCCACATAAGATAACTAACAAACCAAAATTAATTCTATTTCAATGGCAGTTCTCGTGTTCTGAACCGCCACCCTAGCACAATTATGTAAAAACAAACAAACAAACAAAAAAGTGCCTTTTGATATTGTCAAAATATCTTCTTGACCACTCCTCATCCTTTAAGGCCCCTAGTTCTCCTGCTCCCTTCCCCCCCCCCTTTTTTTTGCCTCCTTAGTGTGCTGCTGAGTGAATTCAAAAGATTACCTTGCTCATTCTAAGCATTGAATTCACACAGTCCATTCTCTGTGCTATTAAGACTTGCTGGAATTGGCAAAAGAATCATAAGTCCCAGTGCTGCTTTGCAACAATGACATCAATGTACTAAAGGCTCTGTGTTTTTAGTGTTAAAATACAAAACAATACCTTTTTACTCTTTAGAATAATCCAACACTTCAGGGAACTAGACATTACTCTGAGAAATACACTGCAGCCTAACTCCCTGAGCAGTTTAACTCATTTCAGTACCTGATGGATATTCATCCCCTCATCCACAGAAGGGCAGTTGACATTCTGCAGAAGAACTGCACCAGACCACGTTGCCTACCAATTTAGCCATACATTATCTGCACTACCTACAGATAATAACGCCTATCTGCAAAGTTTCAAAAGATTTCTTCTGGCTTCGTGCAGACATTTGTTATTTTAGTTTGAAGTGCTCAGAAAATAATGGGGTCTTTTGGAATAAAATATTGATGAGTGTTATGCTTTGAAATTTTGATTTCAGTGCTGGGTGCACATGCTGCCTCAGCCTCATCAAGATTTTCATCTTAAGAGATTTTAAAAATATTGTTGCTGTAATCCTTTGTTCTCTGGTGAGTGCTTTGTTTCTGTTTCTAAGAATCTACTGTTTTCCTTTTATCTTTAATTATACCTAGTATGGACCAGCCATGCTCTACAGCTTATTGTCAATACCCTTTATAGCATCTGCACAAATAGAAAAACCTCAGAAGTAGAAAGGGCAGGATGACTGGTTGCTGTTTAAGAGAGAACAAAACGTGTTTTTTTTTTTATTATTATTTTTTTTTTTTTCCCCTCACCAGTGGAAAAATGGGGCCAGTAGAGAAATGAGTTTTGAAGAAAAGAAACAAACAAAAAAACAAAAAACAAAAGGACTTTATATTCTATCAACAATATTTTCAAAAGTAAGGAGCCATAAATTTTCCTTGCATACTATTCTGAGGGTTAGGAGTTGAACATCTGAGGATTTTCAAAACCAGTGACACACTGAAGTACACAGCAGGATTTTCAAATTTGTGTTAAAGTCAAAACTCTCAATAGCTGCCTCTAATTAGAGTGCATATGCTCATGGGACTACAGACTGATTTAGAGATAATCCACTACAATATACAGCATCAGGGTCTAACATCATCTCTCAGAAACTGACATCCTGGTCACTTTCTATTTAGAGATGATATCAATGGGATTAAGTCTTTATCAAAGGCTAAGATCTCTGTAAATGGTAAGTCAAAACATATATATATTTTTGAATGATAAAATACCTGTTGACTATTTTTTTAGTCTGTCACGTACCAAATGACTAATGTTGATTTAATTATTGTATTTGATAGATAGTAGCACTGCAAAATTCACTGAGCTACTTGTTCCAATATGCCTAAGGCTACTGCTTTAAACAGGGTTTCAGAAGCATAGATATTACCATTTAGATATAATTTGGAGGAGGGAAAGAGAGAAGTCCTAGAACGCCCTTCTGTGTCCCACCTCCTTTCCACAGAAAGTACTAATGCAGCTCTTCAAAGTACTGACAAGTACTTTGTTTTGACTGCCTGTTTTGACTGTTGTTTAGGGCCTAGCCCTCTACAAAGTTCTCTGTTAGCCTGCAGGGGCACAGGAAAAAAAAAAAAGAAAGAAAAAAAAAAGTGACTTTATAGAAGAGCAGGTCATTAAGAGTATGTTAATATAATGAATGAACGTGGAAGTGTAGCAGAGAAACCCAACCCTTGACAGGCTTTGGTGGGGAAGAAATGAGCCAGAGCTGTAGAGCAGGGCTGTAGGTCCATGTTGGTGGATCAACAGCTCTGTCCAGATGCCAAAATGTCAACTGGCTTTAACCCAGCTGCCATAGATGATGTGAAGACCTAGCAATGCAGCTTTCACTGTGGACTAAGAACTCACATACTTCTTACCAGGAACTTGTATAACCTGCCCTGAAATCCATGCTGGCAAAGTTGCCCTGGATACTTATATATAATGTCTCTGTTTGATACATAGATGTGATTTCAATAGTGAGTACTGACAACCAAGTAGAAATTCAGAGGATTTTTGTATTTTACTATGCTAATGAAATTGCTTTCATTACATCTTTGTTCTTAAATGTTACTGAAAAGAAGCACAAAGGCAATAATATAGCAGTTCTAGGCTGGTGTCTAGATTGCCCTTGAAATCAACAGGAATTTAGACACTTTCACAGTAACTTCTGAGGACTTTGCCCATTGCATTTTAACTGATTCTCAATTACTTCTGTAAATCAAAGTGTACACATGACAAGGTTATTGCCACCAAGACTACAGGGCGTGGGGTAATGACATCTTCTGTTTGTTTTCTGTACTCAACTACTATTCTGTACTTTAACTGAACAGAGTTTTATGTAGGAAAGAAAATCCTAGTATGACGTACATCTATTAAAACACACTGTTAAGAATGCAACAACTCAGAAGTTAGAAAATGCCAGTTTAAGGCTTCTGTAATCCTGAGCATGTGCATTACAATACAGTGAGTGGTGAAATAACTGGCCACTTTTTTCCTCTCCATCCTTCAGTGTGCTGGGTGAACTTGTTCACAGCTGTGTAGAAGAACTTCTAATTCTTTACAAAGATCTGTTGTGAGTAGGGCAGGCATAGAAATGATGTCTGCATAATTGCCATAAGCAAATACAAATTGGCCTATGTTGCAAAACTTCTATAATGATAGCCAAGTCACTTCAAACAAACTTGCCACAGGTAAATCATTACCTCTGTGTCCTTTATTTTTGGTTGCCTGACTTAAGACACCTTTAATGTTTGGAAGTTCTGAGCATTCACAGATGTAACTGAAGTCACTAAAAGCTAACTGTTGAGCCTTCACAGCACTACTGGTGAGATCCTGTACTGTGAAAAATCAGTCCTGAAGTAGAAGCAGGCATGAAGTTTGCAGAATTTTCTTTGCCTTTGTGCTTCACAGAGGTGCTGCAAGATGAATTCATGTTTGTGAAAGCCCTTGAGGACGTTAGTTCTCTTTGCTTTAAAGCAATATTTGAGAAGTGTGCAGTGAATATTATTTTGGGGTAACAGAGATGCTTTAGATTCTAGGTTGATAGTTTCTCGTCTTCTGTCTCCACAAAAGATAATTACATTATTGCCTTGCATGTTTAGCTCTTGCTCCTCTCCCTTTGATGCACAAGATTTGGAAGGAATATTCCATGATACTTCAGCTTTTCTAAGGAAGGAAAAGTGTGATTAGTAGATTGCTGTTGTCCCAGGGCAGAAATGAAGAAGAGTAGTAGCAACTCAAGGCTTCTTTTCTTCCTGCCTTTCTCAAGTCTTTGAACATTACAGGATCTCCAGTCCCATATAAAAGAATGAGTAATTACTTGCCTTTTGAAAGTAGCTTCCACTCTTCTCTTAAAATCAGGCCTAACTGTAGAAAGAAAAACATCTCAAATTTAGAGAGCTTTCTGAGATCTAAGAGATAGAAAATGTTGGTGAAGGCAATTTGCAGAAAAACATGGTCAAGATGAAATATGTTCATTTTATAATTATTTGACTTTTCGTTAGATTGTGTGAAAGGCACATCTTTGCTTTATGTGCTGCTACGTGCGTCTTAAAGTTAATACAAGTACAAGTACAGTTAACTGGATTATTCCAACAGTTTACATAGAAAGTGATTTGGCAAGGCCCTTAAGTATATGCCTAATTATAATTGCAGCATGTAATTCTTAGCTATCCTGACACCTAGTGGAATTTATTGCTTGAAGCAAAATATCTGGGTTCATTTGCCTGTAGAGTGATTGGGGAAAAATAAGGAAGTTAAATATCCCATTCTCAGACAAAATAGCAAGATTCTCATGTGAACAATTGCCTAACCAATGAATTAGATAAAATGTGAAAACAAATTCAGCTTGAGCTCTACCCCTTTTAGAGACATGCTCATAAAGCTGGTTGCAAAGCTGCAAGGTCCTGGTTTTGAGCCTGGAAAGATTTGTTCTTTATAGAAGTAGAAGTATCCAAGCAATTTGGATTCAAATTCTTTCTCTAATGGGATTTGAATCTGCATCTTCGATAGTACTAGGTTGCAAATAATTAGCAAGTTGAGGGTGCCTGTGTTTTCATCAATTTTCCAACATGCAGCATGGAACAATTGAGATTTTCTTGCACTGGAGATGGCTACAGTGTATGAACCTTTGACAAAATGGGAATATGATGGTTGATGCTTGCCTGAACATGAGCCAGCAGTGTGCCCAGGTGGCCAAGAAGGCCAATGGCATCCTGGCTTGTATCAGCAATAGCGTAGCCAGCACAACCAGGGAGGTGATTGACCCCTTGCATTCTACTCTGGTAAGCCGCACCTTGAGTACTGTGTTCAACTTTGGGCCCCTCACTACAGAAGGACATTGAGGCCCTGGAGTGTGTCCAGAGAAGGGCTACAAAGCTGGTGAAGGGCCTGGAACACAAGTCCCATGAGGACTTGTGGCTGAGGGAACTGGGGTTGTTTAGTCTGGAGAAGAGGAGGCTCAGGGGAGACCTTATTGCTGTCTACAAGTACCTGAAAGGAATGTGTGAGGAGCTGGGGGTTGGCCTCTTCTCGCAGGTAACTAGTGATAGGACTAGAGGGAATGGATTCAAGTTGCGCCAGGGGAGGTTTAGGTTGGAAATAAGGAGACATTTCTTCTCAGAAAGAGTGGTCAGACATTGGAATGGGTTGCCCAGGGAGGTGGTGGCATCACTGTCCCTGTGGGTGTTCAAGGAAAGGTTGGATGTAGTGCTTAGGGACATGGTTTATTGGGTGGCATTGGTAATAGGGTGATTGTTGGACCAGATGATCTTGGAGGTCTTTTCCAACCTTAATAATTCTATGATTCTAACAAGCTAAGGATTATCTTCCTCCAGGGCAGTACTTTGGCACATAGGTGAGAAAATGTGAAGGATGAAGACTGCATGTATGAAGAGAAGGGGCTGGCAGTGTGCAACAGGTGATGAAAGCTTAGCTAGAGGCTTCTACATCTTGACACTGTAAGGGTTAGTTGTCATGAAGGGCCAAATAAATATAATCACCCTGATAACATATGGCAAGGAGGTGAAACACAGCACTGTGTGGTGGGCTCTGAACTCTGAAGGTAACGCCTAACAAATTTGCCATCCAGTGGCCTATGAAGAAAGGGAAAACGTGACACTAAAAAGGTAAATGGGAGTGGGGCTCAGTGAATTGATACATCTGTGCCAAAGAGCCTTGTACCTTGGTCGCATCCTTGAGAACTACAAAGGGTGCAGTCCTCTCATACCACAGCTATGCAAATGTGCTAGGACAAACTTCTGGGAATGGTCAGGCATTGTTACTTTATGCAGGGAAAAAGAAGAACATGTGGGTGATGTTCATTACCTGGAAAAGTCACTGCAGTGAATTGTCAGAAATACTTTTCCGTGCAGTGAGAAAGGACTACAGAGGTAGGTGCTGTTGTCCTTGGCCTCATGAGGGTCTATGGCACCACTTTAGTTCACTGTGGTAACCGGAATGCCTCTGCCTGATGAAACTGGACTACAGTGACACCAGCAGTGTCCGGTGTAGATATCTGAACTTTATGGCAGAAACTAGGCATGCAGATTCAGGACCTTTAATTAGGTTCTTATCACGTTTTTGTCTCAGGAAACGCTCTTGAAGAAACCCACGAGTAGCTTCTTCTAGCCTGCCGCTTCTCCTTACACGAACCTATCTCCCTGCACTTAATTTCTGTGCTGAATCACACCAAGAAATGCTTCAGCGAGAATTCAGCGCGCAGCTCTATTGCCCCTCATGCCAGGACGGCACGCCTCTGCCCACACCCCTGCGGAGAAAATCGCGCGGACAAATCCCTCCCGCCAGTAAGCTGCCCGGAGGCCGCCCGGGGCCTAGCGGGCCGCCAGCGGGGCCCGAGAGCCGCCGCCAGGTGGCGCCGCGGCGCTGCCGGAAGGGGCGCGGGTGGTGGCGGCGGCGGCGGCGGGACCCGCCCGCCCGGCCCGGCGCATGGCAGCGCGCTGAGGCGGGCCGCCCCGGGCCGCACCGCGCAGGGCCGAGCCGGCCCGGGTGGCGGTGGCGGCGGCCGGCGGGCCATGCTGCTGAAGCTGCTGCAGCGCCAGACCTACACGTGCCTGTCGCACCGCTATGGGCCCTGCCTCTGCCTCGGCGGCCTCGTCCTCATGATCGTCTCCGCGCTGCAGTTCGGGGAGGTCAGTACGGCGGGCAGCGCGATTCCATCCTGCTCTGCTAGCCGAGCCGTGCCGTGCCGAGCCGAGCCGTGCCGTGCCGAGCCGAGCCGTGGCTCGGGCGGCTTTGAAGGGGGTTAGCGTGCTATGGCCCTGCCGTTCGAGAGGAGAGTTCCTACAGCAGGCAGCACGGAGCCGCGGAGGGGGGCACGTTCATCGCTGTCACTGATTTATTTCGTCCTTATGCCGCTCCGCTTTGGCTCGGGGTGGCCCCGGGCGGGTGGAAGTGGCACGGCTGCGGTGCTGCCCCTGGCCCGGCCCGGCCCGGCACGGCACGGCAGGATAAACCCGGCTCCAGGCGTGCCCGGGGCTGCTGTTAGATCGTTTCCAGGGAAAAATGCTGCAGGAGCGCCTGCTTTCTTGACCCGTGCAACTTTCCCCCTTTCCAGCACCAGGTGGTTTATTGGGGCTGTATTATTTTTGTTTGGAACAGCCTGACGGGACTCATGTAGGGCCTGTGCTTAGCATAGCCTTCAGACAGCGATTGGGAGTGACAGCTTTCTCCCCGCTAGAGTTTAAGGAGTTAAACCTGCAGTCTGTCTTACACTGCTTGCTGCTGATCAGTCGGTACTGCGGTGCAAGTGATGCGATACGACTTCTACTTTGTCTTATATAAGATTTTATACACGTGTATGGTATATTTCGAAGTTTCACTACGTATTACCCTGTCTATTTTGGAAGCCACCAAAGAGAATATCGGGAGAGGAAGAAAGATCTTGCTCGCTGTAGCGCTCAAGAAGCATTCATGGAATTAAAGAAAAGACTTGGTCAGTGTAAAAGGATGGCCATGCTAAATGCAAACAGACAGGTATTTCCCGATTCCTAAATTTCTCAAGATTCTCAAGACAAATTTTGCTGCTGTTTTGGTGGTGTTTCCCCCCTCCCCGTTTTATTTTGATGAGCTCTTTCAGACTTAAAAAAAAAAAAAAAAAAGAGAGAGAGAAGAGCCATGAAGAGCATTATCTGAAACTATGGTGGAGCACAATCAGAAGTGTATTCTGTCTGGATGCTCACTGTCTTTCATAAGGTGCTTCCTGTCTGCTGTCTTGCAGTGGTCACAAGTTGCTGAAACGCTTTGAAACCACGAGTGAGATAGTTGAGCCATCTGTTTATATGTGATTGTCAGCTTTTGTTTTAAAGCTGATTGATAGATATCTCTTGGTGCTATGAAACTTCAAGTAAACTTTTGCTTTTCCCCAGAATCGGGACCTAAGGCAAACATCAGCATTTCTGAGAGCTTTTATAAACTGCTTCAATACTTGTCCAAATTACAACTGATTTTGCTGAGAATGAGTCCAAGTCACTTCTCAGAATACCAAATCTGAGTTTGCTATTTCCAGTCTTTTTAATACCAGAACTATTTGGAAAGCTTAGACGCTATTTAGACAGTGAGCAAATAAGTGGCAGATTGATGTGGGAGTGAATTTTCAAAACTCTATGTTAAAAATAAAAGAAAAGTGACCAGAAATCTTCTAATCGTGCTTGGTAAAAACACTCCTACCCTGCACACCACCCAAAAAAGCTACAAACTAAATCAAATGTCTGCATAAATACAAAAACAAACAAACAAAAAAGCTCTTTAAAAATAAATAAATGGATGATGATGAATAAGATCAGTAAGAGATGTTTGCATGTATTTTGCCTTTGAATTTTATGATTTAAAGTGTTCCTGTCCTGGTAAACAGTAGTAGTTAAGGATTTAGGAGAGACTGGGCTTGTGAAAATAAACACTGTCAGGCCTCTTCTGGCAGCAGTAGTAAGAATGGAAAAGATTTCTGTTCTTCAGTATAGAGTCTGCAAAGTAGCAGCAAATAAAATTTATAAGAATTTTGAACTCAAAACCAAGAAATCTTTTTAGTAATCATCAGGTGGACCATATTAATGTTCCGTGGAGATTTCTTAAGCGATAAAGCAGCAATGCCTATCAGCCTCTGTTGTCTGAACAGAGTTTGCGGTTCCTTTTTTCCCCTGCCCCCAGAGCCAGCTTTTTGGTCCAAGTAAGCAAAATAGCATCTGCTTGTTTAGAGTCATACTAATATTTATATTAGTGCTGACATGGAAATGGATGGTTAGAGAAAAAAAAAAAAATGAGACTGGGAATAACGTCCTAACAGCCTCAAGATGAAAATGAGTGATTTCAAGGAAAAAAAAAGTTATCCTAGTGAAATAACAGTGCATTAAGCATGGTTCAGCTGTAACGTATGGGATAGCCAGGTGTAAGCCAATGCTGTAGCCTAGTCTTAAGATGTTTTGAGTTTTATGACAGTTTGCCTGTAAACCATTCTTAGCTGACCTTCCATAGGTCATTTAGCTTTGTAAAATGTTTTATAAATGGAAGAAGTGAGATGCTGTTGTCACGCTGCTGATACAGTATCTCATGATAGAGGGTCTCTCCATTTGTTGTTGTTCCTTACTAGTTTTAAGTATCTGCATGTAAAGTTTAAGTAGAGGCCCGTAGGCATTATTGCAATGTAAGCAATGAGAGAAGAAAACAGAAGCAGAATGTATCAGGTGGGAAGCCTGTAACTTCTTTTCCTAAACATCTATCCAAAGAGAGCTGCCATGGTTCTCTTTCAGTACAATTGCACAAACACAGAAAGCAAATGTTTGAATGGTTAATGCTTTCCTTCCAGAGAGCTGTATTCATACAATAAAATACATTTTTGTTTTTACTCAGATAATTCAGTATTTCTTCTAGAAGCAGATCAGTGTGTGTCAATTCTTAATTAGCAGTAATTACAGATGTTAATGCGTAGATAGCTTTCATTATGTACTGTTTTAAACTAATGTATTGGGCAGAAGGACATAATGATTTGGGCATGAAGAAGTGTAATAGCGTGTTTGATATTTAAGGAAGGAGATTTTATGCTCACCTTGTAGATCATGTGTCCTTTGTGTATGAGGAACAAGCTTGTACAGATGTGATTTGGACTACAAAGAGGCTGTGCAGCTTTGGAAATATATTTTGTGTGCTTGTCACTGACGCGTGATGGGACTTCCCTGTTCTGTATACTCTTCAGAAGGCTTTAATTTACTTTAGCAGGCATGAGAGTATAGAGATGTGTATCTTCTTAAAATGGAGGGAGGTAGCCTCTGAAATTACTGTTCTGAGTGCTATTTTAAAGAAATGGTAGAGTTTATAGTTGCCATAAAACATAAGCAAAAGTGATATTTAAATCTAAGACCGGTGTGAAACAAGCACTGTAATTTTTTTTTCCCAGTACATATTTATATGTACTTCTGCACATAAAATAAACCACTGCCCTTTCATCTCTCTAAAGCAACACAAGATGATACTGTAGTTTTTAAGATTGAACTTCAGCTGTAAAAGATGTGGAAAGTTTATCTAAGAGCAGGATCTTCTATATATAGGAGAATTTTATCTCAAATTACTCATGTTTTTTTGCTATATCAAAGCGTATGAAACATTTTTAGTATTGGAAAGCCTGATTTTTCTGCTTGGAACCATGATTTCAGATACTCTGTTAGTAATAGAGATGCAACCACATGCCTTTGTTCAATATTTATGTGTGTATATACACACATGTGTGTATATATATATATACACATTTAAAAATAACATTGGAATGTAAACATGCAGCTTTCTAAAGTACAAATCTTCTTGTGATTGTGCTCCCATAGAGCTAATGTGTGAATATGCTGTTGAATGTGGCTTGCTGGCAAAAGACTGACATTTTAGCTAAGTGATCTTGGTGGCTGGATGAAGCTGGGGGAGACAATCCTGCCTTCAGCTGTGTGTTCCCACCATTCCTCGTCTGCCGCAGCATCCGAGCTGGGGAGGCCAAGCTGATCTGTTTTCTGAGGGTTCATTTCCCTGCTGGTTTAGCTCCGTGACTTGGCTCTCTGCAGGGTCTGGCGAATGCCAGCTTCAAGTTAAAGGGAGGGGCAGAAATGCAGGGGGATGGAAGAGTCTGCAGCCCACAGGAGTACGGAGCTGTTGGGTTAGTTTGGTTGCCATGTTAGACTCACCTGGACTGGGAAACAGCTATCGTGTTTTAAGTTTGTGCCCAGGTTAATCTGCATAATTTGATATGCCCTGGGCTGGCTGTTTGTTTTCAAAGCTCAGAGTGCAGAGATAGACTCCAATATGTCCTATATGAGAACAGAAAGGAAGATGATGAAAATTGGGAAAATTGAAGATTGTGAAAATTGATGGGGGGGGGTCCTGCTTGTATTGAAGTATATTTGTTTTAGGGCCTCAGTTTTGAGAAGATGCTGCTGCATTAAAAGAAAAAAATAAATCATAGAATCATAGAATCATTAGGGTTGGAAAAGACCTCCAAGATCATCTGGTCCAACCATTGCCCAATTGTACCAATGTCACCCACTAGACCATGTCCCTAAAGGTTCAGAGACAAGGAGGATGTAATCAAAATGAATAGTAACTTAAAAAGTGTGTCCACAAAACATGAAGTCCTTTCTTGCAGAGAAAAAAACAATGTTTATTGTAATTGTGCGCTCTAAGTTCTATGTCTGATTGCTGACTCAGTGTAATAATTTAGTTTGGATTAATTAAGTCAGATGTGCATTAATGTGTAGATCAACTTGAGTGAAATCGGTCGTGAGTAAAAGTTTCAAAAGTAAGTGTCTAATTTTAGAAGATGGTGACATCGAGTATTTTTCTTTTCAGGTTGTGTTGGAGTGGAGTAGAGACCAATATCATGTTATGTTTGATTCATACAGAGACAACGTTGCTGGCAAATCATTTCAAAATCGGTGAGCTATACTTGTAGTTAGCATATCGCATGTTGTACTGTTCAATGAATTCTCAAATATTTAAATCAGATATTCTAGATGAAGTAACGTACTGCTGAGTAGTACTTTATTGTAAGGGCTCTAAATCTGCGATGAATTGTTAACTTAGAGATTCTAAAACCGTGAGTTAGTGGTTAATTTCCCAACTTAGAAGGTGTTTGGAATTTGGAAGTTCTAGTCATATATGACAGTTTGTTTTAAATGCATTTAATTCATCCAGTCTATAAGGAGATATCGGAATGGCAATAATGTTAACAGTGAAGGGGGAGACATGAAATATTTTCTATATTAAGGTAAGAAAATAGAAGTACTGTTCCTGTGAACTTAAAATTCCCACTTCTAGTGTTTTTGGAAAAGTTATTTTTGATTTACCTTGACTTTTCTGTGGCATCTTATATGGGACGTTATTTAGCAGAAAAGTCACAAAGGTAGCAAGAAAAAGCTTTTTAAAGCAAGCTAAATGCACTGGAGAAGTCACAGCAAATTGGAAACCAAGTCATATGGGTCATTTGCTTCAGCTGTGCTAACTTCTGTGTGGCTGCTTGTGGTTTCATAGTTCATATCTGAATAGTCACAGGGTCTGTTGCTCAGGAAGTCAGTGGACGGTGAATTGGTAGGTGGAAGAAGCTTACTAAGGAGATATCATCTGACTCTTTTAAGTGTTGATGCACTTGACTGGAAAAAGCCCTGAAAGCAGATGTGTAATCTCCCTTGAGGTTTGTTGAATCATGAGACAGTAGAAATGATCAAATCAGTTCATCATGTTTTAGCTGGTGCAAGATAATTCTTTAAAAGTACATTGCACGGTATTTGTGAGTACTACTCGCAATTTCATCTCTTACTTCCCTCCTCTGTTTTCTAAAGGAAGACAGATAAAGCAGAGTGACACAACTCGTACAGATTATTAACTTGTATGTGTTTCTGCAGTGCTGGAGTGAAAGCATGGTTGTTTCTGTCAGTACTAAAGTTCTGCCTTTGTGTTAATTAAGTACAGAGTTTTTACAAAATGGCAGAGTTTGTCCAAAACAAAATTGCAAGTCTTACTGTCGTGATGTAATAGTCAAAATCAGTCAACTTACATGGTCTATTTTCGTATTTCATTTCAGTCAGCTCATCTTGGGCCTAATCTGTTTGCCAGATTGGTATCTGTGATGAAGACCAAAAGCGTAAGCTCACATGAAGGAAAAACATAGCTACAGAATTTAAGTGAAGAAAGTTTTTGAACTTTTCTGACCTTAACTTGCAAAAGACTTTGTGTACTTAAAATAATGTTAGAGAAGGATAATGTGGAAGTAGCTTTCCTGTTCCTTTTTAATTTTAAAGCAAAATGCCATTAGGCGCTTCTCAAAATATAAAGTCTCAGTGCTTTTTAAGAGGTTTTGAAATTAATCAGAAAGCTTTGAAAGAGACCACAAGGTGAAATCTTAACACTGTTACTGATCCTAATTGGTAGCAGTGTTAATTAGGAGCAAAAAATTGTGTATGATATGTTTTTTTATTACTATGTTTGATAACCACTACTTTCCCAAACAGTGTGTTAATTTGCTGTAAAAATACATTAAGAAAATTCAGATTAACTTATATTTGGATAAATTGTGAACTAATTGATCAGCAAACAGTTCACTTGCTTTGATTTTTTTTTTGTAATTGTCTCTATAGACATTACTAATGAAGATCAAGCCACACCAGGGTTAATTCAGAGCTGACATTTCAATGCTACAAGTTAAGTGTAGTAAATTACACAGTTCTATTTGCTATTGTATAGAAACAAGCTATTAGCAAATTATAAACTGGGGAGTGGCTTTACAGAAGTATAAATAGTACTAAAATTGCCTCATAGCTTAGACTGAGTTGGAATTTAGGCTTTTCTTTTTCCACATTTTATGTTCTTAAATGAAGGCTGTGTAAATAAACTCTGCCCTTTGCCCAGGAGACTGAGAGTTGTGCACCTTTGAGATCAGCTAATTTGAGTCAGGTGCTTCCACCTAAAACAGGTTTCCTAGCTGTAGAAATCAAGGGCCTGCCAACCCAATAATGTAACTGATCACAACAAGCATGGAAAAGCTGGAGGAGCTTCTGCCATTGAATTTCTAATTCTGTGAAAGACTCAAAACGTACAGGGAGTTGCACCTGTTAATGAGCTACTGTGTCTCCTGAGAAAGAGGTAGAATAACTGATTAGGGGGGGTAGCCCTAATCTGCAAATTGACTTTTTTGTCAGCTGAGAATGTAGCCTCCTGCAGAGTATTGCACCTCAGAAGTGAGGTAGGCTTTCTGGATGGTGCTGCTGAGGAAGGCAGTGCCTCCTGCTAGATGTTCAAGCTGTCTTTATGGTGACCCCCCAGCAGCCCTTAGGTGTTAGCTTAAGTTGTTAGGAACTGCAGTGAACTGAGTGCAAAACGTTCACATCCCTTGTGTTGTGACCAGCTGCTGCCTGCCGGTTTGCCGAATTTTGCACTTCAGTTACTGAGTCTCAGCCAGTAGGAAACAAAGATGTGTGGAAATTATCTGCATGCCTTGCTGTGCAAGGGAAGGTGGAGGAGATACCTACGAACTGCCTGTCTCTCTGTTGTTTGAAGGATGCCATGCAGTGGGTGGGGAGGGAACACCTTTTCCTTGGATATTTCATTGTGTGTCCCAGTGGATCTTAGTGTTAAAACACTTGCTCAGTGTTTGCTATCCAAACACTGCTTTTCTCCTGTTTGTTTTCACTTGTCTATTTCATGAAAACAAATGACAGAGAGAGAAATCAACATCCAAGGGTCTAAGCTTAAGTTCAATTTAATATGCTTGGCAGGAGGCTGGATTGTTGGATTCTGCTAAAGTGTGTGAAGGCCTTCTACAGTTTAGGAAGGTATTATAGCTTGACACTGCAACTTGTGAAAATAATGGTTGGGGCATCCCCCTGCTCTCTGGGACTGAGAGGTTCATCTCTGGCAGCAGCCTGGAGCACCTGCTGAAACAGAGCTGTGGGCCTCAGGGAGGAGATAACCACAAACAGAAAATAAGTACTCAAAGATTTTCTTTGCTGCTTCTGCATTAGGTACGCTAGGACATCTGTAACTGTTCAGCAGCAGTTTCACAGTATTAAAGTGTGTCAAGAATGGGTTTGACTGCTGTGTCTAGTGTCTGAGTTCATGTATCCTACGTAGGTTGTTAGTTTGTGAAATGCTCTGTTACTGAGATCTAAGAGGTATTAGGGTAAAGATGTGGTTCTGCTGAGATCTTATTGGCTGTGGGCAATTAAATAACACAAAGTGTGATTTAAGTCTTTACACTTTGTGCTGTCCTGTCTAATTTGGTTAGCTGGTGAATTAAAGATGTGCCTAGATGCTGGTACTGTCTTGAGAAATATTTAATGGGTTGCTAGGTGTTTGATTATAGGTTAACATGTAGTGAAATTTAGAGTATAAATGGCAAATTTCGTTTAGTTAGTGAATTGTTGTGAATTGTTATGGCCTCAGTAGGTCTTCTTTTGGTTTTATGTCTGTGCTGTTTTGTCAAAGGCTGGTGTATAATTACGAAATTATGTATATTTATAGCTAAAGGGAAGCTTTTTTCTTTGTCTCTTCAGCTCAGACACCAAGCATTTTTGTTCCTTGACGGGAACTGCTATTGTAGGATGCCACAAACACTTGTAATGTAATATTAAACAGCTCATGTAGCTTTCATTTGAATTATGTAGGCTTTGTTTACCCATGCCGATTGATGTGGTATACACCTGGGTGAACGGCACAGATGTTGAACTGATCAAAGAATTGCAACAGGTCAGAGAACAGATGGAGGAAGAACAGAAAATAATGAGGTAATAATCTCATGTATTTTTTTTCCCTTGCACTAACAATAGCAATCTGATGTGGTACTAGCCCTCTTTCTTCTCTCCCTTGTTGCTCGACATGAAAATCCAAACTGATTTTCTGTCTTCATTTGATTATTCTCAAAACCCTTCTTTCAGTTCTACATTTAGCCATGAAGTGCTGTGTAATCAGAAAACTGTTTAAAATATAGAGCATGATAATTTAAAGTAATTAAGGCTGTTCTGTCTTGAATTTGTAAAAATGCTGTGCAGAAAACTGTGCTTTTTTGTTTGTCATGTTGTATGGATTTCTGTAACTGTTCCTGGATAATAATAAAACTATATCTTACATGTTTAATATCTCTTCATCCCCCTCCTACTCATCCCCCAATATTTCTTTTCATACTGGCCTTAATAACATATACTTGAGCATATGTTTCTTAAAGGCTCCTTAAAAATAGATTTGTAGTCTCCTAAACACAGAAACTGAGGAATAGGAAAATAATTTATTCAGGTTATAGACATATTGTTCAACCTTCTAACTAAGGCAACAGGGAGGGCGATGTAATGCTGCGTTCAGAATGTTAGAGATTGCGCTATACTGGTCTGTAAAATCACTGATCTAAAGACTGCAGTTAGTGCCCAGCTTTGTTTTCTAGCAAGCACATGCAGATACAGATACCTTGGGTTGTTTTGTAACCACTGATTTAGTTCTTTATTAGCAACTCCATGGTCGTGTGATCAGTTTTGGACAGAAAAATGCTAAATGAAAGAACAAGACTTTAGTTTAAGTGTTTGTGTCAATTCAGAATAATCAGAAATCCACAAGTGAGTGTAACGATTGATGTGATTTTTGGCATGTTATGACTTGCAATTAGGTACCATTAACAGTGTGATCACAACTGAAGTTCTAGGCCTCTGGTTTGCTACTTAAATTGCAAAATACATTAAGTGTAAACATCTTAAATATAGGCATGGTCTCTGCTCTGAAGACCTTTCATGTTTATACTAATCATTCCCTAGCAGTTTACATAGCAAACATCAGTGGTTTCAGCTCCATGATACTTATGGGCAAAGAGCTGCTGTGATTCCTGTTTTAGCAAGGGAAAGCCACACATTTTGTCCTTCCATAACACTGATCTGGAAAGTTTATATCAAACTCAGGGGTAAGACTCATGTCCATGTCATGTTCATCATCTACAGGGACAGTTGGTTCTTTCCTTATAGATATCAACACCCCCCAACCCCCTTTGTATTTTGAAATTGGTTAGCACAGTTTAAAAAAAAAATAAAAATAAAAAATGGTTCAAAGGATCAAGGTGAATGTGGAAGACAAAGGCAAAGACTATAAATCTCTGCTAATGAGCATATATTCTGTACTGCATAGTAAAACTTAGTAATTTGTTCCTTTTTTATTGATCCACCTGAATCAAATTAGTCACTGTCCAGGTGCTTTATTCTTCAGGGGGAGAGAGAGTAGCTTGATGGATGGTGCTTCGCTTTTTGTTGGCGTGTTTAGGAGGTGCCCTTGGGATTGTATTATTATTATTTTTTTTGCATCATCATTGCTCTACCTGTGCATTAACCTTCATCAGTTTCTGCATGTACACGGCCAAGGCATGGTAGACCTTAACAGAATATATATCATAGACAAAACTATGAACTCACTCCAGTTTCAGGTCAGTAATTCCTGTTTTTTTATCAGTGCTTTTCCTATTAACAGCAGTTTCGTTAAATAATCTAATAATAACCCCTGAAAATCTTGTTAGCAGAGTCGCACTGCTGCAGCTCCTGGCACTAGCAAGGATTTTCGGGTTCTGGTGCGCAGCGGGGGAGCACATGTCAGCCTGTGCTTGCCTAAGTAGGCTAATGGCAAGGGATTGGCAGTTTTATAGCTGGGTTATCGCTGATTTCACAACACGTTCCTGACTCAGAACTCTGAAATTAGATTTAATTCTTTACAATCAACTCAGAGTTACTTAATGTGGTTGTTTTCATTTTGTAATAGAGAAATCCTTGGAAAGAATGCAACAGAGCCAACAAAGAAGAGGTAAGGGGTTTTGGGTTTTTGTTTTGTCTTGGCTATAAATTGAAATAACTATGTCCTACTCATTTTTAGTTGAAAGCAACTGTCGGGGAGGTGGGGTAAAGGGGTATTGTGTTTGTTTTTCTACAGCCTGAGCACGCTTTCCTTCTGTGTCATTTCAAGAGAAGTTGACAACATGATACTATATATGTTGAATAACAGTAATGCAGTTGTGAAGTATGAGCCTCTTAGTGTGACAATTTCTGAAATTCAAAAAGCCTTTACTTGTCACTAGTTAGGCATAGTTCGTATTCTGAGTGTGGATTTTTAGTGCATATGTACCTCGAGTTTTATAATTCAAAAGTATTAAGATTATTTTTTTTCCAGCAGTACCTTTACCTGCCATTTGTGTACACAGTGCTGTAAGTCATTGTTTGTGGAGGGGCCAAGGCTCATGTGTCTCTGCACTGCCAGGAAGCAGCAGGGCCTGCTCTGTCCTGTTCTTAACTTGGCCTGGTTGTTCTGTAGAGATCTTTATAAGGTGTCCTCTGTAGTTGAATCTCTGCAAACATTGAAATGTTTGAAAAAATTTTTGAAATTTTTGATAAATAAAAATACATGATTGAGAAAAGAGATGTGTTTTTGAGGAGAGGAGGCAAGGAACTGGGGAACAAGTTACGGGAATGTGCTGAACTGTAACAGTAAGATATTTGTTTTCTACAGCAAAATAAGTATGCTCTTAATTGTTCCCACCCTTTCTTCAACAGATGTTGGAAATAATTGATCAGATTTTACAAAAACATCTCTCATTGCACCTAGTATTGATTTTTGTTGTAAATTTTCTAGTGTGTTAAATACACCTTTGGTATTTTGCTACAGTGAGAAGCAACTGGAATGTTTGCTGACACACTGTGTTAAAGTGCCAATGCTTGTCCTGGATCCTGCGCTGCCGACCAATGTCACGCTGAAAGACCTCCTGTCCATTCATCCTGCTCTACAAGCTGCTAACAATATGTTCTTTGTAGCAAAACCAAAAAATCCTTCTACCAATGTGACAGTAATTGTTTTTGATAGCCATAAGGATGGTAAGAACCTATTTGACAGTTTCCATATCGTTTTCTAGGGAAAGATTTTCACTAAGTTGCTGTGAGTTAGGTTGTATTGTCTTCCATTACTGACTCTGCCACTAATTTTCTGTTTGACTTTAGCAAGTTGTACTGTGTCTCTTCCCCTCAGTCTGTTTCTTTAAATGATGACATCACTGATACTGTTTCTTATCTCCCAGACATCTGATTATGAAAGATTAAACAGTTCCGTACTCTTGAAGTACTGTTGCAAAACAGACTTGATATCTGAAAATCTGTGTTGCACTGATGATCTCAGAAGACTGAGGCTAAGACTGCGGATTAGTTTTAGAAATCATCTTTTAATTGCTGTGATGTGAAGGGTGAATATTGTGCAAAAAATTCTGCCTTTGTTAAAAGGATTGTACACTGTAAAAAAAAAAAAAATTATCTGTGTGTTCAACACTTACAAGTAGTATCTTAGAACAGGTACAGGCTTCTTATTTTAATACATAGTGCCCAACCCACTACCACCCACTTACCCAAACACTGGTGTTTATTTTACTGGCAAGATTATTTGACAAGTATAAAGACAAATCTTCACTCCATAAACATCCAAAAGTTCTTAATTTGCAAAAGTCTATCTTAGTTTCTGGAATATACAAAAGAAATGACTTCCAGTTTTTGATTTGCAATGTATTTTATTTATTCTAGTTGAAGCTGCCCATTCTGGAATGTTAAAAGACAACAGCAAACAGATAGTATGGAGGGGCTACTTGGTATGTACTTTTAAAATCTGTTAATTAGCTTTTAGTTTTTGTATGTCCTAAACTTTGTGTTTTTCGGAATTATTTCTGTGCTATACACCCTTCGTAACTCATACGTTGTGATAAGTAAAAGCTTTTAAAATTACCTTTATTTCAGTGTTGAGGTTTGGGTCAGAACTACACTCTATTAAATCTGTCATCTGCTGAAGGGTTGTCAGATAATGTGAATCACTGTAAATTTAAAGAAAGGACTTTTTACCCTGTCATCCTGTTTTTAGACTACAGACAAAGAAGTTCCAGGCTTAGTGTTAATGCAAGACTTGGCCTTCCTTAGTGGATTTCCAGCTACATTCAAAGAAACAAATCAGCTACGAACAAAACTACCGGAGAGTCTGGCCTCTAAAGTAAAACTGGTAAGGATGTAGAGGAAAGAGTAATTTATTTGTATTGTTTTTTATTTGTTTGCTTTTAAGTACTTCACATACAGACCTTACCTACCTAGCAGGAGAACTGTTGCAGGTGACTTAGGATGTTTCTGATAGTCATCTGTGACCCTTTTTCTGAGTTGTGAAGAATAGTAAATAGTGACTCAAATTGTTGCCTTCCAAATGCCAATTGTCCGTTCTGTGACTGCAAGTTATTAGGCTTTAGATTTTTAGCTTGCAACTAGTTGAAAAATACCAGACTTACCATTTTCTCTCAGCCATTTGCTATAGGCTGTTGTCTTACTGAAGTGTATTGTATCACTGGTTTGTTTAATGTGACAGAATTTTGTTTGTGTGATTTCTTAGCTTTTTTTATTCCTTCTTTGCTTTTGAAGAATAGTCTTAATAGTAAGAGCAATGAATTGTTTCACAGCTGAATGCTGTATTTCTTTCTGCCAAGTACTCTGTATGCTATTAAGCGATTTATACTTAACTTATCCATCTGCAAGACAACAGTAGAACACAATTTGTGTGACTGTGCCATCCATTAACATTTTGTGCCTTCCTTTCTCTCCTAACATTTGGACAACTTTTCCAGTTACAGACCTGTTTAACAGACAGGTAAAAGTTTCAGAAATCTGTCAAAATCATTGTCTTATGCATGACAATGGATCTTACGGAGAGATGTGAGTGAGCTTTCCTTCTGAAGCAAGTGCTCAACAGGAAGAAGAATGCTGGTCTGCTGCTAGTTAACCAAGCTGAGTGTTCTGTAAAGGGAGCTTTGGGAAGATGGTGATGTGAAAGGGGCTGAGGCCAGGGAGCTTGTAGAGGAGAAGGGAGTTAGCAAGGCTAAGGGTATGTAGAGCCTTGGGATGTCAATCCATAAAAAAATCTTTGTTAGTCGGATGCCCACTTGTAGAATGTGATAATTCACTTTGTGACTTGTTCTTGGTGCTTGAAAGAGTATGACTTGCTTTCTTTTTCTCTCTATAGCAGGCTGGGTTATAAAATCATGTATTCAGCTACAGCTGAAAGGATACTTTTAAAATGGTTTCATAGGCTGGTCACGCTCCAATTTAATGCAAGCTGAATTTCTTCATTCTTGTCTTAGCAAGACAAGCAGGTTGTTTTAGAATCTCAATAACAATGGTTAGAAACCTTGTTAAGTAAACATATTTGTACCTCTCATCCTACCCACTCTTATGTAGCTTACTATAAATCGCTCTTAAATAGTTTTTTACACTTAAATAGCTCTTCTTCTTTGGTTTTGTTTACATCTCCTGTGTATTTGTAGAGAGTACATGTATAGCTTCTCCTAGCTTTTGTTTTAGTGAGTTAATCATGTTGTGCTATTTGCACACCACTGGCTCTCCATTCATCTCATCCTTCTGGCAGCCCTTTCCTGGCACTCCCACTGTGAATTTGTCTGTCTTCAACATGATCAACAAGAATTTTGTACTGTATTTTAAATGAAGCATCACCAGAACTTTCTATACAGTGACAAGTTCATAGTAGGTAGCTAACCCAAGGCCAGCAAACTTGCTGTATGCTATGTTATGCTCATTGTAAACAATGTTGCCAGTGTTTCTACATGACCTCCATTGCCTCCTACCACTGCGTTGTACTGATGCTGTTCATAAAATAGTCTACCATCACTCACAAAAATAGCAAGAAGTGTATTCTGATGTGTTAGTGGCGTCCTTCCACTTTTTTCTCAGTGGTACATTGGTAAGATTGCGGTGGATACTCATGAGGTCCATCTACCAGTCTGTGTTTCTTTTAAATGCTTTCAGTATGTTTTCTTAAAATAGCTTAAAATGGTGTTTACTGTAAGGAAATAGATGGTTATCCAACAAGAGGTGCTACTTAGGTTTTTCTCTCTGAGATTCTAGTTTCTTTGTTTCAAGCTTGAATAAGGAATGTTGGTTGAATGCTTCCTGGCTTAGAGACATTGGAAGAATCCAAATGTAAATACATTGAAGGGGAAAGGGTCGTGTTTGATTCTTACTGTAGATAGAGCTATACTGAAAATTCTAAAATGTTCAGAGCTCAAACTGCTTTAAATGAACCAAAAAAAAAAAAGCCAACAACTTAAAACAGGATCCTGAAAGTGAAATATATGTAAACACATTTACATTTAAATAATTTTAAAATTGCCTGATTTCTTTGCTGAAAATATCTTTGTCTAACTGCTGCCTTCATTTTGAATAAAAAGAATGAAATTAGTAGGACAGTCATGGTAACTGGAAATCCCTGAGCTAAAATACTATTCTGCATTTAAAAGCAAGTTGAAACATCTTTGAGCTCATACAACGATTGTTCTTTGAGAATTGCTGCCAACAGATTCTCATTTCCTAAGAATCTGTACATAGTCCTGTGGTTGTCATAACCTGTGTCTGTTTCTAGACAATAAGAATGGTAAATTAATAACACCAGTTTGCAGACTGGAATTTTGCTGTTCTCCCTGTTGGCACGTCTCACCTGCAGTGAAAGACTGAAAGTCTGCTTGGACATAGAGTATCTCAAGATCTTTGAGTGCAAGTTCAGCCTTTTGGGCATGGAGCCTTTTCTAGTACCTCAGCACAGAGTAAGTTACAGTTTGCTGGTAGTTGTAACACGTTTGACTTAATGAAGCTGAATTGCTCAGAATACCTTTTGAATTCAACTACCAGCTGTATTCATTTATTCAGCTTGCCCCTTAGCAATCAAGAAATTTAGTAACAGTATGTTCCTTCACTTGTCTTTCTGCTTTAATTTGAAATCAATTGACTCATGTTTTCCTCACCCAGGGTTATTTTCTAGGAGCAGCTCTTCTGTAACGTCCTCATTAATTGCCAGATTGGTATCTGAAATAATAATACCTCATTTCAGTGATAATTTGGTGGAAAAGATACCTGTCTCATTCCACATCTGGGAATATACTGGAGCACCATCCTAGACAATGTTTGTTCTCTGGTCTAACTTCATAGATACAAGCTCTCATAATAACACAGTTCTGAGGAACATTCTCCCCACCTACTCTTTCTTTTGAGTATTGGAATACCTGTCATTATTTGTAGTATAGTGGTGTGTTTTTTTTCTTCTTCACTTCCAAAAGACATTTCTAACTTATTTCATTAATTCATTATTGAACTGTTATTCCAGTGAATTTTGATGATTTTTCTCCTTGATACTCCTGTGTGGAATTTTGCTTCCAGGATTGAGAATTTCCTAACTCTCTAGGTTTTCTGCCATAAATCTGTAAAGCACAGACCTTATTCATAGCCCATATCTCTTAAGTTATAATGGACCTTCCATCAAGAGGTGCTTTCTTTTGTGAATGCCTTGGAAGAGTGAAATACCCAGATCTGTCCTTATTACTTATGAGCAATCTGCTGGTTTTTATTCTCTTGTGGTTTCAAGACTTGTTAGAGTATAATGATTCTACCTGGATCTTAATTTTTTGACTGCCATTCATGGCTGTGGATGATCATCTTTTTTCATTCCAGCAGCATCCCTTAGTAGTATTACTTACTCCATCAAAAAGCATGCTGGATGGATTATTTCTGTGTTTCAGTTTTGCTTCTCAAGTCCGAGCAACTGTTTAATCTGTTGTCTGCATCCAAGCTCATTTCTAGTTATATCATTAACAAATATGAAAAATGCTATAGTTTGGGGTTTTGGTTTGCTGTTCAGATGAACGTAAAGGCTACATCTCTGGTGCCTTGGATGTATCTCCCTTGTCTGTTTTCATGGGAGTGATATCCCATGCGTATTATCTTTCTGCATGATTTTTCTTTACCCCGCCTAGGTTGTTTTTTAATCTTTGTTGACAGTTATGTGTCAACCAGTTGATTGTTGATCTTTGTGCTGGTTCTATTCTCCTGCATTCTTATCTTTCTATAGATGTTATCACTGTGCTTGCTATCTGTTCCTAAGAGCTGCTCCTCTGCAATTTGGTTAGGCGCTTCTCTGTGTAAACACAGTTTTTCTCAGGTATCTAATGCATTCTGCAGTTTCACCATCCAGTTGTCATTATGTCATTGCTGTCCGCATGTGTGTTTGTGTATGTGTCTCTCCTCTAGTGGTGGCTGGTTTAGAACAATTAAATTGAGATTAGTATACACTGCTTGGTTATAGTGAGGTAGGTAGCAGGTTCTTCCCCAACCAGTCCTCTACTCCTGTTAGCAGCAATTTATTCATATTAAACCTAGAATAGAATATAAGCATATAAATGTAAGATGCTTATTTACAAAGTCAAAAATCTTACATATGAAGTGTGGATGTGATTTGTTTTTACAGAAACATTTTTTAAGACCCTTGCTCAGAATCAGTTCTTTCAGTGAAAGCTGTAGGTAGGCAGTTGTGGTAAATGTCATCAAGCTTGGTGCTCCCCTTACCTAGGGGAGAGCTGCTTGGTTCATACTGCTGTTAAGCAGAAGAAAGGTTGGTTGTTTAATCTCCACTGAAATTTCCAGTGATTCCTCTGCAGTTACCACTTCAACAATCTAAGGTTTGTAAAGTACTGTTGGATGCCTGGTAGAGAGAGGGCAAGTTGCACATGAGTTAGGCTAGACTTATTTCCTAGCTGCCTCCTTATTCTTAAAGGGTTCCTTCCCACTCTTTTTAAGTGGCTGTTTCTTAGTGCAATGCTGAAAGTACAGAAAAAATAACTTAAGATTTCATCAGTGCTACGGTTTGAAGGGAAGAAAGGTGGGAAGGAGAGAAAGGGAGGAATGTAGCTGTTGATATATTTGTGTTGAATATTGATTATGATGCTTTAATTGGATCATTTTAATTTGATTGAAATTACTTCTGAATCCAAAAAGGACTAGAAATTGCTCTGACCTCTGGGCCATGTGTTTCTTGAGCTAAAAATCCTCAGTAGTTCTCTGCTAGAAGGAGTTGAGCTCAAGAGGAGGTTACATAGTACATAATACGCCCCTGAAATTATCTAGTTATATGTGTTAGTCTCCATTTTTTTTTGTATTTATGGCCTGTGTTGCAGTGTAATAATTTGGAAGCTTATTTCCATATGAAATGTAAGCAGCGGTATATCTTCTGATCAACATTTGTTTTGTATTGTGTGTGTTTTGACAGGTGTGGTTGGAAAATAGTATTTGGTTGCTTTTTATTTTCCGTGCTTTCTTAATAGTGCATTAGAAAGCCACTAGATGGAGGTGTTACTCTGATTATTCATCTGCTGCTGCTAAGCCTTATTTCTTTAGGGGCGGGAAATATGTTACATTGAATTTATGCACGCTGAACAAGAGCTGGGAAAAATATTTTTTACTTTGAAAGATTTGTTTTTGATTTTTTTGAGGTTATTGTGCTAACGCTTCTCCCCTAAAATAATATATAGTGAAATTTTTGGAGAAAGGCGACTTTCTTTCAAGATTCAATATCCCCATTGCTTCAGGTAAAGGTAAAAGCTTGAAGATTTTCTTCCTTTGTGAAATACTGCTTCCTCTTTAATCTGCATATGCCACCCACTAGATCAGGTTGGCCAAGGGCCCATCCAGCCTGGTCTTGAGCACCTCCAGGGATGGGGTATTCACAACTTCTTGTAATGATCGACTTTGGCCATTAAAAAGAGAATAATAATTTAAAGACTGGTTAGGATTCCAAGTCCCACCTCAGAAAAAAATAAAAAATCTACTCGTGAGGCCTCTTAGCTTGAGAACATGTTAATGAAGTATTTACTTTTGCTTGGGGTGGATCAGCCCATCAGGCCTGCCTCCTAGTCTGTAAAGTCTAAGCTTTGCCAAAGCTTCCAAGGGAGAACCTGCATTTAAATTTACCATGTTGGGAGCATGCACTTTTTCTGTCTCATTTTCAAGTACGTTATATAAACGTGCATGGGTGGTGGTCGATGTTCCTGACTGCAGGGCGTCTTGTCAGCCCACTGGTGCTGGAAGCCAAGACTTGCCTGATCATGCTGACTCTCTGCATCTACATGCTTCTTTGTGTCTGTTCTGCTTTCACAGCATCTTTGGTTCTGCTGACCAATTTTGTCAAGATCAAGCTGATCTCCAGAACATAATATTTAAAGAGAATGGGTAATTATGTGACTCCCCGCTGAGAGGAGGGTAATAGCTGTGAGACATAAGGAAATCTGCAGGGGAGAATGCTATTTTGAAAATACCAGCAATAGAAAGTTCTGATTAGAGCTTTTAGTGTTTTAGAAGCTAGATAATTTATGTCCCAGGAGACTTCATTGAAATCTAACATTATTGATAGCTCTGCTTATGAAAATACCTGGTTCTGAAAAAAGCTATTGGTGTAAAACCAACCAAACTAAACAAACAAACAACCCCCCTACCTCCTTCACCTTCTCTCTTCTGTGAAGTTTAACTCCCAAACTGAGCAATGGTACATAATATTACTTGTTTGTGCTTGGACTGTTACGTATTTAAAAAAACCTAGAGCATGTACGCTGTATTAGTTGGGAACAAAGGGAGAGTTTTGTTAATAAATCTAGTTAGGGATCTGTAGTACATGTACCTATTTTGTTGAGCTAGTCATTGTGGAAACAAGTTAAAGAGAAACAAAATGATTAGACACTTTCAAAGCTCTAGAGTGGCAATATTTTTGGTTTGTTGTATGTATATTTTATATGACAGATTCTAAGGGGCTGTGTGACACTGTTGTATTCCTAAATAAAGTACATACCCACTAATGGCAGCTTTGTAATCTGTAGCATTTAGATATTGATATTTTTGGAGGTTGTTGGTTGCAGTCCGTAACTATACCTCAGCGATTTAACTACTGAAGCCATCCTTTCCACCCGTAGGTTCAAATGATTCCCTGGAAGGTCTGAGATTTATCAGATTTTTCTAATGGCAGGCCTCATAAGTCAGATAGAAAGATCTCAAATAGCATATGAGTCAAAGCATCAACAGCTTTAAAATGTCACAAGTGGGACAGCTGGTCTTGCTAAGGGAAGGGGTACTAACTCTGGGACAAGTGCTGTTTTAAAATGGGCTGAAAAGGTCAGATTTTATCAGGAAAAAAAAAGGGATTTTTTTTTCTGTTTTCTAACTTGAAAATGTTAAAATTTTATTTATTGCTTTTATGGATATTCAACTGAAAATCTGGTAGATGTGCGTTTTAGTCTTATGTTGCATGAAAGAACAAAAATTAAGCGTTGCATCTAATAAATTCAGTTAATTATTAACTATTTATTCTCAGTTTGTTGAATGCATGCATTTGGAGAATCAATGTACAGTTGTACTTTTAGCACAGTGTCTTCTCACACTACTGCATACGGTAAACACAGTGTTTTATTGGGTTATGCTATATTTTTACTGAAACGTTTCAGTGCCCTGCAATTTGTAAGTTATAATAGCTGTTAGAGAGGGCATTGAGTACAAGCTGCTTCTTGCCCTGTGCATTATGAAATATGATATCCAGAATTACTAGTGGCAAGAGATAAAAACAGCAAACAGATCAAACAGTCCCCAACTAAGAAATGACCTTAACAGCCTATTGGCAACCATCATTAAGGACTTGGAGACCCACATGGATTAGTTCTGGAGCCCTTTGTATCTCAGATTTCTGAACTGTATGTTGATCTCTAAACCATTCTGAATATTTCACGCTTCTGACAGCAATGATGAATTTGTGACTTTAATTTTCTCAGAAAAGTATTGGTTGATTAACAGGGGGGGAGGGAGAGTGTGATTCTTTCAGTCATATAACAAAGTTGAAATAAAATCCAAATTTTGTTGTTGGATGTGGGAGTGACTTATTAATCACTTAAGGAATATTTCTAATATAGCCAGGTTTACTCTTGCTGGTTTACTGTGTAAAGTGAAATATTTTTTTTTGGAACGGTAAGGCTTACCATGTACAAGTGTTCTGTATCTTTAAATGTTTTTCATTTCCTGTTTTACTGCCCCCTTTTTGTGTTCCTACGAAATTGTACTGCCTTATAAACAGTGTTTAGTCATTCTTATTAGTAACTCCAGTAAGAAAAATATAATGAAATGATTGAATTGGCCAAGGAATAGAACTGCCATGGGTGCATGCTGGAAATTATTTTCTCTGCTTGTGTAGTTGCAGCTCTATTCAGAAGCCAGCGTGGCTCTTTTGCAACTGAATAACCCTAAGGGTTTCCATGAACTGAGCAAACAAGCAAAGAAGAACATGACTATAGATGGAAAAGAATTAATGCTTAATCCTGCTTACTTACTGTGGGACCTCAGCTCTGTCAGTCAGGTAGGTAAATCCTGTTACGGAATGTGAAGGTTGCAGAATGCAGAGGGAGGCTTGCAGTTAACTAGTTAATGACAAGGAACAGGGGATTTCTTTCAGAAGTTTGGATGTGTTAAGAACCCAGCATTTATTTTGTTATAATAAAATGTCATAAGAATGTTGCCAGATTCTGGAATCTAAAAGGAGGAAGCATCATGCAGAGTGGCATTTAATTGAAATTTTCTTGTTCTCTACTAAATGAAAAATTTTGCCCTCTGTGCATGTTCTGATAAAGTTATGTGCTGTCAAGTCCTGAAAGGCTTAATTGATACTGACTGGCAGATAAGCAGGCTTCTTGTGTGTGGGAGGGAGACAGGGTTTTATTTAACAAACATGATTACCTTCTTCTCAGTATGTTTCTTAAGGTTTTTTGATTTGCAGTGTCACATACTGAACAAATACTAATTAATTCTCTTCAAAAAAAATCAAAGAAATTAAATGCAGTTATCTGTAAAGAAAGAAGTTTTAAACAGAATAAACGTTACATGGAAGAATGTTAAGTTTATCAAAAGGAAAAAAAATCACAAGATCTTCTAAAATGTTGATTTTTTTTCTCCTGCTAGAATTTAATTTTACCATAAATGTCAAAAATGGATAAAGTAAATATGCCCTCTCTAATAATACTTGCAGTCTGTTTCTGTACCCTGTGAACCTGGCTTTGGGGAACTTCTGCTTATTGATACAAACCCTGCACTTTAAATTTATACTTCCTCATATTTAATTATGCGTTATACATTTTGTAGATGGGTACCTAGCCAATATATGCTGTTGTTAGTGAAATGTTTTCAGTTATGTTTTTGTTTATGTTTTGTTTATGTTGGTTTACTGTACGTATTGGAAAAGGAGACTTAATTACCGTGCATAGAATTTGCAGTGAAAACAGTAGTTGCTAAATGTTCGATTTTTTTTTTTTCCCTCGAGTTTCCTGTTGTAGTTGGGCATAGTTCTTTTAGAAATACTCCTTTTCAGCATCCTTAATCCTCCGTTTTGGAAGAGGCGATTAAGTCCTCATAAATAGGAAAGAAACGTATGTTAGTATCATGTAACCTAATTTTGTTACTTGCCTGAAGAATTTCTAATTTAAAATGTTGCCTTTTAACAAAAAGCATATGGAAACCTTTAGCTATTTGATAGTGAATATTAGGCTTAATTTTGTTGATTATCTCCTGCCTATCTTTTTCTTAAATGAAAGACCAGGGTGTAATTGAAGAGCAGCTACATCATCACCTTCCAGTGTCTATATTAGGTGACACATTATATATGGTTTATGACATGATGAACTTGGAAGGCCCCAGCCTCTTAAAGCAGCAGTTCTGAAAGGTGATGTTACAGATTTGAAATGCAGCTTGGCTTTTGATCAAGATCAGGAAATAATTAAGATTAATAATCTAGGAAAACAGGATTTATTTATTTTTTTAACTGGGGTTCTTTCTTCAAGAGCTGGGATTGTACAACGCACTGTCGTCTTGCACTGTGGTCAGCAGATGACCCAATGATACCTTATGGTGAGCCATTGATGTCAGAAGAATGTATTGTTCACCTTGATAATTTAGTAAAACATGATCCTTTAGAGAAATAACGGCACTTGATCAATGCATCTTTTATTTTTGAATGCCTAAGTCTCAAAATACTTACGACCCGTATGTTAAAGGACACTCTTGTTATCTAGCTGGATCAGAACTTGAGTGGTTTATTTAAATCTAAAGGATTTTTTTATAGTCCAAACAGGATGAAGATATTTCTGCCAGCCGTTTTGAAGATAATGAAGAACTGAGATACTCGTTACGATCAATAGAGAGGCATGCTCCTTGGGTGCGACATATTTTCATTGTCACTAATGGGCAAATTCCTTCCTGGCTTAACCTGGATAATCCCCGGATAACCATAGTGACCCACCAGGTAAAAGCAAAAAACAAACATGAAAACAAGGAGACACCACCAACAAAAAGCAAAACAACACCAAGGTGGTGGTGGGGAAACAACAAATCCACCCAACCAACAACAAAAAAAAAATCGCAAAAGTACTGCTAATAATGATTCTGTTTGTTCTTGAAGCCCAGCTATCCCCTTTCAGCTAAAAGCTGCATTTATTAGGAAGGAAGAAGTGACCACATCTCCCCTCTCGCATTCATTGTTTTGTTAAGCCCCAATATGTCTTTGTATTTCAGTTTTGCTAAGCTGATAACTTAAGATAGATCAAGCCTCAACACAGTCATTTTTCCAAATAACAAGGCTTCAGCTAGCGTATACCTATATCTAATTTCCTTATAAAGTCTATTTATAAAAAACCTAGAGGTAAGAAAAGGCAATACAAATCTATAAACATTGTCTCAGGACCAGTGCTAATCCAATAAACTTCTGTTGGGACAGGATAGACTACAATTACTAGAACTAAGAAGATGGCTTAAAAAAAAAAAGTAGATATGCATTCTAAAAAGCTTATTTAAAAGAGAAAGCGAATCCCTCAAGTTTCCTGAAAAAAAAAAAAAAAGTAGTAGCTTCTTATTATAAATTCAGGAGTAATTTTGGTATCTGAGCATGACATAGGAGCCCTGAGCAGCCTAAGTGGTAACAAGATACTAATTCAACTTCTGTTGCTGTCTGCTTGCTTAGTTACTTGAAAGAAGTGGAAGAATGCTGTTTGAATGTTGGAGCAGGTTCAACTTCTTGAAATTTTGTGCGGCCTGTACTGCAGAAGTAGTATAAATATATCTACACTGGGCCTGATCCAGTACATAGTGAAATAAATAGGAGTTTGTCTTTGCATTGAGCCAGGTGCAGTTTTTTAGTTAAGCAGCAGAACTGAAAATGGTGTTATGTTGGAAAAGGAAATATTTGAAAGAAAAAAAAAGAAAATACATTAGCAAAGAAGAAAAACTTCACTCTCTTCTTGTTTTTTAGGAAATATTTCAGAATGTGAGTCACTTGCCTACCTTCAGTTCACCAGCTATTGAAAGCCACATTCACCGTATCAGTGGCCTCTCTCAGAAGTTTATTTATCTCAATGATGATGTTATGTTCGGGAAAGATGTTTGGCCTGATGATTTTTACAGTCACTCTAAAGGTCAGAAGGTAAGCTCTTAGGAAAGGATTTTTAAGTAGATTTAAAACTTTTCTGTGCTAATATCATGAAAACTGAAGAAATGCTACTTTGAAAGGGAGAACAAGTGAAAGAAACTTTCCCTTCCCTCACCTTTTAACCTGTAAAGGATCATTATTCTTAACTAGGCAATTGTTAGCAAAGATGCAGGGTGGGGAGGACTCTTTTTCTTTTTTTTTTTTTTGTATTTGTACTGTGTGGATGTTTGGAATTGCCTTTCTCAGTGTTCTCTCCCAGGTTTTGAGGGGTATAATGGTCCTCTGTCAGGCTTCATGCTTTACTTTATCAATGTCATTTCCTAATTCCCCCACTTTCAGCACTGGAAAGACTGATTTGGTGTTTGGAAGCTGTCAGTCTTTCCTCCCTTGTAAATTCTTTTTGTTTTGTGGGACATGTTTTGTTCAAAACAGAATTGACTCTTCCATGGGAATGCTGAAATTTGATAATGCTCAATCAAACTGGTTTAATATTAGAATTTACTACTAACCATCTCTATTCCAGACACCCACAATATCTTTGCCAAATCTTTATGTAATTTTTCACTGAAAGATACTGATTTTCATGAACATGAAGTGATTTAGTCTTTCAACTGACCTATTATCATCACTGGGGTTAAATGAGGAATGCAGGCTGAGGAAATGTTAGCAATAGCCATGCATAAAGAATGTGGTTGCCAGCAGAGTTTTCATCCATGAGCTTGATCTACATGAGGAACATGGAGCGAAACACTTAATTCTTACTGCTTTAATAAAAATAATAAATACAAAGGAACACCAGATGCTAGAGGCCACTGATTTAAATGCTTCATGCAGGCAGATGTGTACACACCTGCGCGCACACACACAGAAGAGTTGTACAAAATAAGCTTAAGCTACTGTAAAATTGCTAACTTTTAGTACTTGAGAACATTAGCAGACTTTGAGAAAGTAGGCACATAATTGCAGAATCCTGCTGTAATTGCACTTTTATTGTTCTTCAGTAGTTGTCTCTGTTGTGAGAATGAAGCGAGTTTAGATGAAATGTTTGTGATAAACCTGATCAGTGCTTTGATAGCAAAAGCACTACTAAAATTTTCAAATGTCTAGAGGAAAATGTGTGGGTTTTTTAATGCTTTCCCAGGTAAAAATACATTCACATGCACTTTTTATCTTGGCAATTCTTAGTATTATTTAAGTCATAGAGGATCAGATGCTTCAGGGATTATGTTCAACATGTGCTACTTATCTCATGACTGGTTAGTGATGAAGAAACATTTTGAGTCAGGAGAACAAGTGAACTGCAGAGTTATTTTAAATTTGAAGTTTTCCCCTCCTTATCTGATTAAAAAAAAAAAAAACACACTAATTTTCATTTGAATAGGGTTTGCAGAAGTGAATGTGGGAAGTCCTGCTTTCTATTGCTGCCTTGCTGTATAGCCTTGTGAATTCATTTAACTTCTGAGACTTAATTTCCTTCTCTTTGAAAGGGATAACATTTACCTAGTAGGTGACAAGGTTTAAATGCTGTCTGTAAAACACTGAAGGCACTATGCACAGGATGGCATTATTTTAAGTCTCTGTATTCCAAGAAACAAGCTCAGTTGACTTTTATTTGTCAGTCCTTGACGCAGACTGTAATGTTGTTCCAGGTTTACTTGACTTGGCCTGTGCCAAACTGTGCTGAGGGATGTCCTGGTTCATGGATTAAAGATGGTTACTGTGATAAAGCCTGTAATAACTCAGCTTGTGATTGGGATGGAGGTGACTGCATTGGTAAGACAACGATGTTAAATTTAGACAAAAATGAACTGACTTGTTTCTTGTTATAATTCTGTAATTTATAATTCTCCTGTAACTACAAAATTTGCCTTCGTCAATGGCGGGGGGAAAAAGATTCATCTTACGTATTAAAAAATTATTTCCTTCGAGCTGTAAATTTCCATGGGAAATGATGGCAAATAGTAGGGTACAATAACATCTTCCTTTGGGTACCAAATTTGACTACATGACAGGAAAATTTTTGAACCTCAAAGTCCAAATAATATTGCACTTTCAGGGAAACTTCAGTCCTTCTTTTATTCTTGACCTAAATCTGTTATTCAGATAACAAAACAAGTAAGTAAAGAGGTATAGGTAGAACAACTAAGAAATATTACTGGAATAACAGTATCTGAGGTAATTAGTATTGCATGTTAAAAATTTCAGTGGATGCGATGGTAGTGTCTTGTACAGTGCTACAGGTCTGATGTCTCCTTTCACTTGCCACTTTTTAAGTATTCTTTGCTTCATATTAAGGTTAAATTTTAAGCTGAATTTGCATTTAAATGTCTGACCAGAGAACTTGCTGGAAAGCTTATTTGCAAGGCTTTATGATACTGGCTAATTTTCCAAGTTCTGCCCCACTTTCCCTTCATGGAGGAGGCTGTCTGTATATGCTCTGCTCCTAGATTTCACTTGCTCAAACATACTCTAAGTAGATTTTGTGTCCCCTCTAACTCTAGTCTGTGTTCTACTTCTTTTCCATCTTCAGATCTATTTTCATGTCTTGTATCTCCTTAATGCCAACACTGGGTAACTTTGCTTACATGTTTCCTTTCTACCACTCTTTTTTAAACTTCAGTTGGCCACAGACAAATGTCTGCCTTGTAGGTGCACTAGTTTTAGGAGAACATATAGCTGTGGTTGAAATGCCTGTTCACCAGACCTTGCCATGGAAGGGAAACCTGTGGCTGTTACAAGGTTCAGGGCTGTCTCCTTCCTTGCTTTTTATCCTTGAACAATAGTTCCTGTAAAGGAAGTGGGAACAAATAATCTTCTGCAAACCAGAAATGGCCTGCATTTGGGCACACTTCATTTCCTGAGAAGGCTGGTTTTTTTAGGCTTTTATCCAGAAATGAATGAAGAGGATTAGAAGATGGACTGTATTCTTAAAACAGTGTATGCTATATAAAGGTTCTTAAACCTGTCATTTTTTTCACATATTTCTGGTCTAAGAACGACCTGTGTGTGTGTTGGGGGGGGGGAGGGGGGAACACTTCTAACAAAAAGCTATTTTCCACGTGCATTCAAAGCAATGAAGATATGAAAATATTTTTATTGCTGTCAAGACTTGTGCTCACTGAGGATCTATTACTTTTCTGAAGAACACTTGCATCACTTGCATTGTTTTCTCATCTTCCAGAGATTTCAGTTACTCTGCCCAATTGTTGCCTTATTATTGGTGCTAACTTCGCATGCCCCTTCTGGTGAGAAGAGACTGATGTTATGATTTCAATGAAAATTAAGGGAAATAGATATAAGCAAGACAATTTTCTTTATAATACCTGTACTATTATAATACTATTTTAATACCTGTAGAAACAAGTATTGATGGCAAACAAGATAGGAAGAGTCAACCATGTTGTCTTAGTGTCAGATTCAAAACTGAATTTATGAATGCAATAAAGACCACACTAGTGGCAAAATGGGCAGCCCTACGAACCCTATCGCATATTTCCATCACCTTGCTTGCATGGTTATTTTTTCAGGGTGGACAGAGGAGAGAATTCGGGTTACTTTTAAGCTAGATTTGACTTCCTGTACACTGTATGGATGCTAACATTAGCAAATGGTTGCAGCATGCAGAGAAGGTGAGTGAACACTTCAGCGCAAGAACAGTTAGAGCAGTCTAACCTCATAGCAAAGATGCACCATTAGTTCCTAAATTGAATTTTCAGAACCGTAGGTTAGGAAAATGAAGTGACGCTTCTGGATTGAGAAAGTGACGTACTGCTCTAGGGGACTGTAAAGTCAAGAATGCAAGCAAGAGAGGTAAATCAGTTTTCTGCCTACGTTGTTGAAGTTAAGATAAAATATGTTGCAGTTTTTGTTGCATTTTTAAGTCGGTTTGCAAAATTCTGCAGTGAGATTTTGTATGCTATACATTTTACACTAGCTCTCAGGGAGCTAGTTAGTTGCCTTGTTTTAATTTTACTGTTGGTAAATAAAATTGTGCTGACTCTTCTCAGCTGAGCTTTAATGCTGTGGCTTAAAATGTACCTTTCCTCAGAAATATGAATTTCAAACGACTGGTTGTTTTTTGTTTTTCTTTTCTCTCCCTTTAGGTAACAGCGGGGGTAGTCGCTATGTTGCTGGTGGTGGTGCAGTTGGAGGTATAGGGAACGGACCACCATGGCAGTTTGGTGCAGGAATAAGTGGTGTTTCATACTGTAACCAAGGTTGTGCTAATTCCTGGCTAGCAGACAAATTCTGTGATCAGGCCTGCAACGTTCTCTCCTGTGGATTTGATGCTGGTGACTGTGGGCAAGGTATGTAAAATGCATGGTTGATAAATGTTCTGTTGAATTTTTCTTACGTTGTCTTACCTTTTTTGGTTCATCGTTATTCTCCAGTAGTTCTAAGAGCCCTGCAGTGTCATGAAAAATTGCTGCTAGCAGCTGAAGGAAAAAGACAGGCACTTGCTTTATTCACTGATCCAAACCTAAGTCATTTTTTGTGTGCTGCTTTAGTTAATAAAATCTGTATTTGCCAAGCACGAGTGGAGTGTTTGATGTTTTATGGAGCAGCAAGCATCAGATTCATTACCCAAGAGGCTTACACTTTAAATGCAGAAATTACATTTCAGCTATGCAAACAGACTTTCTGCAAAGGAGAACAGCTGATTTGATGATGTTAGTAGTGGTTAATAAATTAAAGGACCTCTGTGATGCTGAGGGTGTAAGTTCAAGTCTGGCTCTGTACTCTTGCCAAAGGCTACTTGTAGTCACCTGTGGGTTCTGCTGAGGAGTGTGAGTTACCTAAACGTGTCTTCCTTGTGTGCTGCTGGCTACAGAGGCTTTCATCCTTTAATTGTGCTAGCCCAGTGGAGCGAGCAACTGGGTTGAAGATGGGCATTTGAACCTCACTGCATTTAAAAAGGAGAGTCATGTTTTTTTGTGTGATAATATTAGAAGATTCCTACTGCAGTCTAAAATACCTATTTTTCTGAAGAAGGGAAGATACAGAATTGCAAGAATTGTAGTGAAGGAAGCATGGAAACTGTAGAGCAAGAGGTATAGAGGCAGAGCAGGTAGAACAAGGAAAACATGGAGAAATTGGAGGTTGAGATGTCAGAATTTTATTTTGATATGAAAGGCTAGCAGGAGTGAATGGAAAGATTGAGAGTTCTGCTTGGTATAGATAAAAGAAAAGAAATGGGATAATTTGGCCTGCTTGAAAAAGTAGAGACTTCCCTGCTTCTCGGGTCAAAAAAATGCATTGCTGGCAGTGAGGCTTTGTTCTCACAAGAGCTGACAGATCTGTCTTCTGCTGTGGGAGCAAGAAGTTTTAGAAATTCCAAATCAATATTCAATCTAGTAGTGAAATCTAACTCCTGTAATGTGATTCTACTAAAATGTGGCAAAAATGTAGTATGAGCTTGTTAGTTACAACACGTAATTTTAAGTGAGGTGTGATAATAAGCAACTTAAGCTCTGTAGGTAGGAGTGATAAATTATAGCGTTTTTTTAGAATTACCGTTGGAATGTACGTCAGATTTATAATTCTGAGTATATTCTAATAATGTGTTATTTAAGATAGGTGAGTAAGAGATTGGAAGCTACAGTAAGTGTTCTTTCACAAAGTAGTCTCACTGCTAAAATTGTGAATCTTTTTGGATATATTACAATTTAAAAATACAGAAAAAATCTCACACTGAAAATTCACATTTTTTTTTCCCAGATCACTTTGAAGAGATGTACAAGGTGACACTTCAGCTTAATCAGACCTACTATGTTATTCCAAAAGGTGAATGTCTGCCTTATTTCAGCTTCAGCGAAATAGCCAAGAAAGGAATTGAGGGTTCATATAGCGATAATCCAATTATTCGGCATGCTTCAGTTGCAAACAAATGGAAGACTATCCACCTCATAATGCACAGTGGCATGAATACAACTGTGATCTATTTTAATCTTACATTTCTAAATAAAAATGATGAAGAGTTTAAAATGCAGGTAGCTATTGAAGTTGATACTAGAGAGGAGCCAAAACTGAACACAAGTTCTACGCAAAAACCCAACTCTGATTTTAAAACTCCAACTTCAATACCAGAAGCTGAAATGATATTTGAAGATATTCCTGAAGAAAAACGCTTTCCAAGAGTCAAGAGACGTCGAAATGAAACAGGAGGGAGTTTCCATGAAGAGATTATAATACCATCGGTAAATGTGTCTCTCCTTCCTGAAAATGTTCAGATAGCACTGCAGAACCTGGATTTAAAACTAGCAAATGGTGATATCACTCAGAAGGGATTTAACCTATCCAAGGCTGCGCTCCTGAGACCTTATCAGTTCTTAACTACAGTAAAGAAGATTGTAGGTCTGGAAAAGAATGGTGTGCATTATAATTCACAAGATCAGAAAAATGAAACCAGCTGGCAGAAGCCTCATGAAGATGTAAACAATAGCAAAACAGAAACAGCAATAAAAGCAAATGGGGAAGTTCCTTCAAGACTTACCGGAACAAAAAGGACTGATGCGGCAATGAATACAAATAAACCTACTTCCAAAATGAAGCCTAAATCCACACATCCAGCCCAGAGAAATGGGATCCAGCCCATGGGAAATGAAAATGAATCTCAAGAAAAAATATTGAATTCCCTCATATTAAGGGAAACACGTCAATCAAAAAATATTGGGAATTCTGAGGCTGGAGAAGATACAGAGGGAATGGAGGGCAGAAAAGGGCATATACAGTTGGATACAAATGTAAGGGAGGGGTTAGTGGGAAGAAAACTACAGTCTTATGCTGGAAGTTACCAAGGCTTTTTGCCATGGGAGAAAAAGAAGTATTTCCAGGACCTTCTTGATGTGAGTATCTTAACATCACTGCTTAGTGGAATAATTGCATCTTTCTGCATATTGTGGAATACTGCTAATATTATTTGTAAATTCAGAATGCGTCTTGCCTTTGATGTAAATGCTGAGATTTTTTGAAAGCTCTTTCTGAGTTTTTACATAAAATCTAATCTGTTTGATTTGGGCCTCTCTTAGCTAGGTGATGAAAGGTGAATAGACATTTCTATTCCTGTCCTACAGAGTGTTTTTTTTGAAGTCAGATTCGCTTCTTATTCAGTGTATGTTGATGCAGTGATATTATTCACATATACAGTATTGCAAAAGAGATTAGATTTTGTTTTGGATGCATTTATACAAATGTGGATACACTATATATAAATTGTAAAAATATTCATATGTATAATGGTAAGTATTCAAGCTCTAAAAGTTAAATTGAAAGGCTGCCAACAACACTGAATATCCAGACCATGTCAAGAAAACATGTAGGAAGCTTCTAGCCAAAGCATTTCGGAGGATTTTTTGAAAACTTCTATAAAAGAAGATAGAGACTATGCTTCAATTGGTACAACTGTTTTGCACTACTCCAAATAGCAAAGGTGCTATTACCTCTTAATGTTTACCTAAGATTTCAGTTATCAAATGTGGATGAGTAATCAGGAAAAAATAAATAAAAACAAGCAATATTACGAATATCTTATAGCAAACAGTGACTGTTGAGTGTGCGAGGTGTCACAAGAAAAATATTAAGGAAGTTTTTTTTGTAGACCACTATACTTCAGCGCATATAATTTTTAAGGATGAAGTTACCTTCCTTTTCTCTCCTCTTATTTTTAAAGACGCATCAAAGGAACATGAAGAACAGTATTCAAAACTTCTCTTTACATTTTTACTTATTTAAAAAAAGAGCTGCTACCTGCCTGAAATGTCAGTTTTCCTATGTATTTAATATTTTTTGATAATGTAACCTTAGTGTATGCTTGTCTTGCTATTTAGGAAGAAGAGTCATTACTCAAAGAAATGTCATATTTTACTGATGGTAAACATCTTGGAAGGCAGCTGAAAGATACATTTGCTGATTCCCTTCGATATGTAAATAAGCTTTTAAACAGTAAATTTGGATTTACTTCTCGGAAAGTCCCTGCTCATATGCCCCACATGATTGACCGCACTGTTATGCAAGAGCTACAGGATATGTGAGTATGTCTGTCTTTGAAATAATGTAAAACTGTAGGTAATTCTATCTTTCTGGTAAAGCTTTGTTATAGCTATTTCCAATGTGTTGATGGCTACTCATTGAAATTATATTTTGAAAAGGAAAATGGGATATTTATTACAACATGATAGTCCTGCTAAAGTAAGGAGGACCTTTAAAAATTCAGGTGAGAGTTTGTTTTCAGGTAAGCAATATTTTACTAGAAGCTGGAGTACTAAATTAACGTATGCTTTTATGTAGGTTTCCTGAGGAGTTTGACAAGACATCATTTCACAAAGTGCGGCACTCAGAAGATATGCAGTTTGCTTTTTCATATTTCTACTATCTTATGAGTGCAGTCCAGCCACTGAACATCTCTCAGATCTTCGATGAGGTTGATACAGACCAGTCAGGCATTTTGTCTGACCGAGAGATTCGAACGTTGGCCACAAGAATCCACGAACTGCCACTAAGTTTGCAGGTACTTTCCTCAGCAATAACTTCTAGAGTAACTTTGGTCCTAAAGTCCACATCTGTTACATTAAAATGAATCAAATCTTTATTTATCTTTGCTTCAACATCTATAACACTTGTCAATTCTAGCTAGAGAATTTAACGTTGTGTCCTACTTGTTTATTGTTCTTATACGGACTCAACAATTAAGCTGAGTTCTAACAGCATCAGAAAAATGTATCATTGGTATCTGATCTCAAGAAAGTACTTGGTGTGAATTTGTTAGAAATGATACTTACTGGTGAAAGACACTGTGAAGAGTGAGATTCTGTTGTGCTTACTCTTGTTCTTGCACATCGTAAAAGACTGTCGTTGACTGAAGAACTTGTACCCTAAAGAAAGTAATAAGAAAAAGGTCAGCAAAGAAGTGATACCCGTAAATAATATGACCATATACAAAGATTCACATTCCTGGTTTTCTAGGAACCTGATAAGCAGAGGACATGGTTTTGGTAGGACTTGGGCTCTTACAAACAGTTAGTAGAGAGGGAATTGTACCCTTTCTGCTTCAGAGAGGAATCAGGGCTCAAACCAATAAAATAATATTCTTGAAATGACACAAAATCACTGGCATAGCTGGAACACAGCTTTGCTTTCAGGTGTTCCTGGCCTGTACCTTAATCAGAAAATCTTCCTGTCCTTTCAGTTCACTTTTTTGTTTTTGTTTGATCTGGGATTTAAAATGCCACTTCTGGTCCGGGAATTCTGTACTCTACTTACATCATCAGTAAAGATGTGTTTTAAATTTTCAAATGAAAATGACAAGTCACGCTTTATGTGGTCTCACTTCAGCCAAGCATTTGCTTCACTATAAGCATATGGAGATTCCCACTGACTTTAAGTTACTGAACTGAGGTCTGCTATATGAATGTCTTTTTTTTTTTTTTTACAGTAATATAGAAACTTCTTATGCATATAACATCAAATATGTGAACCCTGGATTTTTAGAACTATGTTAACAAGAAAATAAGATTTTTTTTTTTTCTTTCCTTCCTGATAGGATTTGACGGGTCTAGAACAAATGCTAATAAATTGCTCAAAATCTCTCCCTGCCAACATCACTCGGATCCATGTTATTCCACCAACTCAGGAAGCATATTATGATCCCAATCTGGTAAGGAACATTGGTCCTAAAAGGTGGATGATTTCTTTCCTGAACGTGTATTTACTATGCTTGAAATGTTGGTTTGATTTCTAGAAGGAAAGTATTCACAAAAATTTCTACTTGTGTATACATGAAATAAGTGTATTAAATATGAAAATTCTACAAGCTACTTGCTAACTTTTAAAGCTATTAAAATTTACCACAGAGAAAAGCTGAGCTTTAGAATTTTATTATATATGGGATATAAAAAGTCATCCTTGTTAAGAAAATGCACTAGTGTGAACCCAAAAGATGCCATGCCCAATACGTCTCTCACTAGAACTTCCTGATAAATCTGCTTGAATGATATTCTATGCATTAAAATAAATATCATCAGAGGGATATCTTCAAAGTCAGTCTTCTTAATTCAAAGGCTTCTGAGTAATTCCTTTTAACTTTCAAAAATGGAAGGCTAATGTCCTTAATTCCTATTTTGCTTGTTAAATTCTCACTGAAATCTGTGGGAATTTAGGTATTAATGTCAGATCTAAATATTCTAGATTCCTGATTTTCTTCTGCAAATAGAATTGAATTCCTGCATCAGTCCATGCTTTTGAAAAGATTTGTGTATGAACTTTGCTAAATTGATGACCTGATGTTTTATTGGTTAAAACCAATACTGTACCAAAGGGGGGAAAAAATAAAAAAAAAAAAATTGGTCAGTACAGGTCATGAGCTGTTGGGTAGTAAAAGAGCATTGTCAATCCCCATCATGCAAACCAGAGTGCAGAGATCTACAGTGTTAGCGTAGGTAAATGTATATATATTGTTGACTATTGATATATGCTACATTTATTGTTTTTTATTACACTGGACACCTATCCTGCCCCTAAGTCTACATTTCAGCAAAACTGTATGTAAAACCATTCTGACAGTCTGATTTGAAAAAATTAAAGTGTGGATTTTGAAATTTTGTATAATCTGAGGACATAACATCCAGTAAAACCTTACTTCATTTTACCTCTTTATGACTCTCAGTTCAGTTTACAAAATTCTCTGAAGTGAAAACTTTTAAGAGTATTAATAAAGGATGGTTGCCGTGAATTTATTTTAGGACAGGGTTAAAAATAAGTCTCTGGGAACAATGTCAGATTAAATCTTCTTGTCAATAAAATATTACTCATTTAAGTGCTAATGTCTAATATACTAATTTTATCAGTTCAAATAGTCACAAAATTAGACCTCTATGCTAAACACAAACACAACTTTTTCTTCCTGTTGTCTGCAACAGATAAATTTATAGAACTGAATCTAGTACCATAGAAATATCCCTTGAGAACATGGATTTTTATTTCCCAGAATTGTTTCAACATAGGTAATGATATAAATAAGGCTAATGTGTATCATCTGTTCTGTGGAGTATGCCTGGCCAGTGTTAGTGGTGACTTCCACCAGAAGAATGTTAAAACAGCTGTCAAATGAGCTACAATTTCTGAATATTGTATTGAGGATGAAATCTAGAAGTTGCAATACTTTTGCCAAAAAAAAGTGTATTTTTCATATATTTTTCAATATTGGTATGTATAAGTATTGTTTACTCCAAAAGATAATGAAGAAACAATATGCTTTATTCTCCTGGAATGAAAAGCAATATGCAGGTCTTCATAGCTGTGGTATAAATTTTCTACAGTGTATTCTTTTATAAAAGATTCTATTCTTCATTAAATTATAATCTAAAGAATGTTTTTTTTCCAGCCTCCAGTAACTAAAAACCTAGTAACTAATTGCAAACCTGTGACTGACAGAATTCGTAAGGCATACAAGGACAAAAACAAATATAGGTATGTTACAGTCCTGTGAAAAGCAACTTTCGTAGAACAATAGGAAAAGGTGTGAATACATAGATGACCAAAGATGGTACATTAAAATAAAATGAGCTAAGGTTTAACAGTGGAACTGGAGAAGCATACTGTTAACTATTCATGTCTCTTTCATTGTGTACGATTGTTTTTTTTTCCATAGCTTTAGTAGACTAAAGATTTCCATGCTAAACCTTGGGCCAGATCCCAACTCTGTAGTACAACAGTAAGAAGCTGGACTATCTTTAGGCAGCTATAACAAACTATAATAATAACTATATTAATCAACTATATACATTTAGTGAGGGCAGTTAGAGCAGCATAGAAGGGTGGAAAAAGTTTCCCATACTTAGAAATTGTAAGTTGTAAATCTGCTTCGTCCTCCTTTCCTCTACAGAAGTGGTTTAGATTTTTTTTTTGGTTGTTGTTGTTTTTTGTTTTTTTTTTAAAAAGAAACCGTTTTCTCTCTAACTACCTTGCACTTCTCTTGCAAGGTAGAGAAGTGACAGGTTGGGACAGGGGCAAAACAAAATGGTTCCCATCCCCTTTTGGAAAGAGCAGGACAAACCATGACTTGACTTAGGTTTGTTTGAATAATTGTATTTGAGCAGATCTTCCTGAGATGTAGGTTCAGGCAGATCTGTGCTCTCTGAAAACTGCAAACCGATGACGTGATGCTGAGGCTGTTTGCTGGCATGGAGCTGACAGCTGTCTCTTGTCCATTGCCTCGCCAGTGGTGTTGGATGGGCAGAGTGGTAGGGCTCCTCTGAAGCATTTGGTTTTGCCCCAGGAGTGATTACAAAGTCAAGTGGTTCTGTAGGATGAAGGAAGGCTACGGGTGCTGCTTAGGGCAGCTTTGGGGCACTGTTACATGCTCATTCACAGTACCTCAAGCTGTGCTGTATGCTTTCTAAATAATTCCCTTCCCAGGAGAGTTTACAATGAAACTGAAAAGCTGATACAACAAATGAGATTGAAAAATGTTGAGGTGGGTGTAAGGATTTGCTGTGCTTAATGATATAAATCAGCGTAAGGTACATGTGGTTCTTAAGCTTCAATATTAAATAATTGCATTATTAACTTGATGAGCTTTATAACTAGAATTCTTTCTCACATGAGACTTTACAAACAGGCAATATATTTTCTTGTATGAACATAAAGATGTGACAGGTGCATGTATACCTCCACATGAAAAATAAGTATGATACCTCTAGTAAGACTGCTAAATAGGGGGCAAATGCACTGGGGGCATCCTTCAGAGATGCAATGTTTCTGCATTTCATATACAGCTCATTGTTTTGTCTGTAAGTTGGTCAATGAGTAGGTAGGTGGGTGAGGAAGGCTTGCATTTGTATTTAAGATTGTAGTTTTATATATGCTTTTGTAACTTTAAGGTTTTTCTGGGGCCAGTGATTGGAAAATAATGTATTTTCTCATGTCTGTAGTGTAATTTTAAATTGCAGTTGTCAATTTTTTTTAAATAAGGAAATGTAGTGTAATGTCTACCTTCAGATTCATTATTATTCCTATGACAAAAGTATTCATTAAGTGTGTAATAAAATTGTTCAGTCTCCAATAGGCTACTAACAAATCTATTGGACAGTGGCTCTGTGCAAGAGCATTAGCTGAAAAATGTAAACACAGAAATCAAATGTCAAATTCTAATGGTTTGGACAGTCAGATTAGAAATAAGTTCTTAAAATATTAATACTTATTGAACCTGACTATAGGCTGTTTTACTAATGTATAAATACTATTCTTTTTATAATAAGGTTTGAAATCATGGGAGAAGAGGAAATTGCCTTCAAAATGATTCGCACAAATGTGTCTCATGTAGTTGGTCAGCTGGATGACATACGAAAAAATCCCAGGTATCCTATTTCTGGATTTGTATAACGTTTTGAGATTTGTTTTCATTTTCTGCTTCAACTGTTTAATATGTTTGTGTATTGTAAGTCATTTATTGCAGTGTATTTCTATACTGTGTTACAGAGCAAGATCAATTCTAATCAAAATACTTCTCATTGTTTTCTATTTAACAGAAGTGACTGTTTTTTATGCTGGGGGTTATCTAATTGATTTCTATTATATTTTTATATGTCTAAAACCTTTGAAGTTGTATTGAAAAACTTCAACTATTTCTGAGGATTTCATTTTGTTGTTCTAGAGTTTATATAGTTTATATCGCAGGCAATTTTATTTTAAAGGAGAGAAAATTTTGACCTGCTTTATGCAGCAATTTAAAAATAAAATTTAAGCATGGACTATTTTATTGCAAAATCTGTTTTGCTGCTTTTGTGCTCTGTTACGACGTCACAAGAGGTATTAAATTTTTTTGTGATATTTGATGAGAAATGGTCCAAAGCTGGAGGTTAGTCCTCTCGTTTCTTTACATCGTAGTGGAGAAGCTGATACCCGATTCTGAGAGCAGACTCAGTAGTGCAGCTACTGCATTCCTGGGGCTAATGAGCTGCCAGTCCACGAGAACCAGGCAGGGATAGTCCAGAGTAAACTCTCAAAACATGTATAGCGTAGACATCTGCTTGCCATAACCAGATGCTCTGCATAGCATAGCTAGTTGATAGCATAGATATAGCTGGCTATTCTTTGAAGAGGGGAGGCATATTTTGTTTTTCTCATATGTGCCAATTTGAATGAATGACTGTTCCCTGCGTGTAATTGTCTAAAGCAGGGTTACCAATTGTGCCAGATTCATTACAGTCTGAGGAAAAACGGTAATGCCCTCTGTAGGCAAATTCTTATGTTGCAGAGTTCTACTTATTTCCAGCTTCATGGAGGAAGCCTGAACTTTGCTCTGCTCTTTGAAAGGGCACACCATGCTATAGAGAATGCAGCTGACCAGAACCACTTCTTTACAAAGGTTAGCAATTACAAGGCATATGTCATCAGATATTATTTCACCCTCTAGGGAAAATGTAAAGGTCTTGTATCTCACAATATAAATAAAGCACATAACCTTGTCCATATGTGGGAAAGGGAATTTTTGTCAGCAAGCACTTGGTCAGAGCAGCCAAGGGGACATAGCAGTCTAGCACACTAGCTGCTGCTTTAGTTTCAGTAATTTTCAGTAACTTAAATACTTGTGAGTTTATTTTGTGAGAAATTACTCTCCAAGAGGCATTATTTGGAGCATGTTTATTTGGTCACAGTGATTTCCATATAAATACTATCCAGGTTCTTGTCTGTATTTTGGCTTATTACATGAGTTCAGTTTTGGGTCTGTGATATACCCATTTATATTGTGTTCTCAGTAACTTAAAACCTAGGGACAAAACTTTGTCTTCTGTAAAGTCTTCTACTAATTTTTATGATACATTTCTCTGAAGAATATAGAATATATACTAAATTGTTAATATTTTACTATGTTTACCTTCTACATTGAAACTCATCTTGTTATTTAAGGTATTTTACTCATAATAACTTATTTAAAACTACAAAGCCCTTATTGGAATCATAATCCTGGCCTTCTAATTTTCTGTCAGTATCTAGTGGTAGGTTTTGGGATGATGCATATTAGTGCCCATTAGATGGCAGCATTAAATATAAATAGAAGAGAGAGACCCATAGCTTGTTACTTCATTCCTCAGAGGTTTTGATTCACTATCAGCCTTGGTGCCCTCTGAATTGAAACCAAATTAACTTAAAATAATGCAATAATAAAGAATGTAGTTAACAGTATCAAATGTATCAATTTGTTTTTAAAAGGATACTCATCAATTTTGCTTAAAAGTTTTCTGTTTGTGTTCTTGGTTTGTTAACACCTTTGGCATATTATTAAAGGAAATATGCTAACAAAGCATTTTTCTTTTCTAGAAAGTTTGTTTGCCTAAATGACAATATTGATCACAATCATAAGGATGCACAGACGGTGAAAGCAGTGCTTAGGGATTTTTATGAATCAATGTTTCCTATACCTTCCCAATTTGAACTGCCAAGAGAATATCGGAATCGTTTCCTTCACATGCATGAGCTCCAAGAATGGTATGCTACATAGGTTCTCTTCAAGTTATTCTGTTGTACTGGCATATAATTATGGAACATAGTGGTACAAGCCCTTTTTTTTTCCCAGTATTGTCATGGAGTTACAGATGAAGATGATGTGAAAAGATTTAAATGGACTAAAATTTAATTTTTACAGGATTGGTGTTTTCATGTTTTTCCGAGTCTTTAACATTTCTTCGATTGTCCCTACCTTATTTCAAATAAAAAGGTGTGGGTTTTTTATTTTTATTTTTTTTAATAAGAACAATCAGGACTTTGGGCTTTTTTAATTTTTTAAATAATAATTGAAATGTGTATTGCAAAGAGGCAACATAAATTCTGGTGGTACCACTTCTCACTAAGTGACTTTAGTGAGAAATGTTGGCAGAAATAATCAGCTGGATAATTATCACAGAAGATACATTTGCCTCTTTCACATTTTTACATAATGTGTGAAATTTCCATGTGCATTTTTCTCTTGCTGTTTCATAAATAATATTTTAACTTAGAAATTGGGAAAGTTGATTACAGAATACAAGCAAAATGTTGGCAGGTGTAGTGATAAAACTGAGACAAGACAGTAATTTTGTTCCTGATCAGCAAATCATGGGAAATAACTCTTCATGACAGAAGAGAAAATATTAGAGGAACTGTAGAAAGAATCAGAAGGATTGCAGGTGACAAGAGTGGGTGCAGATTGTAGTGCTACAGGCCCTACAGTAGCAGTGGCACAGGGAGTGGGGGCAAACTGACTTCAGCAGTTAGCTGTAGAAACTCGGGCTGGTGCTGTAGACACATCGTTGGCTCTGTTTTTGAGGACAACCACTGGGATGTTAGCTTCACAAGAACACTGTGTTTTGACTTGTTTGTGGTCAAAGCAGATTTCTACCAGATTGGTTTAAAGCATGCTGAAATGCTGGTGGAAATCCATTTTTAGCTTCAGATGAGTTTTCCACCTTTATCTTGTATGGTATTCAATTTTGGTTTTTGCATTGGTTCCAACGTAACCAACACCCGTAATAGCTCAAGGCTAACAGTAGGTTCAAGGTTACACTGAAAGCAAAGGGAGTCATGAAATATGCAGAGCTTGACCTATATACAATAAATGTTTTGCTTTTTATAACACGAGAGAAATTACCCATATTTATCTTCTTTGTCTATTTCATGGAAAATCTTTAAAATTTATATCTGATTTTATAATATATGCAATTGTCTTTTTGTTTCCATCTTTCTGCAGGAGGGCATACAGAGACAAGCTCAAATTCTGGACCCACTGCGTTCTAGTAACACTTATTGTATTTACAGTCATCTCATTTTTTGCTGAACAGGTAAAAATATTATCAAATCTATAACATTTAATACACTGTTTTACTTTCAAGTTAATATAAAACAGATTTTTAATAGAATAGCTAGGCTTTTTCCTTCATAAAAGAAATAAGGATGATACATGACTACTGATTAGGTTGCTTCAATTTTTAAGTTGTCATGCTGAGATTCCTGGAAAATATTCATACCTGTGGGGAGGAGAGTTGTGTTCCCTTGTCAGCTGTTTTGTGATGGTCAAAAACATCATAAATGTGCTAAATTTGGAACTTCAAAATCAGTAATTGTTTCTGAAAGTCTTGGTCTATTAACATGCATTGTTGATAGTGCAAAGTAAGCCAATAAGAAGAAAACTTGAGTAATATCAACACTTCAGTCCTGAGTAAGGTATTTTAGGTGCTTAATACAAGTCTAATTCCTAAGTAACAGCAAGGACTCCTATTGAATTCAAAATGCTTTGAATCAGACACAAAGGAAAAACTCTCATTCTGCAAGCATAAAATGGTTTTCTTGAACGTGATTAATCCTGCTAAACATGGAGGGAGCCAATGGAACAAATCATATGGGTAATTCTTTGCAGGTTGGGGCCTTAAGTAACCCTTTCCGTGGTCTGATGAAGAGGGTGTAATTCTTAAAAGGTTGGCTTTTGAAATTTTTTTTCCTCCGCCTGTAACTTTTTGCATGAATCTTTCCCTTAATTTTCAGCCTTCTGCATACATTAAAAACTCCCCCTGAATAGTAATTTTATTTTGAAAGGGGGTATTCAGCTCAGTAGGACAGCTAGGTATGTAAATACTGCCAGCTTTGCATTGACCTTTCAGAAACAGAATGTAGTCTGGTTTTATATTACACACACAAATTAACTTTAAAATAATCAGAATATAGGTATACCGTATCTTTCACTTTCTGCTTGTATTCTGGTTATTGAGAAGTACAGTGCAAGTGCCTATGCCTAATAGATGCATTTGAATAACTTTCTTTCTGTGCAGTGGGGGAAAAAAAAGAATGGACAGTACTGACTGAATTACCATGGACGGTACAGTTTCTGTGTTTTCTAGGATGAAAGGCTGACCAGCTGCACATGTCTAGCCCAGCAGAGAACTAAATATTGTATTTTCTTTCCTCTTCTCAGCTAATTGCACTTAAACGAAAGATTTTTCCAAGGAGAAGGATCCAAAAGGAAGATGGTCATGAACGAATAAAAGTGTAGAAGAGCTTTATTTTGGAGATCAGTCTACCTCAAGATGTGATAAACATTCAAAATCTCTCTTTCATAAGTGTCTTTTATGGTTTGATATTTAACTAAGGTGATATGAAGAAAAAAAATCATGCATCTACAGTTATGATCTCTGCAGTACTCTATGATATACAAGCTGCAGGAGCTGTGACAGGAAGCAAAACAAACATTGCAGGAAACCTGTACATAGGCAGATTTCAACTGATCTTACTTTACAAATGTTAGTTCATGGCCATGTTATCCTTTTTTATAAAAAGGGTTACCTAAAGAAATGTAGCTGCATTTATTGCAGTGTATGTTGCCAACTAGATATAATGTTAGAAGGCAAAGTTGTTTGGGATGAGCTCAACAGGTCCTTGATCTTGCATTCCGAAACATTTTGCAAATTTCTGTCATTGCTGCTTTTTTTTTTTTTCAGCCCTATGGGAAAACGAAGGGAATTATGTAACTTGTCGTTTACCTTTAGTCTACCCTTAATGATGTTGGCATTCTTTAAAGCACAGTGACAATTCACAACATTATTTGTAGTATTTAATTGGGATTTGGAATAAATGCAATCTAATTAAAATATACAATAACAGAACAATTAATTATTATTTTGAAGTTACTTTATATCTTATCTGATGTATTATATTCCAAAGAATACGATGTTGTTTTTTCTTGATTACAAAGAGAGGGTTCTAATCAAATGAAAATGATTAAGGTATAATATTTTACAAGCATTGTAAATATAAAAGCAAAAGTGCCTCTCTATATGAATGGTTAACAAACTGTTTTAATGTAGCAATGTATGGGAGCAATGTTTCACTTCAGAAAACAAAATTTATACTGACAAATGAAGCTTTGGTGTTTTTAAATTTCATGGGAGTTGGCCCTGTATATGTCTTGAGACATCAGACTAGTATGATTTTATGTGGGGAAAGATACCGTATGTTTTCAAGCACAAATTTTCAGTGGTGTATCTTCATTGTACTAGCAGTATTCAAAGAATGCATTAGTGTTTTTTTGTAATCAGATGTACAAAATGTATGTGCATATGTATTGTAAAATACTTGGTTTGCTTTGAAATCAACTAAAATATGGTAAAAGGTTTGTCTGTTTCTGTTTTAAAGTAGACAAATTCACTCATTTTGATAAATTAGCCATTAATGCTTATAAAGCCTTGTGTTACAGGTTCCTATTTTCTTAAATGTCCATCAGTAATAATTCTAATATTTGATGCATGAATGGATTCTCAAAAGTAGAATCATTTTTTTGAGCATTGTAAAGGTGCAAGCACACTTGTACATTGCTAGCATGAAATATAACCTTATATATAATGCTGAAACATAGAATATAAATACGTAGTTTAATTCACAGCTGGCCAAGGGACTGGAAAACAGGTGTTATGAGGGGGTTATTTAGTCTGGAGGAAGAGGAGGCAGAGGGGAGACCTCATCACTCTACAATTACCTGAAAGGAGGCTGCAGCAAGGTGGGTGTCAGTCTATTTTCTCAGGTAACAAGTGATAGGATGTGAGGAAAAATGGCCTCAAGTTGTGTCAGGGGAGGTTTAGACTGCGCTTTAGAAAGAATTTCTTTATTTAGAGGGTGCTTAAGCATTGAAATGGACTGCCCAGAGAAGTGGTGGAGTCCCTATCCCTGGAGGTACTTAAGAAATGTGGGCACGGCACTAAGGGACATGGTTTAGTGATGGGACTCAGTAGGTCAGGTTTATGGTTGGATTTTGTGATTTTGAAGGTCTTTTCTAATCTAGATGATTCTGTGATTCTACTTCAGACTAGCAAAAAATGAGACCTTTCAAGAAAAACAAGAAAGCTTTGATACTTTCACTTTAAAATATTATTAGTGATATTCAAATTTTATTAGGATTTTTAAAAAAATATATTTGTCATTCTAATCAAAATAATTGGGGGAAAAAGGGTTGAAATTTTAAGGCAGTCTTCTTGATGAAGTGATGTGCAAATAAAATAGTTTGCATACATAGGTCAGGCAAGACCTTTTCGTTTAAGCAAAATTTGAAAGTAGAGAGATAACATTTCATTTAACTAAAGCAAAAATGACTAAAAGATGTTGGATAAACCTTCTGACAGGTATCCACTGAAAATCACAGCTAAAATTTGTGAGCATATTAGATGGAAAAAGAAAACAAGCAAGCAAAGCAAGATAATAGGTGAAAAGGGTTGCAGTGAGTTAACCTCAGCTAGCACCAAATCACACCCCTAGATTCTTGCTCTGCCTCCAGCAGGAATGCAGGAGAGAACTAGAAGAGTAAAAGGAAGAAAAACTTGTGGGTCAAGAGAAAGACATGAACATGTGAAGGGTTTGTGGGGATAAAAACACAAACTGCAGCTGAAGGGGTTTGCTCACCAACTCCAACAGGCAGCCCCAGCCACTGAGGATCAGCTGCCTTGGAAAGACTAAACCCCAAGCTGTTATTGCAGAGCACGGTGTTACCAGGCATGGGATAACTCTTCGAGTCAGCTGTGTCTCCTTGCTGTGGGGGCACAGTGGGAAACAGGAGGCCTGCATGCTCTGCAAGCACTGCTCAGCTGAAGTATCCCTGTGTTACCAGCGCTGGTTTGGTCACCAAGCCCTTGCACAGCACCATCCAGGCTGCTGTGAAGGAAGTTAACTCTACTCCAGCCAGGCCCAGTGAAATACAAGCTTGGAAAAAGTTTAAACTCAGTTATGGAAATGACAACAGGTAAGATTTCTTAAGTTGTTGAGGGTAAGGACGAGACAAAATATTTCTAGGATTTTCTTTATTTTATATTTAGTATGCGTAAGTGAAGAGCAAAATAAATCATTTAGGAGGACAGAAAATCACGTGAGAACAGTAGAAAAATCTGAAACAAAGCATGTAATTCGTTGAATGAAGTTGGCTAGAGAACTAGTGCCTGTTTGCATTCACTTACTGAAACATCTTCCCAAGCCGTCACACCCTGGCCTACATACACGACAACAAACTGTTTAGCAGGCGTTTTGTTGCCTGAGGGGGAGCTGGAAGCCGTTTCTAACCAAAGGAAAGGCGGCCGGAGGTGGGCGACCTCTCACCACCTTCAGCGCTGCCTCAGCAGCCATGGCCACCGCCCCGGCCGCCTGCCCCTTCCCGCCCATTTTTCCCGCCCTTTTCTGCTGAGCGGGGTGGGGGAGGGGGCGCTGAGGTGGGGCAGCGCCTCAGCAGCAGCCGCCATCGGCCCGGGGAGGGAGCGTGAGGGGCTGCAAGGCGGTTGCCGGGGGTTCTGCGGCCCCGGGGGTGAGGGGTCGAGGCTCAGCAGGCTGCCTGCTTGCCTGAGGGAGCGAGGGCGTGAGGTGACCCCTGCCGCCGGGGGGTCCCCTCCTTGTGAGGCAGAGGGAGTCGGAAAGGGACCCGTCAGTGGCATGGGGATGGCAATGGGGAAAGGTGGCAGGGTGGGAAGTAACGGCCGGGACTGAGACGTTGCCGTGCCCCTCAGCCTTTGAGGCCACTGTGGTTTCCTCCCAGGGCACCAAGGCTGTGGTGGAAGCAGGTGGGTCCACCTGGTAAAACACCCCACACGTGAGACTCACTCAACTAATACTTTTTTCAGGTCTTTTTGTGCGGGGAGAAATAAGGAGGTGAGTTCCTCTGAAAAAAATGTTAACATTTGTATCAGCTAAAGCAAGGAGCTACACAGGATGGGTGAAGGCTGTGTGGGGTTGTAAGGCTGTTTTACGGTGTCTGTAGGAATTGGTGTGTTTGTGCTTTGCACACGGATTTTTCAGTACAAAGAAACACGTCTGTATGCAAGATGAAATACATATAAGTAAATGTCTTTTCACGCTTGCAGTTTAAAGTTGAAGAGGGATTTTTTTTTTTGGCAGCACAATCAGATATGCGCTGCCAGATACCATATCAGTGCTTTCCCACTTAAATCATATTTTCAAAGCTGCACTCGTTGAAAATCAGAATGAGTCTTGAGGAGTGCTAGAGCTGCCTTAAATTTTTCTCTCATTTGAGGATAATTGTAATGGGACAAGTTTTGATCTTCCAAGAAATAATTAAAATGGAAGTTTTAATTTTCTTTAAAGAAATTTAAGTTGCAAAAAAAACTTTGCTTCACACTAAGTAGAGAAGCATCAATCGCAGAAGTTGGATATTAGAAAGCAGTGTTTCTCACTTAGCAGCTTAGTGTGATCATGCTGTATATATCCATGTAATGTGGTTAAAAAAACTGATACGTTTATAGCTATGAGCAGCTAACTCAAAAAAAAAAAAAAGGGGGAATAGGAAATTCAGTTGTTTGAGACAGCTATTAAAGCTAGGGGGACCTCACTGTCCATGGAAAGTCAAAAGATCTTTACCGGAGTTCTCAATTTCATTGTGTGAACTTAATGTTCAGAACTACTTTTGGAAAATGTTGGTATTTCTAGTGTTGAATTGCATCTAGAATGAGAAGTTTATCTACTGGTAAATTACGTCTTGCTTGGTTTGGAAAACAGGGTACTTATTGCTGTTTTTTTTGTTTGTTTGTTTTCCTTTATTCTTTTCATCTTCCAAATAATCCTACGTTATTTTTGGCAGGATTTTTAAAATTGTATGTCATTTTAAATTTATATTGAAATGCTTCATACCTCCTCCTATCAGGGGAAGATAAGAGAAGAAATATTGCAGTAAGGATACTGTATCCTGCTATTTTCTGTTACCTTGGTATATTATTTCTCTTGTTGATGAAGTGCTAAGGAAAAGGCTCGCTTTTGTCATTCTCGCATTTAATAGCTACAATTATTCTCTTTTCCTTCTAAATAAATATCTACTCCATAAATACTTGTAAAATAGTACACATACTATATAAAAATAAGTGATATTAGTGGTTTTTTTAAGTGCATTTGTAGAAACACAAATATGCAAGCTACATCAGAAACACCTAAAGAGGTGTAATGGCTAATAATAAAGCTAATTCAGAAAGTGAAAATTGACCAGGATTTTTAAAAATTACATGTGTGTGTTTGTCTGTCTAGCGTAGCATGGGTTATAGAACCAGATTGTTTTTCATCATTTATCATTTATGTATTTTGTAGGGCAAAACATTAGAGTAGCTCTTTGCGAATCTGGTATCAAATCTGATAAAATATAAAATAAACATCATGGAAACTGAGCAGACAGGCACCTTAAGAGCGCTTTCTTAAGAGCATAGTTTGCTTTTCAACATAAGAAAGTATGATCCCGCTAGCCCTGCTATTTTTTACCCTGTTCTTAAAAGCACCACTGATGGTTAATCCTGTGAAGTACCTCAAAAATAAAACAGTTTGACTGCCTCTTGTCCTTACAGGTGTACAAAACAAACAGATCAATGTAAATATGAAAACATATTCATCTTCCTGTGGGAAAAGTTATGTTTCAGTGCTATGTTTCAATAGGAAGAAAATCTCATTATGGCACCATCGGGAAGAAAGCATTCAGGAAAAGCTGGTAAACCAGCACAGGAGGATCAAGCGATACCACCCTATGACTTTCCAGAGGAAAGAAAAGAGCTGAGTGGATCAGAGGAAGATATTAGAGAAGGTGCTTACATTATTATTATATTTTTAAAAAAGTTTATAGTATTTCTGACTATGAATAGATGAGAAGATATGCGTTAGCGAGTGCCTGAGCAAACATGGTTCCTAATGTTTGTGACAGCCTCTTAGTGCATGGTGTTGATTGACTGGTAAGAGAACACATCAGAATAGCTCTGTGTAGTACACAGTTAGGTCTCAAACTTACAGGTAACGCCTGCGATAGAGTAGAATCTCGTTACCTTGTTACCTTATTTTAATGCCATGTTATTCTATCACCTGGCTGCATATAATGCTGTGGGATCAGGACAGAAGAGAAAAGCTCTGCTCACTTGTGTGAAGTGTGAGGTTGGATAGGTTAGTAGGAGTCTTAGGCTGGGAGGTTTAAGAATACTTCAGGAAGACTGAACAGAAGAAAGGAAGAGATAGAGCCAGCTGAGGAAAAAGAATAGAAGTCAACCAACGACTTCTTGTTTAATTTTGAGGGAGTGTCATGGAGAGTGGACTTATCTTAAAAATAGAGTTTTCATTCATCAACTGATGGATGTTGTCTTTCAGCAGTCATGTCTGGGCTTTGTTTCTCTCTGTTTCTCCCCCTTTTTCAGTTGTCCAGATTAAATCCTTTACTTTGTTTCTATGAAATACTGAAATGTGGGGGTAAATAATAAAACCAGCATCAGGAATATTTCCACAGAGTTTTGTTATGCTGCTTTCTGTGAAACATCTGACAAGTCTAGTCAGCGTGTTCTAAACTTTAAATAGGAACCGCTATCAGATTTATGTTATTTACTATATGGATCAAAATGTACATTCCTACAACTTTCTAAATGAGAGGGTTTGCAAAATGTGGAATTGGGGAGAATCTCATTCACTTTTTATTTATATAATCTGCCAACCAAATTTCTGTAAGGATAGCTGAGCAACTTTATGCTATATAAATGTCTGTTGTTTTCAGGACAGCTTGTATAGCTGTGTACACTAATGCGTACTGTTTCGAAACAGTACATAGTTTTATTTGTTAAATTTGTATTGTTTCATATTTTGGGTACCCTATGTTTCTGTCTTGAATTGGGTATAATCTTAATTCCCCCCCAAGCCAACCCTCCCCTTCAGTAATGGAAATCTGTCAACCAAGGATTTATTAATTTATTTTGAAAGAACATATATATCTGTATGTGGTTTTGCTACTTTAATGGTCAGAGTACGTTTAAATTCTTGCAGATTGGGCTTTTTCAATTTTTAGATAGTTTTTAGCTTTCTAATGGTTGTTTTATTGTGAGTTGGGGGTATTTGTGTAGTAGTGGACTGAAAAACTGGTTGAGACCACCCTCAAGGAACTCAAGGCAGCGTCAACTCATATCTAGTCTTGTAGAATTCATCACCATCTGTCAACTCTTCACATTCAAAATTTTAGGAGCTGTATGTGTTACGGATGAGACCCTTGGGATGTGTTCAAAGAAGTGCCGTTACAGAAAAATAGTTACACTTCTCATAATTCATGTGGTCCCCACAAAATATAAATATGTATAAAATATAAATATAAATTTTTGTTAATCTTTCTGAAATTTACATTAAGCTGAAACACCAGTAATGGAGAAGCATGGCAAGAAAAGACCTTTGGTGACTACTCATGTGGTTCCAGATGATGTAGGGTAAGGGTTAGAATGTCTTTTTTCAAAATAAGTGAGTCTTAAGTAGACACTTAGTTCAGTTAGTCAGTATGCTTGTTTTGTTTGGGGTTTGTTCCACTTTATTTACCATCCTCCCTCATTCGGGACCCTTTAAAGGCTTCATAGTGCTTTTTTATTGGGGAGTAATTTAATAGATTGTAGTAAACTTTTTGAACATCAAGAAATTAGTCTAAAAAGAGAACTCTTGTAGGAGGGGAAGAGGAGTAAGTGTTATTTTTTATAAAATAAAAAACAGTAAAACAGTAGCAGCTTTATCATTGCTTAAACTATCAGGCACGTGAATAAAATTAGTTTTAAGCATACACATTTGGTCTTATTCCAAAGTAAAAATGGTCAAAAAAAGTTTTTAAACAATATTTTTTAGGGGTGAAGTACAGAATATGCTGGAAAGATTTGGAGGTAAGTACATTTACATTCTAATAAGTTGAAAAATAACTAATATTTAACATACAGAATTGACAGTAATCCATTATCATAACTTCTGAGATCTGCATAAAATAGCCAGTGTTTGTAGCATTGGTTACAGTCAGTTTTCAGAAAAGAGCTAATATTTAATACATCTAAATGGACCAGATGGAAAGAGAAGGAAGAGAAGGGAATAACTGCATATAAAGAGAGAGAAAAGTATTGGTGTAAACTAATTATACATGAAAAAGGGAAAGATGCATGAGTGCTTTTGATTATCAGTTCCCACTTCAAGAAGCAGTTTAAGAGGTGGTAATTATACGGCAGAGAGAAGAGACTGTGAGTTAGAAAGCTGTTGTTCTTACTTAAATAATTATTTACAATGTTACAATGAAACAAAAGAGACTGGGGAGTGCCAGACAGGAGTGAGAAATTAGGGGCATGTAAATATGAAGATAAGCAGATAAACAGGAAAAAAAAAATCAAATTCACAGTAAAAAATTCACAGCTGCAGCCTGTAGTTGTGAAAAGACTGAGCCAGAGAGTAGCTTGTACTCTGCATCTTCAGGAATCTAGAGGATAGGGAATCTGTAGAAATGAGAATTTCTGCAGTCAGGAAGAAGAGTACAAAATTTCTAGCAGAGCCAAACAATGAAGCTAATGCCAGTCATGTACTGATGAGAGATTTCTTCACGTTGCCTACTTGGATTTAAGTCATAGTGAAATGAAATTCTCAGATGGCTTTACTTAAAATTCAAAGTGTCGAGCTGAATTCTAGATAGCTGACAGCTTAGAGAAAAAGCATATCTCACCTGCAAAGAATTTGCAATACACTTCACAGATAGTGGAACAAAGCATCAAAAAGGAGTGGAAAGAAGGGAAAACATCTTAATGCTAGTGTTACTTACTCAATAGGTGGTTGATTCTTGTATGTGTATGAAAATGCTGTGCACAGTCATTGTTTGCATGTAAAGCTTAAGGTGAAAGAGTTCAAGGAATTTATTAGTTCACGAATTAAGAATTTTCGCAGTTAAGGTGTATATTAGTATGCTATTGTAGATCTAGCAATCTAGACAGGAGGAGAATTTCAAAGTTTAATTTTAAAAAGCTGGGATTGCTTGTTATTGAGGACAAAAAAAAAAAAGAACGATGGAAATTAAATGAAACACAGAGAGGATGCTCTCTACTCAAAAATAATAGGGTTGGCATTAGAGGCAGATGCCTCAGCAAGTTAGAGAGACAGATTTGACAGATGTTTCCTGAAACCTACAATGGAAAGAAAAAGCAATTCCTGTGTTAACCTAACTGTGACTTGTTTGTTAAATCTCCAAATATAAATTAAAATGAAATAGACATACTAACTGACATTAACCCAAATATTTCTTAAAAAGTACTTAAGGAGTCTTTCTGAAGTATGAGAAATAGTTTGTCGTTCAGTCATTCAATATATTGACAGTGATAGTAATCCCATGCTACCTCTAATTTATTTCTGAAATCTACAAAATGTGAATGAATATTACTTTTAAAACAGTTGAGCTTGTGCTTTTCTGAGAGGAAAATGACATTCATAAAGTGTCAGCCTACACAAATAAATTGAAGGCCTGGAAACTCTGAGCTGGTACTGCAGTTGTGCAGCCAAACAAATGAGGATTTTGATAGTGCAACTAACAGATCATGAGGTACAAGAGAAAAGAGTAGGATGTCTGTACTCAGTCAAGGTTTGGCCAAGACATCTCCAGGTTTGAATGAGGAAGAATTAACAGTGTGAAACGTCCAAATACCACGTCTGAAGATGCGTAATGTGAACTGATTAGGTAATGCTGCTAGTGTTTCAAACGTGTGTGGGCTTACTGTGTGTGTTAGAAGCACATGTTAGACTGTAAGGATCACTAGGGAACACGATGGATACAGCGTGTAAGGAACTGATTTAAATGGGAAAGAATGCAGCTGCCCGGGATTGAAACCATGAAACGGTTTCAGTGCACTGTATGTGTCTGCTCAGAGCAAGTTTGACACTGTACCCATCCTGTCCTGACCAGAGTAAAAGAAGCTAAAGGTGAGTGACATCAGGGTGGGTCCTGTCAGGCCTGGACCCTCGGAGAGGTTGGACTCAAAGCAGCTGCTGGAGTAGTCCATGGGGCTGGGCAATGAGCAGGTGCAACTCCAGAGGCCCAGTGTAAGCTATAGGGTCTGTGGGGGGCCTTGAGAAGTAGCTCTTGTAGCAGTGCCAACACCAGGTGGAGAAAGATTCTTTACATGGCAGCTAGAAGCCCAGATCCTATTAGCTTCTTCCTATTAGAACACACCTCATTTGCTTTTCCAAAGCATGTAAGGTCATCAGCATCTTTAAGAAAACGCACAATAAATCTTGGTATGCTTCATTTCTAAATATTCTTTCATTCTAGCTGACATTAACAAAGCTCTCTTAGCTAAGAGGAAAAGATTAGAAATGTATACGAAAGCTTCACTCAAAACCAGTAACCAGAAGATTGAACATGTCTGGAAAACACAGCAGGAGCAAAGGTAACATTTACCATTGTTTTTTAAACCTGTGAAGTCATATTCTTTTTTGCATCATAGCATTGAGAGTTGATCCATCTTCTTGCCGTTAAATAGCAGTAGTGTATCTAGTAGTTAAACACCTACTGCGGTCCCCTTTTCTGCTGCCTCCAATTGTGTCCTCTTGGGTTAAACTGTCAGTAACATTTTAGCATAACACTTTCTCTTTTGAATGAAGTTTTAAAGTTTGGAATTTTGACAGTAAATACCTTATACAACTGATTTCACTTCTTTCTTTTTTAATGTTGTTGTTACAGAAAATGTTTTCTGTGATTTTTGTCTTTCAAAACTTTTTACTCTCATTTAATTTCAGACTTTCTATTTGAAAACTGATATTTGCTTAGGAAAAGTTTTACATCTTTTAGTTAGGAAAGAAAATAATTTTCATATTGGAGATGAGATTCATCTCAACTAATAACATGCCTCCTTACCTTTTAAGGTTTATTTACTTACTACACCTGATACTAAAAGCAGAGCAAATTGAAAAAGGAGACAGCTAAAACCGAAAGTCTGCTGAAAGTCTGCAACACTTGCAACTTTTTGTTTTTATATATATTTTTGAAACTTGCATTAACAAAATGTTAATGTACACAGAGAAACTAGAGCATAATGAACTAATGAATGAGGTGATCGATTTGTCATTATAAACACCTTGTGTTAAAGCCAAGATCTGTAGTGGAATTAAAAAAAAAAACACAGTAAACCTCAGAAAAGCTGACATTCTCTGTTAGGAAGAAAGTTGTTTGTTGTCTTGTTATTATTTTTTAACCTGAGTTTTGTATAAGAGTGCTGTCTCTTTATATGTACATAATTTACATTCACTTAGGAAAAATATATGTATGAATGTTAATTTTTTCAAAACATCCAGTAGGTTAGGACTTGATTCAAAATAGCATCTTTATCTATGCCAACTCCTTTTATTCTATTCCATGTGCACAGAACCTTATCTTTCTTCACAGCATTTGTAATACTTACAGCTAGTGTCTGTTTATAGGCAGAAGCTCAATCATGATTTCTCCCAGCAGTTCCTGACTTTATTTCAGCAATGGGATGTAGACGTGCAGAAAGCAGAGGAACAGGAAGAAAAACTTGCGGTGGGTTTCCAGCACAGGAATTGTTTCACAGTATAATCACAAGGAGAGAATAGTGTTGCTTAGACAACCAATGTAAAAGTGCAGAAATGTAAAAAATACCTTATATAGTTTAAACAAACATGTCTCTTGATTAAAAATTTAATTCAGGTTTCGTGGTTCTTAAACCATAAATGTTTAAGTTTTGGGATATATTTCAAAGTGAAGAGGGGTGCAGTACTTTACTTCAAGTTTATAGATGGGAGTAAATGATGCCCTGAGCCAGAACATGGCTTGAGAAAAGCCAAGATGGTTATGGAGAAGAATCAGATGTGCTGAATCTGTGCATCTGCAGACTTTGGGTAGGGAGACAAAGGAATACTGGAAAGTAGTTGTCCTTAAGCATGCACTGCTTAAATGTATGCCTCTATATCACAAATGCATGATAATTTGATGACTAAAGGTGATAGAAGCTACACAGTGGAATGTAAACACACGCTATTGCTGTATTTGTACTCCCAGCATGTTTGCAAGTTGTGCTTTTCCCTAGTCAGCACATTTCCCTGGGATGCACAAGAACTGTGTTGGCTAGCAGCCCTCAGGATCCCAGAGAGAAAAGTTCAGGTTGGAAGGGGACCTCAGGGGACGACTCAGGGCTTAATCCGGTCTTCAGTCTTTCTTTTATTACTGAGAACAAGGATACCTCCCCAGGCAGGGATCTACATTGTATGACCCGGACTGCCAGTGAAGGCAGAATTTTTGATTCTGACAAATGGCATCAGTGTTGCTGTCAAAGCACTTTTGGTAAAACATGATTTTTTATTTTTTTTTTGCTTCAGAATATGTTTCGTCAGCAACAAAAAGTTTTTCAACAGGCAAGAATAGTTCAAAGCCAGAGACTGAAAACCATTAAGCAACTGTATGAGCAATTCTTAAAGGTACAGTAAATTTTCTTCTTACAAGGCAGCTGATCCTTACCACATCGCTTAGGAAGGCAATATTTATCCAGCCTTTATGAAATACAGACTTAAGGTTCACTTAAGAAAACAACAGCTTTGCGTGAATATTCATGCTAGTTGCTATTTTTCCCTTCTTGGTTAAAACATGGCTTGTTCTTTCTATATATGCATGCACGTTACACCTGTTTATAAATGCTTTACCTAAATGTCTTCTCGCAGGGATCTGATTGGCAATCCTGTTTCATATATTTAAGCATAACCCTCAGAGCATGCTTTCTAAACCAAACTCAGCTTAAAGCTGAGTTTACCAGTTACCAGTTCAAAGCTTATGTAAGTTGGTCAAATCAACAGGCCTTTGTCTTAACTGTCCCTTAGGTTTTTGGTGCATATTGAAAAAAGTGAAAGTTAATCTATTAAAAATACACTTCATGCTGTAACGTACTACTTTTATTACTGCTGGCACATGCATCCTCCATAATGAGAATTAGATGCCAATTTTTTTCTGTCATTAACCTTTTTAGCTGTTGCTGCTCCCTGTAAGGGAACTTCCTGTTAATAAGTGGCAATTCTCTTAAAATTGCCTAGTTACAACTCCTCTGCTTCCTAACCAACACTGACTAGAAAGGGTTTTTCTTCTTATAAGCTGCTATTAAAACTAAATGTTCACTAAGTCAACTGAAGAATTTGACAAATAATGGCTTACAGTGAAAACAGGTCCTGCTGGATGGTTATATGACCAATCCAGTTTAACTTTACTGTTGATGTATGCATTGTTTTTGTATTTCTTGGCAGTCCTATAAACACCATTTTTGGACAGTGCTTATGGAAGCGTATTGTGTTTTAAACATGAGTTATAATGATCAAACGTTTTCTAAAAGTGGCTGACATGCTAGACAGCAAACAAAAAATGATTGAGTACTACTACTAAAAAATTTTGCTTCTTTTGGGTTAAAAAAAGTTTTTCCCTGTCATTGTATACTAAGAACAAAACACTTTATTCCCAGAATTTCCTTCCCCCACTATTTCTAAGTTATTAGAAATCTACACTGTGAGGGGAAAAATGTAAGCACCCTAAACACTTGGTTTTGTGATGAGTACAGGGGTAAGGCATCACAGAATCACAGAGTGGTTGAGGTTGGAAGGGACCGCTGGGAGGCAGGTTGGTTCAGCAAGTCAGGACTATGTCCAGATAACTTCTGCATGTCTCTGAAGATGGTGACTCCAGAACCTCTCTGGGAAACCTGCTCCGTTGCTCAGTCACACACTCAGTAAAGCAGTGTTTTCTGATGTTGAGAGGGAACCTCTTGTGCTTCAGTTTGTGCCCATGTGCTGGTGACCTGGCACTGAAAAGAGCCTGTCCCTCTCTTCTCTGCACCCTCCCTTCAGGTATTTGCACGCATTGATGAGATCTCCCCTGATGATCCCTCCCCTCCTCTGGGCTGAACAGTCCCAGTTCTCTCGGCCTCTCCTCACAGGAGAGGTGCTCCTGTCCCTTAACTATCTTTTTTCCTGGCCCTTTGCTGGACTCCCCCCAGCACGTCCATGTCTCTCTGGACGCAGCACACCAGGCATGCCCTCACCAGCGCTGAGCAGAGGTAAGGATCACCTCCCTTGCCTGCTGGTGGTGCTTTGCCTCAAGCAGCCTGGGACATTCAGACATCTTTGCCACAAGGACACACTTCTGGCAGGACCCCCAGGTCCTTTTCTGTGGAGCTGCTTCCCAGCTGGGCAGCCCCCAGCACATACTGGTACAGGGGGTAAAGTCTGGCACTTTCTAACAAGCCTTAATTTCTATTTGAGTCATTTCCTAACCGTCCCTTTTTTGAAATTAGTTAGTTATGGTATCTGTTTTTTTCCAAGTCAGACAGAGTCACTCTATTTTAAATTTATTTTTCAATGCTTAGTTTAAGATGGTTGAAATTTGCAGAGGATATTACAGAAATCTTAATAACAACCATTTCAAAATGTCAACAATGTCTTCATCAAAGATGAAAAACTGTATTACTATGAATTTTCTCCTGAGAGAATATCAACAGGTAAAAAATATCAAGCCTCAAATCAGCTTAACTTTAAATACAAGCTAAAGAAAATGCAGCTATGTACATCAGTTAGGCATAACTGTATGTGCAAAAGGGAAGATAACCAGTGAGCTTCACCTCAGCTTATCTGGAGTGAAGTGTGCAAAGAGGAGCAAATTCAACATTTTCTTTAGGCCTTATGTCGAGTCTCTAAGGTTGTCATAATATTAAACTGTACCCCTATCACTCCTGACAGGTATGGGTCTAATTTTTTTCTTGTAGAACCCTTATGTTTATTGAAATGCAGGATAGTAGCTGGGACCTCAGAGATGCTGGGTGGAAAGGACTGTTTCCTTCACCATGTGCATATTGTTTGAACAGTAATGTAGAGTGGAGTACAAAGTCCCACACAATTTCTCTTCCAAGTTCATGACAAAATTCATCTGTAATTATCACTGCTGCTGTAAAAATTGAGCTGTAGTCTGAAAAATGGATTGGTTTTTTTTTTTTTTAAATTAACCCTGAGGCATCAAGCAGTTTTGAATTAAGATTATCCTTAACTGCAGAGCATGGAAGAACTAGAGAAAAACAATGAAAATCTTCTAGTTGGTGCACAAAATGAACTTCGCAAAGAAATGGCTATGTTGCAGAAGAAGATTATGATGGACACTGTAAGTATCAGGTTTACGAAGAACTTAACTTAAATACAAAAATAGAACATTCTATAAAGAAGTCATTTGACATTCATTTAATTAGATTAAGGAATCATTGGTTTGGCATTTGTTCAGTATTATCTCCTTTTCTTGTAACAGCAACAGCAGGAGATGGCAACTGTTCGCAAGTCTCTTCAGTCCATGTTATTCTGATGGCTCAATGGAGAAACAACTTGTACCTAAGTAACATGATACAAGTATAGGCGTTAGCCGTAGAGAAGTTACCTTAAGATGATTTAAATGTTTTAAAGTTCCTATTAAATGATTTAATTGATTGTTCTAACCTTGTGTCTGATAATCTTGTGAGAAGGCATATTAGTAAATTTATTACTTTGCGGGGGGAGGAAGAGGGAGCAAACCCTGAACCAATTCCTGTCTGTCCAATTAATCTTTAACTACTTAACATTCACTTTCAATGGCATTGGACTGTTTGCATTGTTTCACTTTCTATAATGCCAAATTCAGACAGGTAGAATTGATGAAAAATGCGTTCCCTAAATTTTATATGATAACTTTAGACATTTATGTGCATTGCAAATAGAAGCCTTTTTCAAAAGCTACGGATTAGACTTTTGTAGTTTCAACATCTAGCCTCCTGAGCTGTCAGCAGTTATAAAAGTTCATAGACTATGACATAGCTCACGTAAGATTGTTTAATGATGTGTATTATAGTAAATTAAATTGTTAGGCCTTTTATCATTACAGGCATTGCAGTATTTTTGTACCAGTAAGATTTATGAACTGCTGTTACTTGTCCAAATGTAGGTTTCTTTAGTTGAACAATGAGCTTAATACCACAGCTTTACATGACATCTGCTGAAGTAAACATAATTAAACATTGCTATGCATTTCTTGTAGACCATTGCTAAAGTAATCTAGTTCATTTATTTGGTACAAGCTATTAAAAGGCTTAAGCTGGAATATTAATTTTTGCAATTTCAAATGACTAGTAGTTCAGGGAGGCCTGATTTAAGGATAAAGCATTTATCTTTCATGTATCTCATTACAATCAGTATAAATTAGACAGCCAGAGTAGCCTGTGTGCAGTTTGTTTTTATAGCAAGCCATTATGTCCAAATATCCACTTTTACAAATTAGGTAGTTCCTAAAATACTTAGTTGTTAGACTGAATATAATCGTAGATAACACAAAAGCCACCAATACATGCAAATGTGATGATTTTATAACAATGTATTTCAAAACCAGTCCATACAGCTTCTTCTCCCCAGCTTACTAGTGTTTTTACTGCAGAATCCAGTAATCTGATGACAGTTCATAGGTTCTGGGAGCCAGATTAGGGATAGCTAAATTTTCTGTTAGTTAGCTATTAGCTTGCAACTGAAGTTGAGCAAGTAGCCTGTATGGATGGAGCTGTTTTGTTCTGTGTCTCACAGGACTCAGAGACAGAGCAAACACAGAAGTTACATTGCTAGAATGATGTATGAGGCAGTATGGGCCTGTGGTGGGAATCAGGTAACTACCAATGCTAATTTGAGCTGTGGTGCTCAGGTTCAGTATTTAAAGATGACTAGATGATGTCACAAAATACAGTTAACAGTTTTTGCTTCCACTCTTCAATACTACATTATTTGTTACTATTAATTCTTTTTTTTCTGATTTCTGCAGTAGTTACCTACCATTTATTTACCTCTACCCTATCTTTATAAGCACTTACACCTACTACTGTGGTTTCAAGGGAACCAAACCTCCTCATTCTAAAAAGTTGCGTATGCACGTGCTTTTATCAGATGATTGGTGATTAACTTCTTTTTTTTACAGCATTCAGACAAAGTGAAATGGTCTTCACCGTTTTCCCTTTTATTTAGCTATGACCTGTATTTAGGTTAAGTTCAGATGTAGATGCTGTATCTTTCCCAGCCTTGAACAGGAACAGTAGGGCTCATCTGGAAAGGACTGAACTCCTAATCTGTATTTATTTAATTGGCATGCTGCTCCTTTGGCAGTAACTTGTACAACTCTCCCTCCAGTATATCAGTATTTCCTTCTTAGACAAATGTACGCTATTTTTTCCCCCCTTTTGAATTTCTTTGAACACCTCAGGCAGTCTTTTTGGATTAATATGTAGCAGCTAGGAAGCTGCAGCAGTAATATTTTTGAAACAAATTATAGTATTCTTTATTGTACAGTTCAGGAAGGTCTTATGAACTTACAGCTCAGCTACATAGCAGCAAATAAAAGTGGTAATGAACACTTACATTCAACAGCTTTTTTACAAAAATAATATTCACATATTACCTCTTTAAAGGAGCTTGAGCTTAAGCCGCATTTGTCTGCAGTGATTTGCCAGCACAGAGAATAAGCTATTTTTATTCAGCTTTTTGCTAATGAAAAGAAGAAAGGCTGATACTATGCCTGACTTTCTCTTTTGGAGAGTTTTACTCTGCATTAGATTTTAGTTCCTTGCAGTTTTGTTTGGATAAAGTACAGTGGTAGTTACAAGATAAATTAATACAGCAAAGCAAACAATTTTCAGAGGGAATTAATTATACATAGGTGGGTTGCACTGTCACATTTGGGTGGGTTGCATTGTCACAGTTAAACAGTCACTAAAGTTTGTCAAAGAACTGAGTCATTCAACTTGTGCAGTTTCACAGACACAAATTAGGGTAGGTAAAACTAGTGTCCTCACGGTACCCAGCTACTACAGTCTAGATAATGAAGCACAAGGAGGCAAACCTTATTATGGCCACAAAACCAGAAACTGCACTCAGAAAAAAAAATCCAAGCTACAACTGTGTTTAGTAACAGTAGGTTATATACGTAGATACCAGAGAATGCATGAATCCTATAGGCACTCACAACGGTATTTTGGAGTAGAGAATAATTTTCCTGTTCCATACTTCCTTCATCCTAATACCAAAACATTACTAGTTTTACCTCATGGATGCCTCATTTTACCAGCCTTGACAATGCAGTACTGTATTCACTGATGCCTCTGACTACCACTTCACAGTAGAAGACTTTAGAAACTAATGCTAGATTAGTCACTTGGTCTAAGAAAAAGTGAAACTCCTCTTAGAATTCTGGTTGGTAGCACCGTGGCTTGCAATTTACATTCCCCAGACCAGAACAGAATTAAGGTTACCTAACTGGAAATAACAAAGGTTTTGATTGTGGTACTCATGGGTTAAAGTAACAGCTGCAGTATCTAGAACACAGGGGGAAGTAGATCCTGGTTCAAGAGTATTAACCACAATATAATCTGCAGGACTTTGTATTTAGTAATTCTAACACCTGGTAATATCTGGGATAGTATGAGCTTTCTCACAACACTAGTTTATTGAAAAGCTTAAGCTGTCTTCTCAAAAAGAGAGGCTGCTTCATTCAACATTCCCCTAACTGCTTTTCTTCTCCTTGACCTATTTAATCAGTCATTATGGTTTTGAACCTGTTCAGGAGCTTGATGAGATGAAATTCTGAAGACATGTATATGAAGATGAGCAGCGATCTGTAGGCATACACCAGTGGCATATCTCAGCATATCAAACAAGGATATGAACTTCAAAAAAAAAAAAACAAAAATGGAACAGGTTAAAAACAAATATTTTTCAAAACTCTCCCAGCTGTGCTTTGATCAGTATATATCCAATTTTAAGAAGCATGTTAGCACTATGATATACACTAGTCTACTTTAGAAGAAGAAAAACAAACAGCACTAAGTGCTTATGAAAATTTGACAAACAAGGTTAGTCCACAGTTAGCAGAGTAAGTTTAAACAAACCACCTGAATTAAAGCATAATTACAGGAGAGATCTGTCATTTTACTTTCAGATCTCCGTTCCAAGGAAAGAAAGCCAGCTAGCTCCCAAAACATGTATTTACACAGTATCCTGGCATTCTTTCCACAATGGCAGGTGAAATCGAGCAAGTCCAAAATGGCAGAGCAGAATGTCAGAGACAGTTCTCAATCCATTCCTTTAAATATGCGCCACATGAAAAATGCAAAGCAAAATGCTTACCAATGCTATCCATAGAACAATATATTCATCAATGAAACTGTTGAAGTACTGGTCCAAAAACAGAAGTCCTGGCCCAATAAATGCAGTGTCTTGAAGACAGATCTCGCTTTTTGTCATGTGAGCCACCTATTTAAAAATAAACAACAACACAACCCACAGAATGCACTACTGCAAGATCACTGTATCTACCAGAAAGCTTCCACCTGAGTTGCGAGAAAGCATGATGTCCTTACACATCAGCTGCCTGCTCCTGCCTGCTCCAAAGGGGCCTTTGGGAAATAAGCAGAAGACAGGCCAAGGGCTTCACAAATGCTCCAGAGCCTGCTGCTCCCTGACGGGCTTTTTCTTAAGGGCCAAATAACCTTTTTCCAGGTTACTCAGTCAATATGTAGCACTTCAATGAGTGATATCAGTTATTTCAATAATCAGTATATCTTGACTATTATGTAAAAAAATCGGTACAAAGGTCCTGCAGTGTTCTTTTGTAATACAGTTAATTACATCTATCTCCGTGCATTTTAGCTATTTGACTGGGTTCCCCACTCTTACTTTTTAAGTGCTGTATTGGAAGCTCTCCATCCAGCTTCACACCCTGGCACAGCTTAAGAGGTTTTTACTGCAGTTTCCTCACTCTAGTGAGTTAAGAACAAGACCTGCAATAGTATCAGAAAACCGGGGGAGCTAAACCTGCCAAAAGCCTTTCCCCACTGCTTGTACCAATTTGCCTCTGAAGCAGATGACCCTCAAAGCTATGCATAAGGCATCAAGGCAAAACATGCTTTGCTCAGAAGCATCCCCGACTGGCTGACATACATTGCCTCAGGTTCAATCTTAAGGCTCAGTTTTCTTAACAGAGTTCTCCTGAACCAAGTTAGTAATGTAGACAAGTAGGTGAATTCCTGTTTAGCTAGAAAGCCTGCAGAATACCAGTTTTAGTTTTGTTGTTTTTCAATACATTGACAAGGTTATTAATTACAGAAGAGACAAAAGGTAGAAAAATTTATCTCCTCATTTTAATAAGGATGTAAATTCATGTTTTATAATTGTCAGAAGTCATGGCACAGCTAGTAAGGCACTGCTAGTTAAGGCAGTAACTGCATTTCTGATGTTAAAGTCAGTGTATAAACTACAATTTATTTCTAGGAGTAAGCTAAATAAAACCAAAATTTCTAACCAATACATTGAACTATTTTTTTATTTTTATTTTTAAATCGGTATCATATACAATAATCTCTCTGGAGGAGCCTGAGTCTATTTCAGAGTATTGGTCATAGTGAAACTGGTAATAGGGAGGCAGGGCAGAACAGGAAAACTTGCATAATGCTCACTGATTCAGAAAGCAAGTGTTAAGCCAGGAAACATTTTATGTTTACGACTGAAACAAGATTACTTACCACTAACTTCTGTGAGATTTTAGCATTCACAAATCCAAATGTCAAGACATACAGGCAGGGATGTTTTTCAAACAGCTGGGTTGCAGATTTTTTATAGATCACAACAGCCAGTGTAATAAGTAGCCCAATGTGTACACCTGGTGAAAGAACACTTGTTCCCTGAAATACAAAGGGACAGAAAACTCATCTTCAGCTTCAATCACAACGTAAGACCAACATTTTACAAATACTGCAACACCCACTAAATAAAAGTAATTAGAGTTGTCAAAACTCGGGGAAAGGCCATTTGCATTATGCTAATACTATTGGCATCCTTACGGTGACTTCTATGCAATTCTGTAAGAAAATTCACTGTTGGTTCCTGTGATGGAAGAAATCCAGGAACGGGAAGAGAGCAGATAGGTATTGAAGTCTTTGCTTTAGCCATCAAACACTCCAAACAACAAATGAGCATCATTAAGGTGTGAAATTCATATGCTTGTATGCTTAAACTGATAAAAACCCTTATGATTATCTGAAGGCCAATAAATTATGGGTGTAACTTACTGCTATTGTAGATCCATTCTTTCCAACCCCTCCACCGAAGATGACACGGAAGTAATTGAAAAAAGAAAGCGCTGTTCCACACAGTATGCCAAAAACCGCAAAAAACTTCAGCTCTAAGCCTACCAAATGGACCTTAGCAAGAAAAACAAGAGAAAGATAGTAAAGGTCAATGGTAAGAGTGTCGTTGTTTGTTTGTTTTTTAAGAAAAGAAGTGATTAAAAAAAGCTACTGAAACCTTATAAGCAGTCATTTTATTTGAACTACTGTTTTCCTGGGAACAAGCTCTGGAAGACAGTATTTGGAATTTGTTTCCTTATTTAGGAGATGTCACGTTTCTTTTGGGAATGTTTAAACTCAACTTTTGAGTATTTAAGTTCTGGTCATGAAGTTAAGCGAGATTTTGCTCTGTATATCCTTATGTAGTAAAAATATTTCAAGAACATTATAAGCAAAAAACTTGACATAGACTACTGCCTCGCCAGGACATGGGAGGGGCAGGAAGGATAGATCCTTCCATTTCAGTGGGTAAAACAATACTGAACCCCAGGAAACACAAACACCATCTGCCTGCCTTGTGTTTTGGTATATGTTGTTTGTATGCTGTATCCTTGCATTTAGGATAATCTCCAGATAAAAATTTTAGTTAAACAGTTACCTTCAGAATCAATTGCAGTTTCAAGGAAACTTCCAAAGGCAGCAGAGGATTAAAAAAAAGAAGTAGCAATAAATTGAAACCACTGATTATATTTTTGAATGTAGATTGTTTTGAGATACAGCATAACTACCACAGATTTTATGGCTGAAGAAGAAACAATCATACTTCACTACTGTTTAAATTTTAATGTACCTACTTTGTTTAGCAACACAAAAATATGCTGTTTGAAAACAGAGCAAAAAGCACCTTAAAGGATGGAGGAGGGAAACAAGGTTCATCTAAAGATTTCCTAATGACTGTGCAAACTGGTGAACTAGTTTGAATTAGTTGGTGGTTTATATTTAGATCAATATCCATGGGTTATCAACACCATGGAAATGTCTCAGCTCTTCTGTTTCCTATGACCAAACAGAACTATTTATTTCTAAGTAAGGATACTACAGAAGATGATGTTAGTCTCATATACTTTTGATGCATACTGAAGTGCATCTTTAAAGATCAGAATAAAAGCCAGACAAAAATATTTTATTTCTGTTTTGGACAGAAAACAATTCTTTAAATATAGGTATTTACATTTATGTCAGCTCTGACATAACCCATTAAAAATCAGTACATCTCCACTGACGTGTAAATCTGAATTATTTCATCCCATAGTTTTGACAGATTAATGCATTTAATCTTTCAATTTTAAAATAAAGCTTTCTAAAAATAAATATTGATCCTAAATATAGGATCAATAAAATGATCCTATAAATCATTTAGCTGAACAGATATGTCTGTCTTACAATAAAATACACAAAGGAAAGCTAACAAAAAAATGTATTAAAGCTTGATTACAAAGAGTATCGGTAGAAGATCAGAAGTTTACGTATGGCAGATAGGGTCTTTTTTCCTCTACACAGCTCTAAATTTGTGTATAGGAAGTCATACTGTTATATCTAAGTTAACTACAATGTAAATATAACCTCTGTTTGTACAAGAAAACAAAACAGAACATTAGAGAACTAGAAGGGGATAGTTGCACAGGATGGCTTCAAATACCATGGAAACTGGGAACTCAACAGGAGCTCCGTACTCTACCCGAACACTGCATTCTTAATACACTTGCCTTATAGTCCCATATTGCTGTTCCACCAAACGCTGATATCAAAAGCAGCAGCGTTATGGCTATCTGAACTTCAGTTACATCAACTCTAGGAAGAAAAGAATAGAAATTTAGTTGAAAGAAAGGTTCTGTTCCTTTTGAGTATAGGGGATGGGGGCAGGGAGAACAGATCAAAACCCAGTTATTTCAAATTACCTCCTCAAGCCATGAAATGCATAAAGAATATGATTTTCCTTGACTGAGAAAGATAATCTACCTGGAGGCACACATCTTTGGTTAACCTTTAAAATTAAACCTATAAGCCTATCTAGAACAAGCTACATACATTTTTAATAGAGGAAAAAAGTGCTGAATGAATACGTTGTTAACTATTTTAGAATTTTGAATAAATCTACAGACTTCTTGGGTGAGTAACAAAGTTAAACATTAAGGCAAGCTCATAGTCAAACATTTCCATTAATAGTATATCATACAGAAGTAGGAACCATGAAAAGCAGAATGGGACAGAAGGGATTTCTTTAAGCCATTGTATCATGACAACTTGACAGATACAGCCTGCAAAACATAAGGGCAGTATTTTGAGGACTGAGTTAGTGAATAGCTGAACACCTGTCGTGTTTCAGAGGTCATAATTGCCATGGTGCTTTTTTCCGTAAAACATTTTATAAAACAGGTGGCCTTGTACGCCTTCTAGACTCTGAATTCCACCTTTTTTGTTCTCAGACAAGACAGCCTTACTGTCTTACTGTCTCTGATCACTGAAATGTTTTATTTTGAGAAGACGTGAATATGTAAAAAACACAACAAAAACCACACACAAAAACAAAAAACCCTACAAAACTTACAAAAACAAAAAGAACATCAGAGGCTCAAGAGAAAGATACTTTCAAGAGAAAGAGTCAATACTTTCCATACAGCTTTTAAATAAATAAGTAAATAAAAGTGCATGTCTAATGTACTGTTTATGCTAGTGAAGGTTTTGAGACAGGTACTGGATCTTTGTACTGAAGTTACTGGCAAGCGGTAAAAATGGATGTTTAAAATGTGACATTCCTGTAAGCAGTTAAACAGATTTGCTATTTTAAAGTACTGTGACCAAAGTCAAGTTGTTTCATTTCTTGCTTAGCATGCAAACTATCTGCACAGAAAACAGTGCATTTTAAAAAGGAGATAGGAATCAGCTCTTGGCTAATGGAAAACATTTATCTGATCTTGACACTCACAGTAACGTTAAACTTTCAAATGAAAGACAGTGACAAAATATGCAAAGTTTCACCACAGATTTCAGACTCTTTGTCTTAGAAGAGTCATTAAGTCACAACCAGATGCCATGCTGAGGTGCTCGTCACTGCTCAAAGCTGTAAGAACAGGCCGTCCTCTCCCTCCTGTGCCATTCTGTTCCCTCACTTCTGCTGGCTGTAGTACTCACCAGACCACGAGGTGCCAGAAAGCCGAATTGTTTCCTCGTGCAAGTTTTTGTTTTCTGCCTGTTTAGTGAATTGGCTCCCAAGTCAATGACATGAGCGTGGGGGGAAATAGGACAGTGCTGCTGGGAGTGGGCTTTTCCTCTACCAGGGAAGAAGCATCACAACTGCTCAGTTACTGCTGCAGATGCACACTGAGTTTGGCTGTTACGTCATGCAGAAGCATTCAGATGCAAATTCAAGTGTTCAGACTTTGCACTCTGTACAATTAAACCTGGATTTCTGAGCTGTACAGCAGTTTTTATTGTTGGAGGGGAAGGAGGCTTGAACTCCGAGCTGAGTCACTGTATGTGACAAAGTTTAGTACTTAATTTTACAGCGGCTCAGACAGTTGATTGCAACACAGCACAAATTTAAGTCCAAAGATTTTATCAGGCAAGACAGTATTCTACATAGCCTGACAGTGGCACGGTATCCAGCTGCTCTGATCCTTCCTGGCCACCAATGCTAAGACTCACCTGGCATTTAACTTCCAAAATCAAATGTCACTAATTCAGGAACAGCATCAGTGAAAGCTTCCATCCATATTATGTATTATCATAGTTACAGCTGTATACTATTGCCTTCATTTAGACTCTCACCTCTATGCCTAGGAGAGAAAGTTGCGAGCCTTGAAAAAGTTCTGATTTGCTTTCACTAAACAGAAATAAGTTATCTCAGAGAAAAGTTGTGTCTGCTCAGCTTCAAACAGCAAGCATGGAACACCAGACCATTCCAAACTGCTTGTACTATGCATTACCGATGTATTTACACAGAAGCCACTAAGTTTTTAGTGAAGAAGATTTACATGGTATGCGAGACTCAGTGCCTTCTTAATATAGGGAAATCATTCTCACATTTTATGCAGGAGCAGAAGGCACAGAAAAACAATGGTACAAAATCCCTGTGCTTACAGCGTAGTCCATTTCCACTGCAGTCCACTGTCACGTACAGAAGTTACCCTCTTTCAACCATCACTCTAAAAAAGCATCTATTTTTGTCTACAGATATCATTTAAAAAAAGCAGGATGGGTAAGCGGGTACAAGAGTTATAGTCTGTGTGGCAAAATGCATTATCAGCAAGAAAAAGATCTCTCAACATTACCGCAGAGGCAGCTTGCTTGGGAGATAGACACCAAACAGCATGCAAAGATAGCTGACCACTGGCCTGCGTGACCAGCGATGCTCTGATGTGCTAAAGGTGCTTCTTGCAGGACAGAGCTAGCAGGCAGCTCAACAAGACCAGGATTATCACAAGGACAGCCTTCATCGGTCACGTTTCAAACACTGCTGCGAAGGATGTCGCTTTTCCTCTTTTCAGAAATCACTAAAGTGCAGCTCTTTGTTTAAAGACAGCAAAAGACCATACTAGGCACCACCACGGCTACAGGAGGGTACAGCATTCCCCACACATTTAGAGTTAAATTGAAATTGGTATCTGTTATATGATTGTCAATGACCCCTCCTCCTACAATTTAGTGAGAACAGACTCAATTTCTACAAAGTCATGAGCAGCATCACAGAAGTCACTAGAACTGTGAACTAACACAAAGCCTCATGGACATCAAAGCCAATTATGAGCCAGATTAAAAGCAAAACCCCCAAATAAACCTGGGGTAATTCTTTGAGCACTGGCATAACTCTGTGGAACTCCCTGCCTAGGCCTGTGCTGGATGCAGAGCTTGTTCAAAGGAAACTGAACACGTTTGTAGAAAAGAAATGTATTTATTCCCAGGGAAAATTCTCTAAAAATTCATGTGGTTCAGAGTCCCCTGGGCTGAACCTGTTCCATGTCAGGGAGATTATGAAGAGAGGTAGCATAGATGCTTGCTCTGTTCCTATTCCTACGCAGGGCGCTTGTTTACATTGTGGGCAAGACAGCTCTGGCCTGCATGGTGCTTGTATGGGTTCTGTAAACGAATCCACAGGCAAGAGCCAAATGCATGCAAACAAAGCATATATAGCTAAAATCAGCTGCTAACAGAACAAGTCCTGTACACAGTATAGCTCAGAGTTTTAAAGTTCTTGCCAGGTAAAACACAAGTCTGCTAGGGCAGAAGGGAGATACGGAAGCAGGTGATAGGAATACAGAGCAGGGGAAAAAAAAAGAAAAGAAGAAGAAAAGGTGATCAAGTAGCTAGCAGCCCCAAGCATTGTCACATGTAGTTCTAAAGATACCTACTTACTTTCCAAACCTTAATATGCCTGATACGTATGTCTGCCAGTGAGCAGAATAGAACATGAACAGTCCCACAAAACAACAGAAAAACAACCAGTCAGGATTTGTTCCTAGTCGGATTGCTATGCAGGATCCAAGGACAACAAAAACTGAAAAGCAGAAATGAACATGTTAGTCACATACCCTCTTTGCTTGCAGTTAAGAGAAATTAAATCACAAGGCATTTTACATCACTATAACAAAAACAATTATATGACTGATGCTTTAATAAGTAGCTAACGTCAGGGACAGTCCTGGTGGGAGAGACCCAGGCACAGGACTCCTGCTCTTCAACGTGAGGGCCACACTTTCCAGCCTACAATGGTCGTTCCCTCTGTGGGCTTTGTCATCTCGTCACAGACACAGCTCCAATTGCAGGGCCCAGCTCAGGGAGACCAATGGTTAGCACTCTGCTGGGAAGGCATAAAGAACATACCAGCTCCCAAGGCAAACGTTTCGGCCATTAAGCTGTTGTAGAAGTGCTACCAGAAGGTATTGCCACCAACAGCAGCTAGGTTATGGAAAGTAAAGCTGAGCAAGGCTTTTTCAGGACTCCAAACCAAATTTTTAAAAATCCATTCTTACAAGGAACATAAATCCTCCTCCTAGCCACCAGGCTGGATGCCCTACTACCCAAATGATATTTTGGAACCTCTTACTTAAAGCAAAGCCCTTAGTCTCATGTGCCAACGTCAGTCTTTTAGGCACTTAAAATCCTCTTAGTGAATATTTTGTTCATCATCTAGCTCATTCAAAGCAGATGAAGATGTACAACCAGTAAGAGCAGATTGTGTATTACCAAATACCTGCTAAAGGTGCTTCTGAAATACCCTCCCTGATACTGGTCAGGGATGCAAAGGTGACCAGGAGATTGGGGAGTTATCCCAAAAGAAGGGAACTAGCTGATCCTGCTCTGAGCAGTGAACTGGAATAAACAATCTCTAGAGGTTCCTTCCAATTTCAACAAGTCTGTGACTAGTCAGCTCCTCTTGAAAACAGGTAACATTTTTAAAACTAGGATGGGTAACAGTAGATTAAGGCTACCTGTGGAAATAGAGTCGCAACCATGATCAAAGAGTTCTCCTAGAGGAGAACTACTGTTTGTTCTTCTCGCTTGCTTCCCATCAATGGCATCCAGCGACTGGTAGATAAAAAGTCCTAACGCACCCAGGATGTATGCCCAAAAAGGTGCCTGAAAGAGATCCATATAAAAGGTCACTAAGCAGTTCCCAAATCCTTAGCCAATAATCTACGTCATTAAAAGTAAAATATCGTGCAGCACAGAACCATACCACATCGTGCTGTTTAGTTAATGGACAAACCAAATTCTGGGCGCTAGTCTCTATGTGAGTTGTAGTAACTACTATGTGTAGTAACTACCATAATGAACTATTCCAGGTACCCCAGGGAAACAGAGGTCTTTCTATTCTTATTTTAAAAAGCAAAACCAAACTTTAGTGTCCCTTCTTATTTTTCCACCCTAAGACTGCAGTATTTCTATTATTGTTGTATGCTTTGTGCTGAAAAATGTTATGAAAGTGAAACTAATTTAAAAAAAGAAAGTAGTAGCAAGACACTTATGAACCTTCTCAGCAGTTCACGTGATAGATATCCGGATCATTTGCTCAGATTTACAACATAGATATTAAAACCTGTTACATTTTACTAAATAAAAGACTTTAGCTCTTATGGAAGAAGCTCTTTTCCAACATACGAAACCTGAATATATATGCATTTTGGAAATTAAATTGAAGAAATTAAACCATTTGCTAAATACAAACGAACAACTATCTGGTTAATATTGACTATTAGAGTTTCAAAACAATCTGTGCATCAGCTATATTAACATCAGTCTTAGGTTCAAAAGAATCATCCTACACACTAGTACCTTTCAAATGGATCATTTTCATACACGAAGTCAGTATGTCTTCATTTGTCCAGGAATTTGTTTTTACTAAAAATTACTTCCAACACTTCTCGAACAAAATACTGGTTACACACTTGCCTCAAGTGGATTCCAGCGGTATCCTTAACATTTGGAAGTGCTGTTCATTAAGAAAGCACTGAAGTTAGGTATAAATGTTGGAAATGCAACTTGCAGCTTAAATAAGGGAGCAGCCACAACACTTAATTCTTTTCCACTCCCAGGTTAAGAGGCTGCTTGCTCCGGCTTTACACCTCTACAGTTCCTCTCCTGTAGTGCAAAGAGACCAGTACGATTATGCGTATGTATTTCGTAAGCCTAGTCACGGCTATTAGAGACAACTGATCAAACCTCTCAGTGAGCTGAGGCTTGTCCCTACTCAGATGGACCCAGTGCCACTGCTGGGGAAAAGCAAAAATTGACAGTTGCCAATCAATTTATTACAAGGGACAGGGGAAGGCAGCAATAAGAACACAGATGCCATGAGCTGCCTCTCCAAAGGATTCCTCCTCCTCATCACTGTACTCCAGGATTTTCGTTAGAAAATGTTATGCCTCAAATTACACTGATCACAAAACACCCTTCCCGAGAATTGCGCTTAAGAGGGGTTCAGATCTGAGCCTGAAAACAGCCGTAGTTTTTTATTTAAGACTTCCTCATGTATCAAAGGCTACGTGTTGTCACTTTTTTTTGTGATTCTAATATGGAAACAGTACTGTCAGCAAATTTATGGTTTTCCTGCTACCTGTTACTTGGATAATTTCATTAACTAAAAATTCCTCCATTAGAAGTCAGAAAAGCTGGGCTGCTTCACCCAGCTTTGAAGCAACAGTCAGAGAATTAGGGACTCCAGTTATAGGTAGGAAGTTTGGATTTGTATGTTCATACAAATCAAGAAAAGTCACAACATTGTTCAAAACTGGCCAGGCCACCTCTCCCCAAGGAAACCAAGAAAAAACTGTAAGTCACAGGTAAAGTTGGAAGCCTTGAGCAGGTGAAAGAGGGAGAGTATACACTTGCACGCTAACTGATATTTAACATACAGGTATGGGACACAAAGAAACAAACAAAACTCAACAAAACACCAAAGATCACACTATGGAAATTCAGGTCAGGTGGTGATAGCAATAAGTGCTTGATGGTTACCAGTGGAATTAGTCCAGGTGTTTAAGTTTCTTCTCCCTTGTCAGTCCAGTTCAATTAAAAGTAGTTTGTTTTTTGGTTAAACCAGGGAGTGAGTTCTTAGATGTTTTTTGATAAAGTTTATCTCCTGTAACAAAGGGGACAGAGCCTACCAGCAGCAGGAGGAGTCCACTGCTGTGGTGGCTCAGTAAATGACAGAGCTGTGCAGAGGGACTGAGAGCCCCAGGGCCTTCTTTGGTTTGAGCTCATTTGGGCACACGTCCTGCAGGGAGGCAGCGGCTACAAGAGCGGGCTGTCCACCACAGGTCAGTATTTCAAGAGGTAAAAGCGCAGTTAGGACCCTCTTGAAGCTAAGATCACTTTACTTCTGACACAATCCACATATTAAAGGTACCAGAGCAGCTATACGGGCTTCTGCAGAGTAACTTTGCTGTAGAGAGAAAAACAGATATTCTCAAACAAGCCAGCTCCTGACGCAGATTTATGGATGAAGCTCTACGAGCAGAAAGGCTGGGAGAAGCCGACAGTTTCATTGTAGGCATTCATTGCAATAATTTTAAAGACATTCCCAAATTTATCACCAATATCACTTCGATTGTTCTCAGGGTTTTATGAGGCGCCCCTTGCTGTGACGTACTCCTGCAAGTTACAAAAAGCTAGCTTTAGATCCATCGACGCTCGTCGTGGTAATCCCGGGATCAGGACACGAAAACCAGGCCACGCCTGGCAGCTCTGCCCAGGCCACCGTGGGTTTCCTGGATGCCTGAGGCTCAGATCACCTCCTAAGTCAAATGCCAGCGTCTGGGCAGGTTCCTATTGAACCGGATCATTTCCATAACTGAAACAGTCAGGAACAAAAACCTGTTGTGTCACTTTTTTTTTTTTTATCATTAGTTGTAATGTTTTATGCCACATGCTTGGTATTATCACAGACTTCTGAAAGGCAAGCTCCACGAAATACAGCCTCAATCCTAATGAAAACAGAAAGTTTGCTCGCTGGTTACTGCCGTCAGTTTATGAAAAAGTTGCCGTAGCTCCACAATATGTGATGTAAGAAATCTTCTTCAAGGTAACATTGTCAATGTTTACCTTACCTTGCGCCTCAAAAAAGCAAAGCAGCTACAAGTCTGACCTCTCTATTAGATCTTTTGGCAAAACAAGGGCTTTTGCCTATTTGCAAGTTATATGATGGGCATAAGCACCAAGACCACTGACCCAAGCCTGCTTGCCTTAGCTCCTGCTGAGGCACACCAAACCAACCAGCCCCCAGACTCCAAAAACTACAACAATTCTCCTCAACAACCCGGAAAGAGGGGGAGAGCTTGCCTCCTCTTCCCAGTGAGGATCACCTGTACCCACTAATACCTGTAACAGAGGACCCCACAGCTGTGGGGAGGATCCCATTAAGAGCAGGGACAGCGGCATCCAAACTGCCAGAGGGCTCAGAAACACGATCTGGAGCATTTCATCCCTGGCCTCTCAGTTCAAATTGAACCCAAGGTGGCAAGGACCAAAGACCATTTTCGTCAGCTATGCGTTTAGCAGGTTAAATGGATGATGTAATTTTTATACAGTAAAACAGTTTTCCAAACACCAAAGGTACACCGAGGGTTCCAAAATTCCTAACCACCACCGATTCTCGGCCATCCACCCTCTCGATACAGCTGTAGCTGCCATCTCCTCCGCCTTCTCACACGCCTGGCCCTCCACCCAGGGATGTCCCTGGCCATCTTCCCACGTTGGGCCCAAGCAGTTCGCAAATTGGAGAAGTGGGAGCATTTGAGAATGCTGACACCGCTCACAGACCCGGCGGAAAGGTCAGGAGGCTCCCAGTAACCATCAGCTTTCCACTGATGAGGTGTTTATTATCTCTGCCCAAAGTTATATCCTGTCCAAGCAAATGCATTATTTGGCCAGAGCCAGATGCTATTCTAATAGAACTAGGGAGAGAACACAAACCCTGCTGGAAAGAAAAATAATAGTAATAATAAAAAGCTTCTCTGCTTAAATTAGAAGGGATGTCTGAAAGATTATACAGCTCTAGAATCTTGTCAAATGTAGGTCTGGTACAGGTCAGGTTGCCTGCTGAACCGGAGGCTGTCATACCAGTGTTTAAGGATGCCAAGATAATGTGCATACGGAGTTTGACAGGACCGTGCAGCATGCTTTGCCTTCAGGAGAAGGTGTAGGCTGGAGAGCAGTCCTCGCAGAGCCTCCTGCTCGCGTGACAGCACACCACGGAAGAGCATGAGGACAGCTACAGAAGACTGGATATGCTGAGAAGATCCCTCACCACTTATTTCAAGCAAAATTCAAGCCCAGGGAGTTCAACAGCCCGAGTTTCTGCAACATTTAAATATTTGCCCTCCCCCCCCTTCATTACGCATCATATTCAGTCATAATCTCATTTCCTCAGTCCAACGACACAGCCCTAATTTTGCTCTATCTTGAACTTAGCCATACACTATCTTAGCCATTTTTATGGAACTTCCTCCTCCTCCCCCCCAAAAACGTTTATCGTTTCCCTTACTTTTCAGCACGAAGCCCTAAGTACAACCAGACTAACAATAACAGAAGGGAAGGGGCTGTTTAAATCTGCATTACAACAAGGGGACAGAAAAAAAAATCGTAGTACAGCCCAAGTACATTTCATGCACCTGGGGACTCCCCGCATTCCTCCAGCACCCTCCTCTCCTCAACAAGCTCCCTCTGAAAGAGCTTCTGTCCTTCTGTGCCAGGGCTTCCCGAACCTTGCTGCCTTCTTTTATGCCAAATAGCAATTACTGCCATTCACTCCTGGAGCACTCTGTTCTTCACTCCTTGGGTGTCGGGCGGGTTCCCCACCCCAGTCAGTGCTTCACGCCTTTCCTCTGCCCGGCCAAGAGCTCCTTCCCTCACAGCCCCCAGGATCTCAGTCCCTATCAACTGCTCCACCGCACCCTTGTATCTGCCTCTTCTGTCTCTCCTGCAAAGCTCTGGTGTGCACTTTCTATTTACAGTGCCATGCCTGTCAATACCTTCCCTCTGACGGGGGAAAATAAAGAAAGACCCTGATTTCAGTTTAAAGGGTTTACTTTTTAGAGTTTGTTGATGTTTTTGTTTTGAGGGAGGTCTTAAAAGAGAGAGAAGCAGGGGCAGCACCCTGCCAACATTATTCTCCCTCCAAGCAGTAAATAGTAGGGTCAGCTGGAGTCATCTGGCTCCTCCCCTGCTTTTTGGGCTCTTCAGACATACAGATTTCTAGCTAGCATGTTGCAGCAAGGCACTGCACCCTTTTATAAAGTCACTGTGCCATTTTTAAAGCAACTCAACTCTACCAAGTCAGCCCTCCCTGCCTCCTGTCCCTCCCCAGCTCTGCTCCCTGCACAAGCTCGCCAGAGCCCCTACCCCTTTTCCCATCACTCCTCAAACTGCGAGTCCACGACCTGTGCTTTTCCCTGCCTGTCTCTGTTCCCGGGGACCTCCATGAAATTCTGGACAGCAGACAGAAAGGCCTTAAACAACACAACCAAACGAGACACGATGGCACACAAGAGCTGACAGCATGTGGGACAAATCTTTATCACTGGATGAAATTCCCTCCGATCACTTTTGGCCACTCTTTGCTTAGATCCTGCTATAACTGCTAGAGGATTTTTTAATAGATGTAAATAGTTAACTGTTAGTATGAAAATCCTATGCTAAAATTCTAGCTCCCCATGATATTATAGAGACCTGTGGCTGAGCTCTAAGGTTTACTGAAGCTGGGTCCCTCAATGAGCAACTGTGAGAGGGGCAGGAGCAGAGATTTATTTCTCTTTTTTTAAAAAAAGATAGAGGGAAAATCATCTTCAGCCAGTTTTCTTCCTGGTATTGATGCGAGGAAAAAAACATGTCAGTTTTCCTCAGAATGGGAAGGGGTACTAGGGTTTCACATGCAAAATCTAGTGAAGTAACTGCACCTACTTCAGAGAAGTCAGCTTGCTGTAGAGCATTTTTCTTGGCAAAACAAACTGTTCACTAACAAAGGGTGGCATAAATGGAAATCCTCATATAAGATGTGCTCTTTTTACACTAATGCAGGAAACACACACTGTTCTTACCTTAAGTCAGCAAAACTTTTAATTCTTAAATATTCTATGGTTAGTATCCAAAAAAAGAAAGGAAGAAAGAAAAAAGACAGAGCCTGCAATCACAGTAAGGAAGATGTATCGACTCTCTACAGAACACAAAAATGCCCCCCCCACCCACCACAGCAAATGTAGCATATGTTATTTCTATAGGTTGTTGTCCTGCCCTCAGTTACACGGACCGAGTAGGAAACTGGGACTAATGCTATAAAAATCTACAGCCGTGGATTTTAGTTCCAGCAGCGCTTGAGGGGTGTAGCCTGCTAATGACTCAGGCAGAGATAAGAAGGCTTATGTTGAAGTGTGCGTTTACGGAAGACAGCGATACAACCCATGCTGCTTCTAGGCAGGAAGACATTACTAAAGCAGAGAATATTTATAAAGCCAAAACATGTTGCGTTTATTCAGTAACTTTCAGTAGCTATTGATGCTGATGGAGATGACTGGAGGAAATAACTGCCACACAGTAAGAGGACAAGGGCGCATCGTATGGTTTTAGACATTAATTGCATTGTGTTTGGCAGGGAAAGAATTATTAAATTGTGGAAATTCACTAAAATAGGACATAATGGAAACTGAAAGTATAAACAGGCTCAAAACAAAGAATTCAGAAGGCAAAATCATGGAGGGGTAGGTGCCTGTGGGGAAATAGATCCATCTGTTGCTGTTCTAACAAGTATCTGAGTAGAACGCATTGCTGGGAAACTCCTGAATTGCTGTCTTTTGGCAGCCGGAAGGGCACACCACAGGAAAGAGCTCTGTTTGCTGCATGAGCTAGGTGGGACTCCGGTCTGACCAGGCTTGAGGATGCTTTTATTCGTAAGACTTACTTTCGTGGCTTACCAACTACCAGTCTTCTTTGTTTCGGATGGCTTGTACAGACATCAAGACTTCAGAGCTTTCGAAGCAGGACTTTTAAAAATGGCTCAATTAAGACTCATTATGGTAGAAAACACAACCACACAAAACAACTCTTAAAAAAAACAACACACAAGCCAACCGAAGAAAAAACCTGCTTGCTACTTCTTTCTATGCAGTGCTCCTACACTTCCACCAAGAGAACATGACACATCCTTATTAATCCGCTGCATCAGGTGATCAAGACTTGTTCATGAATGGAGCAAGTGGCTTGCCAGCGCAATGAGGTTATGTAGAAACGCTCTATCCTATTAGTTCGGTCTGTGATTTGGTCATCTTTGACATGATTTTCAGTTCTACCTTCCCCCTACCCTTTGCAGCCCACACATTTAAATTAAAAGTACAAAGTAGGTATTACAATAGCACATACGACACCTATTAGTGTTGCAACGGTTTTAGCTTTTTTAAAAAGCCATCCAGACATCTGACATCTTAGGTGGGAGAAAAGCTGAATCATTCAACAAGCAGAAGAGAGATGATGATGACCAAGGGGTGCAGCAAAAAAAAAAAAAAAGTCAGTGCCTGCTCACAGTGTGAAGGCAACAGAACTTTTGTCCTCACTCTAAGAATAAAACAATAGGAGAAGTCTGGTTTTATTCTACACATTTATAATTGATATACTGATATCTGAACAGAGAAATTTAGACTGTAGGTTCTTATAAAATGCAGCCTCTGCAATTAAAAAAACAAAAACGCAAAAGTTCCTAAAACTCAACCTAAGCTTTCCTGGAAGAAGTAATTCTCGTCTGCAAGGCAATCTTTTCTATTTTAGTATGAGTCCTCAGAGGAAAAAATAATTTGAACAACGAAAAAAAAAAGCTAAAATGAACATCATGGCACATAGCTGGCACAGGATTGATATCTACATCACAAAAGCAAGCTCCAGGTAACTGTTCTACAAGCATTTTAAGTTTGAAAGTGCCATTAGAAGACGACAACCTGTGGTTTCCAGCCATTCACTCAACTCCATCCTCCTGTCTCCTTACTGTGTGTAATGTCAAGAGCGCATCTACCTGCTGATGTGCATAAGAGAAGCAATTAGGGTCAGACCAAAGCAAGGTTAGTTTTGACCCAGATCCGTTTCTCAATATGCCTACCACAAATACCTCTTCTAGCACAAAGGGAAAAGGAATTAGGGGCAAATAAGGATGCTCCTGTCAACAAGAATACTCACCTAAGTATGTATAAGTTATTGAAAAATACAAAACAAACCACAAACCAACTACCATCTCTGCCATTAAGATTTAAGCCCTTGAGAACAATAATAACAACAGCCACCCTTCGAAGACACAAAGACCCTACACAAAATAATCTTCCCCTGATATTTCCCACCAGTGACTACCATGAAAATTTTGCACTGGGAAACTGAACAGGCTGGAGCAGGGGGCTACCAGCCTTACGGCTCTTTCCCAGCGAGCCGCCTGAGCAGAGGCACTCTCGTGGGATGCAAGGTGGGACGTGGCGCCTGCCGGTGCCATGGCAGGGCCAGTGAGGGCCCTGGTCCCCTCCGCTCGGTGATGGGCACCAAGGGGAGAGGCTCCCACCAAGCCCAACTCGCCCCTTCGTGGGACTCCGTAGCCCTTTGGGCACCAAGTGTTGCCCGCCGCTAACCCGAACCTCGCAGTGCTCCCCGCACACCCGCGCGTTGCCACCTCCCCGGCTTCTCGCGGGGACCCCGCCCCGCTGCCACCCGGCCCGGAGCCACGCTCCTTGACGGGGCCGCCCCGGGGCACCCGTGCCGAGCCCAGGGGGCGGCCCCGGGCAGGGGGGGCAAGGGGCAGGGGCAGGCCGCCGTGCGGTACCTGCTCGGTGGCGCTGGGGCAGGAGGCGACGAGCGGCAGCGCCGTGAGGCAGTTGAGCAGGAGGCCGCCGAGGGTGATGGCGTTGGGGGCCAGCCACAGCGGGAGCTGCTCCACCAGCCAGGCCCAGTAGGGCTGCAGCCAGGGCTCCAGCAGCGAGCGGCCGGCCGCGCTGTAGCGGTGCTGCTCCAGCCGCTTCAGCTGCGCCGGGCTGAGGGGCGCGGGCAGACCCCAGGGCGCGGCCATATCGGCGCCTGCGGCTCCGGCTCCGCTCCGCACCGCCCGGCCAGGGGACGGCCTGCGGACGGCTCTGGGGTCAGGCCGCCGCCGCCGCTCGGGGCGGGGCCGAGGCGGCGGCGGGAGGCGGAAGGGGCCGACGCCCCGCGGCCGCCCCGCCTGAGGGGGCCCCGCCAGCCCCTTGCTGTCTTTGCCCTTTTCCTCCTCCTCTGTCTTCCCACTGTCGGTTCTCTCGCCCCGGGGCAAGGCTCGCTCCCCCGCGGCGCTCAGCTCCCGGCCGCCCCGTTTCAGGGCAGGTGGCCCTAGGCCGCTGCGGCTCCTCCGCCCCCGGGTCGGGAGCTCTCGGCCGTCGAGGTGTCAGAGCCCCGCGTGCCTCCCGCCCGCCGCCATTTTCTAGCCCCTGGGCACGGTGCTGGGGCCTGGGCGTCGGCCTCCCACCCCGGGGTGGGTTGAATCCCCTTCTCCCTGGTGATTTTCCTGCTAAATTCTGTGTTTATCGCATTTTCCGCTACCCGCATTCACTGCAGCCTCTGGGAGGTAATCAGCGTTGCGCCTGGGGAGTGGCAGTCACAGTTAACGGAGCGTCCAAACACCATATTGCACAGGGCTTCTTTCACCTCCTTGACATGCTTAGAGAAGGCACTTCAGAGCAGCTATGCCTTGTGAGAAAGCATGGTGCTTAAAGTTATTTGAATTGGTCATGTGAGCAATTTTAGAAATATCCCTGAGTCACTGTGGAGGTACGATTTTTTCAAATGTGGCCAAGAGAAGATGAGCACCGTATATCTGTGTGAAAGATGAAGCAAACAGTATAAAATCGAACCTTTAGTGAGGACTATATACCCGAAGGGCACCTCCGTAGAATCAGGTGGAGTCACTTTCTAAATTATTCCATTGTGGGCCAAAGACTGGAGCTTTCTGGCCAGACACAACTGTTTCCTGTACAAAGCAGTTTCCTGTTATTGCGAATAAGCTGATTCCCTTTGTCTGGTGGAGTTAATATGTTTATGAGTAGGTTTCTCTACTGCAAGGGTCAAGAATGTTTGACATGCACAAAAGGGGGGTTGCAAAATCTCTTGACGCAGTAGGTGTGTCCCAAATTCAGTAAATACTGTAAAATATGGTGACTGGGATTAGGGGCCAAAACAGAGAAGAGAAGAACCACCAGGAGATGAAGGGGTAATGCATAATGTAATAAAGATTCAATGACGGCCAAGTAGAGAAAGGCAAAATGGAAACACGACATTGAAAACCAGCCAGATCTCCAGTGAATTGGAATCACTGGGTTTGAACAAAGGTGAAACTGCTACTTGCAATTCTTTTTTCATTACTTTTGTCAAGGAACTTAAAGGTATTGGTATTTATGGAGAGATTGCTCAAGCTGTTTGTGATGCCAAGAGGAAAAGAAGAAAAAAATACTGTTTGTAAGAGTTGTAACCAAACCACCACTGCATCCATTTTTGTTATTTTAAGCTTCAGTAATAAATGCAAAAAGAAGAGGGGAAAAAAAAAAAACCACGAGGAAATGAATAGAGAACAACATATATTTCCTATTGAATTTATCATTGAGCCTGGGGAAGGCTTTTTTTGTTTATTTTCAAAGGTTTTCAGCAACAATGCACAGAACAAGAGAACACAGAACTTAAACTCCAGCGTACTTAGACTTCAAGCACTTCCTCAATATTCAGGATACACTTTAGTTTCTAAATGCTGTCTGCTTCAGCAAAGCTGCAGCTTTACTTGTCAGTCAGGAAAGCAAGCCATGAAAACAGAGTGACAGTAAGTATACTTAAAATAGAATGCCTTTTGCTCCAGAATCTCTAAATGCCACAAACGACATTCATAAAATAAGTCTCCCTTAACAATGCTCTGTAAATGTAGCAATGTTATACTTTTCTTCCCCCCCAAAAGAAATACAGGAAGCTTAGAGAAACACTTTTCTTTTTTTTTAAAGGAATATTAAAAAAATAAATAAATCTGACTCTCAGTGAAGACCTCCTTATGAACAGAATATCCTGACTCAAGCATTCTTTAAATGATTTGCTTATTTTTCTCTTCCATTTTCTTTAGTTCTGACGTTATTCTCAGTGAGGAAAAACTGGACTGACACTAGCCATGAGTTTTCAGTGTTAATGGGTGACTACAGTGCCTGTATCAAGCTCCACACACAGCTGTTTAAGAAAAGATGCTTATTTATGCAACATTAACATTTATAAGCCAAATGCCCTTTCATGAGCAAGAACAAGCCAAGAGAAATAAATAAGCCAAAAATATTGTATTCTGTCTTCTTTAAAAATAAATAAAACTTTTTAAATTAATTTTGATTCTTCTTTTTCTGTGTATGTATACACACATATATGTGTTTGGGTCTGCCTACTTATACCAGATAACTTTTCTTGACCTATTTCAGTCAAACTGAACACCAAAGTAAAGTTTTCAAAAGTACTAAATTCCTATGCAGTTTGTGAAAGTGAGTGGAAAAGAGAATCCATATAAATTGTGCTACTGAAGGAGAGCTGAACTCTAACCTCAACACTAGCAGTCATTTGGCAAGAGTACATATCAAACAGGTGGTGTGAATAATGAGAGTACTTGAAGACTAAACTAGCTTCACATATTGAACATCAGAGAATACAACCATGAGCTATAAAATCGTTTTACTAGTTTCGCTTCTCCTGGAGCTCTAACATTTTGCTGTTACTTTATATCACATGACCAGGTTTTATTTGCTGTCCTCCATTACTTCACCGATCTCCTGGCAATTCCACGTGAGCTTACTTTGGAGAAACTTCTTCTTGGGAAAATTGGGCCATGCCTTCTACAGCATGATATTCTGCTGCTGCTTCCATTCTCTCAGGTTGTTTTGCCTGTAGTTTTTATCTTTGCTGTGTCTTCATTCTCCCAAGGTGGTATTAATTATAGATTTCAAAATTAAGCTTTATATTAACTCTGTGGTTTTGGTCACATCATCTATTGAACACCATCCCTGGAGAATTCCATCAGGCAACTCATCGTAAATCAAAACTTTATCTTTTGTTATTCCCTAATGAAGGTTCTGCAACCTGTTTTAGACTTACTAGAATTTCCTTTCCTAGCTCATCCAAGACTATCGTTCCTCTCAAAGTCATATTCAATTAATTTTTAATCCAGAGGCAGTGCCTTTAGTGAAATCATGAATTTATAACACACTAATACCCGCTCATCTGAACTCCAGCTACAGCCCAATACCCAGTGTTTAGTATTGGCGTGTGCATCTCAAGCCTGACGTGCAGCCACTGGTAAATGCAACTGGGAAGGAATTAAGGGCACCTGAATATAATGGTTGCTGTTCACACGGTGAAAAGTAGCTTAGTTCAGCTTGTCTGCTAACACTGCTGGCATCTGGTACAAATTAGAGTGGCTAATTCCATCAGCAGCGCCTACAGAAGCTGAGATTCGTGCTGGCCACCAGGTTATTATGTGTGGTATATTAAGACAGATGGGGCAGATTAATAAGCTTGAAGCTGGCTATGCATGTCCTCCTTAGCTTAGTGAAAAGCACAGACTCACAATAACTGTAGTTTTGGTGCTAACCCTAATATATCCCATCAGACTCGTGTTATTTTAAATCTTGGGTGTGCTTAAAGCTGCATGACATGTATTCAAACTGACCCTCTTCCACAACCTCTTAGGCATCAAAACAGATAAAGGAAGACCCAATTCACTTGTGAGACACAGAATAAAGAGAAATTAATAATCGTTTATGGAATTTTCTTCTTAGTAGTCATGTTGTTTTCTTTCATGTGTAGGTGTGAACAGAAAACGAAAATGGTTTTTGCAGGGGCAGATGGAAATGCAGACTGGGAAGTGTCCAGGATCACTGGGAATGGAGAACTGCTTCCTTGCACAGAAAGAAGCATAGAGGAAATTGATAGGAAGGAGAGAAGGAAGAAAAAGGATATCAGAATGAGTGAGCTTTACAGGAAAAAAGAAAAAAAGTGAGAAAAGGTATTCAGATTCCCAAAGTGAAAGAAATGTTAATTCTAATGCAAAAACACTGTTTCAGCAGTGGTAGTTCATAGTAACAAATTCATTTATTACTGCATAATTACTAACTGCTAGATGTTTGCTTGGAAATGTACTGACATCAAAAGATACTACTGGTACTACTGTTTTTAGTAGACTCTTGCTTTTATAAACCATAATTGAGGATCAATCACTAGTCAGTAATCAAAAAAACTATCTATATGGCTGGAGTGAGAACAGGTGCATAAGTGACAGGATGATAGGGAAGTGTCCCACTCTGTGTGGTGGGCTCAATTTCTTGCTTTATGGTACATGTAAATTAAATAAGAAATACAGTAAGAAATAAGAAATAAGAAATACAGAGACAAAAATAAAAAAAAGGAAACAACAACTTGATAGATCTTAAACACTTCATATTTATTGTACATTAAATAAAACAATTTCAGCTCAGTTGAGAGACTGATGGGCCAGATTTAGAAAATCAAAACTTCTAAAGGAAGGTATGTTCAGCTTAAGTGATCATTAAGTACATATGTATTAATTATATTATAGTAAAACTGTATTTTGTTAAACAATTCTCAAGTGAATAAGATACATTATCCAAGAGGTATGTATTCCAAAGGTCTTATTGCACAGCTACTGGCTAGTCCATGTACTTTCAGTCTGACAAAATTATGTTTTGTACCACCAAGTACCAACTCTGACCGCTTCCTCATGTTTATTATTACACAGCTTCTCCTCTTTCCTCATTAAAAAAAAAAAAAAGCACAAACACAATATCAAACAGAAAACAAAGCTGAACATTACAAAGTGTGTGTTGTCTTCAGTTCATCTCATTTCAACCCCAAAGCAATCCATGCGTATTCTTTCTTTTCAGTAAGAGCAGGTAGGGAAAACAAAACAATAAATGAGAGAGATGGGAAAAAAAAAGAAGAAGAAAAAATCTGCAGCCACACATTTGTTCTGTCATTGCAAGAACTAAAATGCTGTAATTTGGCTACCAGTTTCCAGGGTGGCGGCAGGAAGCACTGTGGTTGGACTCTCACTTCCCCTCAGTTTTGTCTCCCTGTACTTCACGCATATATGAATCGATGATATGCGGAGGCACTCCATCCATTAATAGTCTGAAGAATGAAAGTCCACCTACAAACAAGAGACGAGACAATTTTTCAGGTTGAAGATCCCTGGAGAAATAAATAGGTTTGTACCATTAATTTCTGGCTTAAGTGGCAAAGATTTAATCAGTCCCTATTGTATACCTCTCATTTTAAGATGGGATAAAATTCATCCCTGTTCAAAAGTCTGGCACAAGAATTAGCCATTATTTAATCTGTGTATTACACAGAACTTTCCTGTCCTTGCACAGGGTGAATTTAATTTCGGCTAAGTCTCTGCTCACCACACAATAGCTTCACTGCAAGCGACCTTCCTGGATTTCCATTAGGCTGGGTGGAGCGCAGTTGGAGATGGAAGTCAGCACAGAAGGAACAACAGAGAAAACACCTGATACCAAACAGTTGTGGGATACATGCAGAGACATTCAAATTCTTCTAGGGTTGGGTCTTATAATGGTTTATAAGTATTTAGCAAAATATTTACCACCTTGCTTGAAAGTAACAGCTGGGATGACACATGTAAATATATATACGGAAAAAAAAAATAGGATTTTAGACAGAGGTGCCTAAATTTAGACTGCAGAGAGAATTGGCAGAAGTTGAAATTTTCATTTCCAGCAGAAGTATGAAGAATGATTTTGGATTCACTTGTGAATGAAAAACAGATGACATGAAATTAGCTTGCCTCTCTGAAAGCTCTGCTTACTGCTGGGGCTGCCCTGCTCTCCAGCCATGCTGTACGTTGTGCTGGAGCGTGCGGTGTCTGCACAGGGGAGCTTTCTCAGAGCTTGGAGCTGGTGATGGTTGATCTCAAAGCTGTGGGAGCTGAAGATTTGCTCCATGTTTGTGTCATCATTAACTGCAGCAGTGAATGCATGCTCACAAGACCCTCTTTGTTTCCTCTAGCCCTGCCCAAACTTTGTTTCCTGTCTCTAAAAAGAAACTTAAAAAAAAATGTACTTTTCAGTTTTGTGGTGGTTAGCACCAATATTCACGGAAAAGTCAATTCAGAAGAAACACCTCCAGCCTTTTAGGTCCATAAGCTTAATTACTGTGGCTTAGCCACTGTGAGTAAAAAGCTGAACCAAACCTATTTTAAATCGCTGCGCTAAAACAGAAACCTAGGCTTATAAGAAATCTAGTAGAAGTACTCAATGATTTGTTTGATGTTCTGGAAAAATGGACAAGGCAAAAGATTTTTTTAAGTAGGTTTAATAGTTTTAGGATTCCAAAACAAAATATTCCTTTCACTGCCCAGAAAAAATGTGCACCTAGTGTCTAACACACCTGCTAGGGCACCCCAGATCCCTCTGATGTAGAATTAGTAATTTAATACAAAGAATCCAAATTAGAACTGAAATTTCATGCTATTTGAAAACAAACAAACAACAAAAAAAATTATAGAAACCTGTAGCAGAAACTAAATACATGGTATTTCTGTAAATTTCATTGAAATCAAATGATGTGGCAGAAACAATGGGAAAAGAAGATAAATATTTTGCTAAAAATAATAGAGGCTCTCCTTTCTCAAGAGGAAGGGTGGCATTTGTGGTAAGAGAGCAACATACCGTTGATATTTATTCCTTGTATAATTCTGCATAGATATTCTGTTCTGCAAGCTGCAAAATCACCCACTGATAACTGTACTTACCTTCTCAGCCTTTTCCGGAACACACATATAGTTTTAAAGCAAAAGTACATTGTCAGGATGAAGACATCACTGTCTGTGAATGCTTCAGCTAAATGCAACTGAGCTGATACTTACATACAGCATTTATCCTGAGTGCCGATTTTAGGTATTTATAACCTTTATTGACACAAGGATTAACCAATTAAGGTGCTATTAGTTACTAGTGATTATGAGACTGTACTGTCTCATTTAACAGTTGCATTGTTGCAAAACTCCCGAACTTAGATAGATGCACAATGCAGACAAAAAGATGCATGCTTTTTAGCATTCTTTTCAACTCGTGTAGTGCAAATTGTGATATGAATCATTCATTTTTAAATGGAATTAAATGTTGAATAAATATTTCATTTATGTAGAGGTATATTCCTATATGAAAATAACTGACTGTAAATGCAAAATGCGTTTTATTCATGCTAACTTGTGCTTGTGTTAAATTCCATTGAAACATGCACTGGTAGAAAGTAGTGGGAGGTACTACTAACCAGGATTACTGTAAGCAATTATTATACAAATCTGACTTTGCATGCATTAAAACTATCATGCTGCTCATTTCAAAAAACATTTTCATTAAGTGACGTAATGAAAATCATGCCATACTAGGCAAGACTTTGTATGACGTGTAAACAGACATAAGCTTCATATGCAAGTACCATATGAAAGCTTACCTTAGATGACAATATACATTCAAAAATCCTTACTGTGTAACTAAGGGAGAGAGAGAAAGAGAAGTAACAATTTAATCTCAAACACAAAAGTAGAGAGAAAATGTTGAGTGAAATTATGCTTACGATTATGCCAAGATGATGTTTTAATCCTTAGTCATGTAAAATAATGTGGGAATTGAAACACATGGAGAGTAAAAGGTAGGGATCCAGTTCCACTTCAAAATTATCATTAATATGTAAAAGCTATATTAATATGTACAAGTAACTATAAATCCTGTAATTAGTCTACAGTATAGATGGTAACCAAATTATGCAAATGACATTTATTATAATAGTTTCCAAATGTAGCTTCAGAGAAGCTAACACATATATATATATAGTATTTTCCACCAGGGGAAAAAGAAGCACACACATAACACTGAAACATATATATATATGTTGAAACTCTGTAAGGCAAAATAATCAAGTACAGACTAATTACATACCTGTGTACTAAAGTATGTACTTGGTCACATATCCACATTTACATTACTTAAAACATGCCATTTACTCTATAGAAGTCTTTACCTTTAATTAAACATTTTGACTCTATAATATGTCCATATATATGTATATACAGAAGCACTCAACTTTATACCTATTGTAGCCATTTAAAAAAAATACCTTACGACTTCAAATACTGCAAGAACATTATCTGGCCTAATTTCTTAGCATATTTTAGTTTTGAAATAGTAAATTTGGATGTATAAAATACTGGAGACTACTTTCTGGGCATTTCTACAATTTTAAAACTGCTCTGCTAATATTCTGGATTTGGGCAAGGTTGCAAGCAAAAAAAAAAAAAAATCTATTGAAATGACCAAATTCTCTGCCATTGTAATCCCAATGAACCCAAATTTAAAATAAACTGTAAAGGCAATGAAATAAATATATATGTTTTTAAGTATAAAATTTCCACTGATTTCAGTTGGATCAGGATTTTTTCCCTAGATCCTGTAGTTTAAGTTCAGGCACAGATTATCATTCAGAGCACTAATTTGTAACCAAAACCAAATCTGTAATAAAGAATGCCTTTTAAGCACAGCAAATGACTTTAAGATACTTCTGATATTTCAGTAATTCTGCAAACTAACCAAGATCTGGTTTTTGAGATGCAAAATTCTGCCTCTTGGAAAGGTCTAAGTGTTCTGGTCAATGGTAATCACAGTCATTAAATAATTCTTCATACGTACAAGTAGTTCTATGCCCAGTGGCATAGTAGAAGCATGGCTAAAATTTTTGTAACTCTGTTGGTAAATTCCTATATCCTTGATTAATTTGGCCTTCTTTGCTCATGTGACATAAACATTGTATGCCATGAGACACCAGCTAGTTTATTCTAAAAAAAAGCAAATAAATACACACTTTGCATGCAGAAAATGCGTTTGAATGTGAAAAGAGAGGAAGGGAATGAGATGGAATGTCCAGAGGAGTATGCTTATTATAAACCTGGTTATTCCCCGCCAAGAAGAATGGTTCTCCTGGGTTAATTACTCCTTGATATATCACTGCAGAATTAGAATATTTATAGTGGTATTTATTCGCATTTGAAATTCTTCCAAGTTGACTTTAACACCATATTTCTTAATATTTCTCATACAGCATCTTAGCTATAATCAACCTATTAGTGATCACCAACCTTGATTTCACTCTTAAGATAGACATACTCCAAAAACATGTTTCATGATAAAAAGCACAGTTCTTTAACTGAATCTTATCACCTTCACTGAGGTCAATGAAAAGAAAACATTTCCTTACAATAAAGAAGGATTTATAGCCATATTTAAGGATCTACTTCAACAAACTTAAGACATACATTTTTTATTTTCCTTAGTAAGACGAGTAGGAAAAAATATATCATAAAATTCAGTTTATGCACATCATCTTTCAAGATAAAGGTAGAGTTACTGTTATCTCTAAGTTCTATTACATGACGTTTTCAGCACAGCATATTTATAAAAAAGGCATTGTACATGCAATTGTACTGAGCTGCTCACTGAGCAGCCTTCTTTAAGTTCACTCAGCAAAACTGAAAACAGAAGAGTGATGTAATGTCTGTCTGAAATAACATCAGTAAATGTAGAACCTTTTTGAGGGTAAAATAAGGAGTTTTTATTATTATTAAATAATTATCATGAAAACATTCAAGAAATAAGCATTAAATTTAATAACAACTATAAGTTTTGTCACCTAAAATACCATAAATAGCTACAAAACTAGAAAATTTTAGCATATTGATAATACTCAGAATACCTATAGCTGCTCTGTTGGTCAAATACTATGCAAAATCCAAAATCCTAAACTGTTCTGCAAGTAATTCTTCCAGGATAATCCTAGAAGTGAGCATATATATATATATATACACACACATATATATGCATGATAAACTTCAGATCTCCAACAACTCAGAAGTAGTTGGCTAGAGCTTCTTTTCTCCGTCATAAGGAAGATTTACTTACTGCAGTGTATACTGTTGCATGGTATAGAGATCCTTAGCATGGCTTACTACACCAGGGTTTGTAGTAATACCACTGTAGTTCATACATTCACCAGATACGCAGCATTGCCTTGAGCCTGTTGATCCTATTGAGGCACCATTCCACTGTATCTCAACATTACGAATTAGTACCCTGATTGTTACTTGTTGGACTAAAGCTGAACCAGTTTAAAGCTATACATATAAATGTGCACACACACACACACACACACTGCAATCCATTTCCAGTGAGTCAGAATCCATAACACTGCGCGTCATTGTGATGTGCAGTCATCGGAAGAGCCCTCCTAAATGAACAAACAGTCTGGGAAACTTAAGAGAAGGAGAGTTCAACACAAAAATCAATAGAAGGTTGAAATAAGGTTCAATTATGTTTTTATGCTCCGGTCATTTAATATTCAGTTGTATTTGTCTGTATCATATAGCAAACCCTGAGCCTACTCTGGTTTGCCAAGCTACAGCTGCTGTCTGTGCTTAATCCTATTCCCTTTGAATTCATCAGTTGAACTGCCAGTCACGTTAAGAGCGTCAGCACCGAACACTTACAACAGATGTCCAGTGTCTAAACCCCACAAATTGCTAATCTGAGCAGTCTTCAAACAGGACACTTAAAACAGTGGCCAATTTTCCTGCCAGAATGCAGAGAGGAATCTCAGCGAGGGCAAGGAGTTGTTGGGAGAGAAACACAGACCAAGCAGGCATGGTGGGAAGTGGTACTACAGTAGGTGATAGTTGATATGAGACTGGGCTCCAAAACAGTTAACTAGGGAAGGTGGGATTTTGGGTTAATGAAGCAGCCTGTCACATAGCTAAGAAGAGAGAGACAACACATAGTCTGGGTGGGATGCTGAATAGCAGACTGCATTTTGGAGGACTTCCTTCAGACGTGATGTAAACCCAAAACACTGTAGAATAAAATGTTCTGAGGAAGATGTCTGTAGCATAGTATTCCATTTTTCAGTTGATCTTGTCAAGAAAATATTACTTCTTTGAGAAAAAAAAAAAAAAGAAGATATTTATGAATGTAGAAATGTCTATACTACAAACATATTGCAATCAATGGGTTTTGCTTAAAAGATAGGAAGGATCGACTAAATTTTGTCTGCAGAAAGTATTTCTTACATCCTCATTCTCACTGTAGCAATCAATGTTGGTAGGTTCAACTACAACCTGGAGGTGCGGTGCCAGAGCAAGTGAGACTGTAGGATGTACTGCAACCAGCTGATAGGATGACTCCTGCAGCCCTTAGGACATGATATCATGCTCATGCATCTATCCAAGGTTTCCTTTGGGATAAATGATTGGAGGGATGCTTGAATTTAACTGAGGTGGTAAGGTATGTTGACAATGTTAAGAACTGACTTAAAATCACAGAGCTGGAAGCAATCTTGAGATATCATTTAGTGCATACCATAACCCAAACAATAAATTTTACTGCAGTCATTCCTCCAAGCTACTCTTAAAGGCTCATGGTACCTAAAGCTCTACAACCTCTACAGGAATTCTCACACTTCACTACTCTGTGTTATCTACCCTAAATATTTGTTGCCATGTTGACCTGTATATATATATATATATATATATATTATATATATATATTTAAATAAAATCTTTAATGCAACTGTTGTAGAAAGAATCAGCTGCAGATGGGAAAGTAGGCAGCCTGAAAACATCGTGGATCGTGTGCTCTCTGTTTCAGAACACTACTCAGAGAATGGCAAGTAGGAAAATTAGATGAATACTTGTCAGCAAAAATCCTCAAGGACATAATCTCAAATGTACCTAGTAACCACTTTAGTGAATAGAACATGTTTTTTGGTTTTGTTTTTCCCCCTAGATAAATTACTTTTAATTGACTGGAAAAGCATCTAACCATTTTCAGTGTATTTCACATACCAGTATGTAAATGTGCAATAGTAAGAAATTAAATTCCTATTAGTATTGGTGAAAGGCAAAATCACTCCATGCCTGGCTCTTAAGAACACTAACACAGAGCAACTTCTACTGATGGTGAACAAAATCTTGGAAACTTGCATATAAAGAGAGGCTGAGTGAAGACATTGGGTGTATATCATGCTTCAAAAGCAGCAAACTGTATTTCAATCCGATTCAGTGAAAAAAAAAAAGTTTCAAGATGAACAGAAACAACTGTATTTCACAACAGCTGTAAAAGCAGTTACTGAAGAATAATATGTAATCAATGGAAAAATTTTTCAGTTCCTAAACTTGACAGATTAGCTTTTTTTCTCCTTGTCTTAAAAACATTTTACGGTATTCTGCACATCAAATGTAAAAAAGAAAAATAAATAAACAGAGGACAAATAAAAGGCTTCACACTTTTAAAATGTAAAATATGGTTGTACTACAAGCAAAGTGCTGAAAGATTAAAATGTTACAATTGAGTGTAAATGTGGGAAAGGATTTTAATGCTTGGGGACTTAGAATCATAGAATCACAGAATATCTGAGTTGGAAGGGACCCACAGGGATCATTGAGTCCAACTCCTGGGTCCCCAAAAGGACCACCCAAAAAAAAAAAAAATCAGATTGTGTATCTGACAGCATTATCCAAATACTAGAAAGCTTGATGGAATAGCAAAACTAACTTGGCTTTTGCCTTTCAGTATAAAAAAAAAATAGATGAAGCAACCTTCTCAGGTGATGAGGTCTTCTGCTATGCTGTAAATAGAAAGTTTGCTTGTGATCATGGAAAAGATTCATACGTCCAAGATGTGTACAATACCTTTTAAAGACAACAACTTAAGAATAAGTTATGACAGTTAAGAAACATGATATTACACATACTTCCATTATCTTAGTTAAACGTTCAAATTAGTAGACCCAGCATTTATTGAAATGGCTTCTTGCTAGCAAATTTGAGCTGTGAGACAGGATACATCAGAAAATGGAAACTGAAATCTAAAATAAACACAATGCCGTGCATAAGGATGTTAAATAGTAAGGCTTTCTTTACAGGCAAGCATGATGACAGTAATAAAATTAGGCCGATATTCAGATAGCCTAAATTCTCTCTAAATTCCTGACTGAGACACTTTTTACTGGCTGGCTTTAGGCAGCTTTCCACTCATATAACCTCAAACTTCCATGAACCAAAAGCCTTTGGGGTTCCAACTAAATATGACCCCATCTTTTCCTAGGAAGTAGTTTTCTGAAAAATACAGCCTTAAGATTATTCATTAGTAGTCCAGTCCAAATCTTATTGCCATTCATGGTATCCCAGACAATGCCAAATCGCCTGGAATTCATAAGAACATTTCTATTGACGAAAATAAAGATTTGTTCTCAGTGGTAAAGGTCTGACCTACTTTTTTCCCCTTCCCTGTGCTTGAAAATTCAGTTTTAAATGTTTTGTTCCTAAAGCAAATACAGCAATTATATCCACTAGCTTGTGTCCTTGAGAACAGTATTGTTTTTTTTGCTGCATGGCTTTGCTAACAAACTACGTTAAGAATTTTCCTTTGAAAACAAATGTTTTTGTTTAATACATCATTTTAAAGCAGACAAAACTTCCATTTCCTTTAGAAATCCGTATCCTATTCAAGATGATTTTTAATGTGTTTTCAAAGAGCTCTATGGCTGAGTCTTACTAGAGTTTATCAGGTAAGTGTCAGAGCTCTGAGAGTTATATTCTAACATTGTGTCACTTGTGAAAGAGTCCTTGCAAACACCAAATGTATGAATTGGGGTTGGGAAAAAAAAAAAAAAAATAAAAGATGGTGCAGTATAAACACAACACAGCCCTCAAAAAGAAAACAAAACTACCAATGTAGTTTATTCTGTACTAACACTGAGTTATTATTTTCACCTGTGGAAAAAAAAATTGTTTAAACTCCCTTTTGCCTTGCATACTTGTTGCGTCTCCCATGAAGAGTTTGTTCAAACAAACAGTGCATTTGCAATGATTTAAAACTCTTACCTTTTACTTCCAGTTTGCAATCAACTTCTGCCTCTCCAAGTTCGTTGACTGCTCGGCAGCTGTAAGTGCCTCCATCATATGGACTGGGTTTGCGGATCTCCAAGGTACAGACACCTTGGTTGCTGAACATTCGGTACCTTGGGTCATTCATTATAATGACTTTGTTTTTCAGCCAGGTTATTTTGGGCTGTGGTAAAAACAAATGAAAACCCACATGCACAGATCTATAAAAGGAAATATTTTTACCATTGTTTGTGATGTTCTGATAAAGCTGAATAATCCAGAAATGATGCAAAATAGATAAAACAGTCATAGAAAATAAATAATGGTTAACTCAAACAAACACGGGCTACATCATGCCTTTGTTTTAAAGCATGTGTTTTCAGCGCAGTTTCGATCATATCATTAAAGTCATAAATATAAGCCTGTTATCGATATAAGGGGTGCTGTGTAATAATAGCAAACACCTCAGCCATAGCTTTTGACTTCCAATTAGTCTAAGTCAATTAGGATGTTTTCAACTGCAGTTTACAGAAGGAACAGACAGAAACTGTGAAGAGTGGACATAAATGCTCTAGAGTTCCCATTTTACTAGATCAATCAATCATATCAGAAAATAAATCTCAAAAAGGCAAAACTCAAAATAAACTGGGAGACAATGCATCTGAGAACCAATGTGGTATTCCCAGAGTATTTTTGCAATGCACTTACTTAAAGCATAATTAGCTTTTTATAGAATAATTATAGCTTTATTTTAGTAACAACCTTTACTATCATCAGTTCTGGTCCCTGTACAGCCCAGCCTTTTCCTGAAGTTTTGTCCTTTGCCTGGGTTAGTCCTTTTTTTTTTTTTTTTTTGTATGCTTTAGAGCCCACACCACTCTTTAATTCAGCTTGGCTTGTGAGACAAATTAGGTTAACTTTCTCTGTGTTAACGGATATTGCTGTGAGCTTGCTGTACCTTGGGGTTGCCCCGAACACTGCAGTTCAAAGTAGCGTTGTAACCAGCTACAGCATACGTGTTAATGAGAGGCTGGGTAAACAGTGGTCGTTCACTGAAGTCAAAATCATCGTAAACTGGGTATTTGTAGACTTTACCTATGAAATGAAAACAATACATTTATAAAGATGGGTGTTGTAGTGTAGCTAAATACCCAAACATCTTAAAAAACTCAGAGAGTCTGCCTGTCCTGATGCCAGGAACCAGCCTGCCATAGTAATTGAACTCATATGGGAGGCTGGAAGGGGGCCTGGAAGTGACTATCCCCCTTGGTCATGCTGTAGGATTGAGGTCTGAGGGCTTGTCTGTCTCATTAGTAGGTGGTGTAAAAAATAATACACATATATTCAATTTCTTTGCCTGACTGACCTATGTATTACAGAACAGCATGGGTCCTGTCTGCTGCACTGCAGAATGCCTGCCTTGACACTGTGTGTCTCAGTGTGTTCACTCTGCTGCCAATTGCTTTTCACAGTTTGCTCTGATCTGACTGGCTCCATATCTGAAAATCCATCTGCTTCATGCAGTCCACTAACAATACAGATGCCGTCATGGATGCTGTTTCTATGCAAGAAAAGCCTGGAAGTAAAATCCAGTTTCCTACTGACACTTTATCCCTGCTCTGTAATGCAGATTAACATCAGTAAATAACCTTCGCCCATAAACTAAGCTGGCATTTAAACCAGCTGAACAGATTGACATCTATTCCTGTGCACAGCCAACACTAAACATCTTTTTTTCAACATGGAAGGTTTCTTACTGGCTTCAATGCAGCTTAAGCCTGATACTTACTCTCATGACAGGAGCAAGTAGGCAGAGATGAAAAGCAATTCCTATAGCCCTGCTTTTGTTTGTGATCCAGTTTCTAATAGAAAAGCAGTGTTTTTTGTTTGTTTGTTTGTTTTTCCTAATAGAAGTGGGTTCCAGTACCCCTGATCTCCCATCCTTCAGCCTGTCTGTGTGGGTGGTATGGGTTGTCTGTCCTCTGCATCATGGCAGTCATGTACTTGTTTCAGACAAACAGAACTGATCTGATTTGATTTTCTTCTGCTAAACCACCATTTGTGGAATTTCCCTTCCACAAAAGGGCAGTTAGATGATATATTTATTTATTTAACATTTAAATTGCCATTCCAAGCTGACAACTTCTGAAATGTCAGGACTTCTGACAGCAGAGATTCAGTTTTTCCAGCTCCACCTGCAAGAGATGTGAAGCAGGCAGTTAAGCTTAACTGTTGGATCCTGCCCCCTGAAATGGACTGGAGCATTTGCACAGTTGGAGCTGAGTCTCCACTGGGCGGCAGTGGCCCACTGCTGCTAACAGAGCTTTGCTCCTCTTCCAGCTCAGTGACTTAACTCTGCCAGTGGTGACACGAATATGATGTCCAAGATCACAGAAAGTGACAGAGTATGGAAAAAATATCCCACTTGATTAAAAACAACAACAACAACAACAACAAACCTATTACCTATACGGACAAACAAAAAAGTCCTAATATGAAATGTACTACCTGTTGCTTGTACCTGATCTACGGCCTTTACCTCTAGTAGCTTTCCAGACTCTGAACACACCCCAACCCTTTTGATAACGAAAGGCTAATTATCTAACCATCTTTTGCAATCAGAGCACTCTCTTTGGTCATTGTTGCATCCTCGCTGAGGCCACACATGTTTTCAGCGAAGATCCGGAAGTAGTACTCGTTTCCTATGACGAGCTCATTAATGGTGGCACTGGTGCGGTGGTAGTGCTCAATTACCGTGAACCATTCCTGAAACACACAAACACAGAGGCTAAGCTTCCCCGCAGCACACTACGCTTCTAACCCAGACACTGTTTGGAAGGGCCATCAAGCTGGTGGGAGTAAGATTTTCTTTTAAAGGAATGTCAATGAATACTAAGTTAGTGAAGCTAACAGTAATTAACTATTCCATCTGATGTGAGTGGTAATGAGAATATCAAAGAGTTAAACACTGTGCAGTGAAGGCCAAATGGACAGTGAATCCTGCTGAATGGTTATGTTCTGTTAGCTGGAAGGGTTCATTTTAGGAAATCTAATATTACAAATGTTGTCCTGTGCAAGCAGTGGCAAGCTCCTTCTTTCCTCTTCCATGCTGCTGACAGAGAAAATACTGCAGTGGACAAAAAAAACTGCAGACGGGGAATAGCCCTCCACAGCAACTTGTGCTCACATGAGGACAGCACACTGATCTACCCACTTTTCCACAAGCTGAGCATTCATGAGAAATATAATTTCATCCAGGTTCCTCTGGAGCAAAAGGCATATCTAAAGGCTCAGATGGAGAGATGAGTTTTAGCGCAGTCTTGCAGCAGTAGCAGGACATCTATCCTAATCTATCCTAGTACACAATACCTACGTAGCAACTGATATAAAAGAGGTTAATGCTAAAAATACATTTAACATAAAATGCAGTATGACCACAACAATGCTTTTGCTTTTCCTTACTCTACCCTGCAGAGTTTTCCTGCTTTTCTGAAAATCCACTTGTGCCAAGTTTCCTGTGCCACAGTTTGTGTTGATATTTGGTTGCCTTCATTTACTTCAGATTTCTCAGAAATCGATGGAACATCATCCCATGTAACTTGAGGTGTTTTCTGTACTCCTCTGAGGACCTATGGCTAAAGAGCTGTCTCTTGAGAAAATGGTTTTCTGTAGAAGGCCAGCTGTGCCAGAAATGCAAATTTCAGCACCAGAGAATATGGGGGAACTATGACCAGAATGACCCATGACACACTGGCCCCTAGACACTGCTGTTGTTGTTTTCTCCTTAACACAGTAACTTAAGGACAGGGGGCATCATTTTTCTAGTTACTGTACAGAGATTACCTCATCATACAATTTGAAGAGAAAGAAAAAAAAAAGAAGAATGGGAAGGGAAACAGAGAAACATGAGGAATTCATTGATCAGACCATGAAGCAGATCAACATAATGAATTTTTGGGGCGTGTGCAAAAGGGTTCCGTTAGACAATGCCCAAAATATCATCCTAAATTTCCCGTGTTTAAATTTGCAATAGGTGTTAAATGTAAGAATCCAAATACCTTCTTTTAAGGAAGCATAAAATTCATGTTAGTTTAATGAAAATAATAAAAATTAAAATAAATAATAAATAAAATAATAAAAATTAAAAATAATAAAATAATAAAAAATTAAAATAAAAATATTGCACTTTTTGTCTCTAAATCTCAAAGCAGTTTACAAATGACACTGTACCATTTTGCCACGGGTCGTAAGGAGTTGTAGTGACTAATACAATATGCCATTACAGGTTTGAAATCAGTAGCCCTACATTTTGATTCTACTAGCAACCTGCTGCCTTCAGAATTAATGATTCTAGGTTTTATTCTTGTACTGAGACAAAGGGGGGAAAAAAAGTAGAATTACTTCTCTCTAATCCACCTGACCTTTCCTGTTTAGTACACCTCTTTTACATTATCTGAAAACATCTCCGTTTCTAGGTTTTAGAGGTGAGATCCTTAGAACTTTTAGATATTTCTTGAAGATTTTCTGAACATCAACCAATGATTTGTCCCCCTACATTAATTAAACTTGTAAGGCTTTTTATTTTCAAAAAGAAGAGTTTCATAAGTACATCAGCCTTTTAAGCATCTTATTACTTACCATACTCTTCTTATCTGCTTTTTGAATAGTGTACCCAGTAATGGCAGCATTGCCATCATCTTTTGGTGGCTTCCATGATAAATTTACATTCTCTCCCCAGACATCTTCAATAGTTACAATTTCTGGTGGGCCGGGGCGATCTGTAATGAAAATATGGGAGATGACATTTTCCATTATATTTGTTTTCTCTCTCTGCTTCCTACACACCTTCCACTTTGTTGCTCTCTCTTTCCTACACACACCTTCCACTTTATTTTCTATCTCTCTTTCTTACGCATGCATATGCTAAACCCAATGTCCAAAGAATGATGAGGCTGCAAAATGAAACTTTCAACAGTTAACCCATGTCAGAATCACGAAAAACGTAACTGGACCACTTTGTGAGTATTGTTTATAATGCGCATATGCTCTTTAGTTGCAGAAGGACATGATATTTTGAAAAAGTGATTAGCAGTTGAAAAAGTGTTCTTAAAATGGGTAGTGTCAGACGATCATTATAAAGGCTTTGCTACCAGATTTGCCTATTATGTAAAGAAATAGGTTGGTAAAAATTAAAAGTAAATGTGTTCTCCTGTCTTTCTTTCCTGCCTACATATAGTTTCAACATTTAGGATTTCTTTCACGTTACACTTACTACAAACTTACTATGAATTTACTACCACTTCCCTTTATGGCTACCACTCAACAGGAAAAGGCTTGCATCCTGGATAAACAAAAACATGAAAAGCAAAACAGTGAAAAAAAAATAAAAAAGAGACTGTCATGTTTGAATGAGCAAACGAGCACCTGCCATTGTGTAGGGAGGTTTACTTAGAGACTGCAAATCTACAGACAAGTAATTGGATGTAGAGAATTGTTTTCCTACAGCCTTGGAATGGCTAGAGTCCACTTTTCTGGCATGCATGCATTTCTGTTTCTGAAAACATACCAACAATTTGAATATCTATTGTAGCTTTGTCCACCAAGTTCTCTACTTCCACTTTCATGTCATATTCTCCAGAGTGGCTCCTTTCTGCCTTTCGGATGAAGATGATCGTGTCATTTTCAGTGTTGCGGATGTTGATTTGGTTCTTGTCTATTGGAGAACCATTTTTCTGCCATGATACTTTTGCCCTCGGTCTTCCCTATAAGAAGCCAGGAAACAATTTATGTATGCTTTTGGGAAAGAAAAGAGTGTAAGTCCTAAAGGGGAAATCAAAACTGTCCTGAAAGGAGCAGAGAAAATTCATTTTTAAATAATAGAGCATTTAAGATGCAATCTCATTAATTTACCTAAAATGCATCCTCGCCCCTCCCCAGGAGACCAAAAATATTCGCATATTCTGGCTAAACTGGACAATTACTTTTAACCTTTTTCTTTTCAAAACAAGTCAGAAAATGCACAACATAATATGTCGCCTTCTGGAAGGGCCTACATTCTCTATACTGCTGGTGAAAGAGGAGGGCACCTAAGTAGTGGACTAATGCTCCAGGGATCCTGAACTCTCTTCTTCCACTGCAAAAGCAGTTGGAATAGTTGTTAGGTAGACCAGCTTGAGATTTTTGGGGGGGATTTGTGTACATTTTTGGCATGGTAGCACCCAGTTTATGTACTTAAATAGAAGTAAATTCCACCTGCTTTGCCACTGGATTTGTCTTCCAGAGGCAAACAATTTATAAATGCTGTCCAAAAGGGTACTCTTACCCCTTTTTGAATGCCTTGTCTTAGAGAATAGAATAACCATACAATATTCCTTTAACATCTCTGGAGCAGTGTATCTTGTACTGTATTGCTGATCAAGATTTTACTAGGCTTTTGACAGCCTGGTAGAAGCCAGTATCTGTGTGAAGAGAAGACATTCAACTGCAATTCTTTTATTCAGAAGAATAAGGACTCTGTGAATAGAGAGGCACTAACTGTTGGGAGAGGTGCTATATCCTTGCAAATGGACATATTATTGGTGTGATCTCAATGACTTAAAAATTGCAGTTTCTATCAGAGACAATGAAATTCTGCCCGCTCTTCACCTCCCTCTCAAGAACACACAGTGATCAAATGCTACAGTCACACTCATGATACCATATCTAATTACTGCCAATGTAGTCATTCTGCATTGTGCTAGTGATTATCTCACATGCAGTGTCTACTAAGAGGATTTGTAAGTGTTCTGTGGATGACAGATGATGAATCAGTCTGTCTAAGCTAGTTACCCAATTCAGTAATTGGCTTAACATCACTTTGAGACATCGAAACAAGCACCTGTGTAGATCTGTGCGTGTCCACATCTGTTTATATCTACTCACTGGCCTACCAAAAATGCATGGAAAGAAGTTAAAAAGCAGCAACATAAGAAAAATGAGTCTTGAGTAATTTCCTGTCAGTGAAAGTTCTTACCTGGAAAGGAATCACAAGATTCACAGTTTCTCCAACTCTTCGAGTATAGGTCTGTTTTAAGTGTCTTGGTAGGCGAATCTTCGGAGGTTCTGAAAGAAAAGAACAAAAGCTTATGTTTGACGTTTATCCTCTTTTCTAACTGATGCAGTACTGGTAGGCATCACTATAAACAGAACTGTGTGGTCTACAATTCCCAAAAGTGACCACTAAGTGTGGTATCTTAAATATCTTTTTTCCACAACATTACATTCAGTACACCGCTGTAACACCAAATTCTGTGGTGGCAGGAGTAGGTGGGATACTCAGTACTACTTTAAAAAGGAATATCAAATACAAACTCTGTAGAAAAAGCCTTGAAAGCCTGAACAATAAAGGCTCAGAAATGAAAGAAAGAAATAAAAAGAATTACAAATATTTTTAAAGACAGTTACATGATTTCTAGCCACCGCAAAATGGCTTTGTAAGGCCACATCATCAGCTTCCAGCCACATGTAAGTATTAGCCTTAAAAAACAGAACTAATTATGGAAGCAGAGTATATCTGTGAGTGGGAATAGGCAGGAGGATCTTACCTACAACTTCCTTGACTAAGATAGGCTGTGGGTGGTACCTAGGCTCACTTTCACCTGCAGCATTCACAGCTTTTACTCTCACGAGGATTTTTGAGCCAGTCGGCAGACCATTGATTGTAAACCTTGTTTTGTCTGTCAGTTCTGGGTTAGCCACGATCCATTCATCAGCTAGTTTAGGGAAAAGAGGAGGGGAGGACGAACCAAAAGAACAGGGAATTATAAATATATCCAGTGTACCGATGAGGAAAATTATAGAAAGATAATTGATTCATTATATACAGATGAATCCATCTTTTTTTTCTTCCAATTAAGCTAAAATGTAATACTGATCCACTTCAATCTTATATAGAAAAAGTTTCAAACTTTAATGTATTTCTGCCAGTTATATACTTTCATTTAGAGAAATAAATGTTTTCAGAATGTGTCTATCATTTAATTGTACCAGAGAGAAAACTGATTTGTGTTTAAATTTAACTGATAGAAAACAAGAGGGGCATAGAATATATTTCCAAAAGCACTCAGCATTGATTTAACAACTTTCTTGGAGAGAAATGGACTTTTCAGTTTGTTTCAATATCACAATTAAACCAGTACTGAGTACTCTTGAAAATACTACTGAGAGTGCAGGGATCAGAGAAGCACAGAATATTTACAAATTGCAATGATATGCCATCTCTCCTGGTGCCTTTATAAGAAGTCTGTATGAAAGTTATTCACATAATGAATAACGACATATTGATATAAATGACATATGACATAATGACAACATTCTTAGATTTTTATCCTAACCCTAAGCGGTCACACAATCACTCCATAAGATTACACAACAGTACAGTCTCTCAGAACAGTTTCAACAGAAATGATTCTTTTCCACCCTGTCCTGCAAACATAGGTTGCTGCACTGCTAACACCTTGACCTTTGGAGTCGGATTTACGCAGTAGCAAGTCATTTTCAATACCTTCCACATCCTATAAAGATAGTACTATAATACTGCCATAAAAGACAAGAGAACTATTATAAGATAAAGTGCCCAGCAGACTTAGCACACAACACTGCGGAACATTTTCATAAGTGTATGTCTTACTTTTAGGAATTAAGTTCTCCTTCAAGCTGCTTCTTTCAGGTTCTAGCAGAAGAGGATTGCAATCATTGACTGTTTCCTGAACACCTCCCCCTCCCCTTTATACATGTTCTGCAGCAAATTCTAAGAGTACATGTACTCTCAGAAAATTCTTTAATTTTATAAAGAGAATTTTCTTTTATTAAAGAAGTTTTAAATCCTTTGTTGGTACTGTACCTTCCAGGTTAAAAGGTGGCTCCACCAATTCCTCAGACAGATCTGTCGATATACCTTGTGAGAATCCATCTTTAAAATTAATCAGAGACACCCACTTTCACACAGATGGAGCATTTTGTCAGTGGTTAGCAATTCCTGTTAGTAAGTATGCAAAGATAGATGCTGGACTTTAAAGATTTAGAGAACCTGTACTTAGGGAGTCTGCAAGTAGAAAAGAGGTAGGAAGGGGTCATCTAGATCAAGAACAGTTATGCAGGATGCTCACAGGAAAAGTAAAGGATAAAGAAAGAGAAGGAGATGGAGTTGTTTTTTCTTTGGGCCTGATCACAGCCCTGGACAGATGAAAAATAGAGATGAAAGGAACACTTGGGAGAGAGAAATGAAACAAAATGATGATGGGAGAAAGTGTAGGTGGAGAAGAAAACGTGTCATAGAAGAGAGAAGAAATTCAGAGGATAATTTTGAGAAAGAGAGACAGAAAAAAGAAGTCTTGGGATAAAATAAAGATTGGAAAGACAGAGAAAGAGAACACACTTAACTAAAGGAAACATAGAAAACTAAACAAGGCCAAAGTCATGAATAATGACAAATATGATGTAATCACTAAGGCTTTATTTCCTGGTCAAAGCTATCACTGCCCTGGATTTCCTGGAAGTATGGACTTGGCCATTTTCAGGACAGTAAAAATACTATTTTAGTGTCTGTACATGCTCCTGGATGGGTACACTGGCAAATATCTCAGCCAACAGAGACTCTCTGAAATGCCTATTTAATAGCTATGAAAACAGATGATTTACAGGTACAATAGCCCTTTAAATGCAGATAAACATAGTGTCCAAGGGAGAATTATGCTATCTTCGAAATATCACAGAAGAACCACTCAGCAGTGTATGTTACTGAGAACTGACTTCTCCAACATTAAAAAGATGTGGTCTACTCCACATTGCCAAAATAAGAGGTTCAAGGTGGATGTTGTAAACCAGCCCTGGAAAGGGAAGTTCTTTATTATCATTTTTATTATTATAACCTATGTTATTCATCCCTATGCGATGCTAGATACTCATGATGAGACTCCAGTTCGGTAATACACAGAGAGCTGCCAAACATGTTACCACAGTTAATGAAGTCCAAGAGTCCACCATGTTGATTAATTTATGAGATTCAGACTAAATGGAAATACCAATTTTCATGAAGCCAAACTGATGCTTATGGTACACGTATCTTCTAAATTATGATTACATGTACATATTGTCTTCCTATTTTCAGCTTGTGATTTCTCCTACTGATTGCTATGATAAGCAAAACTCCAAAAAGCCTTCTTTAAAGCTACATCAGTGAAGGAAGGACTGAAGAAGTCAAAGACAAATGAGTTTACAAACAAAGAACTAAAAGAAAAATACAGCAGAATGAATATAGACAGTTGTAAAGAGTATCTTGAAATTAAAAAGTTATTGAACAGTATAGAAGATATTAGTCCAAAGCAGAAAGGCACTGAAAGGACTGAGAAAAGGAGGCACTGAGATATCGCAAGAAGGAAAAAAGAATTGAACATAGAGAAAAGGATGTATGTTTCAATAATACAACTTTTCTTACTGTTATTTTCTACTAAGCTTGCTTCTTCGTAGCCATTTTCATAACATATATACATAAATGTCAATTGTGTATATATAGATATATAAGAATATATAGGAGGCATATATAGATATACACACACTCAAAAATCTATGTAAAATACATTGTACCCGTTGTATTTTAACTGAGGTAGGTACCAGTGAAATGAGAGTCTTGACTGCCATTTTGTTGCATTTCATATATTTTAAACCTATTTGAAAAATAAAATGTAAAGAATTTGTCCCATTCGTCAGGTATACAGTGATCTTCTAACAGTCCTTAAAAGGTAAATTTTGAAGATTCCTCTAAACACCCTAATTTGCATTAGCATGTATATATATCTTAGCCTTTCTTTTCGCCTTATTTGCCAATTAATATATTGCAATGACAAGGGTCATATGACTGTAACATATTACAAACACTTTTAATTCTCCTCCACCATCCTACAAATGTTAAATGAAGCATAATATACAACATATACCAAAGGCCAGTTCCCTTTATACCTGTACACATCTTGCTTGTGCAAAGGAAACGTTATAGGACCGCTGCATCTTGATCTTAGATTGCATGCTTACTCTTTCTGAGCTGTTCCCGCAGCTCCCTCCCAATACACAAGGAAAACCCTTCCTACCATTCCAGCTGTGTCTGCCTTCAGGTAATCTTCTCCAAACCTCTGAGCTTCTTGCAGTCTGTTCCTGTTCCTTACAGATATTCATCTCAATACTACATGATGCTGAGTGGTCCTGAGAAAAGCCAGTGGTTCTTCACTCCCTTCCCACTCGCCTGAGTGAGAGCTGAGGGCACTCTGCTCCTGTGGTATCTGACCACTTTTGTGAACTATTGTTTTCCTGGATTGACTGAATCTGAAACACGTGACATTGTGAATGACAAGTTCTCTCCTCTACCTCTCGTCTCCAGGCTGTGGATTGTATTCATGAAATGCTTTCATTGAAACAGATGTCGTTATGAAAAAACACGTCCAGCTTGTCTCTTGATTTGCAACACAGTGAAGAGTAGCAGCTAGCAGAACTGAACATAACAGAGTCCCATTCATCCAATCATACAACATCGCTGGAGTCCCATTGTCTGGCATTTGCTCACACAGTCCTGCCTATTTGGTACTCGCTCATGAGTTGGTGGACTTTACGTTTTGAAAACAGACTTCATCTGATGACGACTCAGAATAAAATCTATTGAAAAATACTAAACTGCTGCTGCTTGGTCACCAAAGCCTCTGGTTGTAAAACATAGGTTATGTTTGCCTATTCCTTGCTATTTCACTCTTATAAATTTATTTTGTTTCTTACATCTTTATCATTCTCCTTCAGTTCTGTATAGCTTTAAGACTTAGATGAACATAATTAAAGATCTTGTATATAACTAGCCTGAAATGTTGGGGAAATTTAACATCCACACATGAACTTTGCCTGCCTAGATAACTTATACAGCCAGCTGTTGGGAAGGCTGTCCTTCCTCGGTATTGTAAACTGGCACTTGAAGTAATATGTCAAGATAGGGATTACCACACTGAGGAACTCCTGTCCCTAAAATCTGGCTCACCTGCATATTCTTTGGGTCATGCTTATACTCATTTATTATTTCCCATCCATCCATTCACCCATCCATCCACCCACCCACTCACTTTGTTGCTTCCACTTTTCATTCTTCTGGAAGACAAAAGGGATTACCATGGTACTTGCTACACTGCAACAGATTATATAGTTTTTGATTTGGAGTTCATATCAGATGTAAAATGGGTTGAACTACAACAGCAGGTGGGATCCGGAAGACAGCCTAAAGAGAAACCTAAACACAACCCTACTCCTGGAGATTTCTGACTGATTAATCTCTGCCTTGAAGTGAGAGCAGTAGACACTTGTAGAGAAATCAATGGAGGTCTCACCTATTTTCACTATGAGTAACATACCACAGTCATTGTCACTTACTTCCTTCAAAGCAGTACTCTACAACATAGCCGTCTAAACCTGCTGCTCCAATGTGGTCTGGTGGCCTCCATTTCATCGTAACTGAGGTATCAGTTACTCCATCCACTGCCAGGAGAGTTGGTGGACTGGTAACAGCTGAAATAAGTTAGCAGTGAAGAGAAGGCAGAAAAATATATTACTATAAAAGTTCACATTTTTGGTGTTTTCCTCAAATTTAGCGTCATCAAGCTGTCAGGCAACAGGCTAAATCCTGCCTACCAGGCATTTCCAATCATCCTAGCACTTCTCTCCCAGTTAGGAGAAAAACAAGGAGAAGCAGATACCTCATTCTGTATCTGCTGGCACCCTAACCCAAAGAGCAGTGAAGGGTATTGTAGAGACATTTTGAGTAGCATATTACACAACAGCATGCTGTAGCAATAACAGCTGCCACCTTCTCGCTTCTGTGCATCATGGGGAGCTGTTGAGCGAGGTGGAAACCTTTGCTACCCTACAGAACAAGGCAATTTCTTTTATAAGGACTTGTGATTGTCACAATAGTTTGAAAAACAGTTTCTTTATATTAGAAGGCCACCAAATTAGTCGGTGGTTAAATGAGTGACAAGGCCCTCTGTTACATTAATATAAAGTAAAAATAATAATAGGACATGTAAAATGGTGTAAAATATAACCTAACCTAAGTGCATGTGAGCATAACCTTACCTTTACTAAAAGGGAAAATATAACCTAACCTAATCTAACCTTGCAAAAGGATATCAAAAATATTTGATTCCTTTCTGGAAAAAAAAAAAACCACAACACCATACTTCAGTTAATGGGGATCAGTGATGCATAGATTAATTCACATTAGAGACTATTCAAATCTATCTTAGAATATGATTCATTATAAGATATTTAGCAAATTCACTTATTTTTTATTTCCATAGATAGATTACATACCCGTTCTTTAAAAACGGAAATCTATAGACTCTTAGTGAATAAAATATGTAGTGATCTTCAGACTTCTGGTCACTTTTCTGGGTATTTTTGACCAAAAGTCATTGTCTGACTGAACTTAGAGCAGGAGAAACAGAACAACCAAGAGTATACTCCATCATTATCAATTCTCTAAATTGCCAGTAGTTTGATTTTATTGACTCAATACACAGAGACATGAAACTATGAATTTATAGCTATTATTATCCTTAAAAAACATTGACTGTAGTATATTGGGCTCACCCATAGCATGTCACTGCTTTATCATAGTGCAGCATTTTCTGCCTATACCTATTTGTTTCTTGTTTATGAAAGACTATAAATCCTTCAGGGATAGACATAAAATTTATGTAGCATTTAGTAAAGACATCTCATGAGCAACACAAGCATAGAAAAGAACTACAGTTGTATACTTAAATTACTTCAATAATGTATCAAAGATTATTGTCTAATGCATAGCCATTTTTCTATTCTTGTTTACTTACCTAAAGGAACAAAGGACTTTGAAGGCATACTTGGTTTGGAAATGCCTATTGCATTAACAGCAAATACACGGACCTCATAAGCAACACCTTCAATCATCTTCTTTGGCTCAAAAGTTGTTTCTTTACACAGTTCAAAATTCAGCCTCATCCACCTGGAGCTTTGTTTCTTTTTCCTTTCAATGAAATAACCTATTGACCAAACAAAATAGTATTAGAGAGGCCATTTTTGACTGGTCAATATCTCTTTTTCTGGATACAGCTCAATATCCTCTTCTAGCTTCAGAGTGGTTTGGGGATTATTGTTTAATTTTTCTCTTTGCAGATTATCTGATAGTCACCCATTTGGCCTTCATGGCCACATACAAAGTTTTTCCAAACTCTACTTACAACACTGCTGTATTTAGCTTAGAGTGCAAAGGGCCTGATTTTGCTGCTCTTTGACTTTCTTCTTGGTTCATCACATTAGAAGATATTTCAATTTACTGAGTAAATTATTTCTGAAATCCCTGCTAACATTCAAACAGACTAATTTATTAAGTTTTGGTATTATAAGAGGTTGTCTTTTTAAGTAGGGGGATTGATAATTTGGCAACATACAAAATGAAAAATCTCAAAGCATTAAAAAACCAGATATGTGATAAAACTGAAGACTGAATATAACATTCTTGCAGTGAACTACTCAGAGGGCCACTCTCCAAGGCCTGAGCTGAGCTCTGATACTATGATGTCCAATAACTGCAGTGAGTTTCTTTTGTCTCTATTAGAGCATCACCAGCCAAAAAGAAAAGTATGTACCTAAGATAGGTGATCCACCATCATTTGCTGGAGGTTCCCAGGTCATAACACACCAGTCTTCACCGACCTCAGTCACATTTGGTGCCTGAGGAGGATCAGGCACATCTGTTGTAAAAAAACAAAAACAAACTTTTCTTTGCACAGTTCCTGGATTCAGTAGAAGCAGTGCAGAGCCCTCAGGCCTGATATTTAAGGCACTTCTATGGGAGATACAGCTTTGTAAACTTTAGGGCTGAGAAACAAATTGAAACTAAATTTTCCCATCTTGAATAAATCCTCTGACCAACAGGCAAGAGCACAGTGATAACATCAGCAGAAGCCGTTGACTTTATTTTTTAAGCAAGCAGTTGTTGCATTATTTTGTATGGATCCTGATTTGGCAGACATGATTTAAGAGTTTCTAATATGGAGAGAGAAAGAGAAAGGAGGTCTTTGTAGATCCTTCATGGCAGGTGGTTAGGAAGGAATAAATGCCAAGTTCTTCAGTACAGTCAAGACACCTTAGCTGCACTTGAGGGCATGTGCCAAGGACCACAGTTACCAGGAGAATGAAGAATGTTAAAAGCAGCCTGAGACAACTGCAGAAGCTTGACCCCAGTAAAGTGAGGTGGCAGCAGGAGTAGTAATTAACTCCTACTTAAATCCCAGGCTGAGCTCATGTGTCCTTCATTAACTCTGTGCCTTAGTATCCTTGCACTTCATTTCCATATCTGAAAATGAGCAAAAACAGGAAAATGGAAGATTTCTGAGAATCTTCAACAGTTTGGTAGCTAGGGAGGACAGCATCTACAGGAGAGACCCTTCAGATACAGGAAGAAAAATTTGGCTATAGTTGTTGTGCAGAAAAGCAGGATCATTTCAGGGATCATTTATTGAAAAAGGCCATGATAAAAGACATCGCTTGTGTGCACTGTTCCACATGACTTACCAACCACTTTAATGTTGATTAAAGCTGTGTCCTCTCCAGCCTCATTCTTCAATGTTATTCTGAAAGGACCTGAATCTTCTCTCTCAGCTGTGTCAATGACCAGACAGCTGCTGTCTGGGTATGTTTCTGCCCGTATTCTTCCACTGTCTGTGATCCACTAGGAATCAAAGTAATTTGAGGGAAAAGTCATGGCTTCTGATTTGACATTCAAAATATTCAAAAATCAAAATCCAAGTGCAGTACAGGATGCTTCACATTTCACCAAAAAGTGTCCATGTGAAAAATCATATTAAAGCTCTGGTTTTCAGTCAGCAGATTATCACAAAAATGACAAAATAACCAAGGGATAAATAATTAACTTCAAAATACTGTAACTGTTTAGTATTCAGTTTAGCCATTACATCTCAAAGGAAAGGTCACTATTCTCACTTATCCTGTGAGCAAGAACATGCTTATATCAACACTATCAGATGTTAATTTTTGAAAAGAGAGTAACGGATTTTCCCAAAAGTCAGATTGAAATGTAATTCATACAGTTTTAAAGCTCAGATGGATTGCAGTGGTCAGTAGTTTGTCTTCATTCATTTCAAATAATCAATGGAGTAATTTCTCATTTGGACAAGCCCACGGTGTTGATAATACCATTAATATTTGAAAAATACTAGTCAGATATTTGACCAGATAGGTCTGAAAAATCCAGCAAAAATAACGTTCCCATCTCCACATACCACAATGAAAATTTAAATGTGAAAAGTCTGGCTTTTTGATGTATACAGTCAGGGATGGGTCCATGCAAAGTTTTCAATGAAGACATCAGATGCAAGACACCAATTGCCCAACCTACCATTTTATTCCAGATTTGACACTCCATCAGAATTTATCATTTATTTTCCAAAACTGAACTTTACTATGTCTTCCTGTCAAAACCTAACAGCCATTCGGGGCACTATGTATGCAATAATTAGCTGTCTGGCAGATTTTCACTAGATTTCTTCTGCATCTCATTTGTCCCTCTCCTTTACAATTTATTTATAAAAAAAAACAAACAACAAAAAAAGATTTTTTTTCCTTCATAATTTCAGTTTTTCCTCAGAGATCCATAAGATTCTAAACACTATCATTTTTACCCTTCACTTTTGAGGGAGAATAGTTTTTGAGATAAAACATATCCCCTTCTTATTCTCTGCTATCAAAATCATGTCTTCAGTAGACTAAAGATTATTTTTTGAAGTAAAAGGTCCCTCATTAAGCTAAAGAAATATGTATAACAACAACATACCTTATCCCCTTTACTCCACATGACTTTTGGAGTTGGCTCACCAGTGATAGGGATTTCAAGTCGTAGTTTGCTTCCTGCCACTACAGTCACAGTGTTATTTTCCCCAAGACCATCAAGGTGGAGTTTAGGAGGATCTGAAAAATGAGAGATTGTACAAATTTTTCATAGGGCTGCCACTCTGAGAGTTCAGGGACCACAAGTCTTGGACACAGACAAACATGCTCTACAGTCTGTATTTTCCTGGCATTTTTAGTCAACTTACTATTTTTTTTTGAATAAATTTGTGGAAAAAAATCAAAGAAAATAATTGATGAAAAATAAATAATAGAACCATAGAAAATTTGGAATAGTAGGACCATAAAAGAAAAATATTCTATCATCCTGAGGCAGAATTATGTATATTAAAATAATTTCTGACAGGTTTCCTTTAAGTGGCTCTCAAAAATTTCCACTTATGGCTTTCTACATCTGGTCATTGTACGCTTTCTTCATCTGGAATTAGCATACTCCAGACATCACTGTTTTTACAGTCACAGTCTTAATCTAAATCCTTTTTCTGAAAATGAAATGGTTACTTTTATTGTACTCCATGGGTATGGAGAACAACTGATGAATATACTCTTACAAAATAAGATTTTATCTTTATTTTATTACAATATTTTATCTGTGAGCATACTTCCTCCCCTCTTTCTTAACCCTTGCCAATTTTATTTCTATTACAAGTATCCCACATCTTTCAACTTCAATTACAGACCATATTTTCTAAAACTTTCATCATTTATATTGCTTTCCTTTAGACTTCAAATTCACTGGTTGAAATTAAAAGGCAGTGGGGTATTGTCAGGGGAAGAGTCAATGCCTTGTTTTATTCTTTATTTTTATTCTTTTTGAAAGAATGGCCTCATTAACAAGCCTTCTTTTCTGCTGACTGAATAAGTGATGGCCAGAAACATTTAATTCTATAGATATCATTTAACATATTTAGGGTATAAGTAAATATGTACCTACTCTACTATTTTACCAAACTAAATCATATTTTTAAATATTAACAAGCCAATTCTTCGAAGACAACAACACTAAGTCTGAAAATGGATTATCACAGGTGTTTTACACAAACTCTTAATAGTGGTTTAAGTTCAGGAATTCAACATTAAGAAGCCTTCCCTAGGGGCTGCCCCGGGCTTGTAAAATATGACTGGATCCTGAGCACAGGCAGAGCACTCTCTGAATAGCTCACACGCACTTTGCCAAAATAGCAGCTCTGCTTTTTGAGGTAGACACCAGGTCAGAGGAAATGAGCTGATTGTAATCAGGGATACTTACACTGCTTTTACTTTCCAAATGTCAGAAATGTTATATATAACTCATTGTGCCAAGTACTTACCCACAACATGTACTTTGCATGGAATATTGATATTATAGGCATCTGGTACGAACATGTATTCACCCTCATCATCAACAGCAGCGCTCGCTATAATAAATCTGTGGATTCTGTAAAAAAATTGAAAAAGAAATCCATGTACATTATTTTTGAATACTGTTGAAGGCTATCAAGAAAAATCTGCAAAGAAAAAGGTTTAGGAGATCTGTAAAAAAGTGTAAAAATACTGACTGAAAATCGTTTGCTGGATGCTTAGCTGTACTTTAGTTGATTACATACTTCATGAATTATAGAATATATTATTGAGATCATCATCAAATAATGTAAACAGTTCTAACATTTTTTGTTTGAACACAGAAATAGAAAAATACAGGAGTGTAAGCTCTTTGACACTTGGTTTCTGTGCTGCCACCATTAGATTGTAATTTGGTTGTTTAAGAAGAAATCTTTTGGTGATCCCACTGTGAAAATGGTCTAACTTCTGTTAGACCATCTTCATGACAGGAGCCAATCTACTGTTTGTTTGGCAGAACAAAGAAACCCGTGAGAAAAGCATATGCTGCTCTTATTGCCCAACTGCATCTTCCAGCAGTACACTGATATTTTTGCTCTCCTATATTCTGCTCTAAGTTTTGTTCAAGGTAGGACTCACCTCTGTGCCATTCCTGCTCCTCTTTCCCTCACCTCACCCTATAGGCTTATATTGGTTGTGGGGAGCACCTTCACCTTAAGTCAATCCAAGGAGTCATTGGACAGATGGCACTTGTCCCTTACTGGGACTCAGAATTAATGCAAACACTTCATAGCCTGTTTAGGAACATCTTCACAAGCCCAGTTCCCAGCTGTGTGAACTGCCTGCTGAGCTGAAGTCAATGGGATGCAGCTAAAGGTAAGACCTTTTAAAGGGTTGTAGCTAAAGATAGAACCTTTTTTTTTTTTCTTTTTTTTTTCCTTTTTTCTTTTAACTGAAAACCTTTCATTGAAAAAGGACAAATGATAAATGCAAAGGGCATTTGCATTTATTGCAAATAAATACAAAAGGACAAATTGTAAATGCAAAGTATGATATCTCCACATACTTTGCATTGGCAGAGATACAGAGTCTGAGCTGAAACAAAAACAAAATCAGAAAACCTGACATTTTTAAAGCTACATAATTTTAATACTATCTGACAATCATTTTGACCTTACTGCTTAATATCCCATACTAACAGAAACAGCATTGTCAAGAAAAAAGAACAGCTTGAAACTAGATGGATCAAGGATTTGATTATCATCCTCCGCAGCCAAAAGACACAGGATAAAGAGGGTAAGGAGACATGGCTTTTAAGATCATAAGAATAAGTCCGTTTGAAGGACAGAGATCAGACATGATTAACAGATAGTTTTCAGTGAAATAATACACATATTGGTACATCTTTACAATGTTGCTCTATCAAAGGTCAAGTCAATACTCAACATGCTTACCTTCCTTTGTGATAAAGCTTTACACGGTCACTAGCTTCAACCAGTTGTCCATTTTTGTACCATTTCCCTTGCACATTCTCAGATATCTCACATTTCAGGTGGATTTCCTGTCCAAGCCTCACAGTCTGGTCTTCTAGTGCAAGTGATATCTTCAATGGTCTCACTATGGAAAAGAGAAATAGAGATATTAATATTAATATCAAATAATAGCTTATGATTCTGTCACTGAGCTGCTACTAGCAATCACAAGTCTTCAAATCAGAAATATGTCTCTAATACTAAAACTCTGAACTCCATATACGAGCAATATGTACATGTAAGCCACTTAAGTATGTATATTTTAATGTTTAATTTCCCCATTGTTTGATGCCTTAGAAAAGGTGATCCAAAATACCCATGCCCTGACTAGGGTAATCCCATGGATATATCCCATAGAAGCGTATTTGAATTCTTTCCCCTGTGGTGTTTAGGTGCTGGAGGAGGGTGTTTCTATCCCCTAAAGGCCAGTAAGAAACTTTCAAGATGTGAAAGACCTGTGTCCCCATACCTATGCACCCGAAGGGATTACAGCTTACCTTTCCTGTGACTTAACTGCTCTCATAGCTCCCCCAGGTGAACACAAGACAATTTGGGGATATACTAAAGTAGTTCATTACAAGTAGGAACTAATTTTGAGCCTATTTTGTCAGGCTGTTATCAAAGGCCACCCGGACAGTAAACTTACTTCATACACTACTGGTTCTTCTGTTTGCTAAACCACCTTAATTCATCCTGTGAATACCCACAGATATTACTAGCTTTTGTAAAACTTGAGACCAAGAACTTCCTCTTTCTTGAATAATAGATGCTGTAGACCAGAGTGCAGGCTGAATACACAGTACCATGTGTATGCAGTAAATATCCCTGACTATAATCTGACACAAGAAACAGTGATGGGAAAGGCTACATTTCATAGAAAGACAGTTGGAAAATACTCAACAGAAGATGCATGAATCTATCACTGTGACAGGTATGGTGATGGAGTCCAATAGCCATAGTGGATAATTTTCAACTTGGTAGTAGAATAGCATTAGCTGGTTGTGCTTAGAATGTCATTTTGTATAAAAGAGTCAAAAGAAATATGTGTATTTCAAAACAGAGTGCATGCATATATGACAAGCTTACAGCATAGGACAAACTTACCACAACCATGAACTCAAACACTGTCTGGCTCATCTATGCCAGCAAGGACAAATCTAGTAGTGTACATACATCTACTTGCAAAGCTAGCATTGATATTTTATAACAAATTCTAGTCTGCCTAAAACCAAAGTGGCAGAAGATTATAAGGATTCATAAAATTCTAAAATGTTTTAAAGAGATATACAAACAGTACCGAGGGAGCTACATAGCCATATTTTTGTGCCTATGAGTTTACTTCTGGTCCTGATGCATGTTAACAGTATGCCTAGTTGTGGAATTGTTTATTTTTTCCAACATACTTCCTTTTCTCTGGTTTTGACTCAAAAGACTTGGTTTGGATTTCCTGTGAAAACTTAAAAAGGATTCAAGAAAAGCAAGTACTTTCCTTGAAAGTTTCACTTTGTTGACCCATTATAATTTTGCGTGAATAGCTTTGTTTTCCATCTTAATGGAGTGACAGAAATTTTTCAAGTGTGGCTAAATCATTGCCTATTACTGCAAACTGGATATTTGCAGCTAAGAAATTGGTATGGAAGATAAGTCTCTCTTTAAACCCCCGGAGAAAGGCAAGTAAATTATTTCTGTAAGATAGCAAACTATGACAAACAAAATCAAGAGTAAGATATATTATACTTACAATCAACAGAAAGCTTAGCTTCTGATTGGCCTCCTGTTGTCATTACTGAGTAAGTTGCACTGTCATTTTTTGCAGCTTCCTCTATGATTAAAGTGTGTTTTTTACCCTCAACCTTGATTCGATATCGAGATTTAGGTTCATTGGTAAGTTCTACGCCATTCTTAAACCTAATAGGAAAGAAAGAGTAATTATTTTCCCAATAAAAATCCTGTGTGAATAAGATTCTCATAGACTGAAACTTCCAGAGAAGACTTTATAAGGCTCAAGACACAAGAAAATGTTAAACAAATTCATCCATGAATGTATAAGGACATTTCTTGCTGTTACTACATTTCTAAATAATGTTCTTCTGAGATTTTCTTAAGAAATTTCAGGCTTACTGATACAGAATACGTTATCCACAATTTTGCCTACAACTAAAATATTCTGTCCCCCACCTCTCTCTCAAGGAAAACAGTATCTGTTCAAATTGTGACTTACCATTTCACATTTGCATCATCCTCAGACACTTCACAGCTCAGTTCTACTCGTTCACCAACATAGGTATTGGTATCCTCCAGGCCTTTGGTCACCAAAATTGGAGGATCTTTGACAAGAGAAAATTACAGATTTACAATCTGAGAGAGAAAACTAATTTCAGGAGGTTTTCAAAATCATGGTATAGGAGATAATACAAATTCAAAGTTAAAATTACAAAGCCAGTATTGTAGCATTATTTTCTGCCTGAAATCAGAAAGGAGATTGCTCATTAAGATGCTAGTAAAAAATGTGCTAAATTAAAAACAAAATAAAATAAAAAAATCTGTTCAGATTAATAGCTGCCTTGCATCCCCTTTTATTGATAGCTTGTGCAGGCAAGTTGATATGAGAAGCTGAGATTCATCACTTGCCTGACAGATCCCTCTCAGAAATCAATATTTTCATTAGATCCTGCAGCCTGTTATGCACAACTAGATGACCTGATGGCATAACATTGTGCCCTTACTGCTTTAGTCCCTTCTTCTTGTCAAAACTCAAGTTTGACAAGACAATAGAAACGTGCACATGGTTAGAAATAGAAATGTAGCACAATGGTTATCCTACTTTCACAGGGGCAATAGATCCATTATTTTAAATAGCTTTCTGATATATTTGATGATTTTTTCTTTCAATGTAAACTTTATTTTCCCAAGTTCAGGAATTCCCCAATTGTTTTCTAAGGGATATCTAACCAAAAGGACCCTTTTAACTCAATTTGTTTTCTGTGTGTGAGGGATGCCATAAATATTATCAGTTAGACTACCAATGTTATGGGAGCAAAAAGCATAAGCAAATGGCCACCTATTCATGGCTTTTGATAGTCTTCCATTAAATCTGGGCAGATGGAGATAAAACTAACTGCTAGAATGTCTGATTTGAGGTTTTTCACTAAAGTACCAAACACAGGATGAAGAAAAAACAGTGAGGAATCACAAAAATAGGGAGTGATCGTAAAGGCTGCTAACACAAAAACAAGCATGCACTGAGCCAGATCCTCCCTGTTAATTTCTGTTGCAGTCAAAGAAGCCACACAAATTTACACCAGGTGAAATACGAGCCAGGTGGTGTAGTTACCTCTCACAAACAGTTCTGTGGAGCATTTCTCATCACCAGCTGTTACGTAATAGCGAGCATCATCTGTCATCGTACAGTTATTGATAAATAGAATTCGCTGGTTACCTTTGTGCTCAAAAATGTATCTGTTTAAACAGGAATACAACAAAAATACATTAGAAAAACTGCTGGACCCTTTTCGTTTTATGTAGAAATTCTTCACGGATTATGAGAGGGGAAAACCCTGTTTTTTACATAGAACAGGAAAAGCAGTCCTGGAAAGCAATTTCCAAGTTTCAAAAGGAAGAATAAAAACAATCAAAGACCTTGTGGCAAAAAGAGCTATGAGGTAGAGTGATAACAATCAACTTCTGGCTTGCTCCAACATCCCAGGCTTGGATGTTCAGAAAAAAGAAAAAAAAGTCAAAATCAAAAATTAACAGGCTCAGAGAGATGACAGAATAAAATGGAGTCTGAAACTCTAGATGAGTAAAGATGAAAATAACCAGTAACAGGAGACCATCTTCATTCCAACACTCTTAACATTTTTATGAAGCATAATAATAGCTAAGGTTAAGAAGTTAATATTATTGGTAGGCCAGATGGCACAAGAGATCAGTAATGGGATATGAGGTTTTGGTAATGGGATATGTAGCCTTTCACCTTCATGTCACCAGTTTAGATCTGCTCCAGGTTTGTAGTGACCAAAACTCATTAGCATCTGACAGCTGCTTCAGTGGCCTGGAAGAAATGAACTGGAGCATTCAGTCCAGCTCCTTCTACTGGAGGGGTACATATATAGTTGACTGCAAAGCAGTTCCGAACTATTCATGGCAAAGAAAGGGGCTAAAGAAAAGATACTGTCTTTATTCCACTTATTTGTCAGAAGAATATTAATCCACATCCTTCATTTACTTATCTAGCAATAGAATAAGGGAAACCTGCCATTCTCTGTAAGGGGGCTTTTGCTATTATTATCATTATTTTTAAAATTATTTTTATTTTTTACAGGGCCAGGAAGATTTGCTAGGACTTGGGACTGTTAAGCAACATTTGAGGAACATTACACTGTTGTGCATTACTGTTCTTAGCTGCACGTGACTTCGGAATGGGATTTTCTACAGCAGTTTGTAAAAGCTAGTTTTGTGAACATTAGGGACAGGGCTCAAGTTCCAGTCTTTGTTCTACCTGTACTCATGTCTGCACCCAAAAAGCCACTTGTTGTATGTGAAGCCAGAGTATAAACCAATATGTAGGTGACAGAGATGATGGAGAAGCTTAGGTATAGTAGACAAACTGCACGTGGCTGAAGTCACTTTGAGGTTGCTGACTTCACTGTGAGTGATAAACGGGTAGTGGAGGGTGACACACACCTCATTCCCCTTTCCTCCCTAACACAAATTATCTAATTAACAGATAGTGTTGCCTAGAGATAATTTTACAGGTGGCTTATGAGCCAGGTAGGCAAGTATGTAATATTAAATGTTGCTCCTCTTAGAAATGAATTACTATAGAAAGATTTTGACCTTCTTCTGATACAGAATTGCAGACGAGAAACTTATTTACTCACAAAGCTTCCTGACTTTTTAAAAACTACCAAGCAGAAAATGGATCTATGTTTTGTTGAGGATCTTTAATTCTCTTCTCTCAAGATAAAACAGAAGAATCTATGTTAACATTTAGCCTACAGTGAACATTTCTGGGCCACGAGCAGTATGGTATCATTTACATACTTTTTCAAGTATAATGAAATGCCAGAAATAAAATCTGTGCAAACCTTGGCAAAGAGAGATCTATACAACACATTTGTCAAGGAAGTACATATGTACCTATTTTATTGATTATATACAATAAAACCACTTACTTTGTACTTGGTCGTATTTCTTGGCCATTTTTATACCACTTGAGCTCTACTGTTGGATCTGCTAGCTCCACCATGAACCTTACTTTGCCTCCTTTATCTACCTGGTATGCAGGATCAAGACCTTTGGCAAATGCTGTTGCGGAAGAGAAGTGTTATTATAAAAGAAGATCAGAAAACAAATGGGAATATGAATGCTGAAATTGCATTGCATAAGACTCATTAGAGCTATCAGAATATATACACACCATGTTATGCATCACTCTTAAATCTTGGGCTGGTCCAAACAAATCAGTTTATTTTCTAGAAACAGTATCAGCAAAAGTGTAGAGCTATGCAACTCTGATTACCCGTACGAAGTTAGTATCTATCTCTTCACGACTTTGCAGTATGACCCTGTTATGAACAGGATTGGGTAGACGTAGCTCTGACAGCTTGCTGAGAATCACTATTTTGGAGTAAAATTGTATACAGGTGGTGCAGTGGAATCATTTAGAATCTGTTAAACAGGACTTCTCTATCAGCACCGCCACTCAAGTTAACAGGGAATTTTAAGCTAAAATTTCTTTTGAGGTTCCCACTATCAGAATAAACACATTGAGTTGTCTAAAAGCCAAATTAATTTTCCTGATTCTTTTTGAAGGTTGTAAAGTGTAAATTGCAATTCCACTTGTGATAAATGTTCCAGCTGCCAAACATTTGCAAAAATATCTGAAACCAGTCAAAAGCTGTCCATCTGTGAATCCTAGTGGAGCTTTTCAAAGCAATTCTTTGAGATGTGCAAATGTAGGCCAAGTTGTTTTGGGAAGGTAAGGCTAGAATTCAAACATTTCAAAACACTTTAGCATCAACATTTAGTTATTGCCAGCTACAAATATTAGACCCAGGGGAGTAGATGACCTATGGCTCAAAAATGAATGATGCCTCAAACGCATCACCAGCTGCTAAATAATCAACTTCTGATAAAGTTTATATTATGCATGTCTCATTGCAGGGGACTGAGGATATTGAAACAGCAGGAACAGAACTACTACATTTGAACAGGATTTTTTTTTTTTTTTAGATCTTACTGAAGTGTAAGAGATTTCAATTTATAATAAAGGCAGCTTAAGGGGAAAAACACCCTACTATCGGCCTGTCATTATAGACATTTTGCATACTATCTAAAGATGCTTCTGTAGGGAAAGCCCTGACTACAGAAAAATCCTAATATGGCTGGCAGCCTCATCCTACTCAACATGGATCTGGGGAGAGGGACCAGACAGACTGGTACCAAGTGCTGAGGGATGCTCTTTTCACATTACAACATTCCAGCACCTCCATGTGATGCATCTGGGTAGGGAGCAGTTCTTCCTGCCAGCTGCACAATTCCTGCATTAGCTTCCAGGCCTTTCCAGACTCGTAGGGGTTGGGGTAGGTGAGGAGTTTCCCTGTTCTTCAACCCCTTAGATATCTCCACTGGATTCAAAAACTGACACAGTGTCTCAGCCAAAAAACATCAACTCCATTTCTCCCAACAGTGGCTAGAATCAGATATGCCAGCAAATGAAGAGGTTATCCATAAAGGTTAATTTATAGTAGCATCACAAGTGTGATGATGTGAGGTAAAGGAGGAGCAGAAAGGGTGTATCAGGCAGCTGGATTACTGCAAAATATTTTAAATTAGCTTTTGTACTTGTTGAGAGAAAGTTTTGTCGTTCTTATCTAGATGAACTCTTTCAATCAGACTTTGTCTCAACAACACTTTTGGATGGGAAATCCCTACGAAGTATATGCCTAAAAAGATGTTGTCTTTTCATAACTTAAAATCTGTTATTCTTTCTTTTATACTGGATATCCTGTATCATTAGTTATGAGTTTGTAGACTAGAATGTTATAAAATAAATTACTCTAAAAGCAACGAAATTTATGGATCTTTGAATATCCAGGTGGCTATAAACAATTGAATATTTCCAAAGAAGACTGAAGTAAGTACAACAGTTTGTTTTACTTCTAAGAATTTAAGACAAGTTGAAATAGGCATATCTATGTATCAAATATATTGATTCAGAATATCTAATATGGCCATAAAATTCAGTGCAGAACTAGAAATATCAAGCAAAGACAGTTTTGCATCATCTTTATACTCAGTACATTTTGGAGCAAGCCAAGTCTTGGTCCAGTCTCTGCCAGAAGTTATGGTTGCTTGAACACTGTTCTAGCTTCACCCGTATGCTATTGATCCCAGTAACTATTTTACAGGGTGACAATCATCATGGGTTAATGAAATTTTGGCCAAGCTTCCTTTCCTTTGGGAAGGTTCCTGCATTCATGTGGGGGTGGAGGATTTCATCTATGCAAAAAGGGAATCTTCCAGGAAACCAGTGGAGCAGCAAATGTATATTGCATCCAGTTCTGAAATGCTCACCCGAAACATGCAAATGACACATCACAAAATAGTATTATGGATAGCATGATGTATTTGTATGTGTATGTTTCTGTGTCTATACATATTGTTAAACATATACCTATACTTTATATACACATATGTATAAGCACATATCTATATTTATGTATGTACATATTGTACTTCACATATTATTCAGTACGGTAGCTGGAGAAAGATAACTCTGAATGCGCTTACCCAGCAGAGGGTGAAGGGTTTTTAGTTCAGCTGGGATTTCAAAGAAATGTCAGATTAAGAGCAAAATGAAATTAAAAGAGCAAACGATGACTCCATTTTAGAGCAAAAGATATTAATGATAACACAAGGTCTAATTTCCATATTGTCTTACCACGTAAAAACCTCTTCACACAGCTGCAGACTTCATTCCAGTTAGGACTACTGTTTGGCCAAGAGGGAGGGGTGGTTTTGGTAAGCACTGAATGGGACAGGGTATTTACACTAGGAGTGGACCAAGTCCACCTCTGATTAACTCCTTGCAGTGTGTTGGACAGGGTTGGAATTGTAGCGTGCATGTGCCCTTGCATGGAAATGCAGTTAGGTTTGGCTCATAAGGTGAATGGTCATGTCTGACTACTGCACATAAAAATATTCTGCCTTATCCATACCTGCACTCTTCTTCACTTCCCTGCGCATGCGCTTCAGACGCTTTAACATGCCTCTCAGGTCAGTGATACCATACTGAAAAGCAATCTTCTCATATTCACTGGGATTAGCGTTCTTCAGGAGCTCCCACACATCTACCTCAGGTTCTTCTTCTTGCTGTTTAACCTCCCTAACAGTAGCAAAATAAAATTATGGGAGAAGAGTTAGCGAGGCCTTATCATACCAGGAAAAGGGTGGAACTGAATCCATGGTGAGGTTAGAAATGTTTTGATGAAGATTTGAAGGTCACCATCATTTATATTTTTTTTCATTTTGACATCAAGTCTTCCATACATCTGTAAGTAAGTGAATTCAAGCCCTAGGTCCACTCAGTACGAGTGGATTAGTTCAGAATGACGCTCACAACTTAGTTTACGTTCTCCATGGCAGAATTTGGGTGTATGTTTTACTTTGTCCTTTTTTGATGTAATCAGCTATTAGAAATGTTATATTTCTTCATTATAAAACGAAACAGTTGGAAAATGTAGTACTATAACAGAATATGTGCTAATCCTGTTTAAATCACTGGAATCAGGGGAAATTTATGATGGCACCACTGAGATCTAAGTCTAATCCTTACATTTCATAATTATACAAAAGTGCTTTCAAACTCAGTCACTGTAACTGTCGCAGGTGGTGACCTATGAAATGACATATTGAAATCTAAGGGAATCTGGGTCTGTTTATAGTTACACCAGTGCTTCTCAGAATCACTTGAAATTTGGCATATGGATAGGAACTAGAGATTCCCACACCAGCTTGGAGTTGCAAGATGGATCTGATGGCTTCCATGTTTATCTCAGTCTTAAGAATGGGAAATGTTTTTAGAGGCCTGTGCTTTACGATTCAATAGCATATTTACTATCTTCAACTCCAAGCTAAGAAAAACAACAGAGAAAAGTAACACTGGCAACCATTAGATGAGAGAAAATGGAAGCATCCTAAACAAAATGGCAATTTTTGAGAATGAGAGCTTAGCTCAAATTGAACTGCTATAACAAACCAGGAAATGAAGAAGAAATGTAGACCTTTTTTTCCTGTGAGTTCATTAGACTCAGACCAGGATCATTCTGCCTTGATCAAGCCAGTCTAATGAAATCAGTTCTTTTGAGAACAGAATGAGAAAATAAACATTTGAGAAGCAAAAAAAGACTGAGCTTTGCAGTGACACACTGTTAGAATTGAGTGTGATCAAGTCAGAGAATTTTGTTTAACAAGAATACAAAAAAAGCACTGGGGATCCCCGCATGGTTGGATGAGTAACTATGGGAAACCACTTTTCTGTTTAATCCATGAGATTTATTAATTTTCCTAATATGCCAGTATTATTTTAAAAAGGAATAAAAGCCTTCTTTCTGAGGAGTCTTTGAAATACAATGTTAGATTAGAATAATTCTTAGAAAATCTCTGGTATCCAACTTTATATTTTGTTCTTTTTACTTTTTTCTATGCTCAGGATTTCTGGAGAGTGACTATGTACTGCGAACGCTGGCATTTTGGTGAGATTCCTGCTGCATGGCGGCAAGTCAAGATCAGCTTGCAAACATATGTAAAAGCTGACACACTCAACTGGGGTGGCATTCTCCTCTCCCAGGGCTGGCTGCTTGCCATGCAACTCCTGTTGGTGCTAAGAGGAATTGTGCTCTGTGGGTATTGTGACAATGTACCCCTTTAGATCAGGCAGTAGTTGAGAATGAGGATCAGTTAGAGTATCCTGATTTTCAACGAGTTGAAGTAATTTGTTCCAGGCTCTTTATTTTTATTTTTTTCCCTCTTAAGTAATGGGAGAACAAATTTTGTCACAGAGCAAACCAACTTTGTTCTGAGACCATAATAGTTTCTGCTGTGGGTAGTGGGCAAACAATGCTACACATTTTCTAAGCAGATTGGTCTCTCCACAAAATCGCTTTTAGACCTTTTCCCTGAAAATGTGCATTTTGCTGAAAGATATACTTATTAAAAATGCACCTAAATGTTTGAGTGTTTTTGAGATTTTGTGCCTTTTGGAATTTCATGCTGTTACTGATTCATTGCATTGATGAAGCATAACCAGTCACAGACTTGCTTACTGAGATAAAAACTGGTTTGTCTTCCTGCAAGGCCAGTATGAAATTAGAAAGTAGGCAGTATGTAGAGTCTGTGCATTTAGGTTTTTGTTTGTTTGTTTTTAAATGAACAAAGTGTTTTCACTATTATACATGACAGGTGAAAAGTTCTAGCTCTCTTCTTGGTAGTATGACCATACAAATGAGTAGGAGTGGACCTGCAACGCTGCCTTTTGAAACGCTGAAATGAAAACATTTATTTTTATAATTGAAATGGCTACTAATATCCACACTGTGGATTAAGCAGCCGCCTTACCATTTAATTAAGCTCATAAGTATGAGGTTGCATTTCAGTGCTTGAAGCAAGGAGGTGAGACACTGCTTTCACCACAATTAAATGGTGTTTATAAAGTAAAAGTTTGCTTTGCCCATTAACCACATGATATTTATACTACATTTATATGGCTATACAGTATTTATCTTATAAAACATGTGAGTTACTTTTTAGTGAAATGATAACAAGTATTTTTCACATTTCTCTTTCCACGAAAACACCAAGACCTCTTACATGCACCTCACATTGTTAGTAAAACACCCCCCAGGCAGTCATGAGAACTCTTACGGTAAGTTGTATTAGTATGATAAAAAGTCAAACTGAAGATCCTAATAAGGGATGAGAAGATTAAAAAAACCAAAGACCTGGTATATTTGAATTGGTTCACGTAATTCTTTCGCTTCCTACATTTATCTTCAGCCTTCCTGTTTTCACTTCAGTCTTGCTTTAGTTGCCAAAATACTCTTCTCCCCATCATAGTCCATGATCCTATTGTGAACTTTTAAATGTAATTAATACCGTATATTGGGTTTTTCTCTTTCAGAGTAAGTGGTAGATAAAATAAAGAATGTGGTTCGTTTCCCAGATCTCTGTGGTCAGTTACCATTGATTTCCATGGCATATACATTTTTTTTTTTTTGATAAATTAAAAAAACAAACAAAGAGGAGCTGACTAACTGGTGCAGATGAAGGTTGGGTAAGGTCAATTCTTCCTTTCCTGGAAGTTTCTTAATCTGTTAAAAGACTAACCTGGGTTTAAAGCCTGAAATAGCTAACAGCATAGCTACTATATCACCAGATTTTCAAGGTGAACCAGAGACACAGGCCCAGGTTTTTCTCCATCACAGTATTTAAGGTGAATAAACCACCATTGAATATTAGTGTGTACTTGTTGAAACAGAAAGCTACAAAGAATACCAGTCTCTATGATTTGAAAGCATAATATGATTTTTTGTATTGCAATGCTTATGAAATCAAATTAAGATGTGCCCAAAGAGGTAAATTCAACCCTTGCAGCTCTTTGCTCTTGCAACAGACCCAATTTTCTGAACTGCTCATCCCTGCGTAGGAAATTCTCCCCCTCAAGCCTCCATGCAAACACAAAAGAAATAGCAAGTAGACTAAATGTTATTGATCTCTTTAGGTTGTGGCTTACTTTTTTCCCAGTACACTCAAGTCTGAGTTTTCTTTACAGCACACTTAAAGGTACAATTAACTGAATATTTGCATATTATACTATGAGAATGATAGTTAGAAACACTGAAAAAAATGAAAGGTCAGAAAAGTCTTAAAAAGTTATTAATGCTACACCTGACTCTTTCTGTGTGCGAACCTAATGGTTTGCAATCCACACCTGCTCACTGCATCACTTGGTTCTCACCTACGTTTCAGGAGACCACTAAAGTCAAGTTCTCCTGCATCGTCTTGTCCATCACCGCTGTTATTAATAGAAAAAGATCAAATCTTTGTTTAATACACAAAAACTTAGACAACACACATTGCAAACTTTCTGCACATCTCTCATACTCAACACTGTCCAGACACACAGCTAATGGTATAAAATCAACACAAACTTGTATTCTTTTTCACACAAGTTATGTTACTTTAGACACTTGTGAAAAATAACACAAAGGTTTGTATTGCTTGTTATTATACTTTGATGACAAATTTTTGTAACTGCATACATAAATTTGCCAAGATTTGTGTTAGATTTCAGTAACACAAATGAACGTGAGCTAGTCAACACAACGAGCTTTGTTTTTCATTTACATCGTGTATCTGTATAAAAACAAAGGGCTTGTGCTGATCTTTTGCTATGAATGTAAAACAAAGATTTGTATTGCTGCGTGGTGCTTTTAACAATGTATGTCTGTGTCAAATACCATTTGACATTATACTTAAGACTTAACTTTCTAAATGAAGGGAGAAAGTTAAAAACAGTACATTGTATATTTTTACAGATGAAATCATATTATTATGAAGGTGCATATTTTTCTTTAATGTAACCTGAAGCAGTAAAACCTTATTATACAAATGAATATAAACAAAATAATGCCCTTAATGTTTGCAAACAGGAAAATCCTGTGAATGGTAAGTCAAACAATGCCAGTATTTTATCCATGATTTTGCATGCTAGGTATTCCTTAGAAAAACAGACAATATTCAGAGATATCCTCATCTGATTGGGCAGTAATTATTGCAGTTAAAAATTATTGCACTTTAAAAAAATTATTGCACTTTAAAAAAGATGTGCTGAAGAGAGGTGTGCACCTTTAACGTAACATCTTTTGTCTTTACTCTTTAAATCAAATCTCTCTAAATAAAAGCAGTTACTTCTTAGTCACAACTTTGCTTATACGTGTAAATTAATAAACTGCATTCATTTTCTATCTATAAAACATCTTCAGTCTGAATACTTCTGTCCTTGTATGACAATTTTCACAATAAAATATAAAGATGATTTTATTTGTTGTTTTATAACAAAGGTAACTAAGAAGGAAATAAAACTTCAGACACAATACCTTACAGCCTGTGCATATATTATTTTTTTATATTTTCTGCATATTTCATGTATATTTATATATTTATATGTATATATATAATTTTTTGTTTTTCTCTAAAGATGGCCTTATGACTTTTTTACTGTAGGATAAGATAAGGCCAGCTCCTGTCTTCTTGAAATCAGTGTCCTTTTCGTCTCTGCTTTTGATCAGTATAGGATTGGGACCAGGGTCTTTCATGTCATAGCTGACAATTTTCAGGAATGTGGTGAAATATTTTAGTGAATGAAAATATGTTTTTAAAAACCTCTGAAGAATCAGATATTGAATTGCCTTAAATATTGCACCTTCCCTTAAAGCAATGGCATTGTAGTTTTACAGAAGAGTACTGTCTGTGTTGTAGCTATTTCATTCTTAACCACTAACAAATACCTTAAGCTCCATTTTTTAAATTTTTATTTCCAAAACCAGTGCGAAGTTACTTGATACAACTGCCTGCCAAGATTGATGCAAGTTCTGTACACGCTACCAGCATCCATTACTGAGGAGTTTCATGGGATCAGCGGTTGTTACCTTCTTTTGAAAGCAGATCTGATGTCAATGGATGGAGCAGCTTGAGAAGATTCTGTGAAGTAACAGTATACAGGAATTAATAATGTAATTTGAAATTGATGTAGTTTATGTAATCAATGCGATTTGGCATGTGAAATTTGTTCTGTTTCCAGCTAAATGATCACAGTTTGTGTACCTTTGACATAAGTTCTGATAGATATGAAGCTGCTCAGTGATAAGCCAAGTTTACTTAATGAATTTCCCTGACCTACTTCTTGCAGTTCTGCATAGGAGATCCGTCTCAGCGGTGTTTCTCTCACAACCCCTTCCTGCCTGTACACAGGCTTTGGCCTTTTTCTTCCCATTCCCTACCCTTTCTCTCCCACTTGCATCTCTCACTTTCTCAATATGCCGAGCCTCAGAGGAAAAGGGCAGTCTTCTCATGGCTACAGGCCCATGCTGACTCTTGGCTTTGTGTGAATTACTCCTCTGTGCCAGTCTTAATCGGATTAAGAGGTTCTGATCCACAGCAAGTGCTTGGATGCAGCCACACGGGCTCCTGGCTAGCAGACCTCTGAGTACACAGGCCTTCCTGTGCCCCTTGGGCTGTCAGTCAGCCATTAAACATCCCCTTCACTGTGGCCTACTTGCCCTGACTGGTGAAAAAACAACCCAGTCTGGGCCGTTTCGTGGGCGTGTTTTACTCAGGTGAACAACTATTTGGTTTGCTGGCTGCTGTCCCTGGAATTTCGGAGGACAATCTGTCTTTCTCAGGCTGATCGTGCAGGTATGCGTGCAGTGTTGTGCTGGCAGAAGTGCTCTCAAAGGAAAAGATAAGACTGCGGGTTAATGTTTGCCAGTCAGACCTATTAGAATGCAGAAACAGGCAAAGATATAAATCTCCAGTGCTCTTCTTGTTGGGCTATTCATTGTTTTCACATGGTGTAGAAGAAATCTGGCTTTCTGAGGTATGATCACACCATGCCTGAGCAGGGTGTGAGCACTGGAGAGCGGTGCCCTCTACACCTCCCACTCCTCAGAGGCTGCCAGACAAAACCTCACTCTCTGAATAGCCCTAGGCCTGGTTCTCTGTCTTGTGTGTTGCAGCCTGATTTGAATTCAATGGGAGTTTAATCTGCCAGCTTTTCTAATTTTTGGATCAAACCTAAATGTCCCGCAGAGTATTTATCCCAATGTTTATATACGAAATCACAGATGCTTAATTCTCTGCCATCTATGATAAGGTTCTGAACAAAATGATGTGGTATTTCAGGTAAATATACATCTATATTTATAAAGCTTTACAGATGCAAGTGGAATCTTACCAGTGACTTCAAGGTCAAAAGAGCAACTGTCAAACTTGTCCTTGTAAGATACTTCACAGCGATAGTTCCCTGCGTAGTTTTCCTTAGCTTGAATGATATGCATCTCAAATGTGTGAATCTAAAAATCAAACATAATTGTTTATTAATATGGGGGATACACTTGCATAAAGCAGAAGTTAAAAGTTTTGTTTTCCAGACCTAAACCAGTATGGTGAGGCCAGGGTTAGAATCCACTTCTCTTGAAATTCTGCCTATTGTCTAAAACTGATCTTTAAGCTCTCTGGAGCTTTGTCCCTGTGAAAAGGAAAAACAGGCACACCTTAGTATGACGCTCAAATGACTCCTTCAGCTGTAGGTGCTTCCCCGCTTTGCTGGCCAGGTCCATCCATTTTCCTTTAAACCACTTAACATTTGGCTTTCGGAGAAGATCTTTGGCTTCTACTTTGGCTATAAATGTAATATTCCCACCTTTCAAAAAAAAAAAAAAAAGACAATAATTGAGGACCACGATAGCTCAGTCACAGTTGTACAAGTTTCATTTACAACGGCTCCTTCCAGTCTCCATGTGTTAGCACTACCATGACAGTAAGAATCAGAGGGGGTGACAGAGGCTATGAGAATATACACTGCAGAGTGTTACAAAGATTAATTATTTGGGGTCTGGAAGCCTTCTACCCGTGACAATGTGGAGCTTGAGCCAAACTAAGAAGCAGGAAAAATTAGCTGAGGCAAAACTCCATGTTGTCATGGGCGAATTGTTCCCAATACTTGCATTTCCTTGCTTAAAATAAACATGCACGTTCCTAGGCTGCTAGGCAGTTGTAACATAAATAAACTCCAGTCTGGAAAAGAAAGTCTGGAGCTCTTCATCTATTTCTATCATTAATTCTGGAAGGTGAAAAGGGAAGGAAAAGATTCTTCTGTAAACAGTAATTTGGGAATTTCCATCCTAACATTCAGGGGTTCCAGAGAAGAATACAGCTAATTCTTTATATTTATTTTCCAAATAAATCTGCTCAAAATTCTCTTTTTCTTCTCAGAAACCGAGAAAAATAGTAGGAGTGTGTAAGAAAAACCCATCTGCCTACCTACTAGTGTATCTCTGTACATAACAGACATTTTAAGTAACCTGTACTGAACTTGGCACCACTGCTGCTGTGCTGCTACACTGCTTACATTGACATGTTAGTATGGCTCAGAAGTGCAGTTTGAACCTCCTTGCTCTCCCCATTTACTGTGGTCTGGCTTACTTCACAGAAGGGTCGCAGACTGCTTGCAGTGAATTCCTCTGGGATGAAATTAAAACCAAAGACGTGCTCTGAGAGTGTACTTCCTGTGCTCCAACTGCTAGAAGGTATTTAGACCAGTAGACTAGAGATAATCCAGAGCAAATCCCCCAGAATGGTTATATTAGGGGCGACAGTTCCACTCGGCCAGCCTCCTTACAAATTTGCTCCTATTAATCAGCTCAATCTACTTGCTGATTTACATGCAGCTGCAGTGCATAAAAGTTGACCTGTGGATCTTTAGGCTACTCCGCAGGCCTCTGTGTAGATGAGATCTTCCTGACGTATCAATAACGTTCCAACCAACAGCATCATAGTAATCAGCTCTCTTCTCCAAAAACTGTAACTCCTAGCCATTGTGCCCAGTAAATTATTTAAGTTAGTTTTGAATTCTATTTATTTATTTATTTTTGCTTCTCTTTTTAAATTCTGTTTTGCCTTCAAAGAGTGGACTTCACATTCAACTAAAATCAGTGGAAGTATTTGTAGCTGGGGGCAGAAACTTGAATGCTTTATGAAATGCACATACTTCTTTTCAGTCTCTGTCTCTGTCTCTCAGGAAGTGGCTTTTAATTTTGTTTCCAAGCACTTACCAACACTCACTGAACCACTCTGAGGTTTTTCGACGAATAAGGTGGATCTCTGGGAGTCATCACGTTTTTCTGTCTCCTCTGGAGCTCCATCTCCAATTGACCATACTGAGATGCAAGGAGAGAGGGAAATATCAATTATCTGAGCATGTTTTACTCCCTCCATAATACACTTACCTGAACTCACTAAACTGTCTAACCCTATTACCTCTTTCTTCAGATGTCCTGAAAAATATGTAAGTTTTTGTTCACACTGACATCCATGGATTGGCTGTCACATTGTGTACAGTTCCTGAAAGAATGCTACCTCTGTGGTGACAGAAAATGAAACTCGTACGGAAGAAGAGAGAGCAACCTGATCAGCCAGGGCGGGTACTGGGCAACTTGAATGGCACCAGCATTCAACCATGAGTGCTTTACAGAGGCAATACACAAAGGTCAGCTTTTTGTTTTTCAGAAGGGAAACCAGAGATGGAGGTTCTGAAAACACAAACAGCTATAACCACACACAAAACACAGATGATGCATCGTTTCTGTGAGTGTCTCCCAAACTCAAACTCAGTTGATTGTACAAGCTAGTTTGTCCTTTTTGCTTCCAAAATAGGCCACTGATGAAGCTTAATTTTGAGCTTTGTTCTCTTCTACCATGATAGAAACAAAGAGTTTGGGAATTGATCATTACAGAGAAATAGTTCATCAGATGCAAATGATTCCATCACATGTTCAGGCACAGCATCTTCTCTTCTAGAAACAGATTTTGGAACTGAAAAGGAGTAATGGTAGTGAGAGAAGAAGCAAGTGAGCAACGTTCCCAAGGCAGAAAACTGTGCCAGCACAGCTGTGTGTTCCTGGTGTTTCTGCTTATCTGAATATCCAGGGCTTTGTGTTGTGCGGTTATTTCTTGCATGCAAAAGCATGCTTAAAGCTAATTCCTAACAGAAAAGGCAGGGAGAGCAAGATAGTGACTGTCTCTACCAAGAGAGGGTACCTGTCTACCGAAAGGCAAAGTACGTCTCATTCCAAGAAAGAACTTGTCACATCTCTTTTCTTTTGAGGAGCTCTGGTCAGTTCATAGGTAAAAATGAGTAAAGCCAGTGCTACCCTGGCAGTACTGAAGAGCAGGGCAAATGTGGAAATGTTCAGCTATACCAAACAAAGCAGGCCACGTCTTTCAAACCAGAGCTGCATCTCTTGCTCCCAAGGGACTTCTAGTTTTTTCTGAATCAAAGATAGCTTTCTGTAGTTTATCCAATGCTCTTTTGATTTTGGTTTTGTAACTACTACAAATGATGAGCCAATTGAACAACTTTTTTCATCTTCTCAAGCCATGTTCTGAAATTTAAAGATCCTTTCCCTGCTCAGTATTTTCTGTTGAAACTAGTTTGCTAGAAGTCAAAATTGTCCTTCTATCTCATAGAGATTAATACTATGGGAACCTTTTCAACTCATGAAAATTGCTATTGCAATAGACAACCATAGAAAATGCATCTAAACTGTTTTTATTATCCTGAAGTCTATTAGAAATTTCAAAAAGACATCAAAATGCTAGATAGCTCTGCTGTAACATCTTTGCCTTTAATTCTTTCAATGAATTATGTATGGTGTGCCTAATACCTCTGTATATTTCTGCTTGTACAATATTTTTCACATGTAAAGACATACATGTATATACACACGTATATACACATATATGAAGACATATGCAGACATACATGCACACAAATATATATAGATACATATCTATATATACTCTATATACTCTAGATATTTAGATTATGCTGATATAGTATACTAGTATATGGAAACACTTAAGAACAAGTGAGAGTTACTGATATGAACAGAAGGATCTAACAGTGCTTGGAACAGGAACTTGTCACGTGCAGTAATGAACCTGAGACACCACAGGGTGAAATGGAAAAAAGGATATTAATAAATGGAAGAAACTTACATAGACTCATTAATTCAGTACCACATAAAATAATGCATACATATTATCATCACCTCTGGACATTAGCTTTTTCCTGTTTATTAAACAAACAGAACAAAACGTGGGTTTGACGTTGCCTCGTGGGCCTGGCATAGGCTGCTATGCCGGGTCAATAACCATGGTTGAAGTACCTGCTGCTCATTTTGTTCCAGAGGCTGCAAATCCTGAAACCACAAAACTGGGTGTAGTATGCGTTACCTGGCAGAGTAGGAAGAAAGAGGTTATGACTTTGCTAAGTTCTCCCCACCATCCTTTGAGCTGTGAGAAGAAGCCATTCTCCTACAAGTCTCCTGGGGACTGTGTATGGGATTCAGGTATGCCACTGCCACCCTGTAGGCTGAGGAAGGGAATAGTTGCATATCTATCTATATGGAAATATATATAGATAGATAGGTATGTATGTATGTGTAAAGACTGATACATGTCCTGTCTGGTGCATCAAAGCCTTCTCTCTCTCGGTTTAGCTGCTAGAAACCTATTTAAGAATCTGATATTTAAAAGCATTTGAAAAGTTAATGTGTATAAACAGTGGAATTAAAATTAAGCACTATCTTTAATAAATAACTCATTAATAATGATTTTATCATGTAAAATTTGGAGTGTTTCAACATGTTGTTCAGGAGTTCTCACCTGAATCTTTTCTTTCCGCTGGCTTAGACATCCCATCTGAAAGGGAAGAGCAATTTAGGTGACACCAGCTCAGAGATCACAGTTTAACTGACCTCAGGTCATTGGGATTTTAAGAACATTGATTCTTCATGCAAGAAGATTAGAATAAAAAATTAGGACTGTACCCATGAGGCTGAACACCAGAAAAAGGAAGTGGACAGCTTAGAAAAAAAAAAATTCAGAAATCTTTTCCCCTTTTCTCTAGAAAACCTAAATTCAGTTCAATTCCCATTCAAGATTTTATTTTTAGTGGTTCATTTTTAGAAGGTTTCAATGAAGCTGATACTTTCCTCATGATTAGGGTGGTTTTAGATAAGAGATTGTTTTATATTCTTCAATATTTTTCTGAGGGAACAGTACTCTGAATTGTTTAAATAGTCTATTTATTTATTATGTTTAAAAAATTATTAATAATTGAAATTAAATGTTAGGGTTTTGTGATTTAAAACATTATTTATATTTTTAGCTCTTACCAGTGAGCTCTGACAGTGTAAATCAATGTACTGCTACTGACTTTCCAGATAGCATTCAGGCCATGGTTAATAATACAAAGTCTTTTGGAATGGACAAAGAAAATGTGATCATTTAAGGCAGTGAAGATGATTCAAAGTATTTTTAGTTAAAAGTTTTAACTGGCTTATTATTTTTTTTTTAAGAAAGATCAAAAGTTTTTCATTTGACACACTGCAAAGCCTTTTTAGTGTCCAAAATCTGTGTTTCATTCACAGTCTAATCTCTTTAAAAAACGTCGTTTTTCTTTAAGCAAACAATGGTGAAGTGTTGCCCATGTCACATCTACCATGAATGACCCCTGTACTGATGCTTTTCTTCTGCCAGCTACCCAAGGCATTTTATCTGCCAGCTTGGCAGTGATGGCTTGGAGTGGTAAATTAAAACTACCCATTTTGTAGGTAAGGCATACAGCCTAAGGAGCGGTGTTAGACAATTCTGTGGATAAATTTATTTTGAAATTATAAGGCAACTATTTTATTTGTAATTCTGGAATTTGGTCTCAAGATTAACCTAGAAATGCATTCTGTATTTGTCAATAGTAACAGACAAGGGGAATTGCCTTCAGAGATGTTTACTGATTTTTACCTTCCAATGGCAAAAGTTCTAACAAAAACCTCAAGACAGGACCAGAAAGAAACTTGTCTGGTATGAAGGTCCTGTACTTCAGAACATGGATTACTTTAATTTTGGGTACCGCAAAAATCTTATTCTCTAATGAGTATGTTTTGAGTTCAGTCCAAAAGTTTGGACTCTTTCTTCATTAATAGTCATGAGAAAAATCCATACATACATACACACACAAAGCACTATCACAGTCAATCCTAACCTGCTGGTGGTGTACTAACTGAAGTGTCATCTTCATCTGTGAAAAGAAATACAAATGAAAAAAAACTGCGTAAAGAAACTCAAAGCACAGGCGATCATCTGCTTTAAAACAACTATGTGAAAATGTAAAACCTGCAAAAGAAAGGGAAAAATCATAATAGTCAGGAGCACTCACAATGGAAACTTCAAACTGATGAAGAAAGCTTTGCGTAATTCAGTAGCTGAAATGGTAAACCTTGATGTTTCAAGCAAGTAAAAGAAAAATGAGATGTGAACAGTGATCTATTATTAAATCATGAGTTTATATGGAAGCTGCTGAGTGGTTCTGTTTGTTAGAGATGTAATCCACAGTAAATACATAAAAAGCCACAATGAAATCAAGGTCAATCACATATCTGACCTTCTGAGGAAGATGCCATTTCTCTGATGTCCGTGTCTGCAATTAAAATGTGCACCATATATGCATTCAGCAACATTTAAGTCAAGATATGCAACAGTTAAAAATAGTCCCCTGTATTTATACTTAATAATTTCTTTATTGGAATACTAATATAAAATGCAAGGAATAAACAACTTGTTCCCCCCCCCCGCATGTTATAAGATAATGCCTTAAAATAGAGACAGAACTATGATCATCACACTGGATTTTCCTTTTAAGCACACTGAATGTTAACAATCATCAGGTATTAAATAACCAGAAGAAATCAAAATCCAGGCATTTAAAAACATTTAATCTCATAAAGTACAATGATATATATGTATTTATATAAACCAAAAGCCTACAAAACATGAAAATGACATTAAACCTGAAATATTGTAATCATGAGTATCAGAAATCCAGAATAAGGTAAAGACTAATTTTATAACAATCCCCTAAATCTCTTTGAATTTTAGATGTTGACAAGAAATCCCAGAGATACCAGTTTCTGATAAAAATACATGAAAGGTCTTAAAAGTCAAATAATTAAAAAAAATAAAAATAAAATAAAGATATGTTTAGCAGAAAGGCTGGAATAAACTAGATATATTTAGGATCTAATATATATGTAAAGCAAAGATAACAATATGTCTTTTAAAATGTAACAAAAAATAAGCTGGAGAACATTTCAAAGTGGAGGAAAAGATAGTTGAACTAGAATAATATTAACCCACATTTTTAATTAGAATTTTTCCAGATTTGGGTTTCCAGAATCAACTTTTAACTCTGAAGTCATCTTTAAATTTGTCTTTATTTTTTCAAGGACAAATGCAATACCTATGGCAAAAACACATAAGGTTTAATTGCATTTTAAAGAATTCTGCTTGTATTAAATTTTATGCTTGATAGACCACTGAAGGTTGGTTGGTCTGATAGCCGAATTTAAATGCTTATCCCTGTCATGTTACTCATTCCTTTTTAATGATTCATTAGACTTCTTTTAAAAATTCCCTTGGGAAGAGGATGTCAGTTGCAATAGAAGCCTTGCACATGAAGGATTAATTTGTTATCTTATAAATGTGTTTTTTAAAGAAAAAAAGAAAGAGAAAAGGGAAAGAGAAAAGGAATAGAGGAAATGAAAGGAAAAGGAAGGGAAGGGAAGGGAAGGGAAGGGAAGGGAAGGGAAGGGAAGGGAAGGGAAGGGAAGGGAAGGGAAGGGAAGGGAAGGGAAGGGAAGGGAAGGGAAGGGAAGGGAAGGGAAGGGAAGGGAAGGGAAGGGAAGGGAAGGGAAGGGAAGGGAAGGGAAGGGGAAGGGGAAGGGGAAGGGGAAGGGGAGGGGAAGGGGAAGGGGAAGGGGAAGGGAAGGGGAAGGGGAAGGGGAAGGGGAAGGGGAAGGGGAAGGGGAAGGGGAAGGGGAAGGGGAAGGGGAAGGGGAAGGGGAAGGGGAAGGGGAAGGGAAGGAAAAGCATACATTAAGTGGAAAAGTTCTCACCACCTGAATCTTCCATTGGCATCAGCAGACATTGAAGATACTCATTTTCAATGAAAGCAAAGTAATGACAAAGTCATGTCAGATTTTTTAACATATTGTGCTAGCAATTAAATTAATGCAAGGCTAAGTAATTCCACTGCAAATGTGTCTGTGGAATTTTAGACCTACTTTCCCTTGATTTGAAATCTGTTACACAAAAATGGAAGCTGAGATTCTGCCATCAGTCACATTGTTGAGAAATTTAATGTTTTTCAGAAGTGGCAAAATCATTCTAAGCTCTTATTTTACTTTTTATTATTATTATTGTTGTTGTTGTTATTATTATTATTTTAACCATTAAAAAGAATACTTGAAAACCATGTGTCAATGTCAAAAGTCTGGTCCCACATAACTGAACATGTGAATTTTGAAATTTTCTCCACTTGAGCATCATCTCAAACTTGATTTAATTGGTGAACAGACATGGTGAACTTATTGATCTTTCTTTAGTGTTCCCTTGGTGTCACTCACTGATGACCAAGGGAGCTGGCATGAGAGATATGGCAGGAATATGTAAGCAGGAGTTCTGCCCAGGGCAGAGACACTGTTTGCAGCTGCAGTTGACTTTAGAGCACCTTAAATTTTTTTTTTGTATTACTGCACATTGGAGTAAGTCTTCAGGGTTAAGACAGGAAGTAGATAAATATCACTAAGAGTGAACCCCCGTCTTCACTCTACATAAATAATTTGAGAGTAACTCAACCAACTGGTTCTGCCATTTTAGTTTATGCTGGAATTATTGAGCACACTTTAAGCCTCCTAAGACAAATAGTTTGAAATTTAGTTGCCTTCAGTTACACATCTGATTTTCAAAGAGCATTCACCAGTCCCATCAATGGGACTTGTCCCTTCAGAAACTAAAGTACATACATCAGCAATGGAATTTTAGTAGAGACATGAATGGATAAGTGAAACCTGAAGAAATACAAGAATGAAACATGCAGACATTTTAGTAGATGGTTGGATGTAACCTAGAGAAAAGAGATAAGTAAATCTGAATAGCTGGATTGGACCTAAAAAGGAATGAGCAAATTGATATTAAAGTTCATTTATTCCAACAATTAGAAACACAATTATAACAATAGCCAATGTGTAAGATAATACTGAAATTAAAAACAAAAGCAGAAGAATGTAAAATGAATGAGTTCAGGATAACATAGTAAATTAGGCAGGATTTCTGCTGAGTCACTTTTTGATCTGGAGATAAAAGGTACGCTCATGTGTATCATTTTTTTCACAAAATTCAGATGTTTTTCAAACTAGAAATACTATAAATTGTTATTGTACACATACACACAAATAAATTACTGCTGTGAACTACTGATGTTACAGCAAAATGACAAGATAACAAAGAGTTTATCACACAGCCCTTCCTTTCTTAACTTTACAGTGAACATAAAGGGACATAAATATTTAATTTCACACAGACAGTAGCTACTAAAAAGAAATAGAACAGTAAAACAGATACACAGATAGGTATACTTCATGTGCTAACTTCTGCAGCTAACATCATCTTAGAAATGAGGGGAAAATTTAGGACCCCGTGCTCCATAATTATGGACCAAGCTTTCTTTCCTAGACACCAGGTTCAGGCATTGTCTGATTGTACTGAAGAGGGCCATCCCAGATTCCTACATGCAGTTTTTTGTAAATTATCAACAAAGGAGTCACAACTGCTAGCACCCAGGTATCTTAGGATCACTGTAGAACTCAGATATGAATTTTTTTCTATTTCATTCCCCATTCAGAGAAGTACCTAAATCTCTTATTTCTGAAATTACAGACACTGTTTTATAAGTAGCTTATACAAAGCTGACCTCTGGCTGGTTCTGGCCTCATTTTCTTGTTGATTATGGACAAATGGGAGAAATGGAACCTTTTCCTGATTTGTGCATCATGATCACCATTATAAAGATTTTCTTTTGACAATCAAACATGAAGGAATTACTTTCAGAAAATGTACTTTTCCTTTGTTGGTGACACTTTGCAACAAAGCAGTAGCTGATAGGAACAATGGCATTATACTGTTCAACAAATGTATTTGTGTCATAAAAAAAAAAAGACAAATACTGCTGCTGAAAATGCTGAGTGTTTGGCATTGACATATACATTGCTTTGCAAAGTTGACAGTTCCACTGGAGCATGACAGAAGGTTATTCTTTCTACATATCAGTATTCAGATTTTCACTGGAATTCTTACTGAGGTGGCTGCTGCCACTGTGAATTGAAACTGGAAATACCTCCCACAGTGAAATCTCAATTTTTGGGCAGCAAATCCTCCTAGATAGGGTAAGCACCAATAAAGACTTTTTGCCTTTAGGAAATACCTGTGTTCTTCTCTAAATTCAAAACAGAAATGGTATAATCATGTATAAAAATATAATAGAAGTATTTGATGTGATACCTACCATGTTTTCTTTTTAGTTCAATAAAATGTAGGCTTGTGAACAGTAGAGAGAACACCGTACATGTTAACTTCGGGGACAACCATTTCTCTCGTGTCAAGATTAAACCAAGCAGAACTAACTGCTAGAATAGCCCAAGGCAAGAACTTCATCTTTGTTCCTATCATTAGGCATGCAAATTATTCCTGAATTGTGTTTGCACTACCAAGATGACAGATTTGATTACTCACACAAAATGTTGTTTGTCAAAATAATTGCTCAATGAAAAGATAGCTAGCAAAATAACATGCACTGAAGCTTGATTCAGCAATTTTATATTCTAAAGAGTATTTGAATCACATATTCTCGGTGCATTTTGATTTTGCTGAGAAAAATGGCCATGCATGTCTTTGTTAAATAAATCTGCAATTGTAAGTGTGTGAATCCAGTGTGTCTAAAAGGCAAGATTTCGTCTAGGAGACCAAAAGGCAGAACATATTTTCAAGCAAGCCATTTCTTGATTTGCCATGAAAAAGCAAAACCGTGCCAAATAAAACGCAAGCATCAGTTTTAAGTATATTTTCTTCTGGTTTAACCTTTTGTCAGAATGAAAAATAAAAAAGATTATTCTTTTCAAAATAAGGTGATGAGCTGTTTGAATTCTACTTTAGCAGGAAGTACAAAAAGGAGTGGAATTTGACCCAGTTCCCTCAAAATGTATCTTCTTAATTGGAAGAACTTCCAAAAGAACTGGAGTCTAATCTCAGCAATACAAAATATGCATTGAAAATGGAGCAGATTTTACACGCATTGGTAATGGAACAGTGATGTGTTTGTTCATAGTAGACAGTCCTCAAAGACTTTTTTTCAGAACTTCTAATGACCTCAGCAACTGTGCTCCCAATGAGGAAGGAAAGAGGAATATGCTGGAAGGTAGAATATGCAATATAAAGTTTCTGTGATAGAATAGAAACAGCTTAGAATTATAGATTTTCCCCACTATTTAAAAGCTACCAATGTGTGTAGTAACTGAGTTTAAGCAAGCTTGGTCAGTGCCAGCATTCACATTCACTTAAAGATGGCTTTCTGCTCATGCAAATCACTTGAAATTTGATCTATTAAGAAAAACAGTCTGTATAGTTATTGTTGCTAAACAGTGTCAGTTCAAGGAACTTTTGAAGATACTCATAAGAATCTTAATTTGCTTGTACTGGGTAAGTCATGCAGAAGAAGGATATTGAAAGCTTCACATCACACTTCTAAAATTTGGCACCAAGATCCTGAGTCCAGCTTCTACTCAAGCAATACAGCATCAGAACAGCATTTAGGAATGTTCTCTTTACTGCACATTTTTGAAATACATTTTTGAACTCACCTTTGCCCTTTTCAGTTCCACCATCCTGTGGTGTTTTTTGTTCTGTGTAGGAAGTACAAGTATATTTTTGAGAGGATCTTAAAGTAAAAAGAAAAACTTACACAGCATTAAAAATATATACCAATATTGTAGGTTTGCTAGTATTGAAAAACCATGGTTAAAGAATTATTAATATACATGTATACATCATTTACAATTGTAATTCCATAAAGCATTTGTTATAGACACATGCATATCAATGCATTTTCTATGTTTTGAATGAATTATAAAAAAAAAAAAAGGTGTTCTTGTACTCAGTGAAAGCAACATACTGTTGTTGTTTGTAAGTAGTTGTTAGTCTTTTGTTCTTGGGGTTATTTACAAAAGACTTTGAAAAGAATTAGATAACATTGTTAGTATGAATGAGCTTGGATCATGCATGAGATACTTCCAAATATTAACGGTATCCAGAATTCCGTTCCCTAAGTGGTTTATCCTTAAGACAGTATACAGAGAGAGTTTATTGAGAGTGTTCTCGATTATTTCTCATTGTCTTCTTCATTATCATTTTCATCTTACCTAGACTTTTTGATTTGAGTTTTTTTTTATCAGAATAGTCGATAGCTTCTCATGTACTCCAATGAGGTGTATGTGAAATAACTCTAACCTAGTATATGTGAGAAAACTTGAACTATAGATTGAACAAAATCAAATTTTCTAAGTTTTCTCCATTTCATTATTGGATTCCTATTATGATTCCTATTCTTCTGGGTTTTATGTCATTCAATTTGCATACAAGACCATTTTCCATAGAAGCTCATCAAGTCATATGAATTGTACTGACTTCAAGGAATACACACTCAATACTCTATTTATTGTGAAAAATGACTTTGTGTGGTGAACTTACCTGTCAAGTACTTGGTATAACTTGGGTTTGGATGAAGGTCAATGGACTAATACCCTCAAGGTGAAGCTAAGATAACTTTCATGTCATGGAGGAAAAATTTGAAAGATCCAGTGGATATTATTCCTAATTTCTTGCTCACATGTGCATAGCTGTTTTAACTACAAAAATAAAACTTGAAATGTGGAAGACAAGGCCATATTCTGTAGGTGTGACAGACCCTTAGCTGCTTCTGGTTGTTAGGAATTTCAAAGCTCCTGTTGTCTGGAATATTGTCTGTCTTGGACAGATGGTCAAACTCATTCCTTTTTAATGGGAATTTTGCTACAGTAATGCATTCCTTTCCTACTAATAGCTGGGATTAGGAGAATTCACTGTTCTTGGAAGGTGATAGCATGTTTAAATCCCATTTGAAAACCTTATTCATGGCTGAGTATAACAGCCTGATAGCTTGACATTGAGATCTAGAAGGACTTCTTAAAATGGCTTCCCCAAAATTTGGATTGTTCTTAACCATAAAGGCTTACTGACACCCTACTTGTTTTACAGAAGACTGTAGGGAGTAAAGGTGTTGGGAAAAGGAAGGTAGTTATAGAAATGTTTTCGTATTTAATCCTGTGTATTCAAAAAGAAATGAAGAAGATGTTATTTATTGGACAGGATTGGTAGAAATTTTCAAATAATGCTTCAAAAATTATATTTCTTTCTGTCTATAGGAACCTGTCTGCCATTTCAGTCTTACTTAAAAGTTAAGGTTGATGAAGAACATGAATTCAAGTACAAAGTGTATCTACTTAGAACACCAGTGTGAATATTTTGGAGTATCAACTGTACAGATCTTACTGTTGAGTAAAAATAAGAAAAAAAAAAAAGAGTAACCATCATGACTGAAATATTAATTTTAATTGTAAATATATGCAATATGAAAGAGCTCATACTAGCATGAAAATATTATAGTATTATTTAAAAGTGAAACTCCTTGTGGCAAATGATACTTTTGTCTTCAGACTTTACCATTTCTTAGTGAAAGCATGTATCATTTAAACAAATGTGTCTTGAATCAGCCTTGTAAAATGACAGTTTGCAAGATTGTAAGTACATGCAGGTTTAACATGTGAACTGGAAATACTGTTGGTACTGCTGTACAGTACTGATACTGTTTGGTATTGCTGCTCAGGTAGCTACACAGAGAATAAAACTCACCAAATGGTTAAATTAGACAACTGTAACACATATATTTATTTTATATATATATATATATATAAAAACCAACATCTGAGAATACAGTACAAATTTCTCAATGCAAATCAAATCCATGAGGCAAAGGTTTGCATAACTTTTCATCTCCCACTAAAGAGAAGGTAGCAGCTTTGCACAGAACTTCAGCTTTACCTGAAACCCTAGTCCTATGCACGAGTTTCATCTCACCTAACTTTGGCTTCCTCAAAGGTATTCACCCACTCCAATCTAGACATCTGGACTCCTTGGGTTAGTAGCCTAAACACAGACAACCAGTGATGTTTTAGATACATTATCCAGGAAACGTTCATTAGATGAGCAGATACATCCCAGGATCTGCTCCACTGCTTACAGGTGGAGCAATGTTTTCAGATGGCTAATATTAGGTGAGATGAATCCAATGCTTGATTCTGTCATCTTTGCTCACATTGTACCTTCAACGGGATATGGAAAGGAATATTTAGGTAGTTAGATGTTGTTTGGCATCAAAGAAGACTGCATCAAAGAAGTCTTGAAGTTTGAAGAAGAAGTCTTGAAGTTTGGCATCAAAGAAGACTGCATAATTTAGCTACAGTATTTAAGCAGTCATCATTTTCCTGTACCCTGAAGGGACATATACAGGAAAATGTTCATTTGCATCATTATGCAAATATGAGGTCTCTCCCAAAGAAAAACTGAATCTGAAAAGTCAACACAAATACTTGGGCAGGCTTTCATGCCATTCTTACTGGCTCCTTACTTTCAAAAGGACAACAAACACACAGCATGGTATGTCTATGCAGTATCTAATCTCATGCAATTATCTTGTTAGTATTACAGCACCAATTAGCATTTTTTACACTAACCTGGAGGTGGTGGTGCATTTTCAGTTTCAGTCTCTGAAAAATGAAGAAAGAAGACAGCTATTGAGCTTCAAGAAAAGCAAATAGTTTTTGTATATTTGGCATATAGTTTTTGAATTTGGACACAGTTTGGTTTAATCAATTCATTGCAGTTCTCAGATTTTGTTGGCTTTCACACAGGTGATACTTGGCATCTTTAGAATGACATGGTCAGAAGCCTAAAGCTTATATTCTTTGAAAAGAGGGAATTGAACTTGTTCAGTCCGGAGATATATAATACTTATCTACATGCATGTTTCCATAATAATTTGCATAGGTGGACCCTAGTGCATAGGTGCATAATTTGCATAGGTGCATAATTTGCACCTAGTGCATAGGTGCAATAATTTGCATAGGTGGACCCTAGTGCGTTTAGGCAGTTTTGCGTTAGGACAGCTCTGGAATATCATGGAATGCAAATTGAATTTCAAGTTTGGGTTTGATTTGTTAAAGTCAGTTGGTTCCGAGCCTGTAGTTAAAAAACTTACTAAGCCAACATCATAACTGATACACTTTTGTCAGATGATACCTTAATGTTTGAGCAAATTTTCCATCAACTGGGATAGTACCTGATAGGTCTTTAATCGTGAAGTGTAATGGATACATTAATTGAGAAGGATCATGTACAGAGAATCTAGAGACCTCATTTTCACCACAGCATCAGATCTAGAGTTCAGTGTTCAGTGCAAGCAGAAAGTAAAAAATATCAGTCCAGCTGCTCTATGTAGAACCTACAGTTAGTTCGTTTCTTTTTTTTTTCTTTTTTTTTTCTTTTTTTTTCTTTTTTTTTTTTCACTTATGGTTTTGTTTGTTTGTTTGTTTTGATCTAAATCACTTCCCTTTTCATTTGTGTGATACAGAAGGTAGGCTTTCTATCCTATTTTAATGTTATCCTTTGGGATCTCATGTGCTCTGATCTGAAAACAAGAACAAATTAACTGGATAAAGCTTAATTTTTAAACAGTTAAAGGAAGCTTATTGTCAACCTATAAAAGCATAAGAACTCTAGACTGGTTGAAAATGGAATGTTTATTGGAGATAGTCTATTGACTTACAGCTCAACTACTTGCAACAAGCAAAGATTTAGAAGGGTGAAATCCTCAAGTGTAATAGTAGAAGGCTGATACTAGCTTTTGTCATCTTATGGGCATTAACATTTGGAACCCCATCTCAGCTCATATTCAGGAAATAAAGTTTCAATTTCTGTCACACAGAAATGCTGGTAAGGCTGTTCCTTTGCACACAGGTCTAAATATAACGAAAACATACTTTTCATTCTTAACAAAGTCATGTAATGCTTAAAAGGGAGAAATGCTTTTAGTGCAAAGATAATTTTAAGCTGGGTGTGTGAAAGTGATATGCTTTAGGAACTTCCAGTCACATACACAAACACTATAACAAATTGTTGTAGAGGGTCCAAACAGAATCCCTCACTAGAGGGAAAGGGCTCAATGCTGTAAGCCTGGTCACAGCATCTATCATGGAATAAAAAGGAAAATGTATATTAAAGTCCAGCAGACACAGAGTCTCATTAGGAAAAAAAAAAAAAAAAGTTTAGCTTTATAGCAATTTGTCTTACTGCTCTACCTACTAACATAGTAAAGTTTTCTTTGTGGCCTAGGACAGTATGAAAATTTCCATAAGGAAAAATACCTTTTAGAACATCACCCCTTCATTATCATGAAATTTCTGACTGCGCCCACTACAAATAGAATCTCATCTCTGTGGTATGGAAGTCTTTGTCTTGTATGAAAAAGTAATAGCAGAAAATATTGTAAATTATTGGAAATTATACTTATCTTTTGGAAATTTGGTTGCTAGAAACAGGGAGTATTCTTACTACTACTGAATTAGAAAATTCTCCCCGGCTCACTGATCTAAGCACTGTCCAGTCTCAGATGGCAGGGTTATGAGTGTTTTGAGGGACTTCCCTTGAGTTTTTCTTTCATTTTTAAAGTTATTTCATGGCCTGCTATGTCCTCAAAGTAAGTGCATTTTTAATTGTTTTAACTCAAATTGTTTCATTTATTGATGATTTTTATAAAAGATTGCCCGTTTGGGTTGCTACTAATTATCAACAGATAATAAGAGTAGTTTAGCAAGTGTGAATGTTTTTCCAGGAAAAAATAGGCATAACTTTGTATTCTGTTCAAAACCAGATATGTCACAGGTCTTATTTTGTAGAAGATTTTATCTTGCCTTCAGAAAAGTCACACTTAACATTTAGTTATAATTAAAGGCAGCAATCAACTCAACACAGTGAACTAGACATAGTCACTATCTTTAGTTTACTGTATAAATAAATACATGTTCCTCCTAGAAACATTTTTGCCAGTATAAACCTATCAGTGTACTATACACTCAAGGTTTAGATATGGCTGTTCCACAAAACAGTGCTTTGCAGTGATATAATATAGTCACGCTTTGTGACCAAAACTTGATATTATGACCACTGTACATTTTTACAAATATGCAAAGTCTCCTATCATACAGTGGTGTTGGTCAGAAATCACACATCTTTGCAGTCCTGGCTTACCTAGCAGTAAGCACAAGTGTTATCCAAAACCTACAGTGCAGGCCAGACTTAAACCACTATTATCATAGTCCAAACTTAATCTCACATATGCAGACATACAAGGAGGTACTCAAAAGCTGAGCAATGTTATGGGCAATATGCTCTATCTGACCCTGTTCTGAGCAGGGAAGTTGGACTAGACCACCTCCAGAGGTCCTTTCCAGCCTCAACTATTCTGCAGTTCTGTCATGGGAAGATGGCTGAAGCCAGTCCTGGAAGTCAGTGGTTTCTTTCCGAAACCACAGTTCAAGGCTTTTCAGGCTATTGCTAGGAGAACTGAGCTGAGGGGAGAGACCTGAAGTTTGGAATGGGAGGCAAAAAAGGAAGGGAGATGGTTCCAGGCATTGGAGGTGGCAAAGACGTGGAAGATACTTCAGCATAATCTTTTGGCCATGTGCAACCCCTTTCATGGTCATGCTTGGCATGTTCCTCAGTTCCATTCCTGAGGACAGCCAGGAAAAAAACATTAATAGCACTGAGTAATTTCCACTTCCCCAGAGAATGATAGCCCTCTCTGGCTGACCTCTGCAACAGGCTTGTCAGCTAGGAAAGGGCTCCGTGCACTCAACCAGCAGCTTACTGTTGTGGTCTTTCTCTAGGAGGCATGCTCACTGGAGTTCCCAAATGCTATTCTCAAAAGCCCTGTTGCCTAATATGGTGCTCTGTCAATGCAATGTCAGGGGGCTGATGGTGGAGAAAGTGTTGCCCCTTAGGAGAAGCACCATTCTTCACTGGGTTGGATTAAGCCTCTTGAGCTACAGGGAAAAGAATCCATTGAAGGTCCAATAAACAACTGGGTTGATATCATAATGTGAACTTGGTCTTCTACTAAGCAACTAAAGCTAATTTCTGTCTTGCAGCTCCTAAGACAAGAAGTGATGATCTCCTCTATGTACTTCTTTATTTAAGGAGCCAAGAATCTTGCATTTCAGTGAGTTGTGTTGTGCTAAACACAGATCTTGATTTATTTGTTGGATTTGAAACTTGTAAAGCAGCTGACTATATATGTCTACAATAAGAAAAGGAATTACCAGTACATTCTACATGACTGCTAAGAAAAAATAACATATTAAGAAGTGCAGTTAGCAAATAAAATGAAAACACAACGGTCACTTAGGAAAGCATCTCCAGAAATGCTTTCATGTCTCATCCATGTCATGAGATGCATTCAGGATCCAGTTTGACACAGGATATGAGCACTTAAAGCCAAGAGATTTTTATGTGTGATTTATAATTATGCATGCGCACATACACCCGTGAAAATCAGCAGGAGATGCAATTTGACCCATTACCAACTATTTTCCATCACTGTCCCACTTTTTCCATCTTCAATTTTTCAGAAAAAATAAGACATAAAGTCTCTTGCTATACATATACATAACTGTTTTTAAAAGTTCCATGAGACTATCCATGTGCTAAAGTTATGGAAATGCTTAAGAACCATGTTAAATTGGGACTATCATTATTTAAAACTCCAATTCCATTTTAGGTCTGGCTGCACTGACATCCGACCTGCAATAACCACAAGATGCTTTGGCAGGGAATTGACAGGGTGCTTATGCGTAGTGGCCAGTTTTCAAAGTCTCTAAATTCCCACTTCCACTGGCTTCTGTGACAGCAACAAGCATAGAAACTCCCTGACATCATATATATTACTTTTCACATTGGAGTGTAAACATAATGAGGCATGCTGACAGTTCTAAAACAGTTCCCAGGTCGTACTTTACTACTGTGCCGGAGTCAAAGTATCCCAAGTCTTGCAGTTCAGACCATTTGAGAGCTGCAGGTTATCTCCAGCATACTGGCAAAGAGGTCTGGCTGTATAATCCTTCTAATCTTGTGACTCTGTGCTCATGACCTGGTTTGTTTTGGGTAGCCTTAAGAAGAATGCTCAATGGTATTGAAAAAAAGAGTAATGCATATCCCCCCTCACATACACATCCGCCCCTTAGGTGAAGAAAATGACCTTGAGCATTAAATAAGGGCTTGCACAAAGTCTAAAGATAGTGTTTCACTGTCCCTGGGCTGGAACATTCACAAGAGGGAGGAGGAAAGTCTCCTGCATTTATTTCTTCCTGCAGTTAAATGTAGATTGGTTATAACCCAGCAAAGACTCTGGTCGGAACAGCCAAAGGATTCAGGATCTCACCCAGTCTGACCAGAGGGCTTACTCCCATTTACCTGAAAGGGAAACCGGGACTATAACTGCATCACCATGGATACAGGTATGATATCTGTCTGTGTAACAGCAGCATATTAAAGTGACTTTCATATGTCAAAGAGCACGAGGATAATCACTTAATGCTTTTTGTCACAAAGGACTGTCAACTTGTGTCAAATTTAAGTAGGTGGATTAAGCTTGTGGACATAGCTTCAAGGGATCAGACAAATATAACTATTACGTAGGCATTCCTAAAGTGCTGACTCTGCTCGTCAAACAAAAATAGACAAAATACTAGTTTGGGGAGAGAACATGGCTCCCTGCAACCCTTATGCAGTTGTTGTATGTAAGGATTCTTCTCTGTGTGCAGTCCCTAAAAAACACTAGAACTGCGTTTGTGGCACATTGCTTTCTCTGGGGGCAGAAAGTGCTCTACCAAAATTAGTGGGCAGGGAAGGACCAAGGATGTGGAACAGTTGCTAGACAAACCTCATGTCCAGACGATCAACAGAGAAAGTAGGAAAGCTACTTGCTTTCACTACTGCTTACATTCCTGGAAAAACAAACAACCAAACCAAACCAAACCAAACCAAACCAAACCAAACCAAACCAAACCAAACCAAACCAAACCAAACCAAACCAAACCAAAAAACAAAACTCTGGAGAAGATAAATAACTCAAAATGATTCGACCATTATCTATAGGTCACTTCACCCAGGCCAGTAGAGAGTCACAGGGTCATCAGTGGTGTGACTGAAAGCCATAGTCTCATCTTTTGGAAAACAGAATCTTGCTCAACAAAACCATAGGCATTAGTGGAGCATGATGAGCATTTCATTGGTAAACAGTAGTCTTAGGAGACCACAGATTAAATGAGCTGGGAGACAGGCGGCTTGATCCAAAATAATTTCTAATCACTAAAAGTTCTCCTATTGCATTCAGTTGGACTTAACTTGAAGTAAATATCTATTCTTATCAGTAAAAAGTGGAATAGTTAGCAGTTTGCAAAACAGAAACACAATCATACAGACAAGGTCTTCCCTCTGCCTCATGAGTTTGAATTATCCACAGAGGAATAATGTTACTTGCATATAAATTCTATAGACAGTTCCCAATCTGAGTGGAAGCAGTAAACTATAAGCCCAGCTGAAATCATTACCTTATTTTTTAGAATTCCCATGGGCATTTTCTATGTTACTTTTAAAATAAAGCTACAGAAAACATTCCAACCACATTTCAGTCCTAGGTCCTAGGAGCAAAAATGGTTTGGACTTTAGTCTAAACTTCAGTCTAAAAGGGTAAAGTTAAAAAGCAATGGTGCTCTCATGCCTTGCCTACCTTAGTATTATTGTGACCAAAAATATGATGGAATCAGACTGATAAAATGTATTAATATATTTCTATTTTCCATACCAGTTTTAATGATGATTTAGGCAGATGGGGCTGTCTGTTTTGGCTCTCTGTGACTGTTTCTGGTTAGATATAAAAGCAGTAACCTTGGGTTAAATGCTATCTCTTACTGCAAAAAATTGAACGAGTCAGCATGTTCACTGAAGCTGAAATTATTTGTATATTCCAGCAATTAAAAGTTTCATAATCCACTGATGCATCTTCAGGTGGAGAATGGAGGAGAAATAAACTTAGTATTTAGTTTTAGATTTAACTTTATATATGATTAAAATTCAAAACCATTCCTAAAGAGTTTCAGCTTGTGGGGAGTAAAGAAAACCAAAATGAAGAATAATAATTAGTCCCCACATACAATCTCACCTACAATACTTCTGTTTCAAGAAATGTCCTTATACTTCCAATTCTATTGGATTTTAGGGGCCATGGGTTCAGATCAAACCATCATACATTGAATGCAGAATGTTCCCTGATTAAGAAGGACTGAAAAACTGGATAAACAGTTTCAAATGAAATGCCCAATCATATTGAATTCTGTGGAGCAGACACCAAAGCAACAGGTTATAGATCTACTTGAGGAGCTGTGGTTTACTTGTTGACTCCAGATTTTGCCTTCATTGCCAATGATAAAACAACCATCACTTGGGCGTGTTTGTTTTCCTTGCAGTTCCCATTCTCCTGTGATGATGTTATTAAAACAAATCTGATCTTATGTGAGCTTCCACAACTTTCTCATTTCTTATGAGAACTTTGCTTTCATTGTATAACTTTGATTAATCACTAAAGAACACTGTAACCATGACCTTCAACAATTTCTTTAACGACATATATGTTTGCATAACTGAATTCTTCTAAGTTTGTGCAAGTAGGCTATCTAGTAAAGGACTACATCACCTATGCATTAAAAAGAAACAAAAAAAACCCACAAAGAAATCAACAACGTCAACAACAATAAAACACATATCTCATCTCTGGTAGGAGGGAGGTATCCATCAGCAGTCAGCACCCTCACCAGATGGTGCAAGGCTTCCTTGGCAAGCTTGAAGTTGGATATGTACTGTAACTGGGAACTAGGCAGCTGCCAAGAGTTGACAGTGTTTAAAATAGATAAATCCACTAAAAAAAAAAAAAAAGACTGCTGAGCACTTGTGCAACTAAGAGGGAAAAAAAAATAAAATTCATGGTTGTACCTCACAGATCACAGACTGGAAGTAGACTACAATTTGAGGGCCACGCATGGTTTTGATTTTTTTTTCCCCATTGAGCAGTTTTCTAACTTATTCCATCATTAAAAACAAAGTACTGTTTTTTAACTTCCAAAACTGAAATTTTTGTGATGCTATCTATCCTGAAAAATCTTGTGGGCAAACCTTTGCTGGTTACACTATCTATACAGCAAAAGAACTTTGCTGAGATGTGTTGTTTGCCATCATGACTGTAGCTTTAAGGGAAGGGTTTGTCAGCACAGTTGTACCTGCAAAGCCATTGAAAAATTCTGCAGGAATGGGTCTGTGACTATACTGATTGATCTTTTATTCCATGTCTTGCCATGGTAGGTTTTACTTTTAAGGTTGGAAATAAAAACATTTTATTTTGAACTATCATTGCAAAACTTGTGATAAAATGTGGTTTATGCAATCCCAAAGGTCACTGAAAAAAACTCTTAGCTGATATTTTTGTCACAATATTTTCACAGTGAAAACTGTAGAACCCAGAGTCAGCTTCTTCCTACTAAATGTAGCAAAGGATATGCTCCATGAAGGAGCATATCTTTTTGACAAACTTTTTGACACCATTTATGACACCATTTCAGTTTATATATCAGTAATTTAACATAAATTCAAAATGATTCTGTACTCCAGAAACTCTTATATTCATCACCTACCTATTCTTGATGATCTGAGCGGTTCTTTAATGTTGATTTATTTAATGTACTGCATGCTTCTGGCTCCAGTTAAACAGTCTATGTCTAAAGAACAGCTGTAAATCTCCTATTTTTACTTTGTAAGAGCAACAGTAATAGAGCCCTGAAGTACCTGATTTGAGCTTCCCAAGCTCAGAGAGATACTGCTCCAGTTTCATGCCTGAAAGCCTGGAGCTCTACTAAGTTTCAACAGTTAGCACAGATTTTTTTCTTACTCTATTTTAAGAAGGGGCTGTAGGTGCACTGGAAGCTCTACAGAACCACCCCCACTATGCTATAGTTCATGAGTATTCACACTGCCTTTTTTATAGTGTATGTTAAAAAAGTCCCATTAAGGCCTGTAAGCTGATCCACATTGCTCCTAAACCTGATGGTCTGTATTGTATTTGCTACTGACCCGTAAGTGGCGCTGCTGGCTAACAACATTGCATATGTCCAGCATCACTGCCTGTGTGATCCCAGCCCCAGGTATGGCTGTGTTTTCTACACAGTAAGGAGGAGAAGGAGCAGGTCTGATTCTTGTCTTCACATTAAAAAATAGTAATTTGGCTCATATGTCAAAATTTAATAATCCACATCTTAGTATTTGCAGGATCACAAAATACACAAATCTGTGGAAAGGCAGATTTTGTTATCTCCAGTGTTTGGGAGACAGTCTTTTCTGCGTAGACACAAAATGTATGAACACAGCACAGCTTTGATTTCTTTAAATTCATGGAATGTTGCAAAATATTTTCTATGTAGTAAGTTGCTCATACTTATAACTTATTTCTGGTTTCAGATGCTAATAAGAAATCAAGCTTTCAAAATGACTCCTAGCCCAGCCAAGTGAAATTCTGCTTTAAATATTCCAAATCTAATTCATCCTTGTTATGTATTTACTAAAAGCAATTAAGTCATTCATCAGAAAAGTTTGACCATGTGAAAAAAATATAGCAATAGATAGATGTTTTTCTCAGTTTCATATCTTTCGTTGCTATAGTTTGGTAATTTTTATTTTTATTTTTTATGTGAAAGCGAAGACTTTCACTTAGTTCAAGAGATGCCATGGGGAAAAGTGAAAGCAAAAGGCACCATGATATGATACCAATGACAGCAGTACACGGAGCTGTGCTAACTTCCTCTCTGAAAGCTGCAAAACATGATTAAATTATTAATTTAATGCTTCAGAAAACAAAGAAGTGCTGCTCAGGAACTACATTAATTTATTATTCAAATTAAACAACATATTTTCCATGAAAATTGCACTTTCAGTTATAGGATAAAATTCAGAAATAAAATTGACAGGGCAATTATTTCAAAAGATTGTAGAATAATAGAATAATTTAGGTTGGAAAAGATCTCTAAGATCATCAACCATCAACCTAGAATGGCCAAATATACCACTACGCTATGTCCCTAAGTACCACATCTACATGTGTTTTGAATACCTCCAGGGATGGTGACTCAACCACTTCCCCAGGCAGCTTGTTCCAAAGCTTCACGGTCCTTTCAGTGATTTTTTTTTTTTCTAATATCCACCCTGGCACAACTTGAGGCCATTTCTTCTTGTCCTATCGCTTGTTGCTTGGAAGAAGAGATGGACCCCCACCTTGCTACAACCTCCTTTGAGGTAGTTGTAGAGAGTGGTAATGTCTCCTGGTCCTTCTTTTCTCTAGGCTAAACAACCCCAGTTCCCTCAGACGCTTCTCATAAGGCTTGTTCCCCAGACCCTTCACCAGCTTCATTGCCTTTCTGTGGACACTGTCAAGCACCTCGATGTCCTTCTTGTAGTGAGGGGCCCAAAGCTGAACACAGTACTCAAGGTGTGGCCTCACCACAGCTGAGCACAGAGGGACAATCACCTCCCTGGTCCTGCTGGCCACACTATTTCTGATACAAGCCAGGGTGCTGTTGGACTTCTTGCCCACCTGAGCACACTGCTGGCTCATGTTCTGCCAGATATTGACCAATACCCCTAGGTCTCTTTCAACCAGGCAGCTTTCCAGCCACTCTTCCCTCAGCCTGTAGCATTGTTGTTGTGCCCAAAGTGAAGCACCTGGCACTTTGCATTGTTGAAACTCATACTGTTGGCCTCGGCCCATCGGTCCAGTCCATCCAACCCCCCCATGCAGAGCCTTCCTACCCTGAAGCAGATCAATGTTCCCATCCAATTTGGTGTCATCTGTAAGATTACTGAGGGTGCATTTGATCCCATTGTCCAGATTACTGACAAAGATATTGAAGAGAACTGGTCCCAATCCTGAGTCCTGGAGGACAACTGTATTGACTGGCCTCCAGCTGGATGTAACCCCAAACACCACAACTCTTTGGGCCTGGCCACCCAGCCAGTTTTTTACCCAGTGATGTGTACACCCATCCAAACCATGAGCAGCCAATTTCTCCGGAAGATGGCTGTGGAAAACAGTGTCAAAAGCTTTACTAAAATCTAGGTAGGCAACATCCAGAGCCTTTCCCTCATCCTCTGAATGAGTCACCTTGTCATAGAAGATCTGGTTAGTCAAACAGGACCTGTCTTTCATAAAATCCTGCTGACTGGGCCTGATCACCTGGTTGTCCTCTATGTGCTGTGTGATGGCACTCAAGCTAATCTGCTCCATAACCTTCCCTGGCATTGAAGTCAAACTGACAGGCCTTTAGTTCCCTGGGTTTTCTTTCCAGCCTTTCTAATAGATGGGTACTTAACCGCGAGAACTTCCTTTCAGATCATGAGATAATTTCCAAACCAGATCAGGAACTATTTTCCTAATTTGTGAAATGTCTTCACTCTTTCTTGATCTAAACCTCAACATCTTTCTTGCTAAGATATCCTGAAATATTTCACTCTGAATCAAGGAAATCATTCACACTATTGTTTTATGGGAGTTCAATTGTGGACCTGATGCTCTCTGTAACTAGACTGAGTCACAGGGAGGACTACATCTCATGTGCACTTTTCCCAGGTTGGTCCTGAGAGTTATGAGAGTATGTGCCTTTCAGTGGTGAACCATTCCACTTGACTGTTATGGGGAAATGAGAGCATCAGCATAGGACTGTGGTGATATGAATCATGTAACATATTTCAGCAAATTACAAGGAAACTATTGAGATGTGCTGATAGCTGTCATTTTAATCAAATTTCAGAGTGAAACATCAACAATTTAAAATGAAAATCTGCTGGTATTCCCATTTTGTAGTTTTTTAAAACATCAACATTTCTTTGAGGTTCACCAAAAACAAGATGAAAACTTTGGGATTCCCCCAGGAGTGAATTTCTCAGCTTGTTATCAGCTCTTTGTCAAAGTAATAAGTACTACAGTGTCAACAGTGTGTCCAAATACCAAATAAGAAAAGCATTCCGATTGAGTCTATTTGACAGTGGGTGACAGATAATCTGATACTCTGTGATCTTTTCAAGAAGGAAGAGTCTTCTCAGACTTCCTTCAGATAAGAACAGTTTCCTGCCATCTGTACTTTAGTATTGAACCTCCTGTTAAGAGACAGTCTCACAAGTTCTGTAACAAGTAACTGTGGCCCAAGGCCATCAGGCATGTAGGTGATTAGAGATCATTTCAAATAGCATCACTAATAACACATTACGTATGTCTATGTGATGCTAACAATACTAATTTGCATTCATCAGGCTTGTGATAAAGAAAAAAAAGCCAACATTTGTAGCTTTACAGTTGAATTCATTTCTCTTTCTTCACTCAAGATGAGTGAAAACTAACTTTCTTAGTTTACTGAGGGTAACTGATGTTTATAGGCTACGAAATCTAGGGGTTGCTGTTTTTTGTGAGTGCCATTGTTCCACTACATGGCATCCAAAGATGATTTGCAACTAAATCTGGAGAAAAACGTTTCAAAAAAATTTAACTGGCAATTCGGGAAATGTTTGTATCAGAGTTGCAGTGTTGCTGATGCCAAACACTAAAAGAATCAGAATTTACCTTAAAAAGCAGAAACTTAGTTAATGGCATTTCTGTGTACTGACCTTGGGAGTTCTCTCCCTCTTTTTCTCCCTCTGTCTCTCTGGTTTGCTTTTGGTTTTTGTTTTTGTTTTGTAAGTATGATTGCATATGGATATTTATCGTGGCTCAGATGTTTGGAATTAAGCATTGTACTGTAAAACATTTGAGAGTATTTTGCACATGTGGAGGGAGAAAGGACTTTTTCTGCAGGTAAATATTTAGGGGATCTAAGGTATTGCAGACATGTGGCACTAGGCAAATCTTTGGTGGATCACACACCAATGTTTATATGCATGACAGTCACATATGCCCCTTTGTGATTGTTAGGCATGCTAAGTTACATATATCACTCCATGATAATACAGTTAATTTTTCTACCTCAATCTCATTCTGAAGTAGTGAAGATAAAATATCAGAAAACTGAGAATTTTAAGCTTTCACTTAAAAAAATAATTTAATTTGCCTTTAGGGTAACCAACAGAGTTGAATTTATTTCTCTCTCTTCAATCAAGATGAAAAAGAGGGTATTTGCATCCACTTTCTTAGTTTATATTAGAGGACGTTCGCAGACCAACTGCGAAGGGTCTCATCAAAATGTCAGTTATGTATAAAAGAAAATTTTTTACAAGGCATCACAGCAGAATGCATTTGAGATGTTGCTGTGAATAACAGTCACAGCTTACTGAATATACTTTCTGTCCAGCTAAAAAAGATTTTTCTTTTGGATAAGAGAAAAAGCCCTCACTGCAAAACATGGAAATGCAAAACAAGGGCAAAGAAAAAGGGGCAGAGGACAGAGGTCAGATTTCCCCTTTAAAAATAGGGCTAAGGAAAGCTTAGATGAAAGATTAGTAAGGCTGGAGGGAATGCCATGGAAAAAATGTCATCAGGCATCTGACCCTCTGTGCCTTCACTGAAGTCTGCATCTGTGGAGGAGTGGCAGCCACAGCCTCCATTGGTATTACAGCTTCTCTTTGGGTCTAAAATAAGGTTTTTGGCCTAGATACTAAGTTCTTATAAAAACAGATGATACCAAGTGTGCTATGGTGTGTATATGTATATCTGCATCTATGTGAATATCGCAGCACGAGACCCAGAAGCTATTAGTCAGTGAATTACTTGATCTGCATGGCATTTCTTGTGTGTCTGTTCCTAGATATCTCCAGCTAGAGACATTTTCCACATCACCGAGGTTTAAAAGTTTTCTGTAATTTTTGCTAGGAACAATAATTCTTCAGTTGTACTGTAAACTAATAAAGCTCTTGAAAAGGGAGAGAAATGTAATGTCATGTACGTTCAGATGTGCAAATGGCTTGAAATGTTTTATTTCAGGTCAAAAAATAGTGAAAGGCCCTACCAAACTAGCACAATCTGCCCAGATTCTGAGAATCCTAATGTTGCTACAAAGCAGCACTGGTAAGGGGAAGATTTCTTCTTTATAGAACAGTTGGAACTGCTGCTAGGGAACATAACTTTTGCACTTTTCTTGCACAAAAAAAGATCCTGTGGCAGAAAGTGATGAAAATGAACACAAAAATGTCCAAAGACATTCAACAGCCATTCAACAACTGTGTCCTACTGCTCTTTCTAGTCTGCTAGCATGTTGGAGTAGGTGAGGGTTAAGGAGAAAGACTTAGCCCATCAGCTGAACCAGTAAGTTTTTCATTTGGAGTCTCCTTCAGGTTTAGCTGCAACTGTGTTCAGTTTAATTTCATCACAGCTTCAGGGCTTTGAGAGAAGACAAAATGTGGAACAGGCTTTCAGACTGGGTTTGCATTCTGGCTGTGCAAGGCATGGTTCCCACTGAAGGAAAAAAAAAAAAAAACAGTCTGAGCTACTGTGTGATTTACTTTTGTTTGGCGGCTAAGATGTTATAATCCAGTTGGTTCTATAACAAGAAGTGGAGCAAATGTCTCTGCAGTTCATGGCCATGCATATTACTCGTCGAGTTATAAATCTGTATGGAAAGGGAACCTTTCTTCATCTGTGTCTGTGTGTGACTACAACCTACTCTTGGCATTTATGACCAAAATTAGGAAGGTATTCTGAGACTGTAAGTCATGATGAGTGTGTATTTTAATACAGATGCTTCTCAGGAAGCATCATGGTGCGCCTGAATGCTTTCAGACACTCACTAAAACCACCATTTGATCCTATGGAGAATTAAATTAGAACAGAGCTTTTTGTAATAATCACCTGATCAAAATAACTTGATGTAGCCACCACATACAAGGGCAACTGCCTTGAGAAGTATATCACATGCTATTTTCAATTGGACATAGGGCCAGAGGATAGCAAATTATGTAAGAAATATTTCCTAATCTCCAGTGAAGGGAGAGCGATGACTATTTTGAACATGTCCCACTGGTGCAAGACACAGTAGGATTCCCTTCACGCTATGGCATCTCTATGCCCTGGGGAAGATGGAGATGACATAGGGGGGCCTCTCAGCTGTGAAATGAGTCACCCAGCCATGTTCCCATGTCCCGGTACTGCCACTCTCTGCACTGCATGACAGTCGCATTCACCAACACACTCACAAGTTACCTTGCTCCTGAGGGTCTTCCTTGGAAGAAATAAATTTCCTCCAAGACATGCAGTTTTCTGAATGGTTTACTCCTTCGATGCTCTCTACAGGCAGCACAGCTGAGACTGTGCCATAGATGACTGTCTGTTAAACAATGTGCTGACACTTCTCTAGAAGGTGTAACAACCTAAATCAACCCCCATTCAGCAAAACCCCACAGCAGGGCATGCAACGCCTCAGTGTTATGACATCTAAACCATCATGGCTAACTGCAGCAGAGGCCACAGGTTATTTTGGCACTTTTAATTGAAAATGCACGTAAGGGCACTGGGCCAAGTAAAGGGTTGTGTGTGTGACTGTCTTCTTCAGAAGGCAGTTCTAAGCAGTGTGGATGCAAGCCATCCTGCACTGCATAGCCTGAGTCCCACTGACTGCTCTATGGAGATGCCATTAGCAGTACTGACATGGAGAAGGGGGGAGAGAAACCACTCCGTTTAGAGAATGCTGCATTTTTCCAGGTTCTGAGAGGTCTCTGAGCAGAAATCTATCTATCTTCATATTTCTGAAATCCACAGTTACTTCGTATCTGTCCCTACAATGTCTCAGGAAACAGAGAAGGTTGACTAAAACTGCCTTCAAAACCTTCTTGCTAGAATGGCTTCCGAAGCCATACAACCTTTTCAGGCACAGAACTGAATGTTGGCTCTAATTCACTCTCTTCTATAAGAGCCTTTGTCTTTGCTGATCCACTCTTTCAGTGAGCTCAAAGAGCTAAAACTATGCATGACAAATTAAGGAAAGGAACTTCCAGAAATTGGAATTCATGGAGATTCCTAATTCTGCATGTGGTTTGTTGAACACATTGCAGAATATTAAGAAATGTTTTATTATTTAACATAAAATAAACATCTGGACATCAGGAAGAGGTTCTTCACCGAGAGGGTGGTCGCACACTGGAACAGGCTCCCCAGGGAAGTAGTCACTGCACCAAGCCTGTCTGAATTTAGGAAGAGATTGGACTGTGCACTTAGTCACATGGTCTAAACTTTTGGGCAGACCTGTGCGGTGCCAGGAGTTGGACTTGATGATCCTTATGGGTCCCTTCCAACTTGGGATATTCTATGATTCTATGATTCTATGATTCTATAAAAAGTGTTTGTCCTTCATAGCTTGAAATGTCCTTGATGTAACCACTCATTCATTTAAAAGCTTAAAGCTGTTGTAGGAACTGAGCAAACTTTAGGGGAGTTAAATCAGTTAATTTTGATTTGAACAGCAATGCAATTTACCTTTTTTTTTTTTCTCAGTGATATACAAAATAAATTTAATTTTGAGTTGATTTAAACATTCATCGTAGCCATGCACAAAAATATAATGACACTTTCTTATAAAAAGCAGAGCAAGTAAAAGCAGCTGGATCTCCCAAGTCACAAAAACGTGGCAGTAGTAGCACCTTTTTTTTAACAACTACCCAGCTAATCAGTGCACCCAGCAGATTACAGAAGGGTGCACTCTCCTCTGCTCCGAGGAATCTGGGCCCAAACGCTCATGTATTGAGGCAGAGTCCCACACGCAAAGTGAGTCCTAGTCTCACATGCAAATAATGCTGGAATGGAACACTCCTCTTCTCATAAAACTGCCTGTTTGCTGAAAATCCTTAAACATTAATTGATCAAGTTATAGAGAATAACTCTGCAGCCTTATTGTTCACTAACACTCAGTTTCTGTAGCATATCCTCCTGGTTTCTAGCTGCCACTCCAGGATGTTGCAGATCTGTAATCTCAGCTCCTGAGTCATATCTGCCAGCCCCACATGGATATTTCTTGTATCCTAGAGTGTCTCATATGGCAGTAGGCATCTATGTTTAGGCAACTGCTGGGTAGTCAGCTGAAGAGCAGTCTGGGCTCCCCTGACTGTAATGGCCTGCTCTCTGCAACTCTGGTGGCAGTGGGGACACCTAGTTCACTTACCCTCACTTCCATTTGGGTATCTGGTTCCTAGCCCAGACTCCTTCCATTGCAGTGTTGAGAACATTAAGCTCTTTGTATGATTGCAAGCTTATAAAAAATTTTAAAGGACAGTCTCTTCCTAACTCCTAAAATACCAACAATTCCTCAACCAAAGAATAAAATCTGGTGGTGATAAAGTACACCAAAGTCCCTTGGTGAAAGACAGAAAAATCCAAATATTATCATATTGGTTGCCTAATAGTGGCTAAAAAGACCTTTTCTGGGGGGGGGAGTCTTCAGAAATGTTACTTCAGTAGCGACTGACAGGAGAGGGGAATGGAGGGGATGAGAAGTGTCTTTGAGTCAGCTACACAGTTCTGAAGGCTCAAGAGACAAAGCTGCTTGCCGTGATACTGAGAAAACTCTACTTAGAGCTGAAGTTAACGTTTCTATCATCTTTCCTTCTCCTTTCTTTTACATGTTTTTATATTCAGCACAAAGCCACATTAGTGTCTGGATGTGAGCAAACTTTTTGCCCTCACTCTAAATCAATTATTACATTAGGATGTCCAGTTCATTGGAATCTCTGCATTTTCCTGAGTCTAGTATTTGGCCCTATACCAAGAAAAGTTTACTCAGATAACTTCTCTTCAAAATTGCTTTGTGCTTTCTGTTCAAAGAATGCCCTGGATGTCCCCTCCAAAAACAGATTCTTTTACGTTGTACTATGTATATTTCCCAAGGACTGTTCATGTTCATGTTCACTGTTACTTTTTTTCTTCCTGGCTATGTGACCACAGAATCTCCCATTTAGTTTAAAATATCTCTTAAAACTAAAATGAAGAAACTCATCCAGTTTTTCATGTACCAGAAGTACACTATAGCACTTTTTTATTTGTTTTTAAGCTCTCTTAAAGTGATATATTTAGGAGGTATGAGGGGAAAGAACTGGGCAGTCCTTTATTTATCTTCCCAACAGGTGCAGCACAGGGAGGCACAAAGGCAGCATTTGCTAATTTCAGTTCTGCCAAGTACAAGTACCCTCTGGTCTGCTAAAAAGCCATTTCCTTTCTTTCCTTCTAAACTCAATGGAATTTTGATTTTAGTATGACAATGTTAAATATTTTTCCAGTGCATAGAGGTACTGCTTTTTGCACAGGGTGGAAGAGATTTTCAACTCCAGTAAGAGCAACAGTAAACCAGATCAATCTTGCATTATCCACCTACACTAATATTAAAATAAAATCAATGCATTGTATAAGGAAAAAAAAACAATGCAGTTCCTTCATTTACATCATAATAAAAAGAAAGATAAAAATCCCAAACCAAACCAAATCCAGTTTTGAGATTTGTCTTTGCCAGTTTTTTTTTTTTTCCCTATCAGTCAAGTTAATCTGATTGGAAAATTAGTCTTAAACTTCAGAGCAGTGGAGACATAAGGTCAAAGAACAAATCCAAGACGGACTGGTATCTCAGAAGGAAGTGTGGGAGCAACACTTGGAAATTAGCTATGGGAGGGCAAAGACGGTCTAAGAACAACTCAGATCCTAACATACAACAAGATCAATGCAGGAGGACATGGGCTCTATAGAGTTTGGGATGGGAGCAATGCCCACACCAGTAGAGCTAATTATAACAGTAAGGAGTAAGTTTGCTTTCCATTTGTAAGAGATCTGAATTTATTAGTTAGAGGTGATGAAGAGAAACTTTCTGAAGAATTGTTAGAGAAATAAGATAAGGGGTTAGGGTTTCCTCCTTCCCTCACCCATCAAAATCTGTGTACATGTGACTTTAATACAGTGCTTGTAAATGATGCATATGGGCCTGGTTTTGAGCGTGACTGGGCTCCAAAACTGAAGGTAGTTAGAAATAATAGGAATGCATTTTACAGTCAGTCCTGGAGAGGGGCAATGATAATGACAGAAGATAAATGTCTGTATGCTTTCCTTGTGCCTTGCTGAAGCATGTGTCTATGCAGCAAGGACAACAGCAGCTGCACTACCCAGTTTGGTGCCATAATAAAATGATAATACACGTTCAACTTTCTGCATGAAAAGCACAAAGCAATGTTATACAATGTTGACATGCTGGGTTCTTGAATTTTCAGGAAAACTTTCGATCAGCAGTGATATGTTAATTTTGGTGAAAGCCAAACTCATATGCTTAAGCAAAATTTCCATTTAACATTTTGTTCACCTCCAAAAAATTGTCTAGTCTTGAAAATATGATATTAAAATAAATCCCACTTTAATTAATTTTTATCCATCCCTTATACTGAGATTGATTTCCCTCCGGAACACTGCTTTAAATATCTACTTACGTGATTTATATGACTAACATTGATAAAACTTGGCTACTAGTGCCACAGTTATCTTGATATAGCTAATCGTGTTATTAAATAATGTAAATGCTATAAATATAATGCAAATATAACTACAGAAGAGATATGATGAAAAAAACTGGTCATGTTTCAAAGTAACGGCTGTTTCAACTGGGCTTCTTCAGAGAGAACACTGTCGTCACGTCTTCAAAGCAGTCTCTACTGATGCACTTGTTTACCTCCTTTCACAAATTTCTTCGTGTTTCAAAGATCACCGTTCTAACAGACAAAATTTGCACATAGCTTTCTTCAGAACTTTTTAATCTCTGCTGTTTATAGATCTAAAAGAGTTCTACTAAAGCACTGGCAAAAGTAGACACACTGATTTTTTATTTTGATTCCTTGCCAGTATGTGGCTGCTCCAGGCAGTGTTCAAGCAGAGCTTGCAGACCCTTAGAAAATGAAGCTGGCAGACAGTTGATAAATGCTTTGGCTTAAAATCTGGAATGGTCATTTAACTCATGGCCATGAGTTATTTCCTAGATTGGGGAGAATAAATAAGGCAAATTTACAGAGCTGCCTACTGGGGAATGACTTGCAGCTGTCCCTGTGGGATGTTGCCCAGAAATAGTTTGCAACCATTGCTCTTGAGAGACTTGGCACTTCTACAAAAGCATATCCAAATGCCACGGCCTGTGACAGTTTAAGAGGGCACTTAATTAATGGGCAGCTCTTATTAGGAATATTGGTAAAAGGAAAGGGGACAAGAGGAAAGATTGGCTGACTGATTATAATAAATTACAGGAAGTAATTATGTGAGGGAGGGTTATTTTATTAGTCACTAGGAAAACTAAAGGCTGTTAAAGTTAAATGCACTGATAAAGGTCTTTGGCATCACAGTCTTATTCCACTCGTCCGCTGGGATCAGTTAACGGGACACCCATTGATTTAGTCTTCACCTTGCGAGTATGAAATTTTAAACAGACCAAGACAAAACTATCTTACAATGACATGACCATATACTTCAAGGAGCCCACAGCCGATGTAGTTTATAGGACTTTGACTCTTTAGGAGTACAGTAAAGGCCTTACATCAGGCTGTTTCTACAGTTACGAATTTGATTAGGCTGAAGTGCTCCAACACCCTTCTCTAAGCCAAGTGGTGTGTTTAATTTGGGGATCCTATTTGTTAAGAGCATGTTGTGAGGCTACGCTCTCACCAAGTCAAGAAATTTTTCACTTTGGTAATTTAATAATCTTAAAATATCTCAAAGAGCATTTGACTTGAAAAAACAACAACACTAACAAAACAAACACCACACAAAACTAGCCTGAGTGCTTGCTGCAGCACTGCCTGAAATATCTATTTACTTCAGAGACTGCAGTGACAAAAAATGTAAAGCTGAGATTTTCTTAACATTCAAATGTTAGCCAGTTTCTGATTGCACAGCTACTTGCTCTTGTGTACGCTGTTTTTAACTGGAATGTCCTGTGAGAATAAGGAGTGTGGGATCATTCATGTAGATTGCTTCTTTTGGAAATATTAGCAAAATACTAATTAGGTACTTCTGTGATGCCGAAACATTTTCTACTGCAGTCAGCACACAAAGGTTGCTTAGGGATTTCTTCCACCCGTGCCTGCCAGAATGTGGTCAGTCCACAGATAATCTTTATTACTTAATTGTCTCCAATACTTCGCACATTGGAAATTACCTTGAGAACAGACATCTGATGGGCAGTTGAGTATCTGAATTCTTACTGATAGAGCTACTACCAGTAGTAGCACTGGTACAGTACTATTAATAGCATCAGTACCACTACAAACACTCTTGGCACTAGTATAGTAAGTACTGCCAGTAGCTCAGGTGAGTTCTTAATGTATCAAAAATCTTTAGGAAGCAGCTAATCTCTTCAGTACACTAGTGTAAGTTTGTTATCACCTTTAGCTAGTGGCTGCAAATAATCTGACTGCAATGAAGAAGAACCACTGTACAACCTGTACCTACTACTTCTCCAGAGCTCATTCCTATCTGTGAACTCTAGCTCCATCAGGACATAAGGCTTCAATTTTGCTTATGTATCTCAATGTTGACTCATCAGAAGTCACATATTTGTTCCAATGTCAAGGTATTTTGGTTCAGAGTCAATAACAGCACAACCCCAGAATCACTTTTATATTTGCTGTATTGTAAGAACATCTGTGAAACAATCTAGTCTTAAATAGAATAATAATCTTTAAAACACAAACCTCCAAACCATTTTTTCTCCAACACATACATCTTTTGAAAGTGCAGAAATATTTAATTTTTATTTCATTTTATTTTTTTAGATGTCAGTCACAGAATGCATTCTGATTACACTGTGTAATTTCCAGTCAAATAACAGATCAAATAAAAAGGACACTTAATACATGTGTAAATCATTTGAATTACAAATAAGACACTCTAGAAGTGGCTTGGCTCTAGGTTTGATATAGAGGATTAGGCTCTAGCATTAATACGTGCACTTGGTGTAGCTATTTTCAGATGGATACTTCATCCATCATTGTCCTCGAGCACTGAGGAGGACCAGTAAATAAAATGATCGTGTTGGTCTGTCAACACTACTTGCTTAAGATTCAGTCATGCAAAAAGTTTAGTTTTCACATGTTCCCACCCCAACAAGATGCTTAAACTGTTTAATATTCCTGATAGTTGCTCTGCTCTGCTCATCTTCCACAAAAAATAGAATATATTTCAAAAAAGACTTTTCAAATAAATCAAATTCTATTGATAGGTCAGTTTAAAATCTTTTTTTAAAAAATTCAGTCAGTTTTAGATAAAGGGCAGTTTTAAAAGTACTTATTCAAACTACAAACATGGGCTTATCAGACCTTTCAGAATTGATGGGAAACAAATGGTATTTAATGACTTCTATTCTTTCCACAAGATTGTCTTTAAGATTAAATTCAGTTTTGCATTTGGGAATGCATTAGGGAATGTGTCTGTATACCTCTTATTTCCCAGTAGTTTCAACGCATATACAATCTGCACATTTGTGGCTTTTTAGAAACTGTGAATATCATCAATGCTAAACAACAGTTATCAAAATTTCTAACAAAAATGTCTAAACCTGAACAAAAAAATAGTGAAGAGCTATAGAAGTATTGCAAGTATAAGAGGCTTATTTAGCTCAAATTTCCAAAATACTAAAAAATAAATGCTAGTTTTTAAAATGTTATAAATTAATAGTTCCTGATTTTTTTTCATCTGTTTGGACAGCCTCCAATGTACATGATTTTGTATCTTGCTATCAGACTACGTAATCAGTTTGTTTGCTGTCAACTTAATAGTACAAAGAAGGGGCTGGTATTACCGCCCTTAACTAACCTTCTGAAGCATAAAATAATAATTTCTGTGTGGCAAAATGTATCTTTCTAGTTTGATCTGTATAGAAAAACTTACTACATTCTTCATTTATGCATTTGACATATAGAATGCATTTTCATCAGAAACTTAAAGCTTTCATGAACATATCTTTTCTGCTGAATAACTTTTACAACCTAATTTTCAAGAGAATAATGAAATGCATATCAACATGCTGCTTTTTAAAAACATAAGAAATGCTTATACCTTGTTTTCCAGAGTCTAGATATCTTACCTATAGAGAAATTATTGATTGCACAGCAAAAATTCTGCAGTCTTTTAAAAATGAATACAGTATGTGCCCAATGAAGCAGTTTCTTAGTATCTCTGTAAAGCCATTGTTCATTCTCTAAAGTAGTTGGAGGTCAAAGCAGTTTTGCCTTATACCTCTACCTGAAAGTATTCTTAGTTTAAAAGGATCAACGATCTGTCATGATGTAATGATTTTATGAGGCTTTCACTATTAGATGTTACTGTTGTTGAAATGTGCAAGATGGTCTAAAAAGTGTTTTGTATGTGTGTGCACATACTCAGTTTTCCTGTAATTAAGAAACGTTCAGGTAATATTTTCTATGCTTACCATCTTTCTTGGTGGGTTCCGGCATTGTTACAAGAACTCTTTATTCCCAGGGAGTTTCAGCCTTTCAGATGCAGTAAGTAGTAGCCCCAAGTCCAGCTGAGAGAGTATGCAGATCAGTATGACAAGCAGAGGGTGAGAAGAATTCCTCTGCTTTATATACTGCAACTGAAATATCAATCAAAATAGCACCTCCTCTCTTTTCAATGCAAACACTTTGAAAATTGACAGTTATGGGAACCCCTCTCACATCTGTTGTCTGCAGCCTCTGCTCCCTTGGCTTTTGGAAGGAATCTCTGCTGCATTGCATGGGGCTGATGAGAACATCTATAACTTTCTAAATTCAGCTGCACTGCTCGCTCCCTGCGTCTCTCTTTGTAACACACAGACATGCATACACATGCAGATAGAGGTTGAAAAAGTGACTGCCAAGTTATTGAAGAGCCCCTCCTGCCTGCAGAACTAATAGGAACTACCTAAATAGTTTTACCTCTTTTTCACAACATAAAAGGGACAAGTAAGTATGAGCAGGATGCTTTTGATTAAACTTCACTTCCTTCTTTGGAAAGAAAGTGGGATGCAAAGATGAAGTGCGTAGTAAAGTACTTTGTGGTATTAATGAAGAAAAAAATGATTATTGTGCTCCTGTTTGGAGCAGTGAAGACCTTCCATGCCTCCTTTCTGTTTACATTTGCTACACTTTCCTGGGTCCTTTCCCTGTCTGAGGATCCCTGAGGAAGAGATATCCTTATTTTGGATTAGGTAGAGACTGTAGAGTTTCTTTCAGCACTTCTACCTCATTAACTGGAGATGTCACTGCTGAGAGATGAGATTTCTTCTTTCCACCCATCCAGGAGATGTTATACTCCTTGCCTTTGCCAAGCCAGGAAGCCATACAGAAGGAATGGAAATCCAATCTGCAGCAGACACAGTGAGCCACTATACTAAGCCACTGGGCCGTCCTCCTCTTAAACTCCTACCTAAACTACGAATATGTAGGCAATAGAATTGCAGGTCAAGTTAAACAGGGGTACAAGGATTTATTTTCTTATGCACTTTTAGGATTTCAAGACAAAACTGTAATGCGATAGATTAAGTGGTCCTGAAGGGTTTCATGCTATTAAAACACAGGAAGGTGTTCACATCATTGTCATGTACCAGTAAGAACTAGGCTACTGGACAGTCTGCACACTGTCTAAATACACCCAAATACTATAGAAATCATATTTTACAACTTTGCATTGGAGTTAGGGAAGTTGGAGTAGTCATGTGCCTGTTTATCCTCTAGCCAGTGCGTGATTGTTTCCTCTATGTTTTCTGGATATTTAGAAATTCCATATATATTTTATAAGGGGTAGTCATTTCATTCATTTATTTAATAGAGCAGACTATCACGTAGCATTTTTCCACATCAGGCTTTTTCTGCCATACTCATTGTGGTGTTTTATTATCTGACTAATTCATGTGCCTATAAAATACAGAGAAAGACATGACTCACACTGACGCCTGCCTGCAAGAACCTAAACAAAGAATGTTAAAGATATTTTCCCCTTGTTTTCATATCACCGTCTTGGTAAATCTGCTTATATCACTGAAATAATTCCTGTGCTTGGAAAGCAAACAGGATTCCACCTTAATGAGGTAACAGGGGATTTTGTATGTCTGTGTATGATTGTAGTAACACCGGGGAACTGGTGTGTGTACAGACCTAATAACACTGTAGAGACCATTTTTTTCCTGTTCCCTCTATTTCTGTCCCTACACAGGCATTGAACATTGCAATGGCTGGAACCAGAAGAGAATGAAGAGCAACTGCTGATTCTCTCCAGTATGGTGTTTCTTGAGCATGCCTTTGTAAGATGTAATTACAGTTTGCTTTGCATTTCACCCATCAAAAGCCAAGAGGTGCTGAGAACTGTGTGTTTGTACACTCCTGCTAATACAAAAAATAAATATGGTTGCAGAGTAGCACCAGGTGGTTTACAGAGTGGAGCTCCTCCAGAATCTCACAGTGAGAAAGGACTGAAGGCCAGGGAATACCTCTACATTCTTGAAGGGCTTCCTCTACAGCAAGACAGCATGTAAGTCAGGGACTACCTTTATACTACTAAACAAATCAATGCTGAGAGCACTCACTGGCTCTGAGGCCAAGTGAAAGGACATAGTTTTCATACATACAGTAAAAACTTCCTCTCTGCCCCAAGAGAAGCAGACTGCAACCAAAATGTCCACAGGGCATGGCTGCTGCCACATGCCTGAATTGTGCTTAGGCATAGATGGAAGAGTCTTGTTGGCATAAACCAAAACGGTAGCAGGGCACATGCTAACAATCTCTACAGGACATGTCAGCCCATGCCCTGGTGTGTATTCTAGCCCTAGTATAGGCAGGCTCTATATCGGCTCTATAAACTCTTCTAGGAAGCAGAAGAAAAAGTAAAATCATGTGTAGGAAAATAATCACATAATACTATAGTTGCCTTTGTAGTATGTGGAAAGATGTGTTTTTCTTGAGGTCTATTACGTAAAAGCCAGTCAAAAGTGTAAGCAAAAGGCCATTCAACTGCATGGAATAAATCAAAACAGTGGAGTAGCAATCATCTGAAAATTTGCCCACCTTTTCACTCTTTCCTACCCTTACATTATATTTATATAATTAATTGCATTTGATGTTATGTTCTCCCTCAATCTGGCCAAAAATTCCAGTGATACAACTTTTCTGTAATGTAATTTTAAACTGTATTATAAAAGATGCCAAAGGGTTAGATTTAGGCTGTGTTGTCTCAGTGTACCTTAGCAGTAGCAATGACAGGGAAAACATTTCTTTTCACAAATAAATAAACAAAATACAAAATAAATATATAACAAATAAACCATATTTTAATTGTTTCAGTTCAATTTCCAGATGAATCCATGCCTCAAGGATCTGCAGATACTTCATACAGGAAAGACAAAACAAAGTTTATGTGTGCTTTTCTCTAATGTCAGAAGACACTCTCAAGTCTTTCTGGGCCATTGTTTAAACGATTGGTGGTGGTTACAGTCCCCAGATACTTTTCATTTACTTTTTGAAGTTTCTTTGGACAGACACAGCGCTAGGAATTCATTTACAAAAAAAAATCACTTAAGGGGAGCAAGCTGTGTTTTCTCTCAGTTGGGAAATTGTGGCTGTGTAACATACAAGACTCCAGTCTAAGACTACCTAGGCAGTGTAGTTTGTTCTTCTTCCTGCACAAATGCTGTCTCAAAGTTGACCCCCATCTTGGCTGTGCTGTAACAGTTATTGGTACTTTAGTGCTGTTAGATGTCTGTTATTCAGATCTTGCCTTTCACTTGTATACTTCTTTCCCATGTTTGCAGAGTGCATGGTAATCACCAAACTTGCCTCATCACTGCATATGTGAGAGGTGTTGATTTTGGCCAATAATCGCCCAAATTGCTTTATGACTGTTTAAAAAAGAAGGAAAAACCTGAAAAGAAGGAAACACTTGACTTTCTTGTAAGTTTTGTTTGATGTGTTTATTTTTCTTCTATTTGGGTTATCTCTGATCTAAGGCTTCATGGATCACAGATGGCTAAGCACACTTACAGTTATCTGTCCACATAACCTGTATACTCTCTATTAGCAAATGCACCTTTTTATTCTTCTGTGAGGTTAGGATTTTTAACCATTTTTTTTCCTGGGGTTCTGCTCCGCTCCTCATATACAATTGTCATTGTATCTGACAATCACTCTGCTGATTTGACTGCAGCTCATCTTGTGAGGCAGCTAAGGCAAAAGAGGAAGCACTCAGGTCTTACGTGCTGACCACACAACTCCTGAGCAAGTGAAAGGGCCACAAAGCACCTTCTGATTCAGCTGCCAGCCTACTTGCTAGATGACTGAGCCAGACCCTTCACAGAAATCACGATATGGAAAGAACTGACCTCCATTTTGTTTCTAGCCCACCTCCTCTACTTCAAAAGATAGAACTGGAGGATCTGGCTTCCCCAGCTATCCTTTCATCAAGTTAACCCATTGCTAAAAGCACCCCTAGTTTGCACAGGCTGTCTCACATCTCTGTGTGAAAATGTACTTTTTCATAACTTAATATTCTCCTTCAATAACTTGGCTTGTGACCTTTTATTTTGATTTCCTGTGAAATTTTCTGGCCTTCTGACCAGGGTTTGTCTGCATCGCACTTTTGCTTTTGTGTACCACCATAAGCCTTCATCTCATCGACCTCAGGGGCCAAATATAAACTTTCTGAGTTCTTCACCTCCATTCCTGTCCCAATTAATGTTGCTGTCCTTCTGTGGTCTCTTTCCAAAGCATGAGTGTCCTATTTTAACTGTTCAGCTCCTTCAGTGGTTTCCAAACAGCAACTAACCAAGGCATCAGATAATTAAATCATTCTGTCTCGTCTGTTTTTAATAAATTCCCTTGGTCATACATCCAAAGCCTTTATTTGTTCTTGCAGCTGCTAGATCTACATCCATAATTTCTTATTTGCTGCTATTCCTAGGACTGAACTCTCTCAGTGACTTCAATCTCTATTCTAGTAAGCCACTGTCTGTTTGTTACCAGAGAAAAATCTTCATCTTGTCAACCAGCTAAAGGATCAGGATTGATTCTTGCAAGGCCTCAGAAATGAATCTTTAACTCAAGTGTTTAAAAATTTTCCACTGAAATGTTTTACTGATATCGACAAAAGCTGATCCATTGAAACAAGAATGCTGGGCAGAAATGATCAGTTCAGAGAATGGGAAAGGATTCCAAGTCTACACAGGACAAAATCTGGAAATGAACCCCAAAATGCTGATATACAGCTCAAAATAGCATGCAATTTGTAGCCAGGGGATTCAACTAGATACAACAAACTTACACTTAGGTCTCTACTTTGATACATTCAAGTCAGTCTTGAATATGGCTCTTATCTTGCATGGGAATGTCTTTATTACCAGACTGCTAGGATTATTTCTTTTTAGTTTATTATTTAGTTTATTATTTCTTTTTTTGGTTTGCAATGTATTATTTCTCTCAATCCAGGTAGATGGGTGGATGGACTGCTTGGTATGCTGGTGTCTCTATGAGTTTTCATTAAAAAATTAATAGTATCTCATTTTGTACTGATTATAAAATAAAATAAAATAAAATAAAATATAAATAAAATAACAACATATAACAGAAAAACACTTTTCATGAGTTATAATATTTGGACTTTTGGAACATCTGGGAAACGGTTATTTATTGTGTCTGAGGAAAATCAATATGAAGCAGCAGCAAGCGAGCTTTCCCTTCCATCCGGAAGGACCAATAAACATGCATTTCCAGGAGGATGTTGGAAAGAAGTTTGACAGTGCGCAAGCCCCATTTAAGTCCCACATCCCTTCCCACTGGAACAAAGCCTGAAAATCCCATTCTCCATTTCTGCAGCAGAATCACTTCATAGGGGTGTCATTTGGTGCTCAGCTTCTGCATTTGCCACATACTCTATTTAATATAGGTCATTCTAGATTTTGGTACATTTGTCTCTTTTGGTGTCACTGATAATCTGAAGAGCATCTTTTCTGCCAATAAAATGAACAAATCAATTATTTCAATTTCTACCATACTGGCAAGTGGAAGACTAAAAATGTAAAACTGAAAAATGCACAAATTCTACTTTTGCAAGAGAGGGAAATACCTCAGCATAGAAGAATGCTTCATCTCAGGGTAACTGCTGTTGTTAAGTCCCTATCTGATTTGTGAAGGCAGTCCTTTTGGTCTTACATGTTTACAGAATTTACAGGTATTGATGAAAGACATCAGGATTTACCTGGCCAGCTCAGTTTGATCACAACCTTACACTGTAGACCTGCCAGGAAAAAGACTTTTCTACTCTGTTCTTTTCTCTCATGTAAATAAGATGTGACCTTGGTTGAAAAGTGATGAGAAATATTTTCTGTATAGATGTAGTATCCACAAATGGGGTCTTACTCTATGCAGCAAGATGAGGGAAGATTAATCTTTAAAGCCTAGATTGCGTTTTATTTTTTTCCAAGACAGTCGGCTTGGAGACACTTCAAGGCACGTACAAGATGTCGTTGACAGATAAACACCACTTGTCAGCTTTACCTTCTGCCTTACAATGACCCAAAGAGTGGCATTACTGTGTAAGCAATACATGCCCCATGGTGTCCTATAGCAGTCACAGTGTTTCCTTTCTGACAGTAAATTCCAGCGCACTGAGGCACTCTGCACCAAAGTCAAGAGCAAGTCCATAGGTCAGGGCAGCAGGCAAAACAGCAGGAGGAAGCAGGAGAGCAGTTTCTTTCTTTTGACTGCTTTGGTGAATCAATCAGAAAAAAAAAATATATATATATATTTATATATATATATAGTATAAGGGATGCTAAGAAAGGAAAAGTGATGGGAATTTTGCCATTGACTTCAAGAGAGCCAAAGCTTATTTCACTCTGTTTTTAAGAGGAAACTTGAAAGAGGAATCTGCAACCAGGAGAGGAAAGAGACATTGCAGCCCAGATTTTTGTTCTCACTTCCACAGGTGAAATTGGAAGCTACTACTCACCTGAGCTATGCCTAGGTAAGCAAGACCCATGTTGGGTTTACATGCTCCATCATACAGCAAACTGTATGGTTGTGAATGCCTGATGCAGAATAACAAAGAGTTCTCTTCAGCCCAGATTTGATCTGTTCATTAAGCATATGAAATTTATAACAACAGTTTACAAAGAGCACATGATTGACACAGCAAATTATAATAAATCACTCTGGTATGGTGTCTCCAGTGTTGCCCAATGAAATTTGGGATGAGGAAAATACCCCATTGTCATTAAAAACTGGGATTCAGATCTCCTTAGTATTGCATTTTTTGTGTGTGTTTTCTGATGCAAATATAGCATTTTGCCATTAAATTTGATGAATTAATTTTAAATTAGTTTCAGAGTATTTGGTCTAGAAGTTAGAAGAATTTCAGAAACAAGCCTGTAGAAATTTAGTCCTGGAAATTCCTGAAATCCATAACTGAATATCCCAGCAGTAACACATTTTTTTCGCAAGTAATTTTTTCCAACTCTGCTTTCCTCCTGGTTGCAATTGAGTTGTTCCAGTGTCAAAACTCTCCAGGAACCTCCTGCAGCCAAAGATGTATGCCCTATATTACGGGAAATACTAGACTAGTGGATTCCAAATAACTTCGACTAACATTTCTGAGACAGTTTTAGATTTATTGCAATGGCAGAGGCAGAGCTCATAATTAGTGGTTACAATACCAGTCTTATATGTTAAAATCATCACAAGACACCAAATTAAACTAATAGAAATAAATTGAGATTAAAATATCTCCTTTAGAGTTTTAAATCTTGCAGGCTTACAAACTTTAATACTTCACAGAGGTAGATAAATATTTCTACAAATAAAGATGAGTGATGTAAATCCAAGAGTCATAATTCATCAACATTCAAATAAAAGCATCCAAGTTCCAGTCATGATGAGGATGAAAATACAACTCTAAAATTCACCCTAATTTTTTGATAGTCTGGAAATGTTGTCAAAGTGGCTGTTCCCATTCAGATTGTCACTGTCTAAAATCACCTTCAGATCATTCTGTGAAGGTTTTTAACAGAAATGCATTCAATTCCTAGATGTCCCAGAGAGTTCATGCTAGCAGCTTCCTTAACTGGCATACCTCAGTTTCCTCTTTGTAAAGTGAGGGCGATAGCCCATTCTTTTGCCTGATAGCTATGGCACTCTAATCTCTGTTGTTACTACAATATGTTATTACTGTTTACATTGACTAAAACACTACTGCTGCGTGTGAATAGATGGAATAAAGGGTATCAAGTTCTAGGGCTGGTATTCTCTTTACCTATTAAATCACTTGTTCTTCACATAACTGCAGTATAATTATAATCATATAATACACTGGACAAATTTGTTTGACATACTAATGGTATAGTTTCCTGTTACACGTAATCCCGTGCAGCTGCAGACTGTTGCTAGCAAGATGGGCCCTTTCTCCCCTCTTTTATCCTTCCTCAGCCAGAAGGTCTTGCATCAGACCTGTTGACTATGCAGGATGAGCCAGTTCAGCTTACTGATCTGAAAGAATCCTACTCATTCGGAGCAGGATATACTTTATTTCTGTTGGTGTAGCTAGCTGCAGCAATACCCTCCAGCAGCCCCATGATAGCTAGGCATGAGGCAACGGGAGCACACAGCCGCAGGCAGGGGAGTGGGACTGTCCCTCTTAGCTACAACCTACACACACATAGTGCTAGGTTTAACGGGAAATTAGACCCTCGTTGTGTCAGAGATCCACCGTTTATAAACATCCGCTTCCTATTCTGGACGATAATTGAGATCCGTGAAATACTGCATATTGATTTCTTAATTCCAATAACATCTGTTGTGCAGAGATAAGTTTTCTTTAGCTTATCTGACTCTTTCTTCCTTTGTTTCGGATGAAATAAATCAAATTCCTTTCAGCCTTCAGTGAACTACTGAGGGGTCTCTCAGATGCACTGAGAGTGGGCATGGGCTGCCTGAGACATAACTGCAAAGGCAACACCATCCGCTGGGAGCACAGAGCAAACATGCAATAATTAGCTACAAATCTCCACTTTGATAGCAGGAGTCCTTGTCCTTCTCACTAAGAAATTAGTTTTTTGTTTGTTTGCTTGTTTGTTTTTGTCATTTGTTCTGCAAGCCTAATCAGGCCTTATAACTTTATGGCTACCCTTGAACTCACCAGATGCTGTAGGTTTACCTTCTTCCTCTGAACAATATGCAATGAAAGGAATTGCGTATTTCCTCTCTCAGCTAACAAATATAATCTTTTACATAACATACTTAATATGTCTGAATTCCAGGAACATACTCACACCACCCTCGCTTCATTTAGGAACAAGTATTGGCTGTAACAGGGATACAGTGCTGGTTTCTGTTAATATTTCCAAAGTCACTGTAACCTCCAGTCACTCCAAGTCAGCACTGGGCTGGAAATTAATGATGTCTTTTAACTGAGTGATGAGTAGATTTTCTTGGGGAAAACCCTGTGTGTGGAGGATTTTGGTTTGAATTTTCTGGAAAACATCCAGCATGAATTTTAAAGATTGGCTGTAAATCAAAACATTACATGAAGGGGTAAGATTAAATATTTGAAAAAAACTGTTAAAATCACTTAACAAGGACTTACTGCATTAATTAAGATGAAAAGTCTGAAGAAAGTAGGCTAGTGAGAATATGTTATATATAAAGGAACAAACAGAGACAAGTTGTGAGATTTGCAGCTTCAGTGAGGTATTGGGTTGAAGAACAGGATCCCAGAGATACAGCTTTCAGTCCTTGTTCTTGGCCCTTATTCTATGGAATAGCCTTCGTTCTGGATCTGTGAACCCTGGAGGAGGAATCCCATGTGGATATATTTCTCTTTTGCCATGGACTGCACATACAGAGTTCAGGACAGATACCTCTTGTTTTGACTTTTTGGGCAAGATCCCTTGTGTTTAAATTTTAGTAAGCACAGAGACATTTTCTGTACCTGAACTCATTTTTCCAGACTTGCATACAGTAGAGGTCTAGCCACTGGGCTCAGTTCAGATGCTTAAACAAACCCATGTGAGAGTGCGCTCTGGTATTCCTTTTAGCATCCCATTGCCCCTGCAGAATATCTGGGCCATCAATAGGTTTGCTGTCATACCAACCTATTCCATATGACTGTTTTAGTAACTTCAAGCACCTCTGATGGCACTAGGCACATATGTTTAGGGAGCTGAACTAAGCCCTTAACAAATGGGGTTTAGAGGGCAATGCTGAAGTGAATTTAGAAAAAGATGTCTCACATCTTATATTTTACTGGTGACATCCATTATAATGACCAGCCCACATGATATCTCCACTCTAGATATCCAGAGAGCCCTGATAGGTATCTCCACTCTAGATATCCAGAGAGATTAGTGGTTACGAAAGACCACTTGGCTCTTGGATGCCCAAAAGCAGGCTCTCTCCTGTTCCTTCCCTCTTCCACAGACTGCTCCCCTCTGCTGCCTCACATGCAGCAAGCCCCAGGGCTTGTGGGGCTGCTTCCTAGTGGCCACAGCAGGTCAGTTTGGCCTTTCACCCTGCTGGTGGCTGTGCACCCACAGAACTACACATTGTCCAAAGTCTTTCATTTATGCACATATGAGCCATCCAGATGTGTCTCTTCTCCCAACACCTCCTCTTGGTTGACAACGCAATGCATCTCGGTGCACAGACATTACTGCCTGGGTTCTGACGAGTCATTTCTCAGTGGAAAAATGATGTTTATGGCCTTTTTTTTCTTTTTTTTTTTTTTTTTTTAGTTTAGCATAAGTTCTACTGTATTTTTTTTTTTTAAAGTTGGTATTGCAGGCACTCATTTATGGGAAAAATTCTTCATCCAAAAATAGACCCTTCTTGCTCAAGTTAGAGCCTGAGGCTTAAGGCATTTGCAGCCTGGAACCACAACAATACAAACATTTGAGAAGCCCAAATGGGGCTGAATGGCATTTGTGCACTATGTTGTCACTGTTTTGTTATTGCCAGTTCAATAATCCTCATGGGATTGCTTTCTCAGGACTTTTTTCCTGCATATTAACTGCATAAGCAGGAAGAATATGTGCCATCTGTTGGCATTCAAATTAAGTACGGTTTATTTATTTTTTTAACCACTCAGCATAAAAAAGACATGGACCTGTTAAAGTGGGACCAGAGGAGGGCCACAAAGATGAGAAGCTGGAGCATGTCTCCTATGAAGACAGGCTGAGGGAGTTGGGGTTGTCCAGCCTGGAGAAGAGAAGGCTCCGGGGAAACCTTATAGCGACTTTGCAGTACCTAAAGGGGGTTACAGAAAAGCTGGGGAGGGACTCTGTGTCAGGGATTGTAGTGATAGGACAGGGGGTAATAGCTTTAAACTAGAAGAAGGTAGGTTTAGATTAGACATTAGGAAGAAATTCTTTAGCATGAGGGTGGTGAGGCACTGACACAGGCTGCCCAGAGAAGCTGTGGATGCCCCATCCCTGGAGGTGTTCAAGGCCAGGCTGGATGGGGCTCTGGGCAGCCTGGGCTGGTGGGAGGTGTCCCTGCCCATGGCAGGGGGCTTGGAACTGGGTGGTCTTTAAGGTCCAACCTAAACCATTCTGTGATTCTAAGTGAAATAAATAAATAAATAAATAAATAAGCAAGCTTTGTGGCTTGCAAAATACCTGAAATATCATTTATGTGGTTGAAAATACTTTTTTGTATGAACTTCTCAGGCAGCCAGTGGCAGTCCATCCCTTGCCCTGCGCAGAAGGAACCAGCCATGGTCCCAGACTGTTAGTCACAACGTTTCTTCCTCTTGAGATTCACACCCTGAATTGTTCCTGCAGGCATTTTGGCCAAGTCAGCTGGATGGTACTCAACACCCCCTCTACTACTGCCTTCTCACAGGTATGGATACCAGTTCAAGCAGTTACTATCTCTGCGGGTTTCTTCTCACCCTCCTTTGGCAGCTTCAGCAGTGCTTGCAGTTAATAACACTAGCTGCAATCTGAAGTGGACCAGAAGCACTACTATCATCTTCCATTGCATATTCTCATCTTTGCAATGACAACCTTTGGCTGTCCAATATTTAGGAGTACCTGAAAATGATCACTTCTTAAACCCTCCTACTAGTTTAATCAACTTCCACCTGGCTAACATGTCCAGGGTCTTGTTTGGTGTTCCAGGAGAGGCTATTAGGTCTCTCCTTCATATTCCAGCTCACTCTTATCTCCTGTCTCAAATCTCTGTCCCTCTCTTGTTTCTTTTGTTAGTGTTCTGCAATTATTGTCTGTCATGTGCTTTTGCCAAGGATCAAGCTGCAGAGAACTATAAAAATAGAGGGGGAAAAAAACACAAACTATCAGATTTCTGCAATGTCAAAAGGATCAGCCAGTAGGTTGTGTATAGCACTATCATTTTTCCCTGGCATTAAAGCTTATGAATAGGGATAAATGTCACATAATTTCCTGAATATGTTTTTGCCAGGTTAGAAAAAAAAAATAAAGAGAGAATTTAAAGATGTCAACTAAGTACAATTTTTAAACTTTAGTCTAGTTTTAAGAAACCCAATGTTGTTGCAGGGAGCTGCTGTCTACGCGGTGCTGTCAAAGTCATAGTAATCCAAATACAGACTTAAGAACCTGAATGCAGGTACCTAGATTTTAATGTACTGGTCTTACTTTACTAAAACTGAACAGGTACACAAACAGAGTTCATAATGTTTAATTAAGAATACACAGACCTGAATTTCTAATCCCACACTTGGTTTAAGCAATCCCACACTTGGTTTAAGCCTCTACCCACACTTGGTTTAAGCAAGCCAGTCTCTCTCTGCTTTAGCTTTCATATTTAAGGAATTAAGATAAAAGAACGAGGTTCTCCACTCCCTTTGCAAGTGACAATTAAAACCATTTAACTGGCACAAGTCCACCCCCAGCTTTGTGGTCACTTAAAGCTACTTAGCCCACCAAGTAGAGCAGAGATGATATCCTCAGGAATTGAGCTAAACATACAATGGATTAGAAGCTTAAAATCCCATGTGTATTCTCCCTGTTGCCATGCAGTTCTGTGGCACATCACACAGGTCAATGTGTATCCTACATTTGCTAAAGCAAATCTGCTAAAGCTCTATTGGCCTGTGTCTATTGTTCTAACTCAAATACAAAGAGAGAAGGTGAACAAGATGGGCTGTATATCAAGAACATTCTGAATTCCTCCCCATGTAGATTTTTCCCCCAAAATTTCTGATCTTTTGGAGTTGTATAAATCTCAGGATAAGACAGTTTGATAAGATACTCTGAAATTTGTAAGATAGCTAGTGTCACACACATAGAGGAATTAGTGATATCAGGACAATAAGAATTTAAGGAAGAATTTGAGCACGAAGAAGACAGAGTTATACAACTAACAGGTAATTCTGTTTCTCCAAGAAGCCTCAGAAAAAGGAGTAGTGAAAGAAAATGTTTGCATGTTGTGATAGGTTGGACGAAAGAGATACAGAGAAAGAAAGTTAACATTGGATTATGGCACTTTCACAGCTCAGAGGGTAAGAACACGAAATGTAATTTGCCATGGTGAAGAAGGAGGAGGCAGTGAAGAGATTCAAAGTGATGTAAAGTACCAGAGTGGGCTGATTCAGGGTTGTTAGGTGAGACTAAAGCAGAAAGGGATATTTAGTCTGAAGATGATGTGAACAACTGAATAACTGAAATAGTTGTAGTGTAGGTCACAATGAGGCCGAGCAATACTTTAGATTAACCACACTCTTTCATGATGTTCTGGTGTGCAATCCTATCTGCACAAAACCATGCTGCGCCCCAAGTACTTCTCCCACAGAGCTTAGTGTCCTTGGACACGGTTGCTGGGTGGGGATGAATGCGGAGACCTCTGGGAAAACGTAAAAATCCATCATTCCCTAAAGAAAAGTATTACCCTCTAGGCAAGGGTGTCATGTCCTAGCACTTGCAGAGAGCAGGGAGGAGGTATCCAGCTTTTGATCCTTGCACAGGCAGAAAGGTTTCTGTCAGAATAATTCCAGCTGGCCCTGAAGCTGCCCATTTCCCTAGAAGTCAAAATAGTCTCATCCACAAGCTAAGACCCCCAGGGTATATCAGTCGTCAGGTTTCAAGACGTAAAGGAATATCCAACTGCCCATGTTTGGTAAAAGACTGACTTAGGCAGGATTTTAACCCTCTCTCTGTAGGATCTCATGCTAGCAAACACTGCAGACTGAATGTGATATGATGCAAGTTCTGCATTCTCATACAGGGAGTTTCTAATCCTGTCTTAGACACTAAATTGCCCTTCCTGCCCTTAGCCTTTTGCATGGAAAAACTGACTAACTTACTGAGGAAAGGTTCCCTGTAAATAAAACTAGCCTTTCATTTTGTTGCTACTTAGTAAAGGGTGCTACCAGGGGACAGAAGTCTCCCACCAAGTTACAATTTTACTTACTCAGCAAGCAAGAGTACATCAAAGAGCAAAGTGTGCTTGGTGGAGGTGACTGGGGGAACAAAATGTGCCTTCTCTCTCCTTTAATATCAACTTAATATCTAAAATTATAGGAATTCCCATCTGGGATGCCCTTTGGACAGTTGCATATATTTCTCAGATTACACGTACTGAGTTGTTTAACAGGTCACACATCCCATTTGATAAAATCTCATAATGCTGAGAACTGAGCAATATTTTTTCAAAAAATGTATAGTTTTAGATTTTCTACTTAGCAAATATTATGGAGTTGTGGGTTTAGAATTTCCCAGATTTAATTTGCTACATGCTGTTCTGTTATTGATGGAACCCATCATAGTCATTTTTTACAGTTTCCTTCCTCTGCTTTTTTTAAAAGTTAAAAATCTCCATCTTGGAATCCTCTATACTCTGTGCCCAGTCCACCACTTTAATCCTGTTCACTTGCCTTACTTTCCAAATCTATCCACACTTCTCTTTCACACTGTTATACCCAGTGAAGTTTCTGGAAGAAGGCACAGGAGGACACATCTTTAAGTCAGGGGGCCCTTCAGCCTCCTTGTTCCTGCGACCAGCAGAGGTGCACGTCTCGGAGTACATTCCACAGTGAGCACTGTGTGGCAGATACAGTCTGATCATTAGCAGAAGCTACTTGGCTGATGAGGCTGACAGTGTCAAACCCAGATTAAGAGGTTTAAATCTACCAACATCCCTTCTAGGGGATGTAGCTCCTTTCTTGAGATCTGTCACTGAGGCATATTTTGGCTCAACCTTTCTAGACACCTCCTCTTCACTGACATTGCTTTCCTCACTGGAGGTATCACGGAGGTTGTATTGCACTGGCAGTATCCCTTGGCACAGAGTCAGTCTGACTCATCTTCCATTTCATTACAGGGCCTGAAAACAGCTGCAGCTGTCAGAGGTTTGCAGTTACTTTGAAACATTATGATAAAACTATACTTACTAAATTATTTTATTAAACACAGCCTCCATGTTATCAGAAAAAAAAAAGGCATAAAAAATGAAGTCTCTTGCAATGTGTTAAGGTCATGGTTCCCCATATTTGCTTGACTTTGAGCAATTGCACCGTAATCAGTAATTGCAAACCAAAAGTGAACAGAAAAGTGAACACCCCAGTTACAGGGTGAAGAGAAAAACAACTCAGACAAAATATAACAGTAGAACAGCAAAATATAATACAGCGTAATGTAATGTATAGTATAATGTGGCCATCTACAACTGAATATTTTGCTATTACTTAAACTTCTTTTAACTGTACACTGGGAGTGTTTCAAGAGTGTACTATTTTTTCCTTTAATTTATCATTTCCTTTTAAGGGGACAATGACAAACAACAATTCCTACCTTCTGCGTAATTCCTGGAAGCCTTAATATCTTTCTTTTATGTATAGTGAATGAAAGTTTTCATGTGCATATACATTACAGATAAGTACATGAAAACTGCACTCCAAGAAATGCTGAAGAAGTCAATTTATTAAAAAAGAGACCTATGTATAATATCAGTCTCTAGCAAACATATAAGTGTATGAACTTGGCTTCCAAGAATGGGTCCTGCTAGCATTAGCAGGCTTTGCTGTGGTAGCCAGGAACACAACACAGGCTGCAAAACCCACACAAGAGGTTGAATAGATATTTGAATGGGCTTTGCAGGCTGTACAGAGCTCCATGATATTGTGACTACCACAATCAGCCCTTGAATTAGTTTTCTTAAAACTGCAGCCACAACAGGGTATATACATCCTTGAATATGTGGTGGTTCACCTCTAACTTATGTTTCTAAACTCTCCTGGGAATAGTCTTGAATCTATTTCTACCATTCCAGGCAGATTTTTTTTTTTAAAGAAGACAGATATACTTTCAAAGCTAGAAGACAGATTATGCCTTCTTAAGAATTAATTTTAAAAATATTTTTGAATCAAAGCGCACTCTTTAAAGTTAACTGCATTTATGATGTGCAATTATTTACACAATTTCAAACTAAGGTAACAATGCTGGATCGAACACATCTTTCTGTAAAAAGAACATTTCCTTTACAAAATTATGAGAGGCATTACAACAATATAACAAGTATTTGCCGGAGCATTCAAAGTTTCCTATTTAATTTCAGTGATTTAATATATTCTCCTGCCAAGGAGAATCCCGTCATTCAAGCCGAGCCTTGGGCTGTTTTTCTTTCTGAAGTTTAATACAGAAACTAGTTCTCACCTTTTTTTTTCCTAAGCCATTTTCCATAAAATCAAATGGATTTTCAAGATACCCATTACAGTGAGGGGGGTAACACGGCATTTTTTAAAAGAGGTCTGAGAAAAAACAACTTAGTTTACTGTATCCTCTCTGAGATGGAATTGACTGTAATTTTCAAAAATGAATATTCCTTAGAGGCAAATAAATACAGTCTTCTGCTGATGGTCAGGACCAGCACAAGCAAGGTGAAACTGGCTGGAAGCAAGAGGTAAGAACGTACAGAAAGTTTCTATCATCCTAGCAGTGTGAAAAGGTAAGTGGCACAAGAAATAAGTAAACCAAGCTAGAGGTTCAGAGCAATACTGTTGTCTCTTGGAGTAAGATGTGCAGACAGCAAGTTGACATTTATGTTGCTTCAGAGTAATATATCAGAAGGAAAACAAGCAGTTGCTGTTCCTGATGATGTCAAGGTGATGGCATGATGGCAGTCTTCATACTATCCCTGGAATTGCAAGGCAGGAGGCACTTGCTCTCTGGGCAGCTCTAGGCAAGGGCTGCTACTTGCATAGTAGCCACTGTACTCTTAGAAATGGAGTAATCAGAGGCAATATGTCTGAAGTCAGATTAAATAGGAATAGATTCAAAATACCCCTTGGCATTCTTGCATTCCGTTTTAAAGGTCTTTAATTTTCTTTTATCTCTGTATTCCCCACTGCTGGCCATAGCCTGAGCTCTGGAGGAAGGATAGCTATTTCTGGCCTCCCTGCTAGAAGCCAAAATCACGCACCATGCCAAAATACAAGATCAACTATTCCATGAGAGGTTTCATGGTAACTCCCATCAAGAGGCTCTGATAAGGTTTGAATAAGCACTGCAACTTTGGCACTTATGTAAGCTAGACACTTCTCTTGCTGTCTAATTCATGCTGAATATCTGCACAGAGAAATGAGAAACCTTCTCCACTCAGCACAGGCAGTTGTGTCCATGAATTCAGACAGCAGACTTTAACGGGGTGAACTTGGAGCTGGTGAGTAAGAAGCAGACAGGCGATGGTTGGCTCCGTCCCCTCCCCACTATCTGCCACACACAGTGGCTAAGCTAGCGTGAGAAAGAAGATTAGTAACAAATTACTCCCCTCTTCTCTGTAACGCCTGGGAGCAAGGATGATGCAAGGAGGAACCTCCTGCACGGAGGTTTGCCTCCAGCTTAGACTGCCACCTCTCTCCTGTCCCAGCCCAGCTTAGGTGCCATCAGTTCCCCAGAGCTCTGCCCTGCAATTACAGTACCATCCACTTACATCAGAAAAAGGGAAAGGGAGAAAAAGGATGGGAACGCTTACATTACACAGGCGCTGGGAAATAGGAAAAGATTTTTTGCTGCTGTGAGGAGGACAACAGCACAGCATGGCACTGGCACAGGAAGATAACAACAATAGGAGACTTCGAACTCATCAGCTCTAATTCTAATAATGAAGAAAAGAAGCCAAAGCTCTTACAAAAGAGGTGATATCAAACAATTATTCTCGCAACCCTAACATTTCTAGACATACCCACATGAATGCTTAATTTCTGTAAATTTCAAAACCTGGAAAAGATATGAAGTGAAATAAATGATTCAATCCGTAAAAAGACTAGAGAGAGAACTGGGTAACTCTAGCTCTGGCAACCTGACTTCAGTTCCAGGTAAAATATTAGCAAAACCTGAGAGGAGCACCTATTTTTAGATGGACAGGGCAGACAAACCTATTGGCTTAAAGCCATGAGGGATTTGTAAATCAGACAATGCCAAAGAAATCTGATAGGCTTTTTAATGTGGAATCTGAGTGGGTGTTGTGTTTTTTTGTTGTTGTTTTTTTGTTTTTCTAAAAGACCCGTGCCATATGGAAACAGCTTAAATAACGCCTAGACAAGAATTCAGTAAAGGGACTAGCGAGAACTTCACACGCATACTGTGTCCTTACAGAAAGTCCTTGTACTTCCTTAAATAGTCTCCTTTTACCTAGGTGCTCTCTTTACAATAAGACAAAATGGGTTTTACTCAAAATAATTCAGCAAATAAACACAGAGGCCACAGAGAAAGGATAGACAGCAGACTCTCCCACTCTCCCAGCATTTCTCTTTCTGTCTTACTCCTCTCTTACTTTCCCTCTCTCACACACTCTTGCATATAAACACATACCTTCATGCTTATCCTGACAGAAAAGTGTTAGTAGTTTTTTTTGAGATGCTGGCTGCAGGCTGTTGAGACCAGCTACAGTAAAGGTTGACATTTACAAGAACTCGGGATAAAGAGAAGCTCAGTGTTCAGAGTCTCAAGAGATGGAATCAATGTATAATTTACTAAGGCATTACACCCAGAGGATACAATGGTCATACCAAACTTTTTGTTAAGATAAACGCACAACATTACTGAAGTGACTCAGAATTAAGTCAGGACAGCCTCTGCTCTTCTCTGTATGGGAGGGGATCAGAGGGAAGCATTTCCTAGTAAAATCAGGCATTGTGTGCATGACTCTGCATATGCTTGGTCAGAGATAAGGTAAGTTTGGTTTCCTTTTCCTTTTGCATGGGTTTTGAGTTCAAAATGAGAAACAGACATGATTCTTCTTGTGTGGGATCAAAAGAAATTCTTCTTTCTTTCTTTTCCTAAGCCAATAAAGCAATGGAATGGCATGGTAATGCCTTCTCTCCCTCTCTCTCTCTTTTTTTGGAATTCATATTGGAAGTTATTAAAACCACTTTGATTTTTCTTGCAGTTCTAGAGGAGAATGCATTAGAAGCTGCATGCCAGGAAAATTCAATTGAAAAGGAATGCACTGGCCTCAGCTGCCACCATAGCTCACCCGTGGGCCTGCTAGTTTCCCCCACCCCACTCTCCTCAAACAAAGCTTTATCTGTGTGGTACAGCTTGGTGCCTCACACAAAGCCACGAGGACAGCAGGCCTCCAGGAGGTTACCCTTCTTTCTGAGGTGCTCTGCTTTGCTTTCTCTTTACAAGGTAATTACACCTGCATTATTGAGGTGCAAGACCTTTTAATAAGTATTTCTGAACAATTGAGTTTCTCGTATATCTGTGCTTTCTTTGACACAACTTATCTGCTCTAGTATTTTTGCCCAGAGAGAGTCTGAGAGCTTGATATATTTCTCTAGGATTTCTGGATACCTCTAAAGGCTAGACGGGTGAAACCACGGACAGAGTTACCGGAGAATGGCCATGCTGGTGTTACAGCGAGTATACTCATGTCTCCACGGGCATACACAGTCGATCCAGACAGAAAGGTTACTGAAATTCTAGGAAACCCCTTGAACTGTCATCATTGCTTATGAATTTGTATACAGAAATCTAATACATAGAGACTGTCTGATTAGAAATAATTCTGTGATTAATCTCTGCCTATCAATTTCTTTGCCCTTTATGAAAGAAGAAAAAAAAAATCACAGGAAAAGGTTCCAAAAATTACTCTGTCTGCCACAGAGAATCGAATCCCCACCAGCACCTGCAAAATGTATGCAGTGACTTATCACAGCAGTTGCTTCTGTGAACGCTGTAGAGAGCTGCAGAAAACCCGTGGGATGGGTCCTCTTGGGAGCTCTTCCATCTGGTTGCCTCATGTAACAGTTACTTTATTGCAGACAATCCTGTGCAAAATCAGCTTTAATGACTCTCTATAGGAACAACTATGCTGACTAGAGCAAACGTTTGCAGGATGGTGCCCTCTGTCTTGTATTTAATGCAGAACCACAGTGTGAGCAGCTGTCACAGCTGTAACAGATGTAATGGTACGTGAAGGAAAGTTCATGTCCTCTGCCCTGGTGTGAACATAAATTGCTTTCTTTGCTTAGCAGTTTTAGTGCAGGACTTGCAACATGGTAAAAATTGGAAGTGACAGTTCAGGCTAGAGGCTGTGGTGGACACTGAATAGTTCTTCCAGATGGAAACTTTATTCCAGAAACTGGTAGCGAAGCCAAAACAATAGTAAGCTGGCAAAAAAAAAGTGTAGCTTTTCCCTGTTCTAGGAAATCTTACAAGTACTCAGTTAAGATAACTGTGAGCCACACAGGTATATTGCATTTTACCTCTCCACCAAGGTTTGCTTAGTAATTTCTGAGCAGCAGACTCCTTCATTGTCGGTACATTGTCATTTGCAGAACCCAATGATGGAAATTAAATTGTCCAATTCAAGTAAGATCAAGTTGCTTTCTTAGCTGCAGCCTAGCAATACCTTCCCTAAATAACTAAGCCTTCATCCCAGACTGATTCCCAACCATCCTTAAGTAGTCAGAGCCCTGCCAGGCTTAAGAAAGCCTTCTCTTACATGTATCACACAGCTGAGTAGAGCAGGGCCTGAGTGTATTTTGAGCAAGGAACCACAATTATGTGAATATTCATTTCTCCAGCCTATGATCTGAGACCCAAATTGGTATGAAAGGTGTCTCACAAGACCTATGTTCATGTAATTACATCCTTACATCTGGTCCAAATAAAAATCCCTATATATGTGTACACATATTCCAGTGACTGCTTAAAAAAGCACCAATTAGTTTCTAGAGGTCTCCTCAGAATTATATTTCAGTTTTCTTGGGCTGGATTTCATTTCATTTCAAACAAGTCAGCTACACTAGTAACTAATTACAGTCTTTTCATATTTTTGGCACTTTTTCTCTAGTACCTAGAGAGGTTTCAATGGTTACTGACAGCTCCTGTCCAGCAATACTTTATTACTCCTATAACGTACTCATGACAGGAAATGCTACAAAATAAAGTTGTAAGAAAATAGACCTGAAAAAAATCTTAAAGGATGATTTCCTGCATCTCCTATGCTAAAGCAAGATCACCTACCCTAGTATTATTCCTATTATTTTCTTTCTAAACTGACCATAAAATCCTCCAATGGTGAAGAATGTATGCCCTCCTTGAAGATGTATTGCATTGCTTCATTGCCCTCACACTCCCACCATTTTTCTAATGTCTCAGTTAAATCTTCTGTGCTAACATACCTGGAAACATGGTGGTAAATTTTGATTTATAAGTGGCAGACATAACGGTTTCAGGGAAAACTTAAGGAGGAACTATGAAAGAAGGTGACTAATGCAATTTTTACTTCATCTCAGTATTTGTGAAATACCTTTATAACTAGAGAAAAGACCTGAAAACCTTCACAAAGGATTATTTTTAATGATTTAATTATGAGGTTTGAATAATCTCAATAAGTCGTGTTACACAAGGAAATAAAAAAGAAACTCATGAGTTTTCTTATATAAGTACCATCATCTGTTTTATTCCTGCAGGATTTTCAGCAGTTATTGTTATTACAGATGAGACCTTGGTACTCCTAATAACACCAAATGTTATTTTGGACATCCATTCACATAATACTTTTGTAAGAAAGAGCTATGCCAGATTACCAGTGGGATGTGATTTGATATGAGTTACTTATCAAGAACTGACATCAGTGTTTCTATTTTTATTGCTGAAAAATTTCTGCACAAAGCTATAAAACATTCATGTCTAGCAAGAGGAAACAGATGAGGTGTACCTTACACATAGATATGTGATGCAGTTACTGGAAAAGTAAAAAGCTGATATGTTAGCATTGCTAGTACACCGAGCACTTGTCGTGGATAAAAGACATGCTAAAACTTTGTCCATCCAATGTTGAACACAAACCGATACTATTGAAGGCTGGGCGACAGTGAGACTAGGGGTTTTGGGGAGAGCTGCAGAGAGCGAGCTTGAGCTAGTGTTGGAGGAAGGGGACTTGGAATGGAAATGTCAAAGCATGGGAGATGACCAGAGCAGAGGGGAAAGGACGGAGGGAAAGCTGTTAGGAGCAACATTAACAGTACAGTGAGCCAAGCATATGTTAGCCTAAGCTTCTTTATAGAAGTGCCATAGACATGAGCTCATGGACACAGTTATAACACTGCAAAAATTACTTTATACCAAAAAGAGAATCTTTCCTTGCCACAGATATTTGTGTTCCTGAACCTCCGAGCTAAATCTTTTGCAAAACAAAGGAGCACTGTTCGCATCCTATCCATCCTACCTACTGGAAATACATTAAAGCCAAGGTCACCAGACAATAGCTTGTAATGGAGCTCTCAGCTCACTACAAGCAGGAGTTGTCAAGTAGCTGGATGCCTTTTTCCTAAAGAGGAAAGTAGAGCAAGTCTTCAGTCCAGCTGAGTAAAAGAATCATTTAAAGCTAAAGCTTAAATTAGAAACAAAGAACATGAAAGAAAAGCTATTTGCCTCATTGTGACCTGACTTATGCTCAGTTACAAAGCAACTCATTCTGACGATCAAATAATTGTTAAGCTTTAAAAAAATGAAGCTTTAGCAAAAAGGATTTAAAGGGGGTTAGTGTTGAATTTTGCAGGCCTTGCCAAAGTGTAATCTGAAGTCTTACATTTTTGTTCCCATCTTTAGCATGCCATAGCTTGAATCATAAAGCCAGCATCTTGGCTGTGGGTCAAGATCAACTGAAGTCACATGCAGGATGAGGTGGTGAAGGTGACATTATTTCTCCTACCTGGCTCAGGGAAAAAAAGTGATAATCTCTGCAATCTGTGAATAATTTAGGCTCATAAATTTGTGACAAAGACTCTCGGGTCCAGTTTTCCACATCTAAATACTCTCTTTACTATCCAGAGTAAGAAAGTGCTAGACAAGACTGGATATAAATTCATCACTGACCTGGGACATACAGTGCTGTGCTCTTTGATCATATGATTGACAACTGGCAAGAGTCTGCATTGTTTCTCTGTTACCTAGTGAGTATATTTGTGAGGTATTAGGAGCATGACAAGTGTCAGTACGGGGCAAGAGAGGAAAAGGGTGAAAAACAAACAGCGATAAACACCCCTATCTAAAAGAGTGCTCCACAGTGAAATTAAGTGGAAGAGTGGCTCAAATGCAAACACCAATTTTTAATACCCCTCAAAATCTCATGGAGTACAAGGGAAGTGGGTCCAAAACAAGACTTCACGGCATGCTCATCTATAATTGGAGCAGCCTGAGCAACACTGCTTTTTGGAATCCGGAATGCTGATTTTGTGACTTCTAGGCCAAATAGTCGTAACCAGAGAATTAATTACCTTGGATCATTCAGATCATGATCTCAGCACTATATGAAGCCCTTGCACATCTCTTTATGAAATACGCTGCTGGAATAATCATAACTTCTCCAGAATTGGGAAGGAACTTCAACCCTCCTGCAATGCAGCTGCTACTAAATAGCACTGATGAAGAGGCTGTCCTTGCCATCAACAACTGCCAGCATTTCTTGCACCTTTCCCCAAGGTCTTGGCATGGGCCAGTGCTGGAAGGAAAAAACAGAAGCAGCCCAGACTAACAGTCTCTATGACACCCATCACAGGAGTTGGTTACAGCATGAAGAGGTCACAACTGCTGACATACAGAAAAAAACAACTGAAAAATAATGCTTGTGCCTGTGCAGCCCCAAACTGCAGTGTCTGACCCTGACAGGCTGCCCTGGGAGCCCTGTCGGTGCTGCTGGGGACCTCAGCATCCTGGGGAGACATGAAACACAACTGGATATTTACCATCTCATCTCTTTCCCAAAACATGACCTGAACTAATATCTTGGTGCCTCCAAAACACTTAATTAACCGGAGCAAACTCCTACTCCTATTTTAGCGTCTGAACAAAAGTCATCAGAAGACATCTGGGGGTTCAGCTCACCACATCCCTGACACAGAGCATCTCAGTGCAGCCTGGGCCTTTTCCCCTCTCAGACACCTTCCTGCCTACAAACCTGGTGCTGGATGAGCCCTCTCCCAGTGGAGGAGGGCAACCAGAGTCTCTCTGGGGCAATGCAGGATCTAGGGGCAGAACAGTAAAGTGATCATTACTTAAATACTCCTTGGGAATAAAAGTAAACCTGGCAGCTTCTTCACATGTGGGCATTGTGCCCAACTGTAAGCAAATTACTATGTCTCTGCAGTCACTCACACCTCTCACTACCTTGAAATTAAAAATTGATCCTGTCAACCAGGCATAAATCATATCAAAATCTTAAATAGATTTGTTTTCAAAAGGCAATGTGATATAAAAAATATTTTTATGACATACAGTTCACCTGTCTGCTTCATTCCTTACAGTTAATCAAACCTCAACAATCATATATCATATTAAAGGAGTAAAAGTAGTCTTCAGAGTCCATACTTTTATTTCTTTCTGTTTCAATCTATACAGCAAATTAAAATATTTACTATATAAGTGCCTGTTTGTGTACATAAACTTCTGTAGGCATACACGTTCTGCATTCTTCATTATTATTATATAAATGATACAAGCCTACAAAAACTGGAAACCCAAAACCGTAGATGATTAAGATATGTATAAATATATATATATATTCCCCTAAATGTTTAGAACTCTACAGCTTTGCAATAAATGGCATGTTTTGCTGTGTAATGACATAACTTGCATATTTCTTGAGCTCCTAACTAGCTGATCTACATTTAACTGATTCCATGGGTATCTTCTGTACCAGGGCGTGCCCGGAAGGATTCACATGAGTTTTATGCAATAAAAATTAAGACTTGCAGACCAATATCCCTGTATGATGAGCTTAATCTACCTTCTCAGGAAGTACTGCAGCATTCCAGGCCTCTGAATAGCTTTGAACAGCTGTTGTTAAAAAAATAACTATGACACAATAGCACAAAGACTTACATCCAGACCCAGTAAAGGTAGTTCAAAGTCTTGGCGGACTGAGAATCTAAAATGAGGACTCCTGTACTTCCAAATTGCTGTAATCCAAGACTCAGGTTGAGAAAATCAAGTCATTTCTTTGTCCCCCAAAACACATCTTTAAATGGTTTCATGCCTAAGAAACTAAGAAAGGGAGATTTTTGCCATTGGAAAATAGGAAATTCAACTTTCTCATGGTGTTTCTTATTTCCAGTCTTGAAATATCATTAAATATAAGAGCTGTAGGTAACTGTGATCACTTTCAAAGGTGTTCATCTTTCAAGAGGGCTAGTTGTTCATTTTTCTTTCAATTAAAATGAATGGAGAGCTTTGCATGCAACACCTCTCACACCTAATGTTGGAGAGTCAGGTTGCACGGGTATTTGATTTCCAGCCCAGCAAAGGGTGGCAAAAGTCTTAATCTCAACAAAAGGGAAGATTGATGTGGGTTTCCTGGAACACCTGCTGCTGAAGCCATTAATGTTTGGGGCACCGTCCTTCCTACACTGACGTCGGCATGAACCGTCCTCTTGCTTTTCGCAGAAAGAAGATCAGGCCCTTACTGAACAAGATTAATAGTAGCAAGCCTGCCATTGATTATATGCTGCTGTCCTCACCATGTCAGAGGGCAAGCCAAGGGGTGAATTACAGCTACCCAGGGACTCCAAAACATGAGAAGAAATCAAACTGATGGATGCACACTGGAAATTAAACCATGCTGTATCTGAGTGAAATCGATTTAGAAAGCAGAAAGGCTTACGTTTCCTGTTACTTACAGCCTGCAACAGCCCAAATCCTGCAGAGCTTTTTCTTTAGAGCTTCTCCTTGGTTATTGCACATAAGGAGGTTCTTACACTACTCACAACTATACTCCTGTAATGCTTATTCTAGAGCAAGTGTGGATTTGTCAGAGACCTAAGAGGAAGAAGAATTCTCAAGAGGAGAAGATAATATTAGTATGACAACAATCTGCAATGGAAGGGGAGTGGGATGCTTAGCATAACAAGGTGGACAAGAAGGGACCTCACAGACAAGGACATGACCAGACAGCACCTAACTGAGGTGAGCAGAGCAGGGTTGGTGGCAGTAACTAGGTCAGACAGTTCAGTGATGGCCAGACATGTTCATAGAGATGAGGAAGGTCTGAAGTCACATCAAGAAATCAGTCTGTGGATTAGGGTGAGCATCTGGATCAGCAAGGTACAAGGCCAGGCAGGGCATGACTGTAGCACAGCTCAGGCAGAACCTGGGAGTTTGGTGCTCAGCTTAAATGCAACTCCCAGATAAAGAGGGGAGCACCTGCTGAGACTTCATTCAGCATCTTCTCAAAACACTCTCGTGGTCTTTTCACAGGACGTGGCATAACCTTTCAGTGACACCAAGTGAAAACTACAGTTTTTCTGCAGGACTGCTCTTAGTGATAAGCTTAGACCTTCCAAGGCCTTTTGAAATGTTTAATCCTGATTCTCATTTGGTTTAAATACTGTGGACTGTTGAACCACTGTAAGGAGCAATTAGTATCTTCTACTGGCCATTCACCATCTCACAGTTGTATCTTTCTGCTTTTGTCTCTGGCTGCAAGCAGCTAACCCATTGTGGCAGACGGGTTTATCTCCACTGTGAAGCACATTGCTGTTTGTACAGGAGATGGAGTTTGCCTTACTACTCTGCAACTCTCCAAATGCGCTACTTTTCCAACCACCCCAACTCTACCAGAGTCTGGGTGTTTTTTGAAAAGATTTTAGCCTCAACATTGTTGGGTCCAGACTGGAAACCTAAAATCAAGGGGCTTAAAAACTGGAAGACAAATCAAATAATTCAAATATTATTATTTTTAAGGTGTTCTCAAGGTTTTTAAGCCATCTCCTGTGTTTTCTGGATCTCAGCAAGACTAACAGGCTTAGCCAAATCTGTAAGAAATGTCTTCTAATTGTGGTTGAATTCTGCTCTCATGAGGCAAAGAAGTCAGCCTAGACCTTTGGGCCAGTACAAGCTGATAGTATTCCACATAGATTTGCTGAGTTTTCTTTTTGCCCGGAGGAAAAATATTACATGGCTTCACCAGCATTCTGCTTGGATATCATATCATAATGATTAGCTACATTCCACTTTAAACTGTCATTAATATTCCCCATATGTAATTAATGCCTCTAAATCTACAACGAGATATCATGACAAACTACCAGCTGTCTTTCTTTTTATTTCATTGTGGTTCTTGAACCCTTGGATTAGGTTATGTGTTTCTGGAATGTCAAATAAGGAATTTACTTTTCCATCCATCAGTTTACACTCTGCATGCAGTTTGATGGCATCTTGCTAATACAGCCTGGTTGCACTGTAATTCACCTTATAATCCATTGTATCAACACTGACTGTTCAATGTGCAACTTCCTAACAAGGTGGCTGGTGTTTCTTAGGCGCTATAGTGCTTTGGGAGAGTGGCATTTTAAGATGTTCCCCCTACACCCAGGCTGTCTGACTTGAAGCTCCCTGCTGTCATAATTGGACATGTGGAAATATCTTCCTTTATCAGAAAAAGCAGAAGAAATGCTGCTTTGGCAAAAAGTGCCCATCTGCTCCAGAACTTCCCTTCTTCTCTAGTGCATCCAGCAACTCAAATCTGGGGTGTGTTGTTGAGTAATATGAAAAAAATTATACTGCCTCCAGCTGTGCCAGTGGAGGGCTGCTTACTGTCTCTTTTGGGCACTTTTAACAAATGCATTGGATTCTGCTAATTATTTTACTTATCTCTTCTGATGCTTCAGGAACACCAGAAAGCTGGACCAGGACAAATCGAGCCTGGCTGTTGGCTGCAAGATGGGCCCAAGGTCTTGGCATTCTCCTTCCTGCCTGATCGCTCACCTGCCACAAGCCCACAGACATCTGACCTTACCTCAAGTATGCTCTTCTAACACTACATATATAGTGGGGATAATGGTGTTTTTTCAGAGCACTGTGAAATCTCCTGGTGAAAGTGGTATGATAAGCGACATGATAAAACTACCATATGTAAGATAGTAACTGTAGCGGTGGCGAGGCACTTTACTCCAGTTTTAAAGATCTAGGCCTCTTTTGAGTAAACCAATGGTAAGTTCATAGGTAACTCTGACAGTTTTTGGTCCAAAACACACCACAGGAAATTGACAGTATGCCTCCATGTAAAACAGATAGAAGTTAGATAAAATACATCAGTGGCAGGTTTCAGCAGAATTCCTTACTCAGGTAGGTAGTGACTGCATGTGAAGTGCCACTTGCAGGCCAGTTGGTAACCCAGAGGCACTTCTGGTGGGCATAAAACAAACAAACAAAAAACAACAAAAAAACACCAAGAAAATGCTATATTTGGGCAAGCGCCCTCTGCTGTCACTGTCAAGTGATTTTGTTCATGGTGCACTGACTTCAGTTTTCCAACTTTTCTGTAGAATATGAGTCCTTAATTGCATTGTCTAACAGAGTATTATTACAGGAAATATTTCAGTCTGAAATACAGCATCTTTGTAAACCTGACTGAAAGCAGAACTGAAAGCCACTGTACAAAAAGAGATTAAAAAAATACAAATTGTGTTTTATGGTCTTAGTGTCCCTCCAGTCCCACAACTGAATCTGTTCATGCAGACAGCAGCAGGAACATGCAAAGCCATTACCCTCAGTTTGTGCACAGATGCAGGAGTCTGCTCCTGTGGTTTAGAGAGAGTCTGAGAGTTTGTCTTGACTTTGCTTGTAAAAGAATGTTTTTTAAACTAGGAAACCGTAAGAATTGCCAATGTCAACAAAACCTAACTAGCGAAGAGCCTGAACAACCAAGTTGATCTCAAGTGTTATCCCGATACATCAGTGTGTTTGCAGTCGTTCTTCTATTTGGTTGTTTTTGGTTGTTTAGATGTTGTCAAGAATGCAGGGGCAGCTCTCATTAACCAAAAAAAAAAGGTTAATAGATTTATGTTTGGTAGCCAGGACACTTTTTTTTTTTTTTTTTAAAACAATCCATGAGGCAGTTTCTTGTAAAAAAGCCCATCACTGTTTGTAGTATTTTCCATTCTTTTCATACCCACCTGGCAATGTACTAACGGAAAACCAGTGCATGCAGCTGTATGATGCGATAGGAGAATATCTCAGCTTGTAAAGGTAGGAATTGGTAACCCAGTGCATCCACCTATGCTTGGTGCAGTGGGAAAGTGTGATCCATTTGCCACCAGAACACACATCTGGTAAGCATCTGAAAGGGCGGAGGTAAGTACTTGATGCATGCCCAAAGTGCTACCAGAGGGAAAAGTTTCACTGAAATCAACTTTGAATTAAAGCAGATCAAATCAAATCAAACCAAAACCTTTCTCAGCTGGAAGCTAAGAACCCCTCCTGCCTTTGTCTGCTGAAAAGGATATATGGCATAGTAAGAGCAAGATGGAGTAAATATAGTATGTAACAATAATAGTCTGGTTCTGTATCCTTCACAGAGTCTGTAAGGCTAGCAATTGCAATTCCTACTCACAGGAATTCAGAAGCCTAAATCTGAAAAAAATAGCTTTGTTTATTCTTTTATTCTTCATGTATTCTTCACGTGCAGGGAAGACCAAATGACCACGAGGACTGCAAGCACCGCAAGTTCAGTGTGAAAAGCTGTGTGTTGGTGCCATCTGCTGGGCCTAGAGCCACCCCCACGCCAAAGAGGCAAAGCTCTTCCGGACAGGGCGGGACCCCACCTAACACCGTCCTGGCTCGTAGCATAGGGACCTTCCATCAGGGAACAAGGCTGAAGCTACAGCAAATAAAAAAGAAAAGACACCCTACCTGTGATATGCTTCCTCCATAGGTAGGCTCGCTGAAGCGAACAAGAAACGTGTGCCAGAGAGAGGCAGTGGCCCAGAATGAGGGGATGAGCAAGATGATCGTCCAAATGCTTAGTCACACCTGCGTGAGAGGATTTCTGCCATCCCTTAAAGAGGCATAGTTTGCTCTGGCAGGCTCATGTCCTCAGTAAGTGCTTGAAGCATCAGGAGGCACACACATTACTTCATTACAAGGCACCTAGCTCTGCCTGGGACAGCCTTGAGAGTGGGAGACAGGAGGAGCACAGCTTCTTTCTTAGGCCCTATTCCAGGCCTTAGGCCCCATTCCAGGCTCTTCTGAATCAAGGAAACCTCTTCAAGATGCAGTGTCTAAATCAGAGGTGTGTGCATAAATTAGGCAGGTGGGTGGTCAGAGAGTCTGCCTTCTGGCCCAGTTTGCCTGCTGGGGTGAGGAGGAAGGAGCCAAGAGCAAGATAAAAATGAAGTCAAGAATGGCAGCAATCTGCCAGTTATCAGGAGTTACACATCTGGGATAAAGCTGCTGTTTCAGGAGCTGCTACTTTTGTTTCCTTTGGGTGCTTGGCACCATCACATCTCGTGTCCAAGTCTTTGCAGACAGGAAGGCGGGGATGGATGCAGAGGCTGAGGATGAGGATGGGAGGACAGTGCTGGAGGGTAAGAAATGCACGGGGTGTTGTCTTTTCCGGCATCAAAGTGACTTACCTGGCTACAAGCACCCATCCTGGTTCTGCTTAGATCTCTGTGTGTAACCTTGGATTTATTCCATGGGGTTACATGACAGACTCGTGCAAATATTGAGACTAGTAGCAATCCAATTTCCTACATTCAATCTTGTGTCTTGTGATATGGCTATGACTTCGCCACCCAGCCATCTCAGCCCTCCATTTTAATGGTAGATGTATCATCCCCAGGTAGATTTATGCACCACCAATTGTGTATTTAACTCCTGGATAACACCATTACTATACATCTCAGAAATGGATATGGCTTTGGTTTGAAGATTTAAAAAAAAAAATTATTTCAAGATTTTCTCAACAAAGAATCCACCACTTCCTTTGGTGTGTTGTTTTGGTAGTTAAACACTCAGAAATAGATACACCTTACTTCAGACTTCAGTAAGTCTTAGCAATATGAAATTTAAAAAAACAAGTGCTGGATTCTGTACCTAGGAAGGGGCAACCCTAGCTATACATATAGACTGGAGAACAAGAGGCTGGAGATCAGCCCTGCAGTAAAGGGATCTTGGGGTTTTGGTCAACAGCAAGCTGAACATGAGTCAGCAGTGTGCCCTGGCAGCCAAAAGGGCCAACCGTACCCTGGGGTGCATCAGGCATGGCATTGCTAGCTGGTTGAGGGAAGTGATTGTCCTGCTCTGCTATGCACTGGTGTGGTCTCACCTCGAGTACTGTGGGCAGTTTGGGGCGCCACAGTGTAAGAAAGATATAAAACTGTTAGAGAGATGTCTATGGAGATGTTGAATGGTCTGGAGGGCAAGATGTATGAGGAGCAGTTGAAGTCACTTGGTTTGTTCAGCCTGGAGCAGACTGAGGGGAGGCCTCATGGCGGCCTGCAGCTTCCTCACAAGGGGAGTGGAGGGGCAGGCGCCGAGCTCTGCTATCTGGGGACAGCGACAGGACCTGAGGGAACGGCATGGAGCTGGGACAGGGGAGGGTCAGGCTGGGTGTTAGAAAAAGATTCTGCACCCAGAAGGTGGTCGGGCCCTGGGACAGGCTCCCCAGGGCAATGATCACAGCATCGAGCCTGCCGCAGTTCAAGAAGCATTTGGACAATGCTCTCAGATGCATGGTCTGATTTTTTGTGTGGTCCTTTGGGGACCCAGGAGTTGGACTCAATGATCCTTGTGAGGCCCTTCAACTCGGGATAGACTATGATTCTATATGGTCTTATTATGCTTTTGCTTATGATTTAACCTGGTTTTGCTAGTTTAAAGACTTGCTAACAGACAAGAATATTTTCTGTATGTGAGCCCGATGTTGGTTTATTGTACAGTTAAATATCCTGCTGTAAAGCCACAGAACTACTGTAGGAACTTCCGAAATCTCTCCAGGTACTTAATTTGGGGAGGTACTTATATTTATATATATATATATATTTTTCAAATAAATCTTTTTCTAACACTGCCAGTCCACATGGTTATTCCTGGGACAGAAATCAGTCCTCTCCATTGTGTGCACTGTAGCCTTTATCTTTCTTCCCTTCCAATAGTATCCACATATCTAAGCTCTTTAGTTCCTACCTACCACATATCTGCAATCACAAGCTGAGAAAGGCAGACCCTGACATTCCCGTGTTTTTATTTTTTATTTATTTTTATTTATTTTTATTTATTTTTATTTATTTTTATTTTTTTGATTCTCCCATTAGGTTTCTGGCTCGTACTGTTCTCTTTCCTCAGCTTTACTTAACTCCAAGTTCCCTTTCTTTCTGTCCACTGATACCATGATTCCCTCATTTCTTCTCTGCCTGAACTTCCCTCCAGTTCTTCTTACCCCTGCACTCTTTTCCAGTTCTGTACTGCTCTCCCAGCTACAGCTGTAACTTCTCATCTGGTTACCAGTTTTATAGCAAGCAAATGTTAATGTTTATATACAGGTTAGAAAGGTAACACAGAATCTGAACAGGTATTTATTTCCTTAACAAGTAGATGAGGCTGAGGAAAGTGAAACTAAACATACTGATAAAGTAAACATTTTACACAAAGCAAACTCTTATCCTGGTGTGTGTTACCAGCCTTATGCAGTCAGTGTGCAATGAGTGACAGATGTGAAGTAACCAAAATGTGCAGTTTCTTGTCAAATTTATGTACATAATGATTATTTGAGAAGTCATAGTTAGGTACATGCTCACACAGTGAAGGCTTCCCAACATAAATTTCTCAGTCCTTTAAAAGAGTAAAAATCCTAGCACATTCAGTGCTACAGCATGTTCAAGGCTTAATTCTATAAAACCAGAGACATCTTTTATCTATTTTGTAGAAAATTTACATGTTATGAAATACTATACTTGAAGTATTACCAACACAGTTATGACCTTATTTTGGTAGATGTTCACTGACATAAAATCTAGGCCTGTTTTTAGTGCTGTTTAACAAACCTCAGATTTCTGAGAGTACACATCTTTCATCTTAACAAAGTATTGAATTCAGGCTTACAAAACTTGAATTTTGCTTGAGTGGAGTGTGTTGTATTGTGTCTGTTACATAAAATAATTTCCCTATAGAAGTAAGCAGGATTTAGAACAGGGGGTAACAATCAAAATCTGTGAATTTCACGAAACATATCAGGACACCATTTGTATCTCTCTACAGCAATCAGCTTTGCCTTTATTTCTACCTGGACCTGAAGTCACTTGAAGCAAAATGCAGAACATGGAACTGAATGCAGTCAAATGGAAGCATTTTGGCACAACATCCAATTCATATGATGATACAAGCTGATCAAGGAACAGAAGTATCAGAAAATGTAGACTTACAGGTATCATCTTGGCATAAGGGGATAGTACTCTCTTTTTACCTAAATTTACTCCTTCTTCCTATGAAGAGAGTGTAAAATCAGAGCCTCTCAGCAACATTACCATCTAGAAAAAGAGCTGGGGAAGTGAAACTGATCTTCTATATATAAAGTTATAACTCCAAAAGAGGTTATAAATAACAAAGCTGTCTTTGTCAGCTGAGTACAGAACTGATGGATGAAAGTGCAGCTTCACATATTAGTGAGGGCAGAACTGTAAATAACTTCATAAAAAGCATAATCCTTTAGTAACCCTGTCATGGTATGGTGAGTTTCCCAAAGAATCCACTGCCAACAGTGAAATGTACACCTGGCTATCCTAATACCATATGTTAGGATCTATGCTAAAATATGTTAATATAAGCGATTAAGGATTAACAACTTGGCCAACAGGTGCACCTTCATGTGGACTCTATAGTTCAGCCAGGCATTTACTCAGAAATCAGCTCTTAATAAAGAGCACTGATGAAAAAGCAGACAGTAACTTCATGCAGTTGGCAAATCTCTCCCCTTTATAATTCACGTGCATCCAACTGATAGGGAGCATGTGCTCTATGGTACAACCGCACCTAACTTCTGATTGGAAATGATGAGGATATACACAGAGCTTCTAATGAAGGCAGCGAGTGTTATCAGAATGGGATTTTTGATCCAGACAGCAGACAAAAGTCTTGATCCCCATTCTGGATATACGAGCTTGAATCTGAAGCATTCCTTTCATTAATGTCAGGACAGAAGCTAGTCTACAGCTGCTGTTTTTCTTCAATATTCAATGGCTCTTTATCAGTACCTTCAAAAGGAACAAAACTAGGTAAAGATAATTTTTAAAACCCTCCTCTTCATTTGTTTGTATGATATCATATAGGAAAAGCTATGTGCAGAGAAGAGTTCCTGTGCTGGAAAGTATTGCAAGCTAACAAAGACCTGGTTATATGAGAGAGATGTCTAGCTGTTAGCATGCTGTAATGCATAACCATTGTTATACATGTAACTGTTGTAGTTAATCCAGTCATCTGCACACTGATATTCTTGATTAGGCTGAATGTATGGATGATAAACAGTTTCTTTTCCCAAGAAATAGGCTGGAGCAAGCCTCTGTAAAACAACAGCACTGAACTGGTATGTCAGCTTCCTTCGAATTTTGATTATTTCACCTGTTCTTCCATAATTCCTCAGTGCTCTGGCCATTTTCTGATATGTCATGATCTTGCGGTTTCCCTTCCTTTCTCCCCACAACTCTGCAAGTTTCTCCTTGTTTTTGGAGACAAACTGGAAGACACCGTTGGGCTTATCCACCCACTGAATGCAGTTTGCCATAGCTGGATCATACAGAGACTCGTGGAGGTACTCAAACAGACGGAGTTTTTTTCTACCTATTAAGAAATAAAATACAAAAGGTCAGAATAGAACTTATGCTGGTTTTAAAAGATGAGCAGTTGTCTTTTTTCCTGGAAAGGATCTTAAGGAAAAAAAGCTTATGTAAACCTAATATCCTGTTTGAAATTAAAAGATCAATATAAACTATTCAACAGAAGACTACCAGTAGCAAATGGGATGATAGTTCTGAAACAACGTACAGATCTGTGGTGACAGGAAGGGATTTGGTCATTAGAGTTTTAAGAGCAGGTTATTAGTGGATCATGACAAATATGTGTTGACTTTGCCGTGTGTTAGGACTGAGGAGCCACTTTTAGCAATCTTAAGACACCTGCTGTGCAGGGAATCACGTCCTCAGGCAGTGCTGGAAAGAGACCGTGAAGAGCCAATCTGAATGCTTTTTAATAAATGTTTACCCCGCTTAATCAAAACTCAAATATTTTGAGATGAATTGATTTTTTCAGATTCGTTTCAGGACTGTTTTGGGGATGCAAGGTAGTCTCTGATATAAGAAAGAGGGAGTGAATGCTCAGGAAGAGCAAGCTAGTTTTGAATTGTAAACCTCACCTAGTCACTAAGGAGCTAGACCTTCTCATACACTGTATTTTTCTAAACACATGCAGAAATGACAAATTGCATCCAATGCAGAATAAAGGAAGCTCAGTGAGCAGTATTTGTCAGTCAAGTAAGTTCTTCTCCCCACAGGTTCAGCTCTCACACTCAAGTGTACTCGTGAGATTTCTTAGTTTCACTTAGGTCTTGTGGGTCCCTCTCTCTGAAGTGCTCCCAGTTCCCTTCACAGAGCAAAGGGTGACCAAGAAGCTGCCATAAGGAGGAAGAGTTGAAGATTATGAGACAAAGAGGAACATTTTGCAGGAAGAAGAGTCTATGCAGAAGAACGGCTTCCACTTTAACCAAAGTGGATACAAGCAGCTGCACCTAAAGTTCATAAAGTCTTGTCTTGCATGGCTATTTTAAAACAGGGGCTGGGGAAAAGCGGCAGTAGCTAAGGAACACTGAGGTCAAGCCAAAACATCTGTTAGGGATGACAGTAACTCTGCATCTGGTGATAAGGAAATAGGAGAGAAGTGACAGCCAGACTAGGAAGAAGAAGATCCTGAAATCAGAGGTACTTTCCAAAAAAATAATAAAGTTTCAGGATCTAAATAAAAATTGGCCTGTGGCTAGAAGCACATATTCTACTAGAAATACCTGTAATACTTTCAAAATGAAAAGCTTAAAAGAAACATGAAGGAGACTGTCTGGTCACAGTAAGCAATTCTGAATAATAGAAGGTGACATTCTTAAGTCCCCTCCAACCAGAATCATCCCATAATCCTATGAACCAATGCTAGAATGAATAAGACCTGGGGGACATTTGGATGTCTCTGCTGTTCATCGGAGCCTCATGCTACTGCAGACTGAGTTTCTGCAGGAAAACAATAGTGTAGCCACTTCTCTACCAGCATCTCAGAGGTCATGCTGTCCAGCCTCTTAGTTCTGCTGTCTAGACTTCTCCAGCTGATGCATTGGTTTGAGAGGGCATATGGGCTTATATGTGCTAATGAAGCTATGTTTCTAGATTCCAGCTATTATTTCCAAAGCCCTACAGCAAGTGGACACACCTATTTGAGGTGGGGTTAGTGCATGGATCTTTGCACTGCATAGCATTGCATAAGCCAGCAGTGTTCATTACCTGCCTTTAAACCACTGCACAACATCAGTCCAAGCCAGCTGCCTGGTTTCTGCAGGTTGCTTATGTAGTCACTGGAGAGAGGAAGCTCCTCCAGAAGGTGTTTCAGAGCATCTGCATTAGGTTTCTGCACTAAATTGGCCTGAAGCAGCCTAATTCTGTCTGTGTATGTCTCTTGAAATACATCTCTTGATGGTCTCCACTTACTGAGCTTTCATTCTTATCAAGGACTGGCCTTGAAATGCATGAGTTGGACTCCTTTCGGAAGAAACCAAACTCAGAGATGCTTTCCAGAAGCATATTTAATTCACTGCAGATTTCAGAACTTGTGGCCATCCTAGAGATAGCCCTAACCCCCATGAAACACTTTAAACACAGACTTTGCATCCTCAATGCTAATTGTTTCATTTACAGATCTGTTCCTAAAGGGTAACGCTACATGCTAGCGTACAGATAACCTCTCATGCACAAATAAGAGGACAAGAGGACTAAATTTATCTAGGTATAGGGGAAATAGTTCCCCAAATCATAGTTTCTGGCTGGATATTGTCATGGAGACAAAAAGAAAAAAAAAAAAGAAAGAAAAAAAAAAGGAAAAAAAACCATAAGAATAGGCAGCCATTCTGAAATGCTGTGCAGTATAGCCTTCTGGAAAAGATGACTGATAATAATGTAAAAGGAAGATGAATTAGGAAATTAAGTTTAACAGAGCAGTAACAACTGAAGGTGGCTTCAGCTAACAACATGTAAAATTGGGTAAGACTTAGAAAAGTAACATTTTTTGATTGGCGTATTTGCATTCGTAGCAGTGAATTTCAAGAGTTAGAAGTACAGAACTTAAAAGGAGAGGTTAATCTTCCCATCGTCCCACGGAACTTGTAGTAGTCATAGTATCTGAGCTATTAAGCAACAGAAACCACAGTGTTCAGCATCAATGGTAAGGGATGATACAAAAACTGACACCGTGTGGTTAACATTGAGAGAAGGGGATTTCAAAAAGCAATAAAATCAGGAAGCTACTCAAAAAGACCTCACAGTCAGAAGTAGGTACAACACTCAGAGTGGAAGCTGTGGAAATCTCATCTAGCAGAGTCATACAAAGGATGCCGAGTCCCAGATGAAAACCAAAGAATGAATGCAACAACTGAAGTACAGTGATGGCCAATGACACCTGACCTACTCTCGGCAAAACAGATATCCACTCAAGTAAAGTCAACCAAAAGGAGCATAAAAACAGCTGTCAAAGTATCCACTGGAAATGACAAAAGCTAAGAAGTAATTTGAACAGTAAACAGAGAAAGGCATAAAATCTAGTACAAACATACTAACATGTGGAAAACCTTCAAGAAAACCACTGCTTTGACCAAAAGAAATAAAATGAATTATTAAAGTGGATAAAGATGTTATTGTAATTCTTTGCATCAGACTTCAACCCAGATGATTTGGAGTGAATCCAACTCTGGTTTGTTTCTCCATGTAATAAACAAGAGGAGAGAATGAGAAGTTAGCAGATATATCTTACTGTATGAGATTTAGCAGATAGGAACTGAACACTAGCAGTTGTATTCTAGTTACTGTTAAAAATTGACTTATTTTTTCTTGTTAAAAGTAAAAAAAAAAAAAAAAGGATACAGAGAAAGCACAATTCACCAAAGGAGTTTTAAATTAACGCAATGCACTTGTCAAGATATATTCTTTCTACACACCTTTCCCTGCTTTTGGCTGGCCACCAGCAGCATGCATCACTTGGCTTTCTGGAGTATTCTGCAGCATATGGTAGACAGTCTCATCTGCATAAAAATCCCCTGAACTGTTCTTCAAGATTTAAGACAATGAAGAGTTAGCAATAGTGTACAATCTCTGAGGAAAAAGAAACTTGTAATAATTATTTGCCTGAAGCCTGAAGACATGCAATCTTTGATCACCTGACCCACAGAAGACTTTTCGCACCCACAAAGGCCTGCAGTGCACATTATCAGTAAAGAGCACCACCAGCATGTCCAATGGGAATGATGGCCCATAAGGGGAGAAGTTAAGAGGGATAACAGAGTAATTGCCTCACTCCGCACGCTTCAACCTTTCTGCTGGAGGAGCTGTGAACTCCTTTTCCAGAGTTAATACAAGACAAGGGCCACTTGGGCTGTGCCTCTCAACAGACTTTGTAGTTCTTGTGTTACGTTCTCACTAATCTGCTGGCTGAAAATGGGCTTTTGTGGAATTTGTTTACCTGAAATTCTCTCCCCTGCACTACCCATTTTCCATCACTCCTGCAGGCCACACTTCCAGTGCTTTTAAGAATGAAGATGGGCTTTGCAGGCTGAAGCTGAGCTCTATGTGCAAACCATGCTGGTCTTTCCAGTCAACTTAAAGCAGACCACTGGAGAAGAAATCAAAGGCATGGTTCTTACTCACAGGGGCAGAAGCTGTGTAGGGGCTGGAATTTATTGTTCTCTGCCTCTTCTGTGTAATATTCTTCTTCTCTGGGTAACAGAGAGAAGACCTTTTCCCTGCTGTACTAGTAGGTTTTTTTGTTAGTTGTCATTTTATGTGATGAACCACAGAATAGCACCAAACAGCTAAGATGATTCCTGAAAAGAGCCTATTAAATATGTTTTGCAAATATTTCCCAGTGCAGTTTTATCTGAATTATGCCTGGCCAGACTAAATTTGTGTTAGAGTTAGCATAATGATTTCTACGAGAAATCATAGATGCTCAGCTAATTTTCCACTTATGTCTGTAGTAATCAGTTCACTTACTATCGTATTTCTCCAACTATATCCTGGGTCTTCTGTAGGTGGTGCTGCAGAGTAGCTGGGACTTGCTCGGAGGTGAGAGTGATGGTTGATCAGAGTCAGGCAATTTTTATAACCTGAGAATTATGAGGAAGGAGCAAAAACTTTGTGAGTAAAAGGGAGAGAAGAAGGCGAGAACAAAAACAAGAACAGCAGCAGCAAACAAACTAACATGCTACTGGGCCTATCAAAATGCATTTATCCTGTTGCTACTGTCTAAATAATAAACTCTCCAGAGCCAGGATGTTTATCCAATACATAACCAGGAGGTTATCCAATATAATTTGCACAGAGGTATGTATAGTGGTACTGCTAACCATGCCCTAGGCTGGTTTTTCTTACCTTCATTATGTAAAGAAATATTTGTTAAGATAAAATTTCAGTTATTTCATAGTATCGTGAAATAGTTTGGTAAACAGAAAAAGGGAGAGCCAAACAGATCACCAAGCTTAGGGAATGGGAGAATTATTGAAGACTATAATACATGTATTAGAAAGAAAAAGGGAATGTCATGCAATTCTTCAGCAGGTCGTTAGTACAATGCAAGTAAGAGTCTAGACTTGTGAATGAAGTGAAGGAGAGGAGCTGGTAAACATGATTCTGGGCAATACTGTCTCAGCTGTCCAAAAACATGATTACTTCAAATCAGCTACAGGGAAAAAAAATCTCAGAGTACCTGCAGTGCCTGAAAGAACAACACAGAAGGAGCCCAAGACCTCAGGATGTTTAAAAGAAGCAGAAAAGGATATTGGACCAAGGCACTTGGAAGACATTATTCACTGTGGGTGGTCAGAAGAAGATTTTGGAGGGCACTTCTGTTGCAAGTGGAAATGTGTGTGAGCAATGGGACATAACTACACACTGAGTTGCAAGTGTTTAAACATCTCTTTGTTGGCCCTGACAACAGATACAAGCCAGAACATTGCAAGAAGTTATATATACAGGATCCTTCAGTGTGTAAATTACCACTGCAGTGGGGCCAAAAACTTGTTTACAACAGCTGAAGATGTGGCCTGGTTGCTCATATTTGCATTTCAGTATATCATAGATAAATATGTAAATAAACTTCCTTGTATGAAACACATTCACACAGAAGACAGTAGGCATATTCTTCTGGACTTAGAGGGTTTGTGATGTAGCCTGTTACTTTGCTTTCCTCCCAATTCTATTCACGATATGAAAACACCAAACACAGATAGACTTCAAGTTTTACAGCATTTTAATTGCCAGTCTTGCCTGAACTGGAACCATATACAGCTTTCATATACTTTAAGTTTCGTAAAGTAAAAATCTTAGTCTAGAAGTCAATAAAATAATTTTTCTTCTAATTACCCAAACTCAACTAACATTTCTGCCTAAAAATGTTTAAGTTGTATTTTAATGTAAAAAAAAAAAAAAAGAGTAATTGTGGACGTAATTGTGGAAGTGAATTTTGTATGTTGAATTCTTTGTCTTTTTTATTAATACTATTCTTTGCACTGGAATTTGTTGCTATATGAGTTTATTTACAGCAATTTACAGCATAACAGAAGGGCATTTTTTCAATTAAAACTTTAAAACTGGAAAATGGCTGTGGCACTGTGGCCTTATATCTTTTGGTTATAGGAAACCTGAACTCAATACACCTGGGGAAGGGAAAGGGGGAGCTGTCCAACAACTTCCCTGTACTGTGACTTGGAAGATGCACGCCACGGTGGGAGGGACAGAAACCCTCCAAACATTCTTCCCCTTTTTCTTCAATGTACCCCTGAGCTGTGCATTAATCCACCTCTGGGAAATTCCTCTCCCACCTACGTGTTTTAAGACATACTTTCCTGTAAAAATATAAAGCCGTAGTGAAAGGAATAATGGCCTCCTTTACCTTGTGAATACTGCATTTCTTTGTCAGATTGCTGCTGCAGTACTTCTAGCGCATCTTCAAAAGCCTGGCCCAGTATGTCTTGATCAGGAAAATTCTGCAAGAACATTTTTTCTGTCAAGAGTCAGAAAAGACCAGGCTTGTTCCTTCAGCATTGTCAGTTGGAAAATCTAGTGATTATACGGAATACGTATGTATCATGCCATCCTCCTGGAATATGTATTTTGCAGAAAATTAAGCATTACCAGAATCATTGCTGTTATAAGAAAGTTCTCACTCCTTTGTGAAGTCTCTTTGAGGTCAGTGGGAGAGCTCTCATGGGTGACATTACTCACTCGTGTAAATATTTCAAAGTTCATTTCCTTCATTTGCAGCAGAAGTTCACTTAAAGGGTGTTACTGTTATTGGACTGCTTTGTAGTATTTAGTACAGAGGTATGTGTTACTTGTTTAGTGTGATGAATGAAGCCAACACTATCATTCAGTAACATTGACATGAAGAAAAAATAGGAGTTGCTTACGTAGACATAATGCTATACTATGCCATTATAGGAATCAATGTAGATTTCCAGAAAACTTTATTGTCATTCTAGAAGTTCATAATTTCAGTAAAATCTAAAAAAATCCCCCCAAAATCTGAGTTTGCCTAAAAGTTTTCTATAGGGTATGTGAAGCTCTCAGTAATGAAAGAATAGAGGCACTGTAGACTTACCATTATTTAGATATCAAAGCTTGAATCCTGTTTAAAATAAACATTATTTTTGTTATATATCTCAAAATAAATAATAATTACCTCAGCATAAATAAAATTAGCTAAATGAAATACCTCCATATTATTTCCATTGATGAAATTAAAGATAACAATACGGATAAAAGTAATCTACTTAGAAAGTGGCATTTTAAGGCAATTAAATTCTTGTAGCATTGTATTTTTTATAATTCATACTATTTTTCATTAGTAATGTTTCCAACCTTTAACCTTGTAACTTTTAAATTATTAGCCACATCATTGTATAAACATTTATAGATATTATGAAGTGAAAATGAGTTATTGCTGACATTCTGTTCTAGTTAGCTCAACTACTCCTTTCTTCCAAAAAATACTGACCAGAATTAAAATCAAGTGTTTAAATCCCTTTGTTTTTCAGACCTAGTAGAAACAAGCTTGCATTTTCCATAGCACAGTTTAGCATCTGAATATATATGAAAATACACTCTCAGAGTAATTTTGAGTTCCAGGAGCAAATGTTGTTCTTTAATAAACAGTGACAACAGACAAATTTTCAGCAAGCTTAGCATGGAGTATACTTTAATATACAATATTACTCAGAAACAATTCCTTAGTAACTCTTCTTAGCATTGTCTATAATAATTTATTCATTTATTTATTTATTTTACCTTGCATCTTTTGTTCCTGTTCTCGCTTACACTTTTATTTCAAAGTTGTAATAATAATAATAAATCAGTATTTTATTATTTGAAGATTTGATTATAGTCTATTGAAAAATACTGGGCATTTTGGTAGTAATTTTATCAGATACAAAATTAGTCTATGTGTGATGTTTTAAATGCAAAGAATAGACAAGATGGTTGAATATAAACGAGAAATATTTTCAGCCAAGACTCACCGTAAATATTCTAACTGGCTAATTATGCCTCACATAGCATACAAATATCTTAAAGTACATTATAAAGTACTATCAACGTTTATTAAAGTGTGTTTTTTTTTAAATCTTGATGACCAGGAATACCTGGTTGAAGGATATCAGCATGTGAAGTGAAATGTTGGTGATTCAGTCAATTGATCTTGCTGAAGTTGATGGGATTTCTCTCTTTGATTTCAGTGCAGCAAGTATTTCAACAAACTAATTTAATTATAAAACCGGAACAAACCAAATTAATACTTTACCTGCAATGCTGGCCCCAGATTCTTGGAATATAGAGCTGTAGAAATTAAAGATATGAATCTCCTTAAATATCCTAGTATAGAGTTGCTGTTTTCTCTAAAATGCATTTGTCTAACTCAAACTCCAAAATGACAAATGGTAACCTTGACAGAACATCAGCAGCTACTGATGATGCCTTTCAAAGCCTGTAAAGACATCGGCATCAGCAAGACACAGTTGAATGTTCATACCATTTACACTGTTGAATTCATAGGGGAAAAGAAATATGTTACACCTTAAGTAAGTTTAATAAAAACACTTACCTAGAATTTCAGCTCCACACACAATAGAAGAAACTGTCTGGTTTCATAAATAAATGAAGGTCTGGGTTCCCACAGCAATGGGCTGGCAAAGGGGCTGCATTAAATAGCTGATTTTAAGGAAGTGTTTTGGCGAGGGATTTTTTTTAACAGTAAAGGTATAGTACAGTGCTAGCATGGCCCTTCACAAGAGCCCAGGACAAAGGAAGGGTGATTTATACTGAAAATAAAATAGAATTAAATATTTTAATTATTTAACCAAAACACGAAGATCCTAGGCAGTGGGAGAGATTCCTTTTGGCTGTGGAACATCCTAATGGATCTGTCATTGGTATGTTATGTATAGGGCAAAAACCTACATCCCTGGCCTGTCCCATACAGACTGCAGTGGATCTTTAAGTTTTAGCTGAACCTCCTGTTTAGCTCAGTGTAGGAAGTGGACAAAAGTAGACCCCAAAATATGAGGTTGGGGGAATTTCATAAGTCTGCTTCACAGTTCAGGTTCGTAGCCCAGGCCCAGCTCTAAAGCATTTACTAAACCATTTAGTAAAGATCCAGTCAAGCTGTAGTTGCTGATTTGACACACACTTCCTGAGCAGCTACAAGCTGCTCATGCTACACATGATACATCCTCTGGGATGAGGACTCTCCATGTTTTTCAATACAAAACTTTTCACTGCTGACATAATCTATCTTGTGGCATAGCTCTATGCAGCCAAGAATTTTGGAGGCACATTCTACAAACTTTCCTCAGCATATGCCACGAAATTCCTATAAAATAGTAATCATCTCTTACAACATTTATCTATACTCCTTTAACCAAGAACCACAGTCAAGAACTGGCCTGCACTTGTCTATGAATGCTGAGTGGAAGTAATTTGAAGCCAGTGTTAGCATTAGCCATCATTTGCTTCTTTCAGATTCAAGCTGCCTTTTCAAAATTTACACCGCAAACTTTCAAAATATCTTTTTTGAGTGAAAAGCACTAGTACACACATATGTCTTTCCAAAGCACAAATTCCACTTTGTAGTAATTCTCCGGTGTGATGTGGGTTTACAAAGAAAAATGAACCAGCAACAGTGCTCTTAAAATATCAAAATGTGACTCAGCACTGGATTTCAGGCCAAAATTTGGTTATGCAATAGCTCCCTCTCCATACACAGTCCAGTTTACTCTGTAACGTGGACAAAGATAGATTGCATGGTCCAGTTCTGCAGTAGAAATATGTATCAGATTTAAAATTATGGATGAGCTTCAAGATCCCTTGTGAGTACCCTCCCAGTAAATGGTGTGGTAATAAGCAATCCAACGATGCAACTTGACCTCCCTACCCCTACATCTCTATGTGAAGTCAGGCAGTTTCTGCTCTGCCCTCCTAGGTCCCCCACTCCTCCTGGCTGTGCAGGTGCAGGTCAGGAGGTCGGGGCCGCACCATGCTGCTCACAGCTGATTCCAGCTCACTCCGCAATGGATCCACCACGTGCCAAAGCGGAGCCCATGGACCACATGCGTGGCAAATCTATGAAAATACACTTGGGAAAGGGCAGAAAATGCCAAAGGGGAGGAAACAAAGAAGGGAGGGTACACCAGAGGGGACAATGAGGGAGCAAGAGGACAAGGAGAGAAGCTCCATGACCTAACAGGCACACCCCTGCAGGGACTGTGGCCCGTAGAAGACCCATGCTGGAGCAGAGAAGACTAGTAAGAAGGAAGGAGCAGTGGAAGAAAAGAGTGATAAACAAGGAGAGGCAGAGATAAATCACTGCATCCTGTCCCCAAGCCCCCGCACCTTCCATTACCTCTCCAAAGGGCCCGAGTGTAGCCTGTGGCAGTAACAAGGCAGGAGGAGAGGTGTTTGGAGTGCAGCTGAGCCTGGGGAGGGGAGAGGAAGGCTGTTTTAAAGTTTGTCTTCTTTGCTTCCTAATACCCAAGTGAGTATTTAAATATTTATGCTACTGCCAGTAAATTAAGTTAAATTCCCCAAGTCAGTTTTGCCTGTGACAGTAATTGGTAAGTGATTTCCCTGCCTGTATTATGACCCATGAGTTTTCTTGCTCCTGTTCCTCTTATCTTCTCCCCTACTCTGCTGGTGTGAGCAGCTGTGTGGGTACGTGGCTGCTGGCCAGGGCCAACACATCCTAGTAGTAAAAGAGGGTGAAGTTCGGGAGATTAAAGCTAATGGTATTAACGTCATTACAATAATCATTCTTCCTAAATTAAGTTGCTCAATTACAACGTTCTTATTTCAAGTAAGAGGCTACAATGTAAGGAAGGTCAGCAAAAGTTTTGTTTTTAGAGGAAGTGGGAAGGTGCCATGCATAGCACAATCACATAAAATCACATAAAAACAAGAGCAATCGCTGTCTCATAAGGTAGATTGAAACTCCTTAACCCACCAGTACATTGTGTCTTAGGCTTGTCACAAGCTCTGAGCAAGGGCTCAGTCCACCACCCTGGGAAGCCACTAGGAGTTCTGCTAATCACAGTACAGTCAAGACAGGCAGCATGTTGACCTCTACCAAGAAATCCTATTACAGTAGAAAGCCTGCTTTGATTTTTGCATTGGATGGGTAGACGGATTTCAGTCAAAAGCCTGAAAAAGAGAACATACTATTCAAATGTTAGTGTCTCAAACAATTGTTGTCTGATAGCAAAATTTTAATATCAGTTAGAAAGCACAGCATCAAGATTTTCTCCTTCTGCCATGCTTTCAAAATAAACTTTCAACAGTAGAGTGATTGTTTAAATTTCAGAAAGTTATGTCATGCTTGCTTGGCACTGAAAATTAGTTCGTAATAGTGCTATAGAAGAATTTTCACCTCTCTTTGAATAAAAGACAGATCTATATCATATATTACAGCACTTGCTGGAAGGCTCTAGAAAGCATGAAGACTCTTTCATGAGGCATTGCTCAAATGTACAATAGAGACCAGTCTCCCCCTTTCCTAAAGAAATGTAAAACTCGACAAGTTTTCTCACCACGTATTTACAGCTTTCTCAGAATTGTTTGAATGTCATACAAGTTGTAAGTGCACAAATTTAAGACAGCCCACTCACAATTGAAGTCACTTAATAGAAAAAGACCCTCTGTTTTTAGAATTGATTCTGTCACGGGGAGTCATTTGCCCCATACATAACAGACTGACTACCAGCTGAACAGTCTTCAGAAGTTAGTTGGTGAATGTGACAGCCACAGAGAAATTCTGTCCTTTCATACTTGTTCTGGCCTTCAACAGATCCCTTTTCCATGCCTCTCCTGGCCTCGCATCTCTGTAATAATCTTTGTCATGAATCCTCATGGCTGTAGGTTTTGTGTACATGGCTGCACACAACCACTTTCTCCCTGAAAGTGGAAGACTTGAGAAATAGCATGCTTGTGTTCAGCTCCTTAACCTAACTACGTTGACCAGAAAAATTTCAAATCTCTGCCGGTATGCTGGTTCTGGTCTACTCCATCCAAGGTTTGAGAGAAGATGGGAAGTTTCTTGCAGCAAGGACACAGACTTTTCTCTATGGAGCAGGAACAGGGATCAACAGAGCGAGAGATCTCCTCTTTCACAGTGATCATCCAGCCATGACTGTTTGATAGTGAATTGGTCTGAAATAAGAATTAGTGGCCTCAGAAAATGCCTAAATTCACATTCCCAGCCCCAGAATACAATGAAACCTCTCCTGAAAACAGAAAAACAACAACAACAAAAACCAACAATACCAAACTAAACCAACAAAACCCAGAAATGAGCACTGCTAACTACCAGCCTAATACTGTTTACCATAATTTTGGTCAGCTAATTAGTGTAGAATACAGAGGGGGAAAAATGAATGCCAACATAAAAACGAAAACCACAATTATGGCATCATATCATTTAAGCAAATCAGATAATGAAACTGTGTTTGAAGATCACATTTGTGCTGGTACACTTTGTTTTAACTGTTTCAACAAACAAAATTTATTCAAATACCAGAAGATGAGAATATATGGTCAGTTCAAACTCTTCACTTGTCTTACAAATTGTTCTACAAATGGCAATGAAAATTTCTGCAATACAAAAAATAGACTGTTTTATTGTAATTGGTGGATTTAGAGTATCAGTTCCTTAGCTGGTGGAAATGGCTATAGAACCACCAGAGCCAAAAGATCACTTATGATTTCTATAAACAAAGGTTCTGGCTTGCAGCTGACAATGGTATTATTTTCAGTATAGTAAGGGGAAAGTTGCTGTGCCAGCACTAATGCTGCTGCACATTCTTCCCTGACTTCCTGATTTGTTTTGTGTCTTTGGCTACCTTATAAACCACTACAGTTGGTTAGGAAGAAAGAAGAGCATTTTTTTCATTTTAATCCTTCTCAAAACTCTTACTTATTGGGCAACTTTTTTTTTTTTTTAAGAGTTCTGTCCAAAAGATGTTTTAAAAATTGAATTTTAAACTAAAAATGAGAGATTATCTCAGTCCAACTCATTTCCTTACCTTTGAATATTTTATTGGGATTCCTCTCTCAGAATCATGTTTTTAATTTTAATATTGTTTTAAAATCTTTTTCCTTAAAATGTTATAAATAACACTTTAATCTTTTCAGAGGAATTTAATTCTTTTCTGGAGTTTTTAGGTCTAAAAAAAAATTGTCCTGTTATTTCTTAAGAAGATATTCTCTATTGTTAGGCTATTTCAGAATCACATATGAATATCATAATGTAAAGGATATAAATAGAAACCCTCAAGTGTTTAAATCCTGATGTATTTCTGATTTGAGAACTTATCATTCAATCACAAGAGACATACTTACTTGGCTAATTTTACACCTGTAACTTATTCTGCTTAGGTCAATCAAATAATTAGAGCCATAAAATTAGGTATTTGGATAAATCATTGCAGAGGTTAGATATAAAAATTTAATTATCTCTTCTGGGGCCTAAATAGAGAACTGTACCATGGAGATACATGCATGTGTAGACAGATAAGTTCTTCAATGGAAAACCCACACCTAAAACCTCCACTTTACAACTAGGCCCAATATATTGGTCCAGTTGTTCGTATCAGCAGGCCTTCTCAGGAAGCTTCTTCTTTGGCTCCATGTAACCAAAGGAAGTGACTTTCTGCTGGGAAATCCCATGAAGACAGAAGACCAAAAACCACAACAGAAGCACAAGGAACTAATAATGACAAGTACACTGAAGAAAAAAATTAAAGATTTTAAAGTGACATATGAAACAATGACTTTGATTAATCTATAGTCATAATGAGTACTCCCTTAAATATTGGAATAGCTAAAACACCTACAAGGTAATAATACTGCAGTGTGAAGTGAGCAAAGCAGGAATAGAAATATGAGAGAACTTTACAAAAATAGCCATGGATAAAGGAAAGATTGTCATTAGCAGGTGAGCCTGATAAAGGGTAAAAATGGAAACCTTAAAGACAAAGCATGTAGAAAGAACATTACATTTTAATAACCCTCTTAATGGTGAAGCTGGGGAAACCAAACAAGAACTAGTCATTTTCCAGTTATTTGTGGAAGAAACATGCCTTCAGATTCAAGTGGCATTCAGATCATTTGGGATTAATTCAATACTCCATTTCAACACTGTTCTCCCCAGATCGTTAAGCTGAGATCTGACAAATGGTAAGAATAGGTGACTTTTTGACTCCAAAGAATGGATGGAAGAATTTTTGTCTATTTTGAAAAAGCTGAAGGGACAGGACAGGAATGTAATAACTACTATAGCATCTGCATCCATATCACAACTTTGAAACACTGCCTTTACACAGCCTTTACACTTTACGTAGTCACGGCACCAAGCCTGTCAGAGTTTAAGAAGCATTTGGACTGTGCTCTTAGTCATATGGTCTGAATTTTTGGGTAGACTTGTGTGGTGCCAGGAGCTGGACTCCATGATCCTTATGGGTCCCTTCTAACTTGGGATATTCTATGATTCTCTGATTCTATACACTGCTTACACTTACAGCCAGATCAATAAAAAGCAGACATTACAAGTTAGGCACTGAAATACATATGGTTTTGGTGCCTTGTCTCCAGTATGCAGTATGTTACTTTCCTTAGGCCCCCTCTGAAGCTTTTGGAGACAGTTTTGTAAGCTCCAAACCAGCAGGCACAGCACCACACAGGAAATAAAAGCACTTTATCTAGCTAGTAAGAAACATTAGAGAAAACGTGGCTGAAATCCCAGCCCCTTCCTTCCTTTTAAAACCCTGCTGAGGGATATGGCAGTGGTATACAAATCAAATGTGTTACAGACTGGCTGAATGTTTGCAGGAATGCCACAGATAATGGTTCCCTCCTCGGTTGCAGGAGCTCAACCTCATATTCCCCATCATTCAGGAGCATGCCCTAAGCAGTAGGCCTGCATGTTAGATCGCGGCTACAGCACTTCTTCACCTTCAGGCTGGGACATCTAAGTTGGAGTGTCTGTTAGCCATTGAAGGGACTGTATCCAAATCTCGTATTTCCATAGCAAGCGTTCTCACCATTAAACCACAATGCTAAAAATAGGCAGCTCTCACCTGAAATGAAACATCTAAAATCGCTTGAGGTGAAAGGCCTGTTCATTAGGACTAGGAGTGATCCAGAAGCAGCAGCCAGCCTGAGCCATGCAGGGGACCTCAGACAGAAGAACTATAGTGTCTGGATCCTGGGCAGTGTAAGGAAGAAGGAGGACACTGATCGTTTCAGACTGGGCCATTACGAGATACTAATAAAAGTCACACTGCTTCTTCAGCTTGGAAAGAAAAAAAAAAAAAAAAAGGAGGTGGAATGACAAAAATCTATAGAATTAGTATTAACTTAGAGAATGTGAATAAAGAATATGAATACAGTCCTTGTATCGGAAGGGGCAGTAAGGGACACCACAGGAGGCAGGTACCCAACCAGCAAAGGCTACAGTACTTCACATAAAAATAGGTTAACATACAGAAGACGTTATCTACAGGACGTTGCAGAAACTAAGAAATAATACCTTTTTAAAAAGAAATGAGCAAAATTTACTCAAGGCTATTAAATATAATCAAATATATATTATCAAATTCTTTAAGCCGCAAGTCTCTGGGGAATGCCAGGATGTCTGCACGTAGTGACCTTTGCAGCACTTTTCTGTTACATTCAGATATCTAATCATCTACTGAAGCTGAAAAGCAAGTGAAGAGGTGTTGATGCAATTAAATGCTCACTGAGTCAGGCAACTGCAGAACAGCGCTCTTTAGCTCAGTTGGGGTAACAGTACAAAACTATTTCCTAATGATAATACATCCAGGTAGAGCCTGGAAACAAGTCTGAGGTGGTGATGATTTGACAAAAGGAAATATTCTCAGAATAGATACATGCTTTCTAAGAAAACCCATATAAGTATGTAACGGTAAGGTTTCTGGCTGCAGTGCAAGAATTTGGGATTGTTGGTGGGACACATTTTGCAGTTCAAAAAAAAGAGTAGCAAAATGTGAGGTTTTTATGAGGTTCATATGAGGTTCAAGAAGACAGACCACTTAAGCATTTCTTGAGGTGCCATATCTGTTGTTGCTGTACAAGAGGAAAAATCAACATATATTATTAAGCAAGCTCTAAAGTATATTTAAATCCTCTGGAAATTACCAGGCTTAGCAAAATACACCTATAACGGAAAGCAGTAGAAGAGAATCAGCCTGGAATCCCAAGAGAATCCCAAGTCTGTAGTGCAAGAGAATAGAAATAATCATTGCCATATTAATGAAAATACCATTTTTTTTCATTATAAGTATACATTTTTATTTGTTATAAGAATACAAGCTGATCTTTGTCTTAAAATAAATTAAACACTGTTGAGGATACTAGTATAAAGCCTACAAAATGTATTTATTTCCCTTGTAACTTCAAAATAGGCAGAAAAAGTATGGAGACTATATAAAAGCAATACATTTCAATTTAAATAAGAGAAAAACATTTTTAAGAAATCTGAGTTTTCTGCATTATTCAAATTTTCATAGCAAATGTGCAAATTAATCAGAAGGTCAAGAACCAGAAATAAAAACTGTATGTTGGCACTCACCTCCTGAAAACTCAAAAGAGAAATCAGTTTGGGCTTTCAACCAAAAGATGAAATGCTTCATAAGAACTTTCCTCCAGATATTTTTGCTGCAGTTTACTTTTATCTTAAATAATTAAAAATAAGGTCACCTGATAGCCTGGCCCAAATTGTGCAATGTGCAACAGGAAGGCCAACAGCCCCTCACAGGCAGATGCACCACGAAGTGAATGTGCCAATATTTTCAATATTAGGCTTTTACAATGTGGGATCACATTTTGACATCTTTCTCATGTGAATTAGTACCATACTCTATGACCGGTTCCACAAAGTTAAGAAAATGTGTGTATATATGTGTGTGTATATGTATGTGTGTATATATATATATTATACATATATATGTTACATATAAAAAAAACGTCAGAAGCATAGCAGTTTGAGCCTCTGACAAAATGGCCTTTTTCCACCAGGAAGGTGGACATCTATTTCCTACATAGGGCTGAGAAGAAAAAAATAAAGTAGTAGAGACTTGAAAACCATTATTCTGAAAGAAAGGAAGGTGTATGGTTAAGAGGAAGATATTTTTAAATAGTTAAGAGAGGTAATCTATTGATAGAGTTCCGTTGGAGACATGAAAACGCATCTGACCTTACAGTCAAAAGTACTGAATAAAAGTAATTAAAATACAAGAACTATTTAAAGCTATTATTGGTATTATAATTGTCACATTACCAAAAAAAAAAATCCCAGCACATTCTGTTTCTATTGAAGGGGTAGAATGAAGTCAGATTTCTGCCAGAATTCTAGATAAGAGAAACTCATTTTAAGGAACTGCAGGGTGGTAAAGGAAACTCTTCAAAAATAGAATTCCTCTCATTACTATGCTCTGAAGATGACCATAAAAACAAGCTGTCCAAATAATGGGCTTTTATGCTTTGATGATACAAATATTTGTATGGGCATAAAATGCTATGACTAGCAAATAAATGCTTCCTATATTACCGGGAAGTGTTGAAGAAGCACTTAGGCTTTGGGGGTTTTTACAATCTGATGTTAAAGAAAACCTGTACCTTGAAGGTAGGGTAGGAGGCATTCTGGTAATATTGTTTCTTGTCTTGGAACCTTTTTCTGAATGGCAATTTTCTGAAACAGTGGTTTATGGGTTTACATTTCAAATGAAACTGTCTTTTTGTCATGGCTTCTATTTGGCCACACTCTTTTCAGTTTCTTTTGGGGTAAAAGAAGTAGTAAAATCCAACAACTAACTTGTCTGAGAGGTGGGTCCATTTTATTTATTTTTTTCTTTTATATGTTCCATTGTGTAAAGGGTTAGAAAAATGAAATATAAGGGGAAAAGAGATCAGGTAACATAAAAAATTAGGAATGGCTTGATAGCTACATCCACTCAACAGCCAAAGAAGCCCAAAGATCCATATAAATATTTTAAAATCAAATTTCTTTGAGAGAGACCTACAATAGAAGGCAAAATGCCTGTTGAATTATCATTGAATTCAACAAAGAACCAAGAATCTTGGTGGCTACGCCACACCTTAGCCTCACATGTATGCTGTAAACGTCTTCCATGGAATTCCCCCGGCCCACACAGGGATACGCCATACAATACGATCTCAGCAAGTCTAGCTCAGTTAAGTTTTCTAGGATGTATATGATAGGTACAAAAGAAACACCAAAAAGCTTGAAGCAGATTGAGAAATGGAATTGTGGCTTTACAAATTAAGGCTTCTGGTTGCCTCCCGTGAAATTGTTATTAAGCTGTTGGGAGGCTAACTACTGAGCTCAGTCATATACAAGAACCCAGAATAAAGACAGGAGAGGTTTAATTAGAAGTTACTTCTTTAAAGACCACTTCATAGATTTTATGAGCTAGGGATCCAGCTCTAGAAAATATTCAGATGTAATTTTAAACTCATGTCTAATTAGAAGCACATTTTGCCTTAAAACTAAGTATGTGCTTAACACATCCAAAAAAAGTTGAGCTCCAGATTACTACATAGTAAGGGGTAATCCCTTGTATTTTATTAGATCCCCCAAATGATGTCAGACATCTTGAAAGAGTAAATACATATAACATCCCAGAGAAGGCAGCTTGCAAGTTACATATTTAACACGATGCAGCAAGGAGCCACATGACTCTTCAAATCAAATAGTATTTTTAACCCGTGACTTTGAGAAATTACTTTTGTCATTTCAAGCCAAGCTCTTAACATTATTTGTGCAAAATATATGTTGGAATCTTGAATAACTTTTAGAGTCAGTGAATATATAGCCTACTCAGTTAAATCAAGCACAACAGAAAGATTACATATTTCATATGCACAGCCTGAGAGATCAAGTTTTACTGCATCCCATGTCAGGCAGTTACAACAACATAAGGGATGATCTCTAATTCTTTTCTGTGCTCTTTCAAATCAGCTTTTTCTTCTCCCATCACCTGGACAGCACTGCAACTTCATGGGACAAGCAGCTGTTTGACTGGAATACAGGCTGTGCTGAAGGAAGGATGGGCTCATCTAGGAGGAAGCTGTACCAGCTACACAGGATGCCAGGGGCTGTATAAGAGGTAAATTGTGACTGGTAATTAGAAAAGCAGAAGATGCTGGGAGATAAGACTGGGAGCTAGAGGTCACAGGAGATGGTAGGTGGTTGCACAGACACTGGCCCTGAACTCCAGTGAGCTCACTGGAGTGATGGGGAGAGGTGCCAGAAAGAGATTTCACTGGGACTTGAGAAGAGAGTCTTGGAACAAATTCAGCAAGAAGACTTAAGGAAGAGAATTTGAACCAATTTTGTGGGGCCTGGATTAAGAGAGTAGGACTGGGAGTGAGAAGTCTGAGCCAAGAAGCCTTAGGTTGAGGGGTGCAAGAAGACTAGGAGTCAAAGACAGGGGCCGGGGAAGACTTGTATGTAAAAGATCATAGAATCATAGAATCATAGAATATCCTGAGTTGGAAGGGACCCTTAAGGATCATCAAGTCCAACTCTTGACACCGCACAGGTCTACCCAAAAGTTCAGACCATGTGACTAAGTGCACAGTCCAATCTCTTCTTAAATTCAGACAGGCTCGGTGCAGTGACCACTTCCCTGGGGAGCCTGTTCCAGTGTGCAACCACCCTCTCTGTGAAGAACCCCCTCCTGATGTCGAGCCTAAATTTCCCCTGCCTCAGCTTAACCCCGTTCCCGCGGGTCCTGTCACTGGTGTTAATGGAGAAAAGGTCTCCTGCCTCTCGACACCCCCTTACGAGGAAGTTGTAGACTGTGATGAGGTCTCCCCTCAGCCTCCTCTTCTCCAGGCTGAACAGGCCCAGTGACCTCAGCCGTTCCTCGTACGTCTTCCCCTCCAGGCCTTTCACCATCTTTGTAGCCCTCCTCTGGACACTCTCCAACAGTTTCATGTCCTTTTTATACTGTGGTGCCCAGAACTGCACACAGTACTCGAGGTGAGGCCGCACCAGCGCAGAGTAGAGCGGGACAATCACCTCCCTTGACCTACTAGCGATGCCGTGCTTGATGCACCCCAGGACACGGTTGGCCCTCCTGGCCGCCAGGGCACACTGCTGGCTCATATTCAACTTGCTGTCAACCACGACCCCCAGATCCCTCTCTCTAGGCTGCTTTCTAGCGTCTCATCGCCCAGTCTGTACGTGCAGCCAGGGTTTCCCCGTCCCAGGTGCAGGACCCGGCACTTGCTCTTATTGAACTTCATGCGGTTGGTGATCGCCCAGCTCTCTAACCTATCCAGATCCCTCTGCAAGGCCTTTCCACCCTCATTCGAGTCCACAACTCCTCCAAGTTTGGTGTCATCAGCAAACTTGCTCAAAATACCTTCTATTCCTACATCCAGATCGTTTATAAAAATATTGAAAAGTACCGGCCCTAAAATGGAGCCTTGAGGGACACCACTGGTGACCTCCCGCCAGCCTGACGCAGCCCCATTTACTATAACCCTTTGGGCCCTGCCCGTTAGCCAATTGCTCACCCATCGTATGATGTTTTTATTTAGCTGTATGGTGGACATTTTGTCCAGTAGGATCCTATGGGAAACCGTGTCAAAAGCCTTGCTGAAGTCCAAAAAAATCACATCAGCTGGTTTCCCTTGGTCCATCATACGGGTGATCTTATCATAAAAGGAAATCAGGTTAGTTAGGCAGGACCTGCCCTTCACAAACCCATGCTGGCTGGTACCAATGACTGCTTTGTCCCCCAGGTGAGCCTCAATAAGTTCGAGAACCATCTTCTCCATGATTTTACCAGGCACTGACGTGAGACTGACAGGCCTGTAATTGCTAGGGTCTTCTTTCTGACCCTTCTTGTAAATCGGCACAACATTTGCCAGCTTCCAGTCTACCGGGACCTCTCCAAATTCCCAGGATCGTTGAAAAATAATTGAGAGAGGTTCCGCGATGACGTCCGCCAGCTCTTTCAGCACCCAGGGATGAATCCCATCCGGACCCATGGACTTGTAGGGATCCAGGTGGAGTAGCAAATCCCGCACACGTTCAGGGTCGGTTGGGAGTTTGTCATCCCCACCGTCCCAGTCCTCTAGCTCAGGGCACCCTGGGTCCCGAAGCCCATCATCGGCATTGAAGACAGAGGCGAAGAAGGCGTTAAGCGTCTCTGCTTTGCCTATGTCATTGTCTGTGAGGAGACCTTCCCTATCAAGGAGCGGCCCTATGTATTCTTTAGTTCTCCTTTTTCCATTCACATATCTGAAAAAGCCCTTTTTATTTTCTCTCACAGACACAGCCAGCTTCAACTCAAGGTGTGCTTTGGCCACACGAGTTTTCTGCCTACAAACACGAACGGCATCCCTGTATTCTTTCCATGACACCTGGCCCTCCTTCCAGTAGCGAAACACTCTCTGTTTCCGCCTAATCTCCATTAGAATGTTCCTGGTCAGCCACGCCGGCCTCCTGCCCCGCCTGCCTGACTTGCGATATTTAGGAATTGCTTGATCTTGTGCTTCTAGGAGGCATCGTTTAAAGAATGACCAGCACTGGTGGACATCGAGGCCTTCAAGAGCAGTTTCCCAGGGGACCTTGCTGACTAGTTCCCTGAGCAGCCTGAAGTCCGCTTTCCCCATATCTAGGGATGAGGTTTTGGTGGCACTTTTCTTTCTGTCACCGTAAATTTTGAACTCAACCACTTCATGGTCGCTTTGACCAAGGCGGCCACCAATCAATAAGATAAGGGCAGGAGGGGTAGAGCTTGAGGAATGGAGGAGGAAGGGCAAACGTCCTTTTCCCAATCCCATACAGTGGGGCCCAAGATTTCATCACGGCTCTGCAGAAGCACTATCCCAAGACAGAAAAGACCAAAATCAAAACATAATCATGTCCCTTCCCTCTTCCCTGGGTGCATATTTGAACATTCTCCTTTCAAGGACCCTACTTTTTTTCTGTGCCTGGCATAAATAATAAATCTTACTCTAATGCTGAACTGGGTAAACAAGACTGTCATCTGTAGAAATGCTGCTGCATCTGTTGCAGAAGTTATAAATTCTCTAGAGATTAAGGAAGAGAGAGGATGCTCTCAAAGTTAAAGCAGCTGAATGCTGCCCTGGAGAAGTGGGTTCTGACCCTGTCTTTACCACAGAGTTCCCAAATGATGCTAGGCAAGTCCCTTTGAACAAACTTTCACAGGTGGTCACTAGCTGTGTGTTCCTCATTTTCTGGATGTCTGACTTGAGACCTCAGTACAGATTTGCAGAAATGCTGAGTAGTACCAGCTGCAACTGTTGTCACTGAGCACCAGCCGAGCCCGTAAACTGCCCACAAATGCTGAACTCTCTAAAACAAGAGTTCTTAGGCATCTCATATCAAATAAAAAAAATAAGTGAGTATTCCCTAATTTAATCTCTTTGTGCCTTTGTTTCACATGTATAAAGCAGGGACAATAAAATTATCTTCACAACTCAAAGCTCTTATGAACATAAATGTCTATGCTTATGCAGCATTTATGTGCTGTAATGGGAGGAGCATAAAAAAGTCCATAGAGAGGTTAGCAATGCTCTCTTGAAAACAACAACTGACAGCACGTAGCAAGCTATGCATGGGGATGCAATTAGTAATGAAATCCCACTGGTTAGTCAGTCATTAAATGAGCACTAACCCATGCATGCACGGCAAAGGTCGTGTAGCAGGAACAGCTGGTGATGACGTCCAGATACTATCTTAACACATGTATATAGGGAGGGCAAATTAAAACTGTACCACTCAACCAAATTTGGCCATATTGTAACTAACTTTTGAGTACTAGATTTGTGATCACATTATCCTTTCAAAGTAGTTTCAAAACTGTATGCATAGACAAGAGGGTTGTGTTTTACCAGTTTCCTACTTTAGACTATACTCTTATTTTCCTTTTTAAAGACTGGTGGATTCTTAAAAGGCCTCTTATTCAGACCTATTTGCCAACAGTTAAGTATTAAATATTACTGATAATAAATACCACAAGTTGCCTTTTGAAGAGGTTTTTCTTTGCTATTTCAAGGTACAAAGACTGATCAAAAAATTTTTCTTTGTGAAGATGACATTGACCAGTAATAACTTTGAACTAAAATTCAAAGTGAAAGGAACCAAAAGAAAGGAAAATAAGCTGAAGAAAATGTCATCAACCCTATGATCAATAACCTATAAGTACAAAATTCTTATGAGAATGCTAGAAAATAATTGTAAATCTGCTTTTAGAAGACTTATTTGACTCAGCATAATGTTTATTATAAATAAGTTCCTCTTTTTTTTTTTTTAATAGAACGTGAAACTTGCTAGCATACGGTAGCACCATTCTCACAGAAGAAAAGCAATAATTCCACATCCTACGTTTCAGCAGACATACCAGCTTTATTTTAAAACTTTTGAAGAAGTGAATTCATTCATTACACAAAAATACATGGAAAGTATTTTTATACAGAAATTAGAAGGCATTGCATAGGTAGATAGCCCAATAAATAGTTTGATACAGACAGAGCTGTGTGGCAAGAAGGAGAACAAGGCCAAAGCAATTAAGCTGATAAACATCTTTTGTTCTATGTCAATGTAGAAGATTTGCCTTGCACAGATCAACAGCAGATAATCTCAATTAGCCAGTGTATCTTGCCAGTTGGAATGAGTACCTGGCCAGAACACCTCTCTTTTGGGTCATTTGACCAAAGAATTGAAGATGAAGGAGTCTTTGAAATTATGTTTTTGTCTATACCAGTAGTGAACTGTATTATAGAGCGTATTGCCTTTGATCTTAATGGAAGTACTCTTTGGCTGTATCACAGTATCACAGATTTCTAGGTTGGAAGAGACCTCAAGATCATCGAGTCCAACCTCTGACCTAACACTAAGTACTCCACTAAACCATATCGCTAAGCTCTACATCTAAACGTCTTTTAAAGACCTCCAGGGATGGTGACTCCACCACCTCCCTGGGCAGCCCGTTCCAATGCTTAATAACCCTTTCGGTAAAGAAGTACTTCCTAACATCCAACCTAAAACTCCCCTGTCGCAACTTTCGCCCATTCCCCCTCGTCCTGTCACCAGGCACGTGGGAGAACAGACCAACCCCCACCTCTCTACAGCCTCCTTTAAGGTAACTGTAGAGAGCAATAAGGTCACCCCTGAGCCTCCTCTTCTCCAGGCTGAACAAGCCCAGCTCCCTCAGCCGCTCCTCGTAAGACTTGTCCTCCAGACCCCTCACCATCTTGGTTGCCCTTCTCTGGACTCGCTCGAGCACGTCCATGTCCTTCTTGTAGCGAGGGGCCCAAAACTGAACACAGTACTCGAGGTGCGGCCTCACCAGAGCCGAGTACAGGGGCACAATCACTTCCCTAGACCTGCTGGCCACACTGCTTCTTATACAGGCCAGGATGCTGTTGGCCTTCTTGGCCACCGAAGCACACTGCTGGCTCATATTCAGCCGACTATCAACCACTACTCCCAGGTCCTTCTCTGCCAGGCAGCTTTCCAGCCACTCATGTCCCAGCCTGTAGCTCTGCTTGGGGTTGTTGCGCCCCAGGTGCAGGACCCAGCACTTGGCCTTGTTGAACTTCATACAGTTGACCTCAGCCCATCGGTCCAGCCTATCCAGATCCTCCTGCAGAGCCTTCCTGCCCTCGAGCAGATCGACACACACACTTAGCTTGGTGTCATCTGCAAACTTACTGAGGGTGCACTGGACGCCCTCATCCAGATCATCGATAAAGATATTAAAGAGGACCGGCCCCAGTACCGAGCCCTGGGGGACACCACTAGTGACCAGCCTCCAACCAGATTTGACTCCATTCACCACAACTCTCTGGGCCCGGCTATCCAGCCAGTTTCTAACCCAGTGAAGCGTATGCCAGTCCAAGCCCCGAGCAGCCAGTTTCTTGAGGAGAATGTTGTGGGGAACGGTGTCAAAAGCCTTACTGAGGTCAAGGTAAACCACATCCACAGCCTTTCCCTCATCCACCAAGCGCGTCACTTTGTCATAGAAGGAGATCAGGTTCGTCAAGCAGGACCTGCCTTTCATAAACCCATGCTGACTGGGCCTGATCGCCTGCTTGCCCTGCAAGTGCCGCGTGATGACCCTCAAGATAATCTGCTCCATGAGCTTTCCTGGCACTGAGGTCAAACTGACAGGCCTATAGTTCCCCGACTAGCTGTATGTCCTGTATCTGATTAATATGTCTGAATATATTCTCATTTCACAACTGTAGTTACAATTAAATGCATAAATATTCTGTGTAATTTAGGCCTCCCTTTACCAAGCATCTATTTTAGCTGGGATTCTAGATAGCTGTTAAAGACTGTATGAATAGGTTAGTTTTATACCTTATTATACTACTGCAAGAAGCTCTGGAAAGCACACAATTTTTTTTGTTTGTTTGTTTTTGATGAGGTCTTTTGGTCTTTATGTTTATCCCCTGCCACCATAAGTAGCTTCTACTGATCTCTGAATCATTTCCCTGTGACATTCCAGGTGCTGCGTGACACACCACATGAATAACTGAATTTAGCTGATGAGCACACAGAGGAGTAAATGAACCCATAGAGGAAGGCGGCACAGGAAAACTTCAGAAAGTTGGCACTGAAGTAAAGAAGCTTCAGTTGAAAGTAGGGTATAGCAATTGGAAAATAAAGTCACACATTTCTTATTCCTTACAAAGCTGTTTTTTTGTTGTGGTGGTGGTTTTTTGTTTGGTTGTTTTTTATTTTTGTTTTAGATTCGATTGTAAATTTCATTTCAAATTTGTAGCTGACTGCTGTTTTCAAAGGCTTTGAAAAATATACATCCTCCTTCTGAATTCTATTGGTCCCTTCCATAATTTTAATGATCCTGCTTTTTCCTGGATGTCTTCAGAGGATACATGCCTTACGTTTGTTGGAAAGTGCTAAAGAAGAGCTTTCTGGGGCTCAAGGAACCTGCTGATTATGCTGTGGACTTTTCTGAACTGGATATCTAAAAAACGAGGTGCATGTGACTGTGAGGGAATAGACTTGCTGATCCAAGTGATCCCTTCTGTCCTGTGCTCCAAACTGGTTTGATGAACATGTACCATGATTATTGTCATAAAAATACCAATAATATAAACAAAAAATAGCAAGGTTTTTTGTTTGCTTGTTTGTTTTGAGCTAGTATGTTCAGATTTTTAATTTGTATGTGCTACACATTGTCATAAACACATCTCTTCTTACCACTCATGGAGACATCAGAAGTTAAGTCCTTATCAATGAAATTTCATATTTTGTCTAACACATTCTGAAGCACTGTACAATCAGGCCAGTTTTCGCATTGTTGCTGACTGCAATACAAAATGAAAACTGACATGCGCTTCAGTAATTGTTCTGGTTCCTGACAAATTGAATTTTTTTTATTACAAAAAACTCTGAAAAGTTAGTGAGCTTTTAAAAGAACAGTTTGAACTGTTGGAACTGATAATTTGAATGAATTTATGTTAAGCAAATATTTGTGATATGTAGATAAGTGGTTTGGTGTCACATTAAAGAAAACAGAATTGTTATTCACTTGTTGTCAACAGGGAAGCCACTCCTATCTCAAAGTGGAAGGGTTAAAGGAGGAATTAGCAGCCATATATGTATATTGGGACAGTAAATGTTTCTGGGTGATGTATTGACAAATGAAGGCAAAACTGTTCTGAGACAAGAAAAGGCTTCTAAACTTCGGGCGTTTCTACTTGTACCTATTTCAATAAACTTTTTGTTTTGGTTGGTTCCCATGCTTCCCATGCCGCACAAGTTTCACCTTCTTTTTTTTTTTTTTTTATAAATAATTTTAAATGAAGAGAATGAGAAGCATAAAAACTAAGCTAAAATCAATGGGTTGGTGTTCTTTTCCCCTCATGATCATGACAGCCTCCCTGGTCTTTATAGGAGTGCCTTTGTGGTCTAAGAAACTTTCACAATTTTAAAAAGAGTCCTGGCAAGAAATTTGGACAAAGCCATGCAGAGCCACTTGTTAAGGACATTCTGTATATCTGTGGCCGACATATATACTCCCACTCACACCGCCTTTCCAGGGGTAAATCAAAATCCTGCTGCTCAGGATGTTGCTCACTCACTGCTCATTTGATGATCCATATTGTACTAAAAATATTGAATTAACCATTAATTAAGAAGTCCTGGAAAAAAGATACGCTTCAGATACTTGGTTCCAGCAAATACACTGCAAATTTTAGGGATGTATTTACATGTGAGTTGAAAGGGCTCTGTATTGCTCTTCCAACAACAGTGAGCCTCATGAAATAGCAGACTGGGGAAACAGCCACCAGAGAAATGATAACTGTGGCCTCAAAAGCGATGGAGAGATTCCTCTCCACGTAAACTCCAGTGAGTTTGGGACCAGACCTAGGAGAAAAGTGCCTGGCAGCCCTTAGAAGAATAAATTAGGGGACACAGGTGATCTGCAGAGTCAAAAAAGAGTCTAGAAGATGTGGTTTCTGTACAATGGAGGAAACCAGTGTAAAAGGCAATGGGTCTGTATGAAAACAACACCTTTTTGAAACTATAATGCTGAGAAGAATAAAAGCCTATGGCTGGCACAATAAACAGACATTTACACCTGCACCTAGTAACTAAAGCTTCAACAGAATAAAACTAGAGCTGTGCCAATGACAAATGAGAGTCACTAACTATATCATTAACTGTACTGTGAGTTTTCAGTCCAAATTTATTTTTCTTTTCAGAAGCAAGGCCACTTATGAAGTATTTAGGCAACAATGTAATCTGTAAAAAATGCAATTTCTGGCATATACCATTAGGCTAAACTATACTTATAATTTATTTATTTTCTAATAATTTATTTATTTTATTCTTATTAAACAAACAGCTTGATTTAAAAAAAAATGGGTGTTCTATATCCCACCCAGTCTATACAGTTAGATGATGAAAATAAACTCAGTCCTGAGGCAACTATAGAAAACGAGGATTTATCCTGCTTTCTGCAGAGGATGCAAGATCTCTTGGACAGCCAACAGCCCCACTGTCTGGTGTTGATCATGTACTGCACCAGAACTGAGTTCTTGCTTTTTGCTTTGGAGGTATGTGTGTCATCTGCTGGTTGGTTGATTTTTAGTTTAGTGTGCATCTGGGAAATTCCTGGGATTGTAATTGGAAGTTTGTTATACAGAGATCTTGTCAATTAATCCACATTTCAGAAATGCAAGTGATAAGTGAAGAAATTAGTGTAATGCATAGAAGTAATATATAAAAAATACAAGCCAGAATGAATGGACCCATTGCACACAACATTACCAAAGGTTTAGCCAAGTGTTTAAAAGTAACCATGCTGTCAGACCATCACTGGAGAAAGGATTAGCCCTCTGAACATGTGTTTAAATATAGGTTGAGAAGTGATCAAAAACATTGTCAAATGCGCATACCGTGCTTCCAAGCTTCTAAGTCCCTGACAGTCAGCAGCGCAGCTGTACTGACCAGAAGGTAACGTTCCACCTGCAAACGTTCTAGCTCACAACTAAGTCCAAAATCTACCTTTTCCTGCTCATTTTCCTTACCTGTGTAATTACAAGTTCTACAGAAATGTAGGGAAGGCTCAGTATGATGTCTCCATCCAGCACATACAACCCAAAGCTAAAAGCTTCTCCATGCCAGGTAGGGGAAAGGCTAAAACAGATGGATGGGGTGGGAAGTGGGTTGCACCACCTATGATTAAACTAGGGATTTTTTAAAGGTTTGTGCTCAAATTCATTGGAAAGTCATTACATTACTCCATTTTGAAGACCAACACAAGCAAGATTATGAAATGATGTTGCAATTCAAAATAACACAATTATCCTTCAACTGTTACTAAAAATAAAGATATTAATGTAATGATTGACACTTGAAAATTTCTAGGGTAAAGTTTTCATAGCACAACAGCATACAATACAGCATATGTTAGCAGAGGTGGCTCACTGAAACTGCTATACCTGAAGTCCCACAGATATTAAAAATCCATGTGCAGGTCCAGCAGCTGTTCTGAAACCATAGGAACCGCTTAAAGGGAGCTTATTACAGGGCCAATGCACAAAGCAGTCATAAACGGTAGGTAGAATAGCTCATAAGCAATTATGTTACAATGGCATTTAAGAAAACAGTTCCAGCCTTACCTTTAATTAGCATATTTGGGAGGTGAGGAGAAGCCACTTGCCTTATGTGCCCCTGAGGTCTCATGAAATCCATTCTTACACTGGAGATATTTAATTTTACAAACCAAAACTGACTTTTTCATTAGCAGAAAATCCTTCTGAAGGAGAAAATACAATTTTGCTTATATATAATTCATAGGTGGGGAAGTTGTATCAAATCAAAGAGGTACTTTTTTTCTTCCTGAGGAACATGCCAGAAAACAAACTAAAGAAACTCATGTGAGAAGGAAAAAGCTATGATTTATTTCGGGTATGCGTTTGGGGACGGGAAGGTACTTAAATGCAAAAGAAGATCTGCAAATCTTCCTTCTGCATCAGTCACCGGCCGCTCTACTAGTTCAACTTTTGCTCCTGGGAAAACTGACAGAATTATAGGTCTAGCTATTCAGTGACAGAATGGCTTCTGAGCTATTACCAGTCAGGAATGAGATCTACGAATAATGGGATAATTCTGTGAAAACACCAGCTCCAATGTGCCAGTTCACTCAATGACTGCTCAGGTTTCAGCCTAACACATAGCTCATGCTAAGGCCTGGCATATACTGGGAGACATTTGGTCAAAGTTGAGCAACACGTTGGTCATTATGCAGCTGTCATCCCCTGTAGCTTGCTGTCTCCTGCAGCCATCATCCCCTGCATTCTTGCATATTAACCATGTAGAGGTTTCTTCAGTATCCACTAACTTATAGAAATGGCATAGACCAAATGGATTTGATGATCTTTTTAGACTTGATGTGGACTTCATGATCTTCGGAGGTCCCTTCCAACTGGAACTATTCTTCTCTTCTCCTCTTTTCCCTTCCCTTCCCTTCCCTTCCCTTCCCTTCCCTTCCCTTCCCTTCCCTTCCCTTCCCTTCCCTTCCCTTCCCTTCCCTTCCCTTCCCTTCCCTTCCCTTCCCTTCCCTTCCCTTCCCTTCCCTTCCCTTCCCTTCCCTTCCCTTCCCTTCCCTTCCCTTCCCTTCCCTTCCCTTCCCTTCCCATTCCATTCCATTCTATCCTATCCTATCCTATCCTATTCTACTTCCAAGCTGGATGGTATAAATACATCAGCTTCCCTGAAAAGCTTTTGAGGTGGATCCAACAACAGCAGCCAAGCTGCCGAGGCTTTTGTGCTTCCTGGTGACAGAGAAGGCACGTGCCCTCTTGCCACCAGCTAGGTAACTATTTTGCTCATAGGTGTGCAAGTTATGAGTTAGTTACGAATTAGAGAATCTGCGAGCAAGAAAATTCATGAATTAATGGAGTGATGACATAGTAAATTCACATTTTAAACTAGTCTTTTAGAGTTCCCTTAGGACAAAAGGCGATTGAGCCCTTGTTTGCCATGTTTGTTTGTCTTCTTTCCTGATCAGCTCATAAAATAAAAATTCATTTGCAGGGTACAGAGGTCCCTGTATATTTAAGAGATCCAAATGAACCGTGACACTCCCTCTTCAAAAGTAATCAACAAAATCAAATAGCAGGGATTATTAGGAAAGCAATAGATGAAAGAAAAAACACTAAAAAGCTACTGTGGACATTTGATGCACTCACACCTTGCATATCATCTGCAGGTCCGCCCCTTAAGGAAAGACTGTGTTAGGAAACAAAGGAGGACAAAGACAGTCCAAGCTATGGGATGCCTTCTATGCCAAGAATAGCCAAAATAGATTCAAACTCTTTTCAGTTCAGAAAAGAGACAACAAAGGAGGATATAAGTGGCTATAAAATCAGAAACTGAATCAAGGAAGTGCATGGCACATTTCTGCGGTTCAGGAAATCTAATCAGCCGAGGCTGGGAGGGAGGGCTGAAGGGCAGCGACTCTACAGCCTCTCACATTGCCTGCTAGGCATCTGGTGACATCCTTCGTCAGAGGCAGGCTACAGATCTATATGAACCTCTAAGTGACTGAGCATAGCTGTTGTTCTGTTCGATGTACCCGTGTAGCTTCTCATTTTGTCACTCCCTTCCTGGTCTCACAGGGGAAGCAGGAAATAAGAAGAAACAAGGGGAAAGGCAGCCAGATGAACCTTGCACGTAGCAGAACCTGACTGGCAGGAGCAGGAAGCAGGCAGGATGCTCCTTCGATGCGACTCGCCATCAGCTTTGTCAGTGCCTGTGCCTGCTGCAGGCACCCCAACTTAAACAACGGTGCTTGGTACCATTCTTTCACCACCGCTTAAAGCACTCCTCTGAAAGAAGGTGATGAAGTGCCCAAACGACCCAACAAGGAAAGCACGTTAAAAAATGAAAACGTGCTCCCACAGTACAGAGTTTATGAGCTCCCGGAGGTGAGCACTTTACCTGGCCACACTCCGGTGCTGTGGCTGTGGTACAAAGGGATGAGGTGACCCTGTTTATCAGGCGTTTGGTTCTGTGAGCACTGCAGCCAGGGCAGGGACATTGCCAGCCAGCGTGCCCACGGCTGAGCTGTTAACTGAGAGGAGCATGAGACTGCCCTCCGCAAAGCCTTAGAAACCTGGCACAGGTCAGAAACCTTGGTGAGCGGCTTTCCTGGCGCCTAATGGCGGTCGAACTCACAGGCCAGCCTTTCTTTCTGTGACTGAAGCGGGCAGGGAGAGTTGTTTGTGGCCTGCCATCCCCCCGGGGCACTCACCCCACACCGGCCGCCCCTTTTTGCCCGGACGGACCCCCAGGCCCAGCGGGAGGAGGGAGGCGCGGGGCGCCCAGCCCGCACCCCCGCGCCGTCAGGCGGCACCACGAAGCCAGCCCCGGGGCGGGCACGGCCCCGCTCCGCTTTCGTTTTCGTTTCCTCGGCCGGGCCACAGCGGGGTGGGGCGGCCGGGGAGGAGCCGCTCGGGGCCGGCCAGGCCGAGCGGCTCGGGGCCGGGGCCGGGGCCGGGGCCGGGACCGCCGGCGGTGCCCCAGCCGACCCCAGCCATGGCGTTGTCCGCCCAGGCGCTGCGGGTGCTGTGCGCCAGCGGCGGCAGCCTGGAGCTGAGCGAGCTCCGGCAGCAGCTGCCGGGCCGGCCCAGGGCCGAGCAGCTGGAGGCGGTGCTGCGGGACACGGAGCGCTTCACGCTGCTGCGGCGGCCCGCGGAGGAGGCGGCGGAGACGGAGGAGGTGGTGGTGGTGGTGGCCACCAGCGCCCTGCGGCTGTGCCCGGAGCACGGCGCGGGCTGCCAGGGGCGCTGCGGGCGGCTGCACCTCTGCAAGTACCACCTGAAGGGCCTCTGCCGCAACCAGCAGGCCAGGTGAGGGACCGGGGTGCCGGGGGGGCGGCGGGGGTCCTGCGGCTAAATGCCGGGAGACTCCGGCCCAGAGCCCCCCCGCCCGACTTCGGGCCGCGGGTCTCGGCGGCCGCCCCCTGCCCCGCACCCGGCGGGGGGCGCCGGGGCCGCCTTGCGGTTGGCAGGGGCTGGTGGGAAGGAGAGGCGTTTTGAGGATAAAAGTTTGGTATTCATGTTTATCACAGGCCCGGGGGGCTGCGGCTGCGTTGGGCGGGAGTGGTCGGGGGTTTGGGCCCGGCCGGGGGTTCCTGGGTGAGGTGAGAGGGGCCCTGCGCTAGCCGTGCCCCCCCCGGCACGGAGAGGCCTCGGTAAAACCCATCCTTCCATTTCCGTGCCGGCCGAGGTACTTTAAGTGCTCTTGTTTTGTCTTTTTCAAGGCAGCCACGAGAGGTTTCAGACTTGTTTGGGTTGCAACACTTCCTTTCCAGCCCACCGTCCTATCTGGAGCCTCTGCCACTTCCCTGCAGGGCTAGGGTGAAAAGGCTGTTTAGTCTCTGCCCCGCAGAGGCTGTCGCCTCCGACAAACCCGAGCGCTTCGTGCCCACAAAGCTGAGCAGTGTGTGTGCTGGGATTGAGCTGAGCGAACACTGCCTGGCTTCTCGGTGTTGCCCTGTGCACAGGTGTGAGCTGCAGGTCAAATACACCGATAGCGTCAGGCAGCGGTAATGCTGTAATGGCTGTAAATCAGAAATAGCGTGGTAATTATCCTCAGGGTAATTTCGTAGTCTGCTGTGCAAATCACATAATTACTTTATAAGGCAGTGCTGCAGATTTTTCTGAAACTAACTAATTTGATGTGCTTTTAAAATTGTTTAGTGTAATATAGGTGGGGTAGCACAATTGTGCCAGTACGTTACATTCATTTTGCACTTGGCTTTCTTAACTTGTAGGAAGGAATGCAAGTTTGTTCACGACTTCTACTCAGACCACAATCACCGTGTTTTAAAACAATATGGACTTGAGAATTTTAGCAGTAATGAACTTCATCAGCTTCTGCTTCAAAACGATCCCTCCCTCCTACCAGAGGTGAGCAGTGGTGTGATGGTTTCTTATGCCTGTTTCGGTGACCCTCACAAAGTGGAAGAGGCTCGATGCTATCTGGAGATGTTAGGTATCAGTTTAGTTAGCATAATCCAAATGTAATACTTTAAATCTTTTGTTCTCTTACACAGAAGGTTGTCCCTGGCTGGCAGCTGAGCTGTCACACAGCCGCTTGCTCACTCCCCTTTCCCCTGCCCCCCACAGGACAGTTGTGAGAAAGTCGAAAGAACAAAAGTGGAAAAACGTGAGTGAGGGTCAGGCTAAAGGCAGTTTAGTAAGTGGAGGAAAGAGGGGAAGAGATGAAGTGTTGCATGTTCACCCCTGCTCACAAGCAGAGCAATGCCCAGCCAGTCTCCAAGCAACAACCACCTTGTAAGAGGACACCCCTCAGCCCCTCTGTTTTTATTGCTTTATGTTATAAGGTATGGGCCATTCCTTTGGCTACTTTTGGTCAGCAGTTCCAGCTTTGTCCTTTCCCAGCTTCTTTCCCATCCGCAGCCTTCCTGAGGTGTGGGAGGAAGACAGAGTCTTGGCTGTGCAAGCAGTGTTCAGCTACTGATGAATGTTGGTATGTTATCAGCAGTGTTTTGGTCTTGGATCCAAAACAGAGCAGCATACAGGCTGCTATGAAGAAACTGGAACATGGAAGTTAACTCCATGCCAGCCAGGCTCAGGACTTCTTACCATCAAATTCAGGTTGAAAAATTTCACTATTCCTAAACTAGAAAACCAGAGATTTAGGGTAGTGACAGAATAAAATCTGCTGTCCTACACTTATGTGATATAGAGCAAAATACTGTTTGCTTGAGAATGTCAATAACACAGCTGTTTTCTGTTGAAAGATGTTTCTGGACATTAGCAGGGGAAAGGAAAAAACTATCAAGTAATCACTTGGAAAACAAGAAGAAAAACTTGTATGTCTTCTAAATGCAAATGTAAAATTTCTTGAATTCAAACAGTCTGAATATATGTGCATGTTATATTTGAATCTTTAAATTGTCTTTTTTTTTTTTTTTTTCTCCTTACTGAAGGTCTGCTTGCATTACAACAAAGGTGATGGACCTTATGGATCTTGTACTTTTAAAGAGACCTGCGCCAAGCTGCATGCTTGCCAGTACTTTTTGCGGGGACAGTGCAGATTTGGCAGCAGCTGCAAGAGATCCCATGACTTGTTAAAGTCAGAATGTTACAAGAAACTGAAGAGACAGGGAATAAGCCCAGACATTATTCAGAAACTACCCTCCATTTATAGGAATATGTATGCCATACAAAATAGCAATGGAAGTGTGTATGGCATAGAAGATAACAAGTCTTCACCAAGCAAAGGTAAATCATATCATCTTTTGAAAACACTGGAAGAGTCACCATAGTGAATATTCACACAGATGCCATTAAGAAAGAGGAAACTGAATTCCACATCCTGATGTATCTTTTAGGATGGACCTTGCACCCAAGTCATTGGCAGAGACTTGTCTTAAATTCAAGTGGAGTGGATTTCAAGGCATGGTTGTCTGAGAAATATAGTCCTTGGATTTTTTGTTAAAAGAAAATAAATTAAAAATGGGGGTTAGCAAACCATAACTGTAACTGGAGATCAGGAGATCTTTGATGTGTTCGTCGTGAAAGCACATTAACAAGGGTAGAGAACCATTTGAGAATAGAAGTCGCATTTGGGTGATTATAAACTATTTTTTCATTATTTTTTTCTTTTGTATAGCCATTGCTTAGCACAAGAACTCACAGAGCAGTATCCTAGATGCTTCTCAGAGATACAATATTTTGTTTGTTCTTTTCCTTTGAAGTTCCTTAGAATTGTCAGTTACTATAATTTAACTGGAAAAAAATGGATAACAGAATGGAGAATCCAAGTGTGTGTATGTTCATCTCTGCTATTCTCCCTGCAGTTATTGTTTCTTTAGGTGTGCTTTGATTTACAGAAGTATCAAATTTTGAGACTTTGAATTTTATAGCTGCCTATGTTGAACAACTGTGTGGAATGCACAGATAAGTCTATCGAGAAATGCAGAGGCATTGGATTCTATTCTTATTTTGTGGTGACAGCTAGCAACTGCGTCTGAGGAATTCAGCAGCTATAAGAAAGTCAAGTTTAGGAAGGGTGGATAAGGGACAGGACTCCTGTGCATATGAGGTTATCAAAGACATCTTTATAGCTGCACTTGTAAGGGGACTTATTGAAACAAAGTGTATTAATAAGGCTTATAATTTCCCCCTCTAGAGAGAAAACACAGCTCTAGCCAGGAGTCTTCATCTACAAATAATGATGAATCAGAACAGATCTGTTTGTATCATCTGTACAAAAGCTGTGGTTTTAAAGGTAGGTCGTGACTGTAGCAAGTCCAGTCTATTTGCATTTTCTGAGAAACCGAAAGTGATAGATGTTTTCCATAGAAAAGGGAAACTTCGGAGCTTATGCTTATCTTTAGTTAAATCGCATCGTAACGCTGAGTGCTGGTAAGAAAGTGTTTGACCGACCCGATTTACCGCACAAAAGAGTTGTTTTGTCCTGCTCTGAAGTGTCTAATACTGGCCTGTGTTGGAGATTGGCTACTTTAGCTGGGTTCACCTAAGGGATTGCTGAAAGATGGGCGTCCTGTTGCCAAATAACTACAAAAGACACTCTGAATTCTGCATTCTCCCTTGTTTCGTGAAGCATTCTTCTGTTTCATCTGTCTGAGCTCGGTATCCCTTTGAAAATGTTCTGACTTCTCCAGAAAAATGCCACTGTGCGACTTTTTTTGTTGGGGTGTCCTTTTGTCATCCTTTTCCTTCTTAATGTTCTTGACTTGTGATAGCTCTGAGGTATTGCACATCTTCGCATGTGAACTGTGGCGCAGTCGTCTTGACTTTCTGTCTTGTTATGTTGCCATTTCCTCTACCATGAAAGCTAGCCTGAAATTTATGCATATGTGTACTGGTGATTTGTTCTTCTCTGCTATTGAGGAAGGACTGCCTAGTGACTCGTTGAATGATTTCTGAGTAACACCTGTGATTCCTGCGATACTGCAACCACTGTTTCTGTTGCTAGTGGAATAGTCACTGGACTCTTAAGCCTATTGACTTCCTGATGTCTTTAAATGAGCTATCTGCTATCCTGAAACTGAACACTGTTTTTTTCAGTAATATCTTTGTGGGACTGGGTGGTTAATCATACAAAGTTGGGTCAAGTTTTTCTTGATCATGCTGAAAAATTCTGAACTACTGCTTGTAATGATTCCATAGGTGAACACTTGCCATAGCTGTGCATTTGATACTTTCACCAGCTAAGTGTATGTGTGTGCCTCAAATGTTGGAGTCTTCCTCAAAGACTCTAAAAATAATGCATGTCTTATTTTTCATTTTACTTCCATAGACAAGTGTATCAGAACTCATTTTCACTTGCCATATAGATGGCAGGTCTTTGATGGTAATACCTGGAAGGACTTCAAGAATATGGAAGAAATAGAAAAAGCATACTGTGACCCCAATAACATCAGGTATAAACTCTTACAAGATTTAATAGTGTTTGGAGTTTGCCCTCTGGATGTGCAATATTGGACCAGGTCCTCAGTGGCTATAAATTGCTGCAATTCTATTGCAGTCATTACAGAACTAGCCTTGTTTGGCACTCTTCTGCTGACCTGGCTTCATTGATCTGCTGTTGCTCAAGATCTGATCCATTGTGATTTATTCATGCTCAAAGTCTGTATAGGACCCCTTGGGTTACCACACGTGGTCTGGCTGGGATGGAGTTAAAACTTTCTTCTTAGCAGATCATACAGAGCTGTGTTTTGGATTAGTAACTAAAACACTCTTGATAGACCAGTGTTTTAGTCCTTGCTGAGCAGCACTTGCACAGTCAAGGTTTTCTCTGTTTGCCCCTCTCAGCCCAGTTCCCCCTCACAAATTAGTTTGCTGGGAGTGGGCAGGAAAGTGGGAGAGGACACGGCTAGGACAGCTGACCTGAATTGGCCAAAGGGATATTCCTTCCCAATAATGTCATGCTCAGCCATAAAAGCAGGCCTAGAAGAAGAGGGATTAAGTTTTGGGGTTTCCAAGGCGGCTGCTGTTCAGAGACTTGCTGGGCAGTCTGCCTGTGGGAGGTGGGGAGCAATTTGCTTTTCTTTGATTTTTTTAAAAATCATTAGTTATTTATTATGTTCCCCCTCTTCCCTTCACTTTGTAAGCTTCCTTCACCTTGACCCATAAGTTTTCTTGCGTTTGTTCTTCCTCTTTTCTCCTCTCTGTCCTGCTGAAGAGGGGAGGTAAGAGGAGGGGGAGTGAGCAAGCTGCCCTGTGGGTACCTGGCTGCTGGCCAGGGACAACCTGCCTCGATTATTTTATGGGAATGATCTGACTCTAGTATTTCTCACTCTGAAAAAGTAGATAAATAGTTCCTACTGCTGATGCCATAGGAAATCTTACTCCTCACTAAGGAAAACCTCAGATGAATGATGACTTGTCACATGTACTTTTAAAAATCTGTCTTTGGTTGAACTTGTCAATACAGTTTGACCCCATGATTAGAAGTAATGTTCTCTTTCACCTTTTGATGTGGAGGATGTGAAGGTAGCATGGGATTTTTTCTACCCTTTCCCCACCCCATCCCTATCCCCACTGTGGAACTGCTAGAGTACCTCGTATACCTGAAGAGGAAAAATATGTACAAACACAATATAGAACTGGTATTGTTGTGGAAACACCAGGTTTGTATTCTGATCTTGAGTGATGTTGACTTAATTTGAAGATCTGTGGCAGGCTTTTGAAACTATGTGTAAAGCTTCACGATCTTTTTTTTTTTTCTTAACAGATGTAGTAACGTGGTTACTGAAAGTGGCTCTGTCTTGTCCTGCATCTCATTTCTTAATATGTACTGTGGGTTCGGAAAGATTAGACGTCTTTCTACAGCCTCCTCTGTGACTAAACCCCCTCACTTCATTCTTACAACAGAATGGATCTGGTACTGGAAAGATGAATATGGTCTGTGGAAGGAGTATGGAAAGAAAGTAAGTGTGGAGAACCGGGGAGAATCTCAGCTCTATACTAAGAGTGCAGAATTACTGAGTAGTGCACGGTGTTTGTTTATATCCTCTCTTTTGTCACCCCCTCCCTCTCACACACACTTCGCAGATGGGCTTTAAAGGTCTAATGAGATGCTTCCCTGTGTATTTGACTGGTTCAGATAGAGTGAGTCATAGTCACTGGTGAGTCATAGTCGTTATTGACAGATAATTCTTCAGTGAGTCATGTCAGATAGGATCACATTAATACATTCTTCTCACTGCTCCAAACTAAAACTTCCTTTTCTGAGGTTCCAGTAGCACTCTGTCTTTGCTAAGGTCTGCTGGTGAATGTGCAGTATCAGTAATAGTGGTCACTGCCAACTCTTTGCTGTGTAACTTCAGGCTTCATAATACTCCTTGCTTTGTCTTAGGGGCAGTTTCTACAGTTTTCGACTGCTTAATAGATGTTTTTTTGCATGAGAGCTACTGTCACGCATGAAGTCTGGTACAGACTGCAACCACCTTATGACAGTTGTTGGTTTTTGAACTTGCTTGTATAAAACAGACCAGGAGAATCTCTTTCTTTTGGTTTTGGCCTGACAGGATGATGATCATGCAGCTGCCACTGTCTCCAGTGATGACCTGGAGA